>NC_134139.1:2365000-2990000 GCF_033958435.1 Carettochelys insculpta | reverse complement strand
ACAAGATCAAGGGTTCATTCTCGTGTACCTCAACCAATATTATATATGCTATTATGGACACAGAGCAGACATCAGGAATCTTACTACACATAAGCAGGTCAGTGAACACATCATTGGTGTGGGCCATTCTGTTAAAGACCTGAGAATATGCGTTTTACAACAAAGAGACTTTAAAAACAGATTGCATAGAGAAAGTTGTGAATTGGAGTTCATATTCAAATTTGAAACATTAACACTTAGTATGAACAAAGACAACAATTACCTCATGCATTAAAAGGACTGCTTCCCTTCTTCTGATGCTTGTAATTATCTCTGGCAAGACACTTAATATCCTCCACCCCTCGATCCCCTCCTTCACTCCTATGTACTTGATTGGTCAGTTTTTATTGCAATCATTTTGTTAGTCTTTAAAGTGCTGCATTACTGCTGTTTTGTGTTGTTCCCCTTCTTAAAGATAAGTATTATGTTGCCCTTCTACAGTCTCCTGAGACCTCAGTTGTCCTCCAGGAGTTCTCAAAGTTAACTGCTAAAGGTTCAGAGATTGCTGCAGCTAGATATCCCAAAGTACACTGGGATGAAATCTATCAGATCTTGCTGACTGCAATACACTGAACTTGGCTTCCCCCATTCTTAACATCAGTTGTGCTGAAGCTCAGGTCCTTAACAACCTTTCCAGGGAAGACTGAAGCAAAACCGGCATTAAACAGCTAAGTCTCCTGGATGTCACTAGGTATTAGCCCCGCTTCTCTGCTAAGCAGAGCACCCAGGTTTCTCTTTCTTTTTTCAGGTTCCTAATGAATTTAAGGAACCTCTTCTCACTGCTCTTCCTCGGTGTAACTTACCGTGTGCCTTAGCCTTGCTGATTGTCCTTACTTGCTTATCCCATTCTTTTGTACGCCTCCTAAACAAGTTACCCATGTTTCCACTGCCCCCTTTTTGTGTGATTCCTTTTTGACTTTCAGGTCATTAAGGAAATCCTGGTACAGCCATATTGGCTTCTGACTAGTCTTCCAATGTTTCCTCTGTGCCAGGGTAATTTGCAGTTGTGCCTTCATTACCATCTCCTTCAGAAACTGCCAGCTCTCCTGAATAACTTTTCCCCTAGATTTTCTCCTCACAGGACCTTAACTAACCTGTTTTCTGAATCTGTTGAAGTCCATTGTCCAAATTCTGCTGCTCTCACACCTCCCTTTCCTGGAAATAGACTGTGTGATCATTTTACCCCACCTTCAGAGTCAATACCAATTCCTCCCTGTTGCTTAGAATCAAGGCTAAAATGGTTGCCCCCCTCCTTTCTTCTTCCACTTTCTGAAACAAAAGCTTGTCCCCCGTACATTCCAAGAACTTTGTGAAAATGTTGTGTTTTGCCAACACACAATGTATATAAAAACAAAAAGCAGTCAAGTAGCACTTTAAAGACTAGCAAAATGGTGAGCTTTCATGGGACAGACCCACTTCTTCAGACCATAGCCAGACCAGAGCAGACTCAATATTTAAGGCACAGAGAGCCAAAAACAGTAAGCAAGGAGGACAAATCAGAAAAAGATAATCAAGGTGAGCAAATCAGAGAGTTCCCCCCCACCCCTACAATTAATCTGCATCTGGCCTACTGGTCCTCAGGAAAAATGATGCACAATGCAACACGTCTTCCTTTTAATCCTATATGTTATTTCTACACCGCTCTATACCAACATTTTTGTCATATCAACAGTGAATTTTATCCACCTTGACGACCCTGCTGCTTTCACAATTTTTTTCAGAGGTTATAAAGAAAATCAAAGACTGAGCAGAAAGCTTTGATCTGTTTACCCCCCAAAAAATTCAATGTGCTTTAACTAAGTCCAGTTTTTAAGCTAGCAGTCCTAAATATCAAACATTTTAAAGATTTTTAATGTCATGTTATTAATTTCCCCATTATGACTAGCTGAGCACAAACAAGTGGAGGGGACATTACAGGGAGACAGCAAGCAGGACCTAAGTCTGAGGCTGAATACATTTCTTTGCTAAATTGATTGCTATTTTTGTTCATGAAAAATGATACTTTTAGACAGAAATTTGCAAAGTTGCAAAGTTTGTTCCAAGTCTGGTCTGTTTCTACTGAGTAAACAGAAATGCTCTCCTGGTTTAAGATGCCAAACAACTCTCTTACACTGCAAAAATAACTAAGCTTCTTAAACCTGCACCATAATCTTAACCAAAACACAAACAAAGAGCCTGTGACTGCTGCTGAACCTTCCCTACGCTACTTACCGTTCACATACACAGTGCTAAAAACCAGTGACTAGACGACCAGCCGAAAGCGCCTGAACAGCTCAGTAACAGATTTCTCAAAGTAAAACTTTTCTGCTTGCTAAGGACATTTGAAACTTGCACTTCCTGACACAACCCAGCCAGCTACGTGTGATTCTTAGACCTTGGTTGTATTGTTAAGCTATATATTTCAGCAGACGAGACGCGGTGGCCAACTATGTCGGGGACTGCCTATCCCACTAGCTCTAAAGAAGCTGTGATTACCTCCCCCCCAGGATTTGAAAACAGCACTCCCTGCTCACAGAGAGGTTGGCCGTTTCTTTCCTGGGTACAGAACAAGGGAATAAAGCCTTATAAGCGAGACCAGTCAGGGAAAGCCACCTCACACTTGAAAGGACACGTCTGTACGTGAGCCCTAGTCCATGGCTGTTGGAAACACACAGCCTAGTAAGAATCTGCGGCTGCACAAAAGCTGCGTGTGTAGAGACGGGCCTCTCCCCGCCCCCCACCACATTTGTTGACACACACTGGTCCTCACAGAGCTCACACCTCACCAGCACCTTCGGCTTCTGTCCCAAGAGACAAGGTCGCTGCGGGGTTCTGGGGGGACATGTCTCAGCAGGACAGACAGAGATTATTCACTCTCTCTCTCTCTCTCACACACACACCTCCCTCACCCTGCACACACGTGTACTCACACAGCCCCCACCCCACCCCACGGACACACAACCTCCCTGAAAAACACACACGCGCAGACCCCCCTCACCCCGCACACACATATACTCACACAGCCCCCCACCCCACAGATACACAACCTCCCTAAAACACACACACCTTGCCCCCCACCCCATGGACACACAACCTCCCTGACACACACACACACAGAGACAGGCAGCCCTCCCTCACCCCGCACACACACATTCACACAGCCTCCCACCCCACAGATACACAACCTTCCCGAAAAACACACACACACACAGCCCTGCACCCCACGTATACCCAACCTCCCTGAAAAACACACACACACAGACCACCCTCACCCCGCACACACATATACTCACACAGCCCCCACCCCACAGATACACAACCTCCCTAAAACACACACACATTGCCCCCCACCCCATGGACACACAACCTCCCTGACACACACACACACAGACAGGCAGCCCTCCCTCACCCCGCACACACACATTCACACAGCCTCCCACCCCACAGATACACAACCTTCCCGAAAAACACACACACACACAGCCCTGCACCCCACGTATACCCAACCTCCCTGAAAAACACACACACACAGACCACCCTCACCCCGCACACACATATACTCACACAGCCCCCACCCCACAGATACATAACCTCCCTGACACACACACACACACACACACACACAGAGACAGACAGCCCTCCCTCACCCCGCACACACATATACTCACACAGCCCCCACCCCACAGATACACCTCCCTCAAAAACACACACACAGCTCTGCACCCCACAGATACACAACCTCCCTGAAACACACACACACACACGGCTCTGCACCCCACAGATACACAACCTCCCTGAAAAGCACACACACACGGAGCCCTGCACCCCACAGATACACAACCTCCCTGAAAAAACACACACACACAGCCCTGCACCCCACGGATACACCACCTCCCTGAAAAACACACACACACACACACAGCCCTGCACCCCACAGATACACCACCTCCCTCTCACTCACACACACATACACAGCCCTGCACGCCACGGACACACAGACAGCCGCCTCCCCCCGCCCGCGCCCCGACTCACCCAGCGCCCCGAGGAGCAGCGCCAGGAGCGGCCACCGGCCCATGGCACCCGCGGCTGGCGGCAGCCCGCAGCCAGGCGCCGGCAACTCCCGGCCGAGGCGGGACAGGGCCGGCTCCGCCCCCGGGGACCGAACCGGCCGCGCGCCCTCCCCAGGGAGCCCCGGCCCGGGCTGTGCGAAGGGAGGGTTTCTGGTCTCTGCGCCCCAGCGCTGCGAGGGGGAAGCGGCACCTTCAGGGGACCTCGGTGCCATTTGCGCCATGAAAATGGTGAGGGTCTGGAGCACAAGACCTGTGAGGAGAGGCTGAGGGATTTGGGCTTGTTTAGTTTGCAGAAGAGAAGACTGAGGGGTGATTTAATAGCAGCCCTCAACTTCCTGAGGGGCAGCTCCAGAGAGGAGGGTGAGAAACTGTTCCCAGTGGTGTCAGATGGCAGAACGAGGAGCAATGGGCTGAAGCTGAAGAGGGAGAGGTGCAGATTAGATACTAGGAAAAGCTTCTTCCCCAGGCGGCTGGTGAAGCACTGGGATGCGTTGCCTAGAGAGGTGGTGGATTCTCCATCCTTGGAGGTTTTTAAGTCCGGGCTTGACAAGGTCCTGGCTGGGATGACTTAGTGGGGGTTGGTCCTGCTTGAAGCCGGGGGCTGGACTCAATGACCTCCAGAGGCCCCTTCGAGCCCCAGGGCTCTATGACTCTATGGTTCTAGGAGCTGGGATAGCCCCGGAGCGTGGGAGGGTGGCTCCTGCCGTGGCTATTGCAGCAGGCAGCCCCAGCAGCCCTTCAGGAATGGTAAAACTAAGGAACAAAGTTGCTGTGTCCAGCTCTAGGTTGTGCCTGCTTGGGTGAGAGGCAGATATGCTCCCTTCCTTGGGAGGGGGAAGCTGACGGTAAGTGTGCCCGTGCCTGGCCATGCCCTCCAGGCCCAGCATACACTGCTGCCTTCTCCTGAGCTACTTACCAGCCGTGAAAACCTCAGTGCAAAATGACACCACCTGAGCAATGCTCATCCCTGAGCAGGGGCCCCCAGACCTAGAGACACAGTTCCAGTAATGGTGGCACCAGTCCCTAATTAAGAGGTATAATAGCTCTCTGCTTTTAATACCTGCAGTTCCCCTGTTTATGCTTCCAACCATCACATTAGCTGTTGTGTCATCTTGAGTGGCAGAGGGCCAGCTAAGAGCTCATCTCTGTAGGATCCCACAAGAAACGTACCTGCTCAGTGAGGAGTCCCCATTTGCAATTGTGTTTTTAGATCTGTCCGATACTAGTGCTGCTTCCTTATGATTGTCATGTATAGCTGATCTTTTCTAATGGTTCTTGTGAACAACAGTAAATGTCCTAGTATCGGAGGGGTAGCCGTGTTAGTCTGGATCTGTAACAGCAACGAAGGGTCCTGTGGCACCTTATAGACTAACAGAAAAGTTTTGAGTGTGAGCTTTGGTGAGCACAGACTTAAGTGAGTCTGTGCTCATGAAAGCGCACGCTCAAAACTTTTCCATTAGTCTATAAGGTGCCACAGGACCCTTCGTTGCTGTTACAGTAAATGACCTAGTCCACTACCAAGGCAAAATCTACATATAATCAAGTTTGAAATGTTTTCTAAGTGGAACATTTAAAAATTAACAAAGAGAAAATGCGAAAGCTCAATAAAAAGAGTGAACAGATCTGGTTCTGACTCCTTTGATTTTGGGAGCTACTTGTTCAATGTGGATTTTGTTGCATTAGTGGCAGAGATCCAATTTCAGTGTCTCTTTCTTGTAGTTCAATTCAACCTCTAGCATCTTGAAATAATCAGTAGCTAAGAAAGGGCATTTGCTCCTGACAGCCTAGAGTAAAGAAAAGGGGAAAAACATAACACAGCTGCTGCAAGAAAGCTGATAATCTTTTAGCTGCTGCTCCATGGGACCAGCTTCCCTCCCTGCACCCCAGCAGCACTTCTGCATTCCAATTTCCCAGAGATTTTGGGAGTGTTTTTTCCTGCTGTAGCTTAATAACCGAGTCTGAGACCCATGTCCTCCAGTTGCCTTAGGGCTGCAGCTGGAATTTACAGTCAGAACCTGTGGTCTTCTGTGAGGGTGGAGCTTCCACTCACTTCACATCTTGCTGCTGTTTTGTGAGTTCTGATTTGTGTTAGGAGGGAGAGAGGGCCAATTTCTACTGAAGGGAAGAAAATGGAACATTCACAGGCGCCTAAGGCAGCCTCCACACCTCTGGGTTTTAAACCGCCAAATTTTGGTCATTTACTGACAATAGGTCAAAGTTTAATCTCAGCCAGACTGATGTAGCTGGGGGCCTCTGGAATTGTCACTGACAGCTCACCACCTAATAAATTATTTTGTTAGTCTTTAAAGTGCTACTGGACTGTTTTTTTTTGCTTTGTTTTGACAGTATTGGAGTCAGCCTGGATTTACGTGGAGGTAAATGGAGAGCAGAGTCCGCCTCTAGGACCTTTACTGTCTACAGTGAACCTGAGGGGCTGGCCTGCTGCACTTCTCAGTCTGGCAGCTCCTGTACAGTAGTCACTGTTGCTGTCTTGTGCATTTCCTGTGGCCACTGGCCATTGCCACAGTAAACATGAAGTGATCTCTCACTTCAGCAGCCCAAGGAGGTAGAGATGTACAGTTACAGCTCCTTTCCCCACCTACCAAACAACACATGCTGATTTTATCATCCTCCTTCTGTGCTGCTGTCACCATGTTCTCATCTCAACATGCAGTATTTCTGGGGTGCATACACGTGTGTGCCTCTTTAAAAAAAAAAAAGGAGCTAATTTTAGGTGAGGCTGGCACCATCACCTATATTTCAGGATATCTCTTTACTGTGTGGAAGACCCACTCAACAACATCAGTCTTTCAGGGTTCGATTTTGCACAGCTCGTGGGGATGTGCGAAATCTAACTATCAGGGTTGGCAGTTGATCCTTGTACTTCTCATTCTGGCCAGGTGTAAGGAAGGTCGACTGGAGAATTGCTCTGTGAGGATGGCCAGATAAGTCAATTGCAGATAAGTCCATTCTAGCGATGCAATTACCATAGCTAGAATTGCATATCTACAATAGACTTTAATGCTAGTGTATACCTACCTAAAGGTGCCTGAGGCATCCCATTGTCAGACCCATCTCAGTTCATTAGAACTTTGCCTAACATTAATTGTCCTAAACAAAAAGCAGTCAAGTAGCACTTTAAAGACTAGCAAAATAATTTATTAGGTGATGAGCTTTCGTGGGACAGACCCACTTCTTCAGACCACTAGACCCACCAGACTGAAGAAGTGGGTCTGTCCCATGAAAGCTCACCTATTAAATGAGATATGTAAATCAGTGCTTCATTTGCATTTTTTATTTCCCTCATTTGCGTTCAGCATAGACATGGCCAGAGAGAAATGGAAGCTACAGAACTTATAAGTAAGTCATTATATATAGATTGATATATCATACTTATAGCCTGTCATGATCATGAGGCACCTTATAGACTAACAGAAAAGTTATATACCTGGCCCTGCAGATTTCCATAACCACCATGTGATGAAGTGAGTCTGTGCTCACGAAAGCTCATGCTCAAAACTTTTCTGTTAGTCTATAAGGTGCCACAGGACCCTTCATTGCTGTTACAGATCCAGACTAACATGGCTACCCTCCAATACATGATCATGAGGGTTAGCCAGCAGCCTGGGAGTAAAAGGGTTAACCTCCTTAGCCAGGTGGGGTTGGCCTATAGGAATGTAGGTAAGAATTGAATTTCAGCTCCTCCCTCTTCCGTTCTCTGTCTTTTCCTTTTTCTTCTTTCCAGCCAGGAGGGAGAGAGACACAGAATATCTCCTTCCAAGAACAGGCCCTCCAATCTTCTGTACGTAGGGTAAAGTTTAGATAAATCCGTTGGGCTTTGTTGTTTTATGGTTTGGGAAGTGGGGTCTGATGTCTGGGCACTTTTTAGCAATGTTCTTTTACTCTCCTTGTAACTAAGTTTGAGGCCCATGGTGGAGACTCCCCATGTGTTTTACTTTGTGAATGTTCCATCTCGTCAGGAGGCTCGCAACAGGAACAGTGCTGTCATAATAAAAGTTCTCTCTTTTTCTTTTTACTAACCTGGTGTCGGTTAATGTTTGTGTCCTGGTTTTTACTTTTGGGGCTGAGATTTCCAAAGTCGTCTCTCCCTGGTTTCCTTGTTATTACTTGGGTGGTGGCAGCGAATTTTATCCCCAAAATCTAAGGTTTTTAGGATTTTGGGAGGGGAGTTTACACCAAAACCTGGTAGAGAAGGTTTTGGAGATACTTTTGCTGGCCCCCACTTCTGCATTTATCTTGCTAGAGTGGGGAAGGAGCCATGACATGGCCTTATAAGCAATACTAACTAAAATATACATTTTTGGTGCAGTTCAGGTTCAGATTTTCCAGTCTGGGTCTCTGCTTCAGGCTGAATTAAAACAAAACAAAACAAAAAAGCAAAAAACCCAACCAACTTCAGGCAGACAGGGTCAAGTGTATCTAGGAAGGAATTGAGGGAAAATGACGTTCTTTTCCCCATGTTAAACCATTCTTTTTCTTTGAGAAGCTCTAGTGCCCCAAGCTTTGGAGCAGGGGCTGGGTGTTCAATCAGGGATGTTTGTTTTGCTGCCACAGAAAACCTGATCAAGTCTGGTGAGCTCATGAGCCTCTAAGAAAAAAACCTCAGTTTGCACAGACTTGCTAGAGACTTACTAGAGCATCGCAATTTAATACCCTGAGGAGTCCATCCACATGGAACATGCTCCAGGCAGGACTTTCCCCTCATTTGCATTTCTAGGCTGCTCCGGGCCAGGTTGGGGAACCATGGGACTGATAGCAGTGTCCATCTTCAGTGCTCTCAGTGACTCATTCCTCATGCTGAACTCAGGCAAAGTCGAGGCAGAAGCCAGTGGAATGGGGAGCAGACTGGGACATGGAGTCTGGAGACTGTGGGAAGACTGGGACTGGCTGGACAAAGGGACTGGGAATCCAGGGTGGGGGATGGGCGAAGGAGACTTGGACTGACTGGGCAAGGTGACCGGGAGCCATACAGACAAATGGGAAGAACTGGCAGCCAATGTTTGTAAGAGAGATACCATGGCTGGGTGCGGGGTGGGGCTGGGGTGTTGGACTGGCCTGGAAGGAAGACTGGGACGAAGTTGGGGGCAGCATTCAGAATGGCCAAGGAGCCTGAGCAGAGAACCAGGCACTGGGAAGATGGGGAACGTGAGCATGGAGTGACAGGCGGCTGTGGGAACGGAAACAGAGAATGGGTTCTAGGGCTGACTGGGCAAGGAGGAGTAGGGACTGGGACATGGAGCCAGGGGTGGGAAAGGGACGAGTTAGAGGGGCAGAAGATTCCCTTTTATATTCAAATTCGGCACATTAACACATGGTTTAAATCGTGATGGGAACTTTCTGAGTCACTATAGGGGCTCGTCTGCATACTTGGCTCAATCTAATTCTTGATTTTCCCCCCCACCCCTCCACTCTCTGATTTGCTCACCTTGATTATCTTTTTCTGATTTGTCCTCCTTCCTTACTGTTTTTGGTTCTCTGTCTTAAATATTGAGTCTGTTCTGGTCTGGCTATGGTCTGAAGAAGTGGGTCTGTCCCACGAAAGCTCACCTAATAAACCATTTTGCTAGTCTTTAAAGTGCTACTTGACTGCTTTATGTCCCAGTTTGAAATTCTTACCTACATTCCTATAGGCCAACCCCACCTGGCTAAGGAGGTTAACCCTTTTACTCCCAGGCTGCTGGCTAACCCTCATGATCATGACAACCTGGGATGGGAACTAAGAACCCTGAGTACCAGCCCTCCTTTTCTGTCTGCAAATATATGTGATACTCACTGGCAAATGGTGTGCCTCAGCCCCCTGCTGGGCTGGTTCACAGATAGGATGACAACCTACTATTGTTATCAGTTATCCTGGTAACTCAGGTGGTGGAGGGCCGCACCATGGAGCTAACTATTCTAGCCTTCCCGCTGCCCTAGGTGGGTCTTATTACGCTGCCACGTAATGAGATTTCTATTTTTTTCATTTTTTTTTTAAATTCTGGGAAAATCAAACACAAAAAGCTAAGTTATAAAATTCAGGCCCCCAAGTGTGAGGAAATGCCACAGTAAGATTGGCCGTGCAACCCTAATTTTGCCCCCTTGTGTGCATGTAATTATCTGGTCATGTACTGTTTTTGCCATAATGTCCTCTTCTCGTTTGAAGCATAGGTGACCCTTCTATGGGGCTGAATCAGGGCTTTGTGGCAAAGAAATCTGTGGGACCTCTCTCTGCCTGAGATGTTGCAGAAGTTGGAAGATGTGTTGTGAATGAGACAAGGGACTGCAGGAAAACTAGGGGTGGTCTTGTGATTAAATAATGTAGACTCTCTCCCTGCATCTGCCAGACAGTTCCTCTGCGACGCTGGCCAGTTCACCTCATAAAGGCTTTTCATAGCGTGATCACTAATTGCACTTTCGTTGTCCTCTGGGCTGGAATGTCGCTGGCACGTTATGCAGTCCAAGGGCTGCTTTGAATTGTCCCAGGTGCTCTGCGTGTCTTCCCTGAGGTGCTGTTGCTGTTAAGACAGGCAGAGGATGCAGCTTGCCACTTCAACAGATGTTGGCTTTATGCGTAAAGAACGATCAACGGCACAGTTCAGTGACAAAGGCACTTGGGCAGGTTTTTTTGTCCACAAGGCACTGTCTTAGCCCCCTGTAGGAGGTATATGTCTAGTCACACGTGGGTGGCCAGTGAGAGAGGCAGCTCAGTCAGCAATGAGAATTTTTGCTGCCCTCTCAGTCACACAAAAGGTGAAGGCGAGGCAACCCAATGATTACAGGCAGAGAGAAACAACTTCTGTATCACCTGATGTGTTTCAGGACACCTGTTTGTTACCTCCCCTTCTGTTATGCACTAAGAATCTTGGGCAAAACAGCCTCTTATTTGATGTTAGCTTGGGGCGTCCACACGCTATCTTCTGGAGTGCTCTCGCTATCACCCCGGATCTGCCGCTTCTCTGAAGAGCCTGTGTTTTGGCCACACTAGCAGCACATCTGCCAAGGCCACATGTCAGACACTGAACTGGTAAACATCTGCATTAGTATGTGGTCTGACTGGTTCACTGACACTAGTTCAGGCCTGGGGTCCTGCCCTAGGTCCAGGGCTCCAGGATCTCTCTCCTGCATGTGTCTGATCCTTTGGCTCCTAAACATTTTACAAATCCAGCCCTAAGTGCTGACATCACTTGTGGAAATGGGATTTGGATTCCTACGTTACCTGGATACTTTTGAAACTTTTACCCCTAGTGCATCATCACTTGATGGTTACCTGTTCTGGAGCACCTGACACGACCGTGTCAGAAGACAGGACACTAGGCTAGATGGACCTTTGCTCTGACCCATTGTGGCCATTCTGAGCTTCCACTGACCACCCTGAATAATCCCTGGGGCTGCTCTTGTGGTATGACAGGCCAGGAGAGGTGGATCCTCCTCTGAGGCAGCTGCTGTGGACCTGCCACTGGCTGCCTGGGCCTTAGGGACCTGCCTGCACCCTGCCTCTTCCCATTCCTAATCTGTCCCTTCCCTGGGACCCCCTTGCCCAGCACTGCCTGGCTGAGTGTCCCTCCTCTCCACGCCCCTTCCCCCAGGGATTCCCCCCCACTCCCTTTTCTTTTCCACCTTGGTACTCTGCCAGGCTCCCGCCTGCTGCTCGCCCTGTTCCCATGAGCATTGGGAGCCTGCAAGTGGGGTAGGGTGGGAAAGAGAGGGAGATGGCAAGCATCAGATGGCCCCGTGGGAGAGACGGGCAGAGCCAGTGGTGAGAGCCCCACAGAGGTGGGGAGTGGAGAAGAGAAAGAATGAGGGAGGCAGTGGGCAGTAGGGCTCTGCTTGCGGGAGAGGAGAAACCTGGTGAGTGATGGTGGGAGGGGCCAATAGGAGTGGAGATGGAGCCTGGGGTACAGTGGGAGTGGAGGAGAGGCAAGGCCATGGGCCGTTAGCCTCCCTGCAGGGAAGCTGTATCCGCTGCCCATGGTCTTGTGCACAAGTTTTGCACAAGACTCCAGCCCGGGTGTGCTGTACACAGGCTTTGCTGTACACTCTGTGGAAGACCTCTGAAGACAGTAACATTTGTGGATGACATCCCGAGCAGGGGTGGGGAAAATGGCACTGTGCTCCCAAGGGCGGCCTTCCAGCTTGGTGTGGGTGTGCGCACAGGTTTGGAAGTGCAGGTCTTAAATAATGCTTTAAAACCATCTCTCCATTTTCACCCTGCCTTTGCACAGATGCTGAGATGACAGGTTTTCAGGGTGGGGAGACAGAGTAAAAAAACTATATGTGGGAAGGGCTGGTGCTACATGCAGGTGTTTGTGACACAGGATTAAATACAATTGTGCATTGTTGTGAGCAACAAGAAGTCCTGTTGGCACCTTTCAAAGAGCTTGCTGAATTATGACTAGTTTCAGTGGACTAGCAGCTGATGGTAGCTGACTGACATCTAGTGCCAGGATTTGGAGATACAATCAGGCTGTCATTCTGAGAGTCTTCGGAAAGGTCCAGGGAGACTCCGAGCGTAGTCAGACGACCTTTCAGGAGGCAACACAACTCCCACTGCTTCCATCAAAAACAAGAGATTAAACATCTCTAATCTCACATGGGGGGCTACATTCTCAACTGGCCAAGATTGGTGTAGCTCAGATGTCAGTGGAATTTTGCTTATTTATATCAGTTGTGTTTCGTCTACAGAATATCATTAAGGCTGTATCTACACTTGCATTCCTCTTTCGAATGAGGTATGAAAATGAGGTAATTCGAAAATGCAAATGAAGTATATATTTGCATATCGAACACCTCATTTGCATATTCTTATTTCGAAATAGCCTCTTTTGGAAGAAGAAAACCAGTGTAGACGCTGCTCCTTCGAATGTAAACCCCATCTTCTAAAGAATCCTTCTCTTTTTTATGGCGAAATGACTGTCTTGTTTGTGTTTTATTTTTGGCTGGCTATTGCTTATTTAGAGTTTATAAAGCTGTCAGAGAGGACTACGGATGGAAATGTTGCTGGTTCATATGCCTTTGGTTGACAAACAAACTGAAAACCCTCTAAGAGGATCTTTGCTTAAGCAGAATGTATGTTTTTTTTAAATTCTGATATTTTGGTTCTAGTTCTGCTGCTAGGGATCAACATAAGGGCATGGATGTTTGTTGGCAGATTAACCTGTTGAGTACATATTGTCTGACTGTTCTTGTGTGTGGTAACATTACACACAGAACGTACAACTATGGCTTCATAGATCAGTCACTTGATAAAAACACTCGTCCTGTTGAGGATGAATGAAATCCTAAAAAGGATGACTGAGGAGTCATTCAACATGGCTGCGGATGACAGGTCATGAGAAACACAAGATTTTCAGTGATTTGGACATTAGGAGGGAACTGAAACTGAGAATGTTAACTTAGCAGACTGAAAACAAGCCGGTAAGAAATAGAGGAGATAAACTTCACTATATGAAACCTTCAAGGAAATGAAAATGCCTTTATCTAAAGTTATCATCTTAGTCTGGGCTGTAGTCCAATGAGAGCTCTGAAACAAGTTCTGGCCCCTGTCAAAGACCAGACACTGAACTAGAAGACAGACCCCTGTTATGATGCTGTGTAAGCATTTTCATGAGCTTAAAAAAACAGATCTCAAAGTAAGAAGCTTCAAAGGTGAAAGAAGAACAGAAAGAGCTGATGCCTTGAACAATGAACTGAAACAAAACAAGGCAGAAATACAAAAGCAAAAGGAACAAAGCCCTGAGCAAAGGGATCAGCTTTTATAGGAGGCCTTCCAAGTTTGGAGAAGAGCACCTCATCAGTGCTCCCAAGCCAATGGCAAGGGAAAGGCAGAGGACACCAACTAAACAGTGAAAAAACAAAACAAAAAATCCCACAAGTTCTGTAGAAGACAGGGAAGTTGGAAAGAAATGGAGAAGGAAGTGTGCAGCTTGTACAGGGAGTTCCTTTAGCAGATATCAGTCAGGAAGGCATTGATTTGAAGGATCCTAAGGCAACAGCCACACTCCTGAGTGGCTACCAGCAATGAAGCAGGGCATAACATATCCCACTCTGCTACTGTTGCCCCGGGGGCAGTGGTTTGGACTCCCCTCTCAGAAGTCCTAATGCACATGATGGGAGAGCAGCACTGTCATTCTTTCAAGCCTCCTGCTTTCAATTAAAAAAGGAGCAAGAGTCTTGGTGTTGCTGACTGCAAGGTTTAAAAAAGTCATGAGATTTAAAACACAGCAACAGCACTTCAGATTCCTATTTTGCCTCCTGCTCTCAACCACAAGGGGAAGAAACTTCCGTGACAAGTGACAGATGAGTTTCTCCTGTAATCACTGAACTCTAGGAGCGAGGGCTTTAATTTGCAAAAATCACAAAACAAGATGAGACTTCTTACACAATGGAGAATTGGGAAACACTGGTAATAACTGTTATGGCTCCAAAAACACCCTGCAAAATCTGAACAAACTGTAAGAGCTGTGAATTTTGAGACAGCCTGAGGCAAGAGCAGGTGATGTGAACTGCCTTATTCATTGTAATGAGTGCTAAATTAGAGGCCCATGGCTATACCTGAACTATGAGTGTAATAAATTATTTCACTGTCCATCAAAGCACATTAAGAAGGATGAGTAGAAGCTCACACAACTGGACATCTAGTGAGGTCTGCACGCTGTAGGTAACCCTTGAACATGACTTGCTAGACTAGAGCATGTGTGTGACAGTTCATTTTTCCAAAGTGGAGGAATCAGCTTTCAAAAACTGGGGTGGGGGACACTGGCTTAAGGGCCAACAGGTGAAAGTTGGAGAAATCTTACTAGAGAAGTGCCAAAGCCATCTGTGTGAAACCTGCCTTGAGTGGGGTCATGATTCGGTGACCTGTGCCCAATTTTCTCTACTCCTGCAGCCTGGTGGGCAGGAGGTACAGCTGGTGTGTGGGTGGGAGGGGGAAGGGAGGGGGGAGTATTTCTTCTGCTTTGGGGAATCTCCAGGTGCTGTGGCAACAACTGCCACATAACCCCCCCAGAGTGCTGGCAGAGGGGCAGGGCAGGTCCCCTTGTGCCTGGGGATCCCCACCTCCCCTCCAGGTTTCCCACCCCTTACAGCGTGCACCACTTCTCCCAGCCCCCTATGCCATCCCAGCCAGCTCTCTGCCTGTTGCCACGGGGACAGCAGCACCCCTTATGCCATGGGGACACCAAATGATTCCAGACCCCCCCCCCCAGCTCCCTGTTGCCATGGTGACAGCAGCATCCCTTCTGCCATGGGGACACCAAAGGATTCCAGACACCCCCCCCCACAGCTCCCTGTTGCCATGGTGACAGCAGCATCCCTTCTGCCATGGGGACACCAAAGCATTCCAGACCCCCCCCCCAGCTCCCTGTTGCCATGGTGACAGCAGCATCCCTTCTGCCATGGGGACACCAAAGGATTCCAGACACCCCCCCCCACAGCTCCCTGTTGCCATGGTGACAGCAGCATCCCTTCTGCCATGGGGACACCAAAGGATTCCAGACCCCCCCAGCTCCCTGTTCCCATGGTGACAGCAGCATCCCTTCTGCCATGGGGACACCAAAGCATTCCAGACCCCCCCAGCTCCCTGTTCCCATGGTGACAGCAGCATCCCTTCTGCCATGGGGACACCAAAGCATTCCAGACCCCCCCCACCAAGTCCCTGTTGCCATGGTGACAGCAGCATCCCTGCTGCCATGGGGACACCAAAGCATTCCAGACCCCGCCTCACTGCCATGGTAACACTCCTCCTCCTTCCCCCGCCCCGCGAGCTCCGCGCTCAGGCCCGCCGGCAGCCGGACGGTCCGACCGGGCGGTGCGAGCTGGGCCCCGCCCCCGGCTGCCGCGGGGGTTGATGGGAGTTCCAAAATGGCCGCGCCCGTGTGAGAGCTGTTGGGGTCGCGCTGCGCTGCCGGAGACCCACGGGGAGGAGCCGGACTCGCCGCTGCCCGCCCGCCCTTTCCCGGTTCACGCAGGTCCGACCCAGGGAGGGGGCGTCCGCGGGGAGATCTCCCCCTCCGGGGCGTCTCCAGTGCCTGCCGCCAGCCCCCCGTACCTGCTCCCCCACCGGTACCTCCCCTCCGGGGCGTCTCCAGCGCCTCCCGCCAGCCCCCCGTACCTGCTCCCCCACCGGTACCTCCTCTCCGGGGCGTCTCCAGCGCCTCCCGCCAGCCCCCCGTACCTGCTCCCCCCGGTACCTCCCCTCCGGGGCGTCTCCAGCGCCTCCCGCCAGCCCCCCGTACCTGCTCCCCCCGGTACCTCCCCTCCGGGGCGTCTCCAGCGCCTCCCGCCAGCCCCCCGTACCTGCTCCCCCCGGTACCTCCCCTCCGGGGCGTCTCCAGCGCCTCCCGCCAGCCCCCCGTACCTGCTCCCCCCGGTACCTCCCCTCCGGGGCGTCTCCAGCGCCTCCCGCCAGCCCCCCGTACCTGCTCCCCCACCGGTACCTCCTCTCCGGGGCGTCTCCAGCGCCTCCCGCCAGCCCCCCGTACCTGCTCCCCCACCGGTACCTCCTCTCCGGGGCGTCTCCAGCGCCTCCCGCCAGCCCCCCGTACCTGCTCCCCCACCGGTACCTCCTCTCCGGGGCGTCTCCAGCGCCTCCCGCCAGCCCCCCGTACCTGCTCCCCCACCGGTACCTCCCCTCCGGGGCATCTCCAGCGCCTGCCGCCAGCCCCCCGTACCTGCTCCCCCCGGTACCTCCTCTCCGGGGCGTCTCCAGCGCCTGCCGCCAGCCCCCCGTACCTGCTCCCCCACCGGTACCCTCCTCTCCGGGGCGTCTCCAGCGCCTGCCGCCAGCCCCCCGTACCTGCTCCCCCACCGGTACCTCCTCTCCGGGGCGTCTCCAGCGCCTCCCGCCAGCCCCCCGTACCTGCTCCCCCACCGGTACCTCCTCTCCGGGGCGTCTCCAGCGCCTCCCGCCAGCCCCCCGTACCTGCTCCCCCACCGGTACCTCCCCTCCGGGGCATCTCCAGCGCCTGCCGCCAGCCCCCCGTACCTGCTCCCCCCGGTACCTCCCCTCCGGGGCGTCTCCAGTGCCTGCCGCCAGCCCCCCGTACCTGCTTCCCCCGGTACCTCCCCTCCGGGGCGTCTCCAGCGCCTCCCGCCAGCCCCCCGTACCTGCTCCCCCACCGGTACCTCCCCTCCGGGGCGTCTCCAGCGCCTCCCGCCAGCCCCCCGTACCTGCTCCCCCCGGTACCTCCCCTCCGGGGCGTCTCCAGCGCCTCCCGCCAGCCCCCCGTACCTGCTCCCCCCGGTACCTCCCCTCCGGGGCGTCTCCAGCGCCTCCCGCCAGCCCCCCGTACCTGCTCCCCCACCGGTACCTCCCCTCCGGGGCATCTCCAGCGCCTCCCGCCAGCCCCCCGTACCTGCTCCCCCACCGGTACCTCCCCTCCGGGGCGTCTCCAGCGCCTCCCGCCAGCCCCCCGTACCTGCTCCCCCCGGTACCTCTCCTCCGGGGCGTCTCCAGCGCCTCCCGCCAGCCCCCCGTACCTGCTCCCCCCGGTACCTCTCCTCCGGGGCGTCTCCAGCGACTGCCGCCAGCCCCCCGTACCTGCTCCCCCTGGTACCTCCCTTCCGGGGCGTCTCCAGTGCCTGCCGCCAGCCCCCCGTACCTGCTCCCCCCGGTACCTTCCCTCCGGGGCGTCTCCAGCGCCTGCGACAGCCCCCCGTACCTGCCCCCCACCGGTACCTTCCCTCCGGGGCGTCTCCAGCGCCTGCCGCCAGCCCCCCGTACCTGCTCCCCCCGGTACCTCCCCTCCGGGGCGTGTCCATCTGTTCCCCCCCGTAGCTGCCCCCCACCCCAGAGACCCCCCCAGTACCTCCCCTCCGGGGCGTCTCCAGCGCCTGCCGCCAGCCCCCCCGTACCTGTCCCCCACCCCAGAGACCCCCCCGGTACCTCCCCTCCGGGGCGTCTCCAGCGCCTGCCGCCAGCCCCCCCGTACCTGTCCCCCACCCCAGAGACCCCCCCGGTACCTCCCCTCCGGGGCGTCTCCAGCGCCTGCCGCCAGCCCCCCGTACCTATCGCCCACCCCAGAGATCCCCCCGGGTACCTCTCCTCTGGGGCGTCTCCAGCGCCTGCCACCAGCCCCCCCATACCTGGCCCCCACCCCAGAGACCCCCCGGTACCTCTCCTCTGGGGCATCTCCAGCGCCTGTCGCCAGCGCCTGCCGCCAGCCCCCCGTAACTGTCCCCCACCCCAGAGGACCCCCCCCCGGGTACCTCCCCTCCGGGGCGTCTCCAGCGCCTGCCGCCAGCCCCCCTGTACCTGTTCCCCAGCCCGAGAGATCCCCCCCAGTATCTCCCCTTGGGGTATGTCCGTCTGCCGCACCCCCCGCATGCCTGTCCCCCAGCCCGAGAGACCCCCTGGGTACCTCCCCTCTGGAGCATGTCCAGTGCCCCCCACCCCCTGCGTACCTGTCCCCCAGCCCGAGACACCTCCGGTACCTCCCCTCAGGGGCATGTCCATCTGCCCCCCCGCGTACCTGTCCTCCAGCCCGAGAGACCCGCCCCCCCCCGGATACTTTATCTCCAGGGCATGTGTATCTTCTTCCCCTTGTACATCCCCCTGGCCTGAGAGACCCCCGCCACCCTCCCCCCCCCCCGTTTACTTCCCTTTTAGGGTATGTCTGTCTGCCTCCCCATGTACCTGTCCCTAGCCTGAGAGGCCCCACTGGGTACTTCACCTCCAGGGAGTGTCCATCTGCCTCCCCACGTACCTGACCCACAGCCCGAGAGAGCCCCTGGGTACCTCCCCTCCAGGGGTTTCTATCAACCCCCCCCAGAACAGCCCCCCTAGCCTGAGACCCCCCCCCACAGACCTCCTCTCCAGGGTGTGTCCATCTGCCCCCCCACATACAGCCCCTAAACCTGAGACCCTGCCCCAGCGTACTTCCCCTCCGGGGCGTGTTTATCTTCCCTCCACATGCTGCCTCCCAGCCTGAGACACCCCCCGGGTACCTCACCTCTTGGGCATGTCCCCCAGTCCGAGAGAACCCCCACGTACCTCTCCTCTAGGATGTGATTCCTAGCCTGGCAGACCCCCCCCTCCCCCCCGTGTACATCCCCTCCAGGGCATGTCTGTCTTCTCCCCCCCAAAGTACACTTCCCCTAGCCTGAGACCCCGCCGTGTACCTCCCCTCTGGGGTGTGTTCCCCAGCCCGAGAGAACCCCCACATACCTTTCCTCTAGGGTGTGACTCCTAGCCTGAGAGACTCCCTGAGTACATCCCCTCCAGGGTGTGTGTGTCTGCCCCCCTCCCAAGTACAGCTCCCCTAGCCTGAGAGACATCCCCCCGCCGTGTACCTCTCCTCCGGGGTGTGTTCCCCAACGTGAGAGACTCCCGTCTATACCTTCACTCTGTGGCGTGTTCCGCAGCCCTAGAGACCCCCTGCAGTGTACCCGTCTTCTGGGCCGTGTCCCCCAGCCTGACAAAATCCCCCCCATATGCCTCCCCTCCAGAGTGTGTCTCCCAGCTCAAGAGAACCCTGCATACCTCCCCTCAGCCTGAGAGACCCCGCCCATGTACCTCCCTTCCAGGGTGTCCATTTGTCCCTCTGCGTACCTCTTCTCCGGGGCATGTCCATCTGCTCCTGCCCCCAGTACAGCCCCCCGCAGCCTGTGAAAGATCATACTTTGCGTATGCACCCCCCCATGCACAACATACATCCCCCAACAAGAGAGTACAGTTACCCAGCCCCCAGACAGACTGGAGGTTCCCAGCATGCATCTTCTCAGGGGAGTCCTCCCCAAGCACCGCACAGAGTACAGCCCACCCCCTGCCCCAGAGTACATTTCCTCTGGGGTATCGACCCCATCCCTCCTATGGAATACATTTCAATGCTCCTGCGCGCAGCTCACATCCTTTCAGGGGTGTGACACCCAACCCCCCCACACAGAGGGTACATCCACTCCTCCCAGAGCCCATCCAATCCAGGTCATCTCTCCCTTGTACCCCCACGTAGAGTACATCTCCCCAACCAGCATACACAGCCCTTCTCCCCTGGGAGTACGTCTCCCCAGCCCTCCACAGCATACCCTTCCCAGCTCCACAGAGAGTACGCCCCCTCCAGTGCTCGCTTCCCCCAGGACACCCATCTCCTGCCTCTCCAGTGCACGTTCTTCTCCTGCCCATCACACACATGCTCATCTAGCTGTCTGTCAGAAGTCTGGAACTGAGGACATTGATAAGGGAGGTGAAGCGGGGGTGGTTGGGCGGGGGGCAAGGAAATAACCCTACAGACAGCAGCATTAAGTACAATAAGAAAGAATATTTGAAATATGCTAGTTACAGAAAGGATTTTGACTGGTATTGGTCTGTCCCTGGATGGAAATGGTATAATTATCAATAACGTGAGAGAGGCTGAAGTGGGAAAAAGAGGTTATGTAGTCTTCTGTGAAGGCAAGAATCTCAGCACACTATTGAACTGTAGCTGCTAAGGTTAGGCACTTAGAAAGCTGCAGATCCAGGTATCTTGAATCCCAAATTTTTACGAGTGGTGGCTGAGGAAGTTGCTGAGCCATTAATGTTGATTTTCAGTAATTGTTGTAACACTCCTGAGTGACATAGTTTACAGATCTGATTTCCTATGTACACCAGGCCTTAGAAAGGTGACTAGCACTTGAATTAAAATCAGTTGAAATCATCTTTGTTGTTTTCCTTCTCTTGTCCTCACCCCTTAATGTAAGTAGATTGAGTTATGGCATTACAGAGGAGATGAAAGGTAAAATAGCAATAACTGAAAACATCACCTATAAGCATTACACACTACGAACAGTACAGGGCTTTGAATCATCATTTTTATTTGTTTGTTTTAAAGGAAAATTAAGTTTTGCATAGAAACGTGTGGTTGCAAGGTGGTATAAAGGGCA
Organism: Carettochelys insculpta; assembly: GCF_033958435.1. Taxonomy (NCBI): domain Eukaryota; kingdom Metazoa; phylum Chordata; order Testudines; family Carettochelyidae; genus Carettochelys; species Carettochelys insculpta. The sequence continues at coordinate 2,969,058 of NC_134139.1, read as the reverse complement.
GCTGCACACTTTACAGCTAAGAAATGACCAGTGATGCAGACAAATGTTCTGGTTTTGCTTCAGAAATAATGGTGATATTTGGAACCCATGTCGAACAACTATGAAGAGAGGGTAACGATGATTGCAGCAGGGGATTTGCAGGAGTTTGTTCCTTTTGGCCGTGACCACTGTAAGCACCACCCTAATGCCCTGAACCTTCAACTTCGGCAGCTGCAGCCAGCCTCTGAGCTATGGTCCTCCGATGGAGCTGCTGGCTTGGTGGGATCCCTTCAGGAGGTGACAATCCATGAAAAAGAGAAGGTAACGTTCTGTGCCCTGGCTCAGTATGTGTCTTCGCTATTAAACCGGATGCTTGAATTTTAGAAAAAGAGCTGGTGGAACATGTTTTTAGTAAAGCGTGTGGAAATATGTATGTGCTAAAATGCGGCGACACTAGACTTGTGCAGTCTTCTCCAAGAGAAAAATGGAATAGAGCACACTTCACTGCATTGTTCCCATGCTGCGAGTGGCATTCTGACTGGCTGAACTGACCTGTATTAGCAAAATGTTTAAATGTCTTCTGGTGTGTGTGTGTGGGGGGGGTCTCCTTGCCGTAATGCCAGCCTCAGGAGTTTAATACTTGTGAGTCAGACCCCCACAGAACCATGGATAAACCAAATTAGTGTGTGTATATTGTATGTTAAAACTCACCCCCATATCTGCTTGTCCCTGCTCAGAAATCAGTTCTGCCCCTCAATGTCCAGTTTCTACCTCAGTTCAGTCTTTCCTTCAGCCCCCCCAAGGTTCATGTTTCCCATCCCAGAAGCTCCCCAACCCCCTCAGACAGACCAGGGAGGGTTGCTGCAATGGGATCCCTGCTTAGGCATCCAGGCTTGGGATCGGGGGGCACTCACCAGGGGCTCTTCTTTCCACCCAGCCACTGAGCCGGGTGTTGCAGGGAGGAGCAGAGGAGCCTTCTGTGTTATTCACAGGAGGCGCCTCAGAGCTGCATGAGCTGTTGTAATTTTTGTGCACCCAGTGAGAATGGCTTCAGGCTGCTGGGGGCGGGAGCAGGGAGAAAGGGAGCTTCCATCAGCAGCGCTGGTAACTCTGTCCTACCGTGTAGAGAAGGCAGTCAATTGGAAAAGTTCTTTGATCCAGTCAAGGCTCTAATGAGGACAGGTGCTTCTCAGCTCAGTGCTAGGCAAGTTTTAGCTCAGGTCCAATTCTATCACAGCGGAAAAATCATAAGTTGGCCATACTGCCATTGGTTCCAATGATCTAGCATGTCTGTCCACGCTTGGGTTATACTGGGTGACAGTTCAGTAGCAAAGTGCAGTGAAGAAAAGTGGGAGTCAAGAAAAATGGTTTGTGTGACAGGCTTGTCATAAGAACATAAGAATGGCCATACTGGGTCAGACCAAAGGTCCATCAAGCCCAGCATCCCATCTGCCGACGGTGGCCAATGCCAGGTGCCCCAGAGAAGGAGAACAGAAGACAACGATCAAGTGATTTATCTCCTGCCATCCATCTCCTGCCCTTGTTATGAAGGCTAGGGCACCATACTTTATCCCTGGCTAATAGCCATTTATGGACCTAACCTGCAAAAATTTATCAAGCTCTTTTTTAAACCCTAATAGAGTCCTGGCCTTCACAGCCTCCTCGGGCAAGGAGTTCCACAGGTTGACTGTGCGCTGTGTGAAGAAAAATTTCCTTTTATTAGTTTTGAACCTACTACCCATCAATTTCATTTGGTGTCCCCTAGTTCTTGTATTATGGGAAAAGGTAAATAATTTTTCTATATTCACTTTCTTCACACCATTCATGATTTTATATACCTCTATCATATCGCCCCTCAATCGCCTTTTTTCCAAACTGAAAAGTCCCAGTCTCTCTAGCCTCTCCCCATATGGGACCCTTTCCAAGCCCCTAATCATCTTAGTCGCCCTTTTCTGAACCTTTTCTAATGCCAATATATCTTTTTTGAGGTGAGGAGACCACATCTGCACGCAGTACTCGAGATGTGGGCATACCATAGTTTTATATAGGGGAAGTATGATATCTTTTGTCTTATTATCGATCCCTTTTTTTAATAATTCCTAACATCCTATTTGCCTTACTAACTGCCGCTGCACACTGCGTGGATGTCTTCAGAGAACTATCCACTATAACTCCAAGATCCCTTTCCTGATCTGTCGTAGCTAAATTTGACCCCATCATGTAGTACGTGTAATTTGGGTTATTTTTTCCAACATGCATTACCTTACACTTACCCACATTAAATTTCATTTGCCATTTTGCTGCCCAATCACTCAGTTTGCTGAGATCTTTTTGTAGTTCTTCACAATCCCTTTTGCTTTTGACTGTCCTGAACAACTTGGTGTCATCTGCAAACTTTGCCACCTCACTGCTTACCTCATATGTCATATGATTGCAGTTCATAAACCTGAGGTTCTGTGGTAGTCAGGATTCAGGCAAATGCATTGAGGATTACGGACTTCCTTCCTGCTCACTTCACAGAATCATAGAACCATAGGGCTGGAAGGGACCTCAGGATGTCATCTAGTCAACCCCCACTAAGTCATCCCAGCCAGGACCTTGTCCAGCTGGGACTTAAAAACTTGGAGGGGTGAAGAATCCACCACCACTCTAGGCAACGCATTCCAATGCTTCACCACCTGCCTGGTGAAGTAGTTTTTCCTAATATCTAACCTACAGCTTTCCCTCTTCAACTTCTGACCATTACTCCTTGTTCTGCCATCTGACACCACTGAAAACAGTTTCTCACCCTCCTTTTTAGAGCTCCCCTTCAGGAAGCTGAAGGCTGCTATTGAATCACCTCTAAGTCTTCTCTTCTGTAAACTAAACAAGCCCAAATCCCTCAGCCTCTCCTCATAGGTCTTGTGCTCCAGTCCCTTAATCATTTTTGTTGCCCTCCGCTGAACCTGCTCCAGCACATCCACACCCTTTTTATACTGGGGGGCCCAAAACTTGACACAATATTCCAGATGTGGCCTCACCAGTGCCGAATAGAGGGGAACAACCGCTTCTCTAGATCTGCTCGAAATGCTCTTCCTAATGCACCCTAGTATGCCGTTAGCCTTCTTGGCTACAAGGGCACACTGTTTACTCCAGCCTTTCATCCACCATAATCCCTAGGTCCCTTTCCGCTATACTGCTGCTGAGCCAGTTGGTCCCCAGCCTATAACAAAGCTTAAAAAAAGACATACTGTACAAATACCACACCCCCTGCAACCACCCCATGAATAATGCAGGAAAAGCAACTGAGATCCTGACACAAGGCAGCAGAAGGTTTCTGAAGTGTCTTTTGATTTGATTTTCTTTTGGTGCATAGCATGGGTAGTAGACAGGTGCTTCCTGGTAAGCAGATGGTTGCCTGGCCTCTGTCTGGCACACTATATAAGATCTCACGTTAGATTGTGGGTTCAGTGTTTTCTATGCACGTGGAATATTTTTTTTAAACAGGGAAAACCAGAGGAAGAAACCTAAATCCAGTGTACTTCATGATGTCCGCCCAAATCTTAATTTAATTAATTGATACAAAAGTTAGGCTGCCCTGAAGAGCACATTAACTTTGAGGCTATCAGCCCATCTTTGGGAAGAAGTTGTGACATTTTTTATCCACTTGGTTTTCAGGAAAGTTGGCTTTTGAGGAGGGGTGTCAGCGAGGTTGGGGAGGAAGTGGAATATGATGAAGAACTGTATGTGGCTGGCAATATGGTCATCTGGAGCAAAGGAAGTAAAAGCCAAGCATCTGCTGTTTATAAGGCTTTCACCGTTGACAGCCCTGTTCTGCAGGTATGAACTAAAGAAATGACAGCTGCATGTTTGCTGATCAATACCACTAAATGAAATGTGGCTTAATGCCTCTCTTGGAGCAGGAAGGACACAAACTAATTTAAAAATTTAAAAAACCCTACAAAATAAAATTAAAAAGAGAATTTAGCATTAAATATCAGTTTGTCTTTCATAGGTAATTGCAAGTTGTTTTTGTTTTTTAGGCATTGTGGTGTGATTTCACTGTACCACAGGAAAAATCCGAAAAACTTGACAGTAAGTTTCATTCATATTTTACTTTATTGCCAAACTAGTATTTTATCTGAGTTTAATTTTCTGGGCTTGGGAAGTGTTGTAATAATTGAGATGGAATATGTGGGCCAAAGGTGTTAACATAACACAGTCACTGCCCATACCTGAGCTGTGTTAGACAAGGCCTGGGGCTTGGTGTGTGGAGACTTCAGGCTGCTCAGCACCAAGGTGCAAACAATGTTAAAATCCTTTTATTAACGTTATAGAAGACAGGAAAACAGGTAAAACACTTGAAATGTAAAGTATTAAGTAAGGCTCTCATTTAGCAACATGCCTTACCCCTTTGCCTCTGGAGACAGGTTTTAGAAGGAAAAGCTTCTTAGAAGGTATCAAAGATGGTTGTAAATGTCATCTCAGTCAGTGTTTGGGGTTCAGCTGGAGTCTCTAGGGGTGGTGGCATCACCTGGGTTCTGCTCTCATGGCTGTTGTAGTCAACAGATGAATCACGATCAGGATGATGGAGGCCCTGGGTCCTGGAAAACGAGGGGGTGATCACTGGGAAGGTGAAGCCAGCTCCACTAGCCTGCGCTGCTGCTTTATTTTTGTTCTTGGGGTAGGGAGTGGGGGTTGGTTTTTTCAGATTTTCCTCACAAAATCTCTCTCACGTAAGGACCCAAAAATGAGGAATGGGTGAAGTAGTAGCCCATCCTCTCTCTATTTCATTCACCAATTTAAACCTAATCTCCAGCGTTCCAATTTAGTCTTATTAATGTCTGGCGATACCTCTCCTGTTTTTTAAAAAGCATGATTTCAGCACGGCTCTTGAATCATATTAACTTCGCCTTTTTATTTTGACTAAGTTATTCTGTTTCTCTTTTTTACTTTTTGCCATCAGCATCTGTTGTGATAGATTATTGGAATGTCTTATGAACTGTTACATACCTTTTGCCACTTAACTTACAATTTGGGTAAATTTGTAGACCAATTGTCATAACAGAAGCCTAGCCATCCATTTTAGAACAACATAGCTCATGACAAAATAAAAGGGTCCCTACCTGCTGTATAGAGAAACTTGATGGAAGAGCAAAAAATTATTTTTGTGTTCTTCCCTATTTCAGAAAGTGATGAAGTGGTAGAAAAGTGTATCTGCATATTGCAGAGCTCCTGCATAAATGTTCATAGCATAGAAGGAAAAGATTACATTGCTCCCTTACCTTTTCAGGTATGTGTTACTTTTTAATTTTTAAAATAATTTTGTTTTTCATTGTGCATTTTGTTGTAATTGTAGTTCCTGATTTGTCTTTTGTTGTGAATGGTGTGTGAAGCATGGCTACTACCTAGTAATTCTGAGTGTGAATTCTTAATGCTTTTACAAGTTGAACCTCTCTAGTTTGTGACTCTCTTGTCCAGCAACATCCGTCATCCGCCATGATTTTAGTTAGCTGGATGACCACTTTTCTAGGGTGTAGCCATAGCCAAGTTTCCCATGGTTCTGTAAAGTTTGTTTACGGCCACAAGTCCTGGCTCTCAGTGTTCTGTGCTGTTACGTAGCTGTAATTTACCCCTAAAAAGAGTCCAGTAAGCAGTGTAAGTGTTGGTAATGATGCCAGACAATGTTGATCTCCCACGTTCTGGCAAATTTTCTTGTTTCGCGCTGGTCAGGTCTTGAGGGTGCTGGACTAGAGAAGTTCAACCTGTACTAACAAATGGGAGAGGGGTGACAGCAAACGTGGGCATGGCCAAGTGGATTTGGTGTTGCATTGAGGCTCAGAAGATTTTGTTCTAACCTGAAAAAAAAAAGAGCCACAGACTCTATGAAGCCCATGAGGAACATTGTTACTGCTGGTTTATTTTACATGGAAGGTGCTTGGATACTATAATGATGGGTCACAGGACAAAACTTTTGGGTAGATTTCAAAACGGCCATATAGGTCAGAAAACTCAGCTTGTTTTGGCATATTTTCTCCTGAGCATTTGTCAGTCTTACACTAATCAAATGACCAGTGCTCTTGATCTTGGTATGTTGTCATACTTGTAAATTGGTCGTGTTCAGACACAGGGTGAGCATATGTAACATTATCCATTGTTTAGGGCACAGGGGGCAAATGTTTTGGTTTTGCATTAATTGGATGCTCACGGGCTGGGAGCATTTTAAATATGAGCCATACAGTTTTTTAAATATTTGTGTTTTTTTTTTGTAGGTAGCAAATGTTTGGCCAACAAAATATGGCTTGTTGTTTGAACGTGGCAGCTCTTCACATGAAGTCTCTCTGAGTCCACCCAGGTATGTAGTGGGAGTGACTGCTGAGTGTCTGTGTTAGGTGGTGTAATAAGTTGTCTAATCTTAAGCAGAGAGGTAAAATTTTAACCATTCTTTTCGTACAAGTGTCACTCTCTACCAAAGCAGTGATAAAATGTACCAGGATGTTGGGAAGTATTGAGTTCCCATTGCAAATAAATAATGCAAAAGTGAGATTTCAAATGTGAATGTGGAGAAAGTAGACACGTTTTTGGTTACAGTGCACAGGTTGGCCTGAACATGTAGACAAGGGGGATCCAGCAGATAGAGTGTACTTAGATTCCCAGAAAGCCTTTGACAAGGTATAACCAACCAGGCTCGGGTTCCCCAGAAACGAGGCTGCACCCCGAAGGCGAGTGCTATATTTGGTTTATTGAAAGTGTGTGACACCCGCGATGGGAGCCCTGGAGACGCCGCAGTCACCAGTGGGGGAAAACCCGACGCGTTGGAGCTTCGCTCGGGGAGAGGCTCTGTAACAGGCCTCCTAACACTAGCTGTTAAAGCTTCACTCATTAACATAAGATTGCCTAAAATTGCCTATGCATTCCTATCACTATCTCTTGTGGCCTACTGCCAGCGTAGCCTTGAAGTGTTGGCAAGCGTGCTTTGTTTGCGCTTGTTGCCATGGCAGGGTTAGTTGTTTTGCAGCTTTTCACCTTGCACAGACTGGTCTGTTTGGAATTCTCCTGAGGATTCACAGAGGGGTCGGACTGCACTCTTGACCGTTAGAATGTCTTCTCGCACCCTACACAAGGTCCTTCACCGAAGGCTCTTACGTAAATTAAGTTGCCACAGGACAAGAGGGAAGATCCTTTCAGGGATTGAGGACTGGTTAAAAGGCAGGAAAAAGAGGGTAGGAATAAATGGTAAATTTTCAGAATGGAGAGGAGTAACTACTGGCGTTCCCCAAGGGTCAGTCCTATTCAACTTATGCCGGACTCACACTCGCCACCCCCACTTAGGCTTCTGCACTCCATTAGATCATTTGGCAGTACAGAAAGTGTGGGTTAAACATTTCAGAGGGGTCAGGGCTGTTGGGGAGCTGGTCAGAAGGGCGTGGGGCTGGGTGGAATATCAAGAATTTGAAGGGAGAGGCTTGTAGAGTCACTGGTTTGAGCGCTGGGTGAGAATAACAGGTCAAAGTCCCCCTTTTTTTTTTCTTTTTTTGAATAGCTTCAGGGGAAGGCAGGGTAATATTCTGCCAGATCTTATTACCAAGGGGTTCTGTGAGCTCTTGCCCTTGGACAATGATGGTGGTAGGTTGGGAAATTCAGTTGGGGATAGAAGAAGAAGGGGAAGGCACCAGCTGCTCTGACTCCACGACACTGGGGGTAAGCTTGAGAACCCATTCCCTGACCTCTTATGTTCTTTCGTCCACCCACACAGCCAAGGATGGAGCAGAATTCTGCCCCAGTCTGCAAGCGTAGAGCAGGGTGGGTGAGCATCAGAGATACAAAAAAAAAAAATCGATTTTTAAAATTTTACTGAAATACATCTGTTTTTAAAATAATTCTATTTAAAATTGTTTGAAATTAACACCTTGTGCTTAAAGCCTAAACTTACTGCAGCCTATTAATGTCATTTATATTCAACTACAATTCCATATACAGGGAGTAGGTTTGCTGCTGAAGTTTTAAAGGAATTCAAACCGCTGAACTGGTAGAAAGCACTTAGGACCTAGAACCCAGAGTTTGCTGAAGTGCTAAACCAGCTTTTGATCATAGCTGCCTCTTCTGCAGATGTAGAACATCTTCTCTTTACATCTCACTTTATTTAACTAGTTCATTCAAATTAGAGACACCAATTAGGAGTTATAAAAACAGGGACATTTGTTTTCCTCTTCCAATCTCTGAGTAAAACTTTTGAAGGAATAAAGGGACTTCGAAGTTGCTCAGGCACTTTGAAGTACCGGTGGGTGAGCCGCGGCTGCATGCAAGCCGGCACTTCAAAGTTTAACACTTGGAAGATGCCGTGCGCGCGTGTGCGGGGGGGTAAGGGGGGGACGGTTTGCTTAATGAAGTGCTGCATATGCATCACAGCACTTCATTAATAATCTCCTGACACCCTACTTACCATCCTCCCTTCGAAGTAGGGAGTTAGCATAGGCAAGCCCTAGGAGCTCCAAAAATGGAGTTTAGAACTGTACTTTTGAGCGTGTATGCCAGCGCCTACAACCTAGTCCTACCTTGCACTGTGTAGACAAAAGCAATCACATACCAAATGTTTTCGATTTCAGATAAGATTTCAAACTGGCATGTTGATTGTGGTCAGCAGAGATCTCTTGGCTCCACAGTCTTTGTGTTTTCCCACATTTTTATTTGGTAACTTGTGTGAATTTCCTTAGTAATTTCAATTGGATATAATATTCTTCATTTCCTACTCTGAATGGCTAAGCATTGCTCTGTGCTGTTAAATAGCTGTGTCATTTCAGTGGCAGGAGACGTTTTCCAAGCTATGTAAGGGTATCGCTTTTTGGTGTTCTAAGCTACTCAGATAAAATGTACTAGATAAACGAAGCTTGGGCTTTTTACTGAGGTATTAGCTGAGCCATACAAACTGCAGTTAATGGAACATATACGTCACTCTCTGTTTTTGAGGAGCTGACTGTTAAAATTGCAGTGGGTGTTTGTGAGCCATCTGTTTAGATATTACAGATATAGCTTTCCATTTCCTTTCCAGAGAACCTTTGCCTACGATGTTCAGCATGCTACACCCTTTAGATGAGATAACACCTCTTGTGTGTAAGTCTGGAGGTAGGTTTAAAATGTGAAATCCATAAATAGTTATTCAGCTGCAATATTATCAAACACGACCTTGAATTTTTACCTCTCCCCTACATATAGTCTATGTATTGCAATATAATGAATTTTCAAATAATCGCCTTTTAAGACTTCAGAAATGCATTATTTTATCTGCTTTGTCTATTAGGATTTCATGTCTGCAGTGTTGTCCTAGCCAAGTTAATTCAGATAAGTAGGATTGCATGTCACTTAGCACTTGTCGATATGAATACTTAATTTGTAGCAAGCTGGGGTGTAAATCTACCCCCACACATGTAAACTGTTCACATGGTCTGTGCTGTTATGCAGTAAAAGATTGTGTGTGGACATTGCTGTAGATTTACAGCCCAGCTCATCGCACAGAAAGGGTACGTGTGGACAGAACCCATCATTGGTATGGTAGCTTCAGGGTATCTGAGGTTTCCAAAACAACGTCTATGGACGGATGTCATCTGAAATTTCAGTTTCCTAAAGCACCTGGGATTTGATGTGTGTCAGACTGGCTGATTTTTTCAAACACATCACTGCTGAGTTTCCATTTCTTCAGGGGCCCTAGGCATGTGCCCAAATCGTCCACACCCTTAGATGTTCCCAAACAGCCGTGCACTGAGAGTACAGACCCCCCGGGCAGCTTTGCAGGAATGTGTGTTGTGCCTGTTCCTTGCTTTGCCTGCATTCTGCAGAGGCTCCTTTCTGAAGCTGTGCCCTCTGACCAGAATTGCTGGTTTAAATGTGATCTAGTAAAGGGCTCTGAAATCCACTTGCAGACTGATTATATGCTGCAGATATTGTTCAGGAAATCAGTGTTAATTAAACAGAGGGAAGGCGGAAGGCCCTATTACTGTGGTGTACAGTACGTTCGCTACTTGCCACATGTGGCGAAAAGGACACTGCCTTGTGGCGAATGCGTGCACACCTAATTCATAAGCCGGAGCATGACCAATCTGTGGCTCTTGGGGCCATTTAACGTGGATCCTCCTGAGAGCCGCATGTGGGGAGGGCCATCTGCCTGCTCCAGGCACACTCCCCACTGCTAGGTGGGAGAAGCATGTGTCAGCTCTGGTGACTAGCTGGCATTGAATTAGAACAGGGAGGGAGGGCTGGTAGTGCCTGGCTCTGGGGTGGAGGCATTCAGTCAGAGCAGGCAAGAGCATTTATTTAGCTACCAATATTCTTATTATTTAATAAAATTTTGTATAATGTGGTGAATATGGAAAGATGACAACCACAAGTGTGGCGAGCTTTGAATCGTTGTTGGACACTGCTGCTCTAGTAAGAAGTTAGGATGCTGTTCAGTGGCATTGAGCGTGCTCAGGGGAAAGCAAGTCATAGGGCTGCCTGGTCACGGGGTGCCCAATATCAGCGCCTCCTACTGTTTTCAGAGTCTAGTAAGTTTTTTGGTGCCATGCTAGAGAAGGCGGGGCATTGGAGCTGTGGGGAGACATGGGGGTGGGCATTGCAGTGGAGGAGTAAAGGAAAAGGATGCAGGGTTGTAGTGAATAGAGTGGGGCACAGGTGGGTTGGGTTGGGAGGGAGGGAGAGAGGTTGGGTAGTCCCAGGCAGGAGGAGGTTGTGAGCATGGGGCAGGTGGGAGATCAGAAAAGTGGGGTCAGGCTTGCGTACAGCAAGCTGTGGCCTTTTCCGTCGGCTCTGGGTGCTTAGCTGTATGCTAATAACTGCCAGTAACTCCCCCCACAGGATGGGAATCTCTACAGGAAGTACCAAAGTTGCAACAGATATAGGACATGAATCATTAGTGTAGTGTAATTACCAACATTGTTATAGATAGGGATTAACCTGAGCACCTCTTCTCTAGCAGGTGTGTTTGGCTCTGCTCGAGTACAGTATGTTGCTGATTACACCCTGCGCATTGTCTTCCTCAATGAGGAGCCTTCCATTGTGATGACCTACGACACCATTCAGAGTTTGCATGCTGTCTGGGCCCTTCGTAGAGTAAAACCTGAGGTAAGAAGTGATTGCTGACTTGAAGCTGGAAGTGTGCGTGTGTGAGAGAGAGAATGCGTAGTATCTACTGTCCAGTGCACGTCGTGGATAGCATGAGACTGATCAAAACAGTGGAACTTCCCTTTGCAGTTCCTTTTTCAGCAATCAGTCCATTCCAGAATTCAGGATGCTCGGTTTACCTGATACTCATTAGCGTATACATGTCTTAGGCAATGGTGAGTGGGGCTGTCTGGATGCGCACTCACCAGCCACATTAGTGATGGGGGAGAAACTGTATTTTGTCCTTGTGCCCTGTTGGCTTGTTGCCCTGACAGTCTGCTGACTACATACATGTCAGACCTCTCAGCACTTTCAAACAGCTGCCATGACACAAAGAACTGGGTGCTGTTAAAAGTCAGGTGGAAAACCTGTGGGAAGACAAACAATAGGTGGAGGGATTCAGGGACTGCAGACCTTCTGCCTTCCTTCCTCCTCCTCCTCCTCCTCCATGTGCATCTCTCCAGCCACAGCAGAGGGTCCAGGGGGTTAGCAGTCAACTCTTGGGCTCCTTCCAGGGTGGGTCTAGAGGCCCTGTTGCACTTTTCTTGCTTCCTTTTCTTCCCTCTTTTGAAAAGCCAGCATAAGGAGCACTTGCCTACCCCTGCTGCTAACCTAGAGTCCTAGGGCTGGAAGAGACCCCAGGAGGTCATTGAGTCCAGCCCTGTGCCCAAAGCAAGATCAACCCTTCGCTTTCTCTCCCGGCTCCAAGCAGACATCCAAGGGAAAAGGCAGATTCTCTCACTGCCATTTTAAGGGGCTCTCACACGAAAGCTGCCTCCCTTATGGTGTAACTGAAACGACTCTGTCCCTGGAGAGCAACAGTACTGTATCTTCAGAATCTGCTGCCGTATTTCTGACTAGTGCAACAGCGTGGAGAAGTCTGGCAGCAAATGAGTCTGTGTCTGACATCCAGCTTGAGGTGTAGTGGCTCAGGAAGCAGCTGGTCCGTGACCCCAGGGCCCTCGGGCTGCTTTGAGCCACTCACGTTCCTTGTGACGTACAGAGTCTTTTGTCTCTTCCAGGAGCAGAACGCAGTCCTGAAGTTCTCTGAGCAGGTGGGGACGCCGCAGCATGTGGCCACCAGCAGCTCTTTGACTGCCCACCTCCGGAGTCTCTCGAAAGGAGACTCGCCTGTGGCTTCCCCCTTCCAGAACTACTCCTCTATCCACAGCCAGAGCAGGTCGGTGTCGTCACCCAGCGTGCACTCCCGCTCCCCTTCCATATCCAACATGGCCGCTCTGAGGTGGGTGCTCCGTGGAGTGCGTGAAACTAGTAGTGTAAAAGTGAGCATCTCTGATGCAGGGTGAGCAGTGGACTCTCTACAACATAAAATGTTACCTATCTACCAACCCCGGCCTGACACCTCTCATCGTAGTGTCCTAGTGCCTCAGAGTCTTCATGTGTCTTTTCACAATATCCCAGTGAGCGAGGGCGGTACCGTTATCCCCATTTTACAGCTGTGGGACCGCGGCAGAGGCAAATCAAGTGCCTTGTCCCTGGGCAAAAAGGTAGTCTGTGGTGTGGCTGGGAGCTGAGTGCAGGTCTCCTGAGTCCCAGTGCCACTGGGCTATCCATCCTCTCACCTGCAATGCCTGTAGCATATATTGGAATCCATGTGGCGTGCAGCCCAGAGGTATGGGGGAGAGGCACTCTGCTTGACTCCCGAACAATCCCTTTTCTGTTGATTTTTACAGCTGATTGCTGCCGTCATCCCTTCCACTCACTGTTCAGCTCTCTCTCGCTTTCTCCTCGTGTTCTGCCGATTAGCAAGTCTTATCTTTTAATTCTTGATATGTTTTTTTATCTTTACCATTGAGGTAAAATTGTCCCAAATTGTCAACCATTGTAAATAAAGATTCTGGCTTCAAGGGATAATTAAATGACTGAGTTTTCTCTGTGGAACAAGCAAAAAAGATGTGTGAGTTGACAATGCAGATCCTGCCGCTGAATTATGCACGAAACATAAGTGTATCTATTTTGGGTAGATTTGGCATCAGAATGCATTGTCCCTTGCATACTGTAGAAGGCTGAGTATGCTTCTGTTTTTTGTGATGTCACATGGTAGAATGTCTCCGGTTAACAGGGAGGGTTTTACAAAGCATTAAAACGAGAGCTGCCAGCAGATTTAAAGAAAATCATGACTAATTTTGCTGTTAATAGAATGTCATTTAAATATTTGTGGGTATTTTCTACATTTTCAAATATGTTGACTTCCTTTAGAACACAGAATACGAAGTGCTCAGTGCTCAGTTTATATTTTATAATATTTATATTACAAATCTTACACCATAAAAAACAAGAGACAGTAGTTTTCAGTTCACCTACTGTAAGTACTTAGTGCAAGCTCTTTGTTATGAAAGTTGAACTTACAAATGTAGAAAATGTGTAAAACCCCTTGCGTCCGAAAATAAAAAAAAGGGAAATTCTGGAGCCTGCAAGTGCACTCAGTCCTTTTTGCAGCTAGTTATTTAAACAAGTAAGTTTGGTTGCAGTTTGCAGGAAATAATGCTGCCTGCTTCTTGTTCACAATGTCACCTGAAAGTGAGAACCTGGCAGTGTTGTAGCTGGTGTTGCAAGAAATTTTTGTGCCAGATGTGCTAAAGATTTACATGACCCATTGTGCCTCAGCCACCATTCCAGAGGATGTGTCCATGCTGCCGTTGGGTTCTGCTTGATAGGGATCCAAAGCAGAGCAGACCAATGCATGTTCATTTTCATTATCTGAGTCAGAGACCATCAGCAGAATGCTGATTTTCATTTTTGGTGTTTTAGTTCTGTAGTTTCCTCATCAAAGTGTTGCTCTTTTAAGACTCCTGAAGGTGTGCGCCACACCTAGTCCCACTCCGATTATGGATGGCATTTCAGATTCGTAAACCCTGGGTTAAATGCTGTAGCTGTTTTTAGAAATTGCAGACAGGCACCCTTGGTACCTGAACGGTCCCGAACAAGGGCGTTTATTAGACCAAGGGAGGTCCCCTGCCACTGGCCCTCCAGCCTGCCTCCACCTCAATTCCTGCCCTGGCCCGTTCCCTTCCACAGCCAGCCCCTGCCTCGCTGCTGCCAGCCGTAGCCTCCTATCCCAGCCAGCGCCCCCGACAGCCAGCCCCTGCCTTGCTGCTGCCAGCTGTAGCCTCCGGTCCCAGCCAGTGCCCCCCAAAGCCAGCCTCTGCTTCTCTGGTGCCAGCAGCAGCCTCCTGCACCGGCCCCGGGTCTCCGCTGCTGCTGCCACCAGACCCAAGTGGAACTCTCTGGTCTACGAACATCTGTGGTCCTGCCAGACCACCCACGTTGCTGGATCAGAGAATCCCAGATTTTAGAGGTGCAGCCTGTACTTCCTTTGCCTTTTGTCAGCTCTGCTGAGAAAGCGTTCTGAAAGTGATCATGTGGTGGGGCCATCATCTGAGACTGCTATCATGTGAAATATAGGGCAGATTGCAGGTAGAACCGAACAGGAGATGTACCATTCTCTCCCAAGGAGTTCAGTCACAAATTTCATTAACACATTTTTTAACGTGCTTCAGTAGCATGGAAGCATGCCCTCTGGAGCAGCAACCGAAAAACGAGGGCGTGTATGAGTGTTTCGCATATCTGGAACTTAAATATCTTGCAGCGTCTACAAAAGTGCCAGGTGAACACCTGTTCTCACTTTCAGGTGACATTTTAAATTGGAAGCTGGCAGCATTATCTCCCATAAATGTAAACAAACTTGTTTGTCTTAGCAATTGGCTGAACAAGAAGTAGGACCAAAGCAGGACTTACAGGCTCTAAAGTCAACAAAACAAGCCAGCAAAAATGTAGCACTTTAAAGACTAACAAAATGATTTATTTGGTGATGAGCTTTCATGCGACAGACCCGCTTCATCAGATCAGTCTCATTTCCAAACGGCTAAATGGAGTGCCTTGCATGTTGAATAGTAACAGAGAGGTAGCCATGTTAGTCTGTACTCCAACAAAGCAAACCAGCAGAAATGTTGCACTTTAAAGACTAACGAAATGGTTTGTTTGCTGATGTTTTTGATGCAGTTATGTCACAAAATGCATTTCTGCATGTGTAAGTTACACTTGCCCAGTTCTGCTGCACACATGCTCGTGTGGCTAACGTTACGATCTGTTTTCAGTAATGGCCCCCCATCTCTGTTCGCAGCCGCTCTCATTCTCCTGCCTTAGGGGTGCACTCTTTCTCAGGAGTGCAGAGATTCAACTTCTCCAGTAACACCCAGTCGCCGCGGAGGCACAGTATTAGCCATTCGCCAAACAGCGTCTCCAGCGACTCCTTCCTTGCTCCAGAGACAGAGCCGATTGTTCCAGAGCTGTGCATAGATCACCTGTGGACAGAAACCGCCATGACTATGAGGTTTGTGGATCATATATGGGATTAAGTAGACCTGTGTTTCCACTGGAAAAGACTGAAAGTGCAGTTGTCCTCAGTAGAAACTTTCTGCAAGCCGCTGCCTCTTAAAATAGGTGTGTGTACTACTGAGGACACCACAGTGCTTCATAACAAAGGATAGCTTTTGTTGTTGGGTGAATGTTTCAAAAATGCCTAAGTCCCTCTGTCAAAAACTACTTCAGAGACTAAGGCTCAGTGAAGTCAGGCTCCAAGCCCAAGGTACATCTACACTTCAGTTAAAAACTGCAGGTGGCCTTTGTCAGCTGACTTAGCTTAAGGGATCATTTCATTGCAGTGTAGACATTCAAGGTCGGGCAGCGTCTGTACCATAGTTGATGTTACATTTGATCTCATGAGCTAAGCAGGGCTGAGTCTGATCGCTACTTGGGTATGAGACCTTCGAGTAACTGAGCGCTATGGAAGTGGTGTGGGTGGTTCACCACAAATATAATGCGCCATCCTGACTGGGTTATCACTCAGCAAGTAGAACTGGTGCTGTGGATCTGAGGTGTGACTGTCTCCTGCCAGAGGCCTGGTTTCAAAGCCCTGCTGCTGACAACTCATCCGAAGGAGTTGTGTTACCCGGGGTTGTGGCGTGTTAGCCCTCCCAGTTGGCAGTCTTGCCTCCCCACCAAATGGATGTTTTGTTAGTACCTGCTCCTAATTACAGTCTCTTGGCACCTTTTTATTACATTGCTGTCTCCAGTGTTACAGCACCACTCTGTATCGTCTGTGAATTTAATTAGAATGCTCCTTTTCTCCTAGATAGTCACTGAAGGTGCTAAATAAAGTAGCTAAAAATCACAGGACTCTAATGAGCAGCATTGAGTGCTGCTGATCCTGTACTTGGCAGAATATCCAGGGAGCTGCCCCTACTGTTGGTATCACAGCAGCTAATGCCAAGCAGTGTTCTCTCTAATTTTTTCCATCCATGGGCAGAATAAATTTTATGTGCACCCAGGCATGTGCAGATGCACACAGCTGGTAGAAACACACGCTGGTGGCTCTGGGTGCTCTGCTAATCAGCTGAGCGGCAGCTGAATTTCTCCTGGGTGGCCACCCAGGCACTCAGGTCACAGTGGACGCGGAAGCCAGGCCCTGGGCTGGAGCATTCTGCCTGTCTGTGTGCAGAGATCATGTGGTTCTAGAGGGTGAGAGCACACCTAGTGCAAGAGAGGCAGGGCAGGGCCAATTCCTGCTTGAGCAGAACCAGTCTGTGGATCCGATTTGCTTTGCCATCAGCGCCATTGAGGAGGGATGACGTTCATTGACAGTGTGTAGTGGTGCCCCCATGCCCTGTGGTGGCTGGAGCTTGATCCAGCCTTTGTGAGACAGACCAGCGCTGGTATCACGGGGACTCAGCTGCACGTCCACAAGGATACGGTGGCAGCAGCACTCACGTTCTCATAGGTACAAGCTTTGTAGAAAAGCAGCCTCGACAGGACAACTTTCTTCCCTTCGACATCAGCATGGCCATTTATTATTATTACTGTCCTGTAGTAAGTAATGTCCTTTAACCTGCCTGACTCCCAGTGCTACTGTAACTATTCAAATCACAGTACTAACGCTCTGGCTGTTCAGCCGTTGAAATCAGTGCTGATCGCTCCAGGGAGGACTTCATGCAGATAATGCAGGCTTCCAGTGGGGATAGGATATACTACCCAAAAGTAGAAACCTCAGTAGAGCAGCAGCAGTTGAGTTCAACAGGCTAAAACAAATCTGGCACGAAGGTTGGCTTGTAAAGCCTGGGTCCTCAGTGTTCAGAACTAGGGCATCTACAGGTTGTGATACTGGAGCCCTGATTCCTAGACTAATAACAGGCAGTGTGATGGGGAATCTCTGGCCATGCAGTGCACTGTTTGGCTGATGCTTTGCTGTGTCTCTCAGCTTGCTGGGCTTAATATGCTCTTCAGTAACGCTCCCCCTGATCCTAGCATCCAAGTGCTCTTCTGATCCCTGCCTCTCATTTCCATGTCGACAGAGAGAAGAATTCCCAAGCCTCAAAAGTGTTTATTACGACAGACCTGTGTGGTCAGAAGTTCTTGTGCTTTTTGGTGGAATCCCAACTGCAGCTGCGGTGAGCAAGTGTGGGTTGTTCTGGGTAGTTGTGAATTGCTGAATCGGTCTTGGAGCTATAAAAATCACTAGCTAGAGGTGGGATAGTATATACAGAATCCATAGCTAGTACAATCAGTTACATTAGCCTGGAGAATGTATGTCTCCATCACATGAATGTTTGTAGCCGTGGCAGACACAAGTGTGAGCTTTTAAATAAACCAAGAATTTAAAAAAAAAAAAAAATATTGCCAGAGGCATGCTTGCTTTTCCCACACTGTAACCTTGCTAGCATTCTGGGTAATTTAATATGGGTTATTATTTTGAATGACGTTAATTAGCAGCAGCAGAACACAGCATTGTTCATATTAGAGAGTCTGTAGAAATTGTGTTATGTTGTAACGAAACAAAACAGCAGAAATGTAGTACTTTAAAGACTAACAAAATGATTTATTCGGTGATGGGCTTTCGTGGAACAGACTCATATTGTGTTAAAAAAGGAGGGAAGGATATTGCTGTGAAAATAATTTGTTCCTATGTGTGTGTACTTACTGTATTAATATCCTCTCCCTCTTTCAGAACACCATGCAGGGAGAGTTTCTGATATCTAATGTTTTTGGTTGAATTTTTTTTTCCTCTCCAAAATGTTTAGTTGTGTGAAGTTTCAAGAAAGTAACGATAAGTCACAGTTGATCTTTGGTTCTGTCACCAATATCCAGGCAAAGGATGCCGCCCCTGTGGAGGTAAGTGCGTTTGTGTTAAATATAGACCCCTGCTGTAGTATGTTACTTTCAATGTCTAAATATAGTGTGTACTCAAATACAAGAAGTTTTAATACACTGTTTGATATTTGTAGAGCATTGACACATTGCTGGTTCTGGAAGGCAATGGAAACTTAGTGCTGTACACTGGAGTGGTTCGGGTACGTACCATTGAGTAATCAAGTCAAAATTCTTAGTATCCCAAAGTAAACACATTTGAAACTTCCTGTGTCACAGCAGGGCAATCGCTTTTGTGGACAAAGATCCACTTCGACATATGCATTCTTACGCATCTCTGTTCCTGTGCATCTGATGAAGTGGTTCTTTGCCCACAAAAGTTTATGCTCCAAAAATTCGGTTAGTCTGTAAGGTGCCACAGGACTTCTTGTTGTTTTTGTGGATACAGACTAACACGGCAACCCCTCTGATACTTGTCAAACAAGGCAATTAAGAACATAAGAACATACATACTGGGTCAGACCAAAGGTCCATCTAGCCCAGTATCCTGTCTGCTGACAGTAGACAATGCCAGGTGCCCCAGAGGAGGTGAAGCTTCTGTTTCCCGCATCATGTCAGATATAGTTGATATGTCTTAATCAGTTATGGCACTTAGTGCTTTAGGTCATTTTAGGAAACCTCTGTCACCAATTGCTTGAGGAGGGAAATAGGCTTGGGTATTATATGAAAGAGCAGGACTTGCTCTGTGTTTTCCTTGTGCAGTGCTGGAAGTGCTACTCTTGAGTCATTGGCACCTTGGAACAATTTGAAAAGCATGAGCTCTGGCGAAGATGTTGCTTTATGTGAGGTTTTCATGTTCAGCATTTTAGTTAAGAACAAGGAGAATCTAAAAAATATGAGAAATAAGCAGTTCTCCAAGCTAAAAGCTTTCAGTCTGTCTCCTGAAGTGTCACTGGGCTTCGCGTGTCTCCATTTGTATATTCTTTTCAATATTTTTACAGTTTAAATAGGGTTAGCTCTTTTAAGTTATGTAGATAGATACACTATGCTTTTTCCTTTGTTTGGAGACTGTGAGCCAGATTTTTCTAGATACTTTTATACGGTTTAAAAGTAGACTTTTGAAATTGAAACTGCCATAACTAAGTTGACTTAAACCTGCAGCAGTGATGCAAGGGTGTGGAAATGTATAGAAGTAGTACTGGCAAGCACTGTAATGCATCAGAGCTTGGGAAAAAGCATTAAAATGGGACAGCTTTAGATCATCTCTTGAACTTTCAATTTTGCTGTAGACCCAATTTTCTTAACATGTTTCTTTGACAGATTAATAATTGCTGCTGCTGTTGTCATTGATCTGAATGTGTGCATGCTGGAGGAGTCCACATGCTCCAACTAACTGTTATTTTTCATAAACAGGTAGGGAAGGTTTTTATTCCTGGGTTGCCAGCACCTTCATTGACAATGTCGAATCAAATGCCTCGGCCAAGCACCCCTCTAGACAGCCTCAGTACTCCTTCCAAGCCTTTGAACAAGTACCTGGGGCCCTTGGAGGAGGTAAGAGAAGGGAAAAGTTTAACCTGTTTTCAAAGGCTGGGATGTTGCTGAGCATCCGTGCTCTTTGCTGTTGGAATAGGCCCTATTACTTGCTTTTGGGTGTAGCTTATTCTGTGCACCTCCCCACCCCATCCAGTGTAACAAATCATGTATGGGTAATCCGATCTAATTTGCCACCTAGGTGATACCTTATGTTAGATGGTCCCTTATGCCATGGATCTCAGCGGTATACAGGTTACTTCCAATGCCAAAGGACTAGTTACCAATCCCAGGTCAATTGCACTGTAGGTCTGAGGCAAACATTAATGCTTAGAGCCAATTCTATAGTAAACTATGTAAAGATTTTGTTAAATAGGAAAAGGGCTTTAGAGAGTTGTTTAGAAGGTAAAGAGAGAGAGTCAAATTCAAAAGCTAGCAGAAACCTCTGTAATCAGCAAGCAGTATCTGCCTTCAGCCAGACTGAGCAGCTGGGGAATCTCTTACTGATGCGTGGAAGCTCTTTTCCCTGCAGAGCCCAAGCAGCACGGAGATAGTTTGTTTTGTTTCTTTATTTCTTTTAATCCCCTTCCTTCCGTGTGCTCTGCGCTGCAAATGCTGCTGATGGGAGGAGCCTGTTCACATGACTTTTGCTCTATTCTTTGGCAGGAGGGAGAATAACAAATTTCTTTTACCCTCTTTAACATCCCTCAATAGGCCACTGAGTGTGGATGGACCTGGCCTGCTGTGACGGCTGTAACACCGTCTTTTGAAGATCAGCTCCTCACCCTAATTAATGTCTCTCTCCTGTCTGAGGATTTACAGTCATAGATGCTCAGAGTACACCCACTCAAATATTACCCTACGCCCAAGGATCAGCAGCCTTTCCAAGGCGGAGTAACAAAATGTGTCTTTTTTCCTCTATGTACTGTCCCAGTGCTGGTGAGGCTTTCAAAGTCCCTAATAGTCCTAAATACAACAGCTTCATTCCTAAATAATGATGCAGACCTTTACTGCTTCGGTGGTTGGTAGCATTAGTTGGTCTTTGTTAATCCACAGGCGGCCTGGCTTTGAGCAAGCTCTAGGCTGCATGGTGGGGGAGCAGTGGGGCTGAACTCCTGCCTCATGTGCCACTGAAAATCAGCTTGCGTGCCACTCTTGGCATGCATGCTGGGGGTTGCTGACCCCTGTCCCATACTATGGGATACAGTTGTTATAAGCAAGATTAATGCTGGCAGCAACTCTCCAGAATTCAATAAAATCTTAAAGCTAAACACACTTGTAGAATTCGAATAGACGCATTGACCATTCTAACACAGGGGAACCAGACTGATTCCAGCTGTGTGTCCAGTGTTCAAGTGAGATATAGGGACTTGGGCATGAGCAGGTGCCCCATCTACCAGCATCACACTTAGGCGTTCATGTCCTACTGGACCCCTAACACTGAAGGCTGAGGATTGGTTGTAGACCATCCAGAGCCCAGACATGGTAACTTACTCACCCACCCACCATATCAGCCTTTCACTGTCGTTTTGTCACTTTGCAGGGAGTGCTGTTGTCTCCAGTTCCTGAGTTGAGGGATTCTTCCAAACTTCATGATTCCTCTTACATTGAGGATTGTACTTTCCAGCAACTTGGAACTTTCATTCACTCCGTGCGAGACCCTGTTCACAACAGAGTAACTCTGGTAGGCTTTTTCCTGTAGCTTGTTTCTGAAACAGGGCAAGCAAAGTGTAACAAGTCCTTTTTAATCCCATGCAGTAGGCGCTTCAAAGACCTTCTGACCCACAGCCAGATGTTGCTCTCCCACGTTAAGTGCATGTGCTTACCGTGTGGAATGTCCTTTTTATGAAAACTGCAGGTTGAACCTCTCTAATCCAGCACCCTCGGGACCTGACCAGTTCCAGACAAGAGAATTTGCTGCACCACGGGAAGTCAATATTGTCTAGCCCATTACCAGCACTTCCACTGCTCACTGGGCTCTTAGAAGACATTTAGGGGAAAATTGCAGCTAAACAACAGCACAGAACACTGAGAGCCAGGACTGGTGACTGTAAACAAACTTTATGGGACCACAGGAAACTTGGCAACACCCATGATAAGTAGCCATCTAGCTAACTAAAATCATGCTGAATTATGGATGTTGCTGAATGAGAGAGTTCTGGATTAGAGGGGTTCAACCTGTCCCTCTTATCACTTAAAGGAATTTGAGTTTCTTTAAGCCAACAGCATTCCTACAGACCTTAAAAGACTCAATCTTTGTGAAAAGCTTGATGTTATGGATGCATGTATTTGTATAAAATGTTCTAAGTAAATGGAGCGTGATCTTGGTTTTATTTGAAGGTGTTCATAACTTGATTTTAATTTTTTTTATTAATAGGAACTCAGCAATAACACAATGGTTAGGATTACCATTCCTGAAATTGCCACCTCAGAGCTAGGTAAGGAACAGATTCCAATGCATGAAACATAACTGCACACTTCAGCTTTGAAGTGTAGTGATTGGGCCTTGATGATGCAGCACCTAATGTTGTAAGTTCAAGTAATCAGCTGCAGATGTGCTGACCTACAGATAGCTATGCTCTGAAGAACACTGGAGAAATGTAGCACTTTAAAGACTAACAAAATTATTTATTTGGTGATGAGCTTTCGTGGGACAGACCCACTTCATCAGATCAATCTCATTTCCAATACAGACTGACATTTATAAGTACATAAGACCAAAAAATAAAATTGCAATAAAAACTGACACGGGGAGATGAGTGGCGGGGGGATGTTAATTGTCCTGACTGAGATAATTACAAGCATCAAAGGAAGGGAAGCAGTCCTTGTAATGTGTGAGGTAATTGATGCCTCTGTTCAGACCCCATGTGTTGAATTTGAATATGAATTTCAACTCTCAAATGTCTTGCTCTAATCTGTTTTTAAACTTTTTTTTGCTCCAGCACACAAATTCTCAGGTCTTTAACAGAATGGCCTGCTTGATTGAAGTGTTCACTGACCAACTTATGTGTATTGAGTTTCTTGATGTCTGCTCTGTGTTCATTTATTCTTTGGCGAAGGTTTTGCCCAGTCTGTCCAATGTAAATAGTAGCAGGGCATTGTTGGCACATACTGGTTTATGTAATGTTTCTGGAAGTGCACGAGAATGTGCCTTTGATCTTGTAACTAACGTGATTAGATCCAGTGAGGTTACCCCCAGAATAAATATGTGGACAAAGTTGGCAGCGGGGTTTGTTGCAAGGAAAAGTTCCAGGATTAGTGTTACTGTGGTGTACCCTGAGATTGCTGGTGAGACTCTTTCTTAGGTTAGGAGGTTGTCTATAGGAAGGGACAGGCCTGTCTCCTCGGGCCTTCTGGAGCGTAACATCATGATCCAGAATAGGTTGGTTGTTTTTAATGATGCATTTCAGAGGTTTGAGTTGGGGCTATAGGTGATGACAAGGTGTGTTCTGTTATTGATCTTCTGGGGCTTATGTTGAAGTAGCTGGTTTCTGGGTATTTGTCTGGCCCTGTCAATTTGTTTTTTTTTCACTTCTCCCACCAGGAGAAGCAGAAAAAAAAAATTGACAGGACCAGAACATTTCTGCTGTTTTGTTTTGTTGTAGTACAAACTAACATGGCTACCTCTCTGTTACTATGCTCTGAAGAGCCACTAATAAATAACCAATAGGATTTCGTGGTAATATGGGAACAAATTAGCTTAAAATAAATGTTTCCCCTCTTTTTAACAAGTGAGAGCATGAGAAATGTGGTCTGTTAACATGGCTTTAGGAGTGCACAAAAAGGGCATGCTGCAAAAAAAATTTAAAATTAAATTTCCAGTTTCCTAAAACTGAAGAGAGGCTGGTTGCTTCAAACTGCAAACCAGGTTTTCCTTTGGCTCGAGATTTTGCATGGGAATTTCCAGGCCAATATATGGAAAGGAACTGTGTGTCGTTTCTTTCAACAGAATTATCAGAGGGCCAAAAGTAGATTTTGAAATGGGTTTACAACAGTAATTGTGGATTCATGGGAGTGGTCCACTATATGAGCACAGATGTGACAAAATAGTATAACATTTCTTTTTTTCCCCCCCAAACAGTGAAAAGATGTTTACAAGGAATTAAGTCTATCCTGCCCAAAGAGGTAGCCGTGCAAATGCTTGTCAAATGGTATAACGCTTACAATGCTCCCGGAGGACCGAGTTATCACTCGGAGTGGAGTCTCTTTGTAACCTGCCTCATGAACATGATGGGTTACAATACAGACAGATTGGCCTGGACACGTCATGTAAGTACACTTACAACTTTGTTTTCTGAGCTTATATTCATATTAATTGTTTTCATTATTAATAATTTCACAATAGTCAAGATATGTATCCCAATACATTCAGCTCAGCAGTGGGCGTACCTTGACCTATTTTAAATAGTGTCTCTGAGTTATTAAATTAACTTTTCCAAATGTATCGTTTTGGTAAACAGATACACATTCTTACTATATATAGTGTGCCTGTGACATTTATTATGTGCCAATCCCCACAATACAAAGGCCACGTAGAAACAATTTTATGAGGATCTCCTGCAACCTTTTACCGCTGATACTGCTGCTCTCAGAGCATGATCAGTCTTAGTTGTGAATAGTTAATATTCATGTTGTTTTGATAGAATGCAGTTCCGTTCTCCAACTGGCTGCATGTACCTTTATGAACAGGATTTGCCATGTAGGTACGTGCAATACTTTGGAGCATTCGTTTGGTTTTCTGTCAGGGGACCTTCTTGCCAGAACATTCATTTGCTCGTATAGTCACAGAAAGCAAACTCCAGGGGTGCACACCACTGAAAGGAAAACATTTAAATTCATTTGCAGTGTTAGCCCAGCACTAATATTAACGTTTAGCTTTCCTTAAACCCACTAAATATTAGCAAGTCAGAATATGAAATTCATAAGCCTTTGGCATGTGTGACTTCTATATCCAGATAACTGGTTTTCCTTCTTTGTTGTACTTGATATTTTTAATGGGAAAGTAAAGGATGTAATTTTTAAGGCTATGCCAAGAAAACAATACTAAACTTTGGTGCAGACGTTACATTGCACATTTAGTGCTTGTTGGTGATACATGTCTGTAATTGCAGGAATGTTGCAGTGGTTATCTCTGCCTTTTTATTTCTTGCAGCTTGATTTTGAAGGATCCCTTTCCCCCGTCATTGCTCCCAAGAAGGCCAGACCTTCGGAGACAGGCTCAGATGAAGTAAGAGAGGGAGTCAGCTCTTACTAATGATAAAAGCTGGTTACCAGTTGAATAAACTATCACACATTTAAAATGAAGGCAGATCAGAGGAAGCCAACTCTGACTACTTTCTACTGGATTAACACGACATTGTCACCTGCTGTCTGTGCAGCGTCTCACAGCATGTCTGTGTAGGGCGAATCATCTCAGCCTTATCAATATAGCAGTTGTCATTCATATTTGAGTACATTACTCCTGAGACCACGTGAAGTCTTCCCACGGTGCTCTGTTCCTTTAGTGGGTCCCACCCTGGGCTATGCAGTGCATTTGAACAAGCCAGCTGGCTAATTCTCCAGCTCATTATGTATTTTAGTAAAGGATTCAGGCTGAAGCAGCTGGTTTCTGCAGAGACAGAGGCAAAAGCTCTTTAGAACCTAATGCCTCATCTGTTTTTCTGTGGTTTGATTTGCAGTCTCCAGGGCATATTCCAGCACTGAAGGAAAACGTGCTAGGGAGCGTACAAACCAAGGCCTCCGTTCTCTGATTTGTTCTTTGCAGATGGACAAAGTCCTGATTATTTCAGTGCAGGTCCGCAGGGGTAGGATAGTCTGCCTACATAACACAAACTGCAGGGCCAGGGGCCTAAACGAGTGACCTTTGACACAATGAGTGATGTAATAATGCAGCTGAGAGGAGCAGGCAGCTAAGGATGGGGCCATCCCAACAAGCTCTGCAGGTGTCCATGGGCTGCACAGAGAGTGGTGGAGTATAGATACTATCTTTTTATTTTATTGATAGAATGAATCACTTGAAAGCACAAATAGCAAGTTTCTCATAGGTGCTGTGGGGAGATGCAGAGCTTCAAGAGGGTGTAGCATAGAAGGGTGTGGTTTTGTGGACCAGCTCAGGATGTGCGTTCCAGGCCTAGGGACAGCATGGGGAAATGAGCCCAAGGGAGGTGGCACAGTTGGTGGGCAGGCAGTCTGATCGTGCTAGGACCATTGGGTAACATAACAAAGTGGTGGAAATAGGGAAGGGTGAGACTCCAGATGGAGAGGTCTGGGTTTTCCTGACAGTTGTCTTTGGACAGACTTTACAAGGTGGAACGTGGCATTTTGCTGCTGCTGCGTGTTTTGCGTCACTGCGTAATTGGTGGTGCAGCGGATGTCGGCGCTGATGAATTTTCGATGGCTTGAGCCTGAGAACGGTTCGTACCTTTAATAGCAGTAATGACTGCAGGTGGCCTAGTCACAGATAGTGAGAGAATTGCCAGCTTCTTACCACTCAGTGTTACATTTGCCTGTCTCTGTCAAGTAGCTCACAGTGTTAATCATGATCATCCAAGTTTGCTATAGAGCATGTCTCTCTAGAGCCCCACCCTCCGCCTATAGCAAATGAAAGAAATCACGGCAGAGGACTCTCTTGGGCAGCGGGGTAGGATGTACTTAGTGAGTGACCTGTGCATCACCTCTCTTTGTTTGCCTCAGGACTGGGAATATCTGCTCAATTCGGACTACCACAGAAACCTCGAGTCTCACCCGCTGGCCAGAGCCTTGCGGCTGGACCCGCTGGAAACTTTATGTCCCAAAGACGACTTTCCACCCAGCCTCAGCCTGGATTCCTCAACCCTTCTCTTCAGCCACATTCCTGCGATTTTCTTTGTACTTCACCTGATCTACGAGGAGCTGAAATTGAATAGCCTGATGGGAGAAGGCATCCGCTCTCTTGTTGTTCTGCTCGTTCAGCTGGCAAGGTACTGCCAGTAAGAGGTCACAGAAATGAACTCACCTACCATAGACTGTACTGTGTCTCTTTATGACACGCGTGCATTATTTTTAATAGCAAATTTGGGAATAGGCTTCAAAGGTGAGCATAGCCTCTAAAGCCAGAAGGCACCATTGTGATCTTGTAGTCTAACCTTCTCTGCAGTACTGCCTCAGAATAATCCTTAGAACTGATCTTTTAGAGAAACACCCAGTCTTGACGTCAGACTTGTCAGTGACCATGATACCATCATCTTTGGTAAATTGTTCTAACGGTTAATTTCTCTCCCTGAAAATGTGTGCCTTGTTCCCGCTGTAAATTGATCTATCTTGAACTCCCAGCCTTTGGAGGCTTTTATATCTGCTAATCTGAAAAGCCCATTGTTAAATAATTGTTTGCCTTGGAGGTACTTAGGGACTGTGAAATCACCCCTACATCTTCTCTACTAAGCAAACTTCACAAATTTTAACAAGCACAGAAAGTTAGTCAGTGTCCAAGAACTTTCTGGGTCAAAAACGTTTAGCTGTAGTGAATGCCTCTTGCAGTTGGTGCCCACCTAGCACTTTGGAAACCATCCTCAGAGCATCTCTGCCAGCACCATTTTATAACACAGTGGAAATTGAGGCAGAGTGCTTCAATGAATTGTCTAAAGCACAGAGGGTGAGCCATGTCACAGCCAGGGTGGAACTCAGAAATTTTGGCTTCCAATTTTATGTTTAGACTGTTCTTCCCTCTAGATTAATGATTCTCAAACTTCTTTGATCTGCAACCCCCAAAGCAGTCCAAGCTCATCCCTCGACTCCTCAGATTCCCCAGGAGAAAAACTGTATTTTGTGCCTTGTACTGAGAGCCAAACACTTTGCCTGAACAACTGGTCACATTCGTGTTTAACATTTGTTTCAGGGGCAATGGAGTGTGGCCACTGAGATTAATATTGGTGGGGAGGAGCAGTCCATGCAGACCTGCCCATTGGGTAGCTGGGTTGACAGCTGCCACAGGCCCCGGGGCAAGGTGGAAGTGGGTCTGGCTCTGTGTCCAGAAAGGTGCGGGGCCAAGGGCAGAAGGGGTGGGGCCTAGTGCAGTCAGCCCTGAGCACTGCTCAGATTGCAGTGCTGGCCTTCCCCCACACCCCGCCAGGGATCGTCACTGCTGTGGTGTTTGAAGGGGCCCATGGATTGGGCAGCAGCTTTGAAATGCCAGGCCTCTGTGCAACAGCCCCCATTAATGTGCCTGTATGTGGGAGGGATAGGGGACAGTTGACAAGGGACCCGGGTGCTTGCTGGCAGCTTCCTGCTTGTCCTTGCTCTGTGCCACTGCCAGAAGTGGTTGGCACTGTCCTCGCAGTCCCCACACCCAACATCCCTCTCCACGCCGGCACTGCCTCAACATCAGGTGCACCATGTGCACACGGGCATGGATTGTGCACACACGGGGGCCCACTGACTGTTCTGCCTGGGGCCTGGAATTCCCCTAGGCGGGCCTGAGCACATGACCACAGCCTCTCATTCGGGAAGGCCCAGCCTCCCATGTGGGGGGAGGGGGAGAGGCGTCTCAGGGTGCTGGTCATCGGAATGGAGAGTCAGCGTGTCCCACCTCGTGCCCAGCCGACTCAACCCAGACATGTTGAAGGGGAGCACACTCGATAGCTGCAGTTCAAACATCCAAGGCACAAGCAATGCCAGTCATCTCTCTCTCCCTGCAGGGACTTAAAGCTAGACGCGTACCTCGACTACTACTGCCGAGCGCACCCTGTGCTTGTAAAGACCTCCAGGCAGACGTGCATAGTCAATCAAGGTGAGTTTCAGGGGATTGCTGAGGATTCCCACAGAAAGGATTTGACGAGTGAAGCGTCTCATTACACTGTACAGTTACTACTGGTAAGCGTTCTTACCGCATCTGAAAGTGACATTACTCATACAACGCAGCAACAGAGCATCTCAGCGTTTTCAGGGCTTGTCAGGTGCCTCGCTGCTGTGTTTTGTCCTGGTTTGTCAGAGGGACTGGAGATAGATGTGATCTAGAGATCAGTCCAAACGTTCTGTTTCTTTTTAACCTGGTTTGCTTGCTGGGGATGTCTGTTGAGGTGGTGCCCTTGCAGCCCGTTTTCTCAGTCTTTCTTCCAGACTCAGCCATTTGGTGACAGATGATTTCAGTCCGGTGTCCAGTGGGCCATATCACGAGAGCTCTGTCACAGATGACACTGGTGCCCTTGGAGTCTAGCAGAGGCTCAGAGGCTTGGGGCTGAATGACCTTCTCCTTTCAGGAACGGGCTGAGAGTGTTGGCAGCAGGGGCTGGAGACACCTGCCCTGCTGCTCATACTGTGCCATATCTGTTCTGTGACTGCATCCTGGAAATCTACCTTGCACAGGAACGGCTTGTGGTTGGGTTTTTTAATCTGGAAATTCTTACAAAATGGTAAACGAGGGCCTAGATTTCTTGCATTTCTGGCTGCCCACCCTCCCCTTGACCCCCTCCCACAGCAGATGGAAACAATCTGATCCCTGGGGATCTTTGAAGGCAGAGATGGCATTGTTTTTTGAAAGGCTCATTTTCTCATATTTGAAATGTTAAGTTGCTTGAATAGCCACCCTCTTCATCTGCCTGAAGATGATAGTAATTGAATTGCTAGAGGACATGTTCAATGTGCCACACCTGCTTGCTTAAGAAATAACGGCAATATACCAAGGGGTTTGGTCTGTGCTTCAGGAGTAACGTCGTGGTCTTTGTGTCTTTGTTTTCCATGTGCTCAGTATGGTTACTGTCAATCTGATTAAGCCCAAACAGGTTTCATGCACCATCCCTCATTTTTTTCTGCGGAGCCTCCAAGTATCTTTCAGTGGCTGAGTCTCTGTTTGAAGGGAGAAGGAGCCCAGCCTTATCCGTACCTGCCAGGAATCTGTGAAAGGAGCAAACTAGTTGTGCTGGTATGTACTGCAAGTAGGAAGCACGTGTAGTGGCCGCAGATCTTACGTGGCATGTCAGCAGGAAGGTGCAGATGTGACACAGGCTTGCCTCCAAGCACTGAGCTCCATGGGTGTGTGAATAGTTCTGACTAATGGGGGCTGCTCATGTGCAGAATGCTGAGCAAGTGCCTACATATTCTGAGGCATGACTCACACCTATCTGATGAAGTGAGTTGCAGTTCACGAAAGCTTGTGCCGTAATAAAATTTAGTCTGTAAGATGCCACCGGACTCTTTGTTGTCTTTGCTGAAGCAGACCAATAACTACCTCGCTGAAACCTGTAAGAAAGAATGCAACTGCATCCCCCAGATCAGGTTAAAAATAGGTGGGCGTGTTTAAAAACAACGCAGTTAGCAAATGGGAAAAATCCCCAGTGATGGCTCTTCCCTTGTCTTTAGTGGGTCTGCTTTGTTTCTTGGATATTGAAGTGTAAGGCTTCCTCAGAGTGCAAGTGCTGAGATCTGGGCTGCGGGAAGTGGAACAGGCGTTTCAGCAGCAGAAGCAATGCGTGCGCCCTAGCAGGGCTGCAACCTGCCTTCGTTGCTTAGTCCCGTGCTTTTCGCAGTTTGTGCTGGTGGGATGTGCGGACTGGCAGCATGACTTGTAATTTGGCTTGGGAGGGAATTTCCCAGCTTTTTAGCAAGTGCATCTCCAGGTGTGTAGCTCATTGCAAGGCAGTTCTCAGTGTTCTCCTCTGTGCCCACCTGATGACCGTTGCTCCTTTCCCTTGGAGGAAATCTGGGGGGTGGGCTGTGGTTATCAGGGTGTGCAGGTGGTGAACAGAGGCATGGGACTTGAGCCAGTTGTGTAGGAAAGACGCCACCCCACCCATGGCTAAATGGAAGGAGGCTGTGCTCTCGCCAGCCATAGACAACTTGTCGGAATTGACTTTGCCTTTGCTTTGCTTTGGTGTGAAGCTGAGGCAGCAGCACCAAGGGAGCCCTTCAAGTGCTGACGTCCTGGTGCCAAGAACTCCCAGCCTGCAAGCATCCTTGCTTCAAATAAACCCTGTCTGCATTAGCCCTACTCTCTCTGCCTGCCTGGCTCTTGCATCCCTGTTTGCACCCCAGTCTCCCCAGAGCTACGCTTTGTGTTCCCTGGTCCCTAGCCCAGCACTCTGCCATGCCAGGAGATGTGCAGAGCCATGGGGATAATACAGCTGGGCAGGAACTTTCCATGGAAAACAGACATGAAAATATTCTTTTCAGGTGAAATTTTGCCTCTTGTGAATCGGCTGGGCTGGCAGTGACTGAAAGTGTACGCAACTACTGGGGGAGAACAGCTCCGCTGGCTAACAGTGGCAAAACTCAGTGAGGGTCTTCTTAGTCAAGACATACCTTCATTCAGAATATTTGCAAAGTGTCTTATGCCTGAAAGGCTAGTGGGGTCTTGCTGTGTTTTGTGAGAGAGAAGTTTGGTGGCTCTGTTACTGTTTTAACTAGAGGAACACAATAAAAGATGAAAAATGCAGGGCAAAAATTCCAAACGGGAGCATTTTAAATAAGTTTAGCTGAAAAAAAAATATACGGAACGTTCAGTTGTTTTTATAAGAGTTGGGTTTTTTTGCGAAATTTAGAAATTAAAATCAGTCACTAATGTGCAGAGCTCAAAGTTTTTAGTCCTCTAAGGCTTTGTCTACACTACACAGCCTTTAGTGACAAGGCATTGTTACTACAGTTGTCGCTGAAAGTTGGCTGGTTTTCACGTGGGGGCAGGGGGAGGAGATCCCATTTAACAGCTCACAACAAACATATTGTCATTCAGTTGCCAATGTAGATGTAGCCTCAGGTGAAAATTGCAGTGTACTCCAAATGAAGAGGTTCTTGTAATGAGCTAAGAATCTGTTTGCCATCATTAACAGTGCATTTCTTTCTGTTGGCTTACATGGATAGCTTTTGGTAATTAGCAATTTACTTAATAAAGTCAAATTTCTTTCTCACATGTAGAGCGTTGCACTGTACATACTTGGTGATGAGAGTGCAGTTTCAAATGAAGCCTCACATTATTTGTTCAAGATAACACCAGGTAGGTGAACTGGACTAGGCAGGCAGGTGGCATGTGTGCATTCCTGTAGACACTAACTCACATTGTTCCTGCATTCACCTGGTAAAAAGACATCTAATTTTTCTGTTTCAGGGCAACGGAAACAACAAACTGAACCAGATGATGATCGGTAAATTTAATTTTGATGAATTGTGAATTTGCATTCTGCTGCGGCTGTGTTTCTGATTCACATGGCGTCTGCTCTCCCATTGTCTTGCAGATATAGTTTCAGACAAAGCACGTGTGTTTCCAGCCTAGCTGAAAAGCTGGTTATCTGGATGACTAGTGTAGGTAAGGAAAGCTTTTACCATTTTGTACCTTGACAATAACCTTACGTAACGGTCTTGTGTGAGCAGTTGTTTTGTCTGGTCTTTGAAATATGCATTCAGAAATACCCTTTTATGGTTGTTTATCTCTAATTTTAAGGTTTCACCCTAAGAGATTTGGAGTCTCTCCCCTTTGGGGTTGCGCTTCCTATTAGAGATGCTATATATCATTGCCGAGAGCAGCCTGCCTCTGATTGGCCAGAAGCTGTTTGTCTCTTGATTGGGCGTCAAGATCTTTCCAAGCAGGCATGTGAAGGGAACCTGGCAAAGGGTAAATCTGTGAGTATCAATGCGACAGGGGGGCTTAAGAAAAGCAGATGTCAGTGTCCTAGCAAGTGCTCAGCTGGGAGCACTTAAATGTTTAGAAGGTTGGACTAGTATCTCTTGACTTCGCAGGTGGACAAAATAGCTCATAACAGGCAGGAGATATAATAGGCAGAACTTCAGGCTGGTGAGCCAGAGCGGCACCTGGTTCACAGGCACTCAAGGTATTAATCAGGAAAAAAGAACACTGGTGTCAGAAGAGACAGTGTGTTTAAATAGAATTGTTAAAGTGTAAAACAGATGTAAGTGCAGATCTCTGCAGAGCTTTACCTGTGGAGCGACCGGGGTTTCTGCCATATCTATTTCTGCATTCCAAAGAAGTTAGGACTTTCTCACATAAGAATCTTGTGTCTTGTCCTCAGCGTGTGGCAACAAAACCAAAGGAAGCCAGTTAGAGGGCAAAGGAAGCCAGGTATTTCCTACTGTGACACTCTTTTGGCTTGATGTGAGTGTACGCTTCCTGTTCATTGTGGGAAATCTGACAACTTTCAAAAGCACATTGAGGGGGTTTTATTTCTACTATTTTTTTCTCTTTTCCTCTTAAGGTTTTTTCTGTTCTATATATCCTGGAGCATTTATGAGTTTAAAAAAAAAAAACCACTGGAAATTGGAATCCTTAGCACCTCACGTGTTGACAGTCCTTTTGTGCATTCTTTTGGGGCCTTTGTACCAGGACAAAGTATCACTTCATAGGCTGAGAGTTTCAGTGGCCTTCATGAAACTATGTAAAGACAGTACGTTGAGTGTATGCATTGTTCTGAGAAACCATGAAGAGACAGCTACCGCTCTCTGCACATCCTGGCAAAGATCTTTTCTCACTAAGTATTTCATGCTCTCTTGGGTGTTCAGAATGTTTGCTAGAAAGGAGCTTTTGGTTTTCACCCAGCTGTCTCACAACGGTGTGTGTGTCCCTAAAATAAATAAATCTAAATTAATTTTTTCTTCTGAATGAAAATAAACTAAGAAGCTTTAATCATCTTAGCCACCATTCATTACAGCTTCATTTTATCTCTTACCTCAAGTGAGATTTTGTAACTGTGCCTAACATGGTATCAGATCTGACTTTTGTCTCTTGACTTATGAGGCATTGTTATAAATATTTACCTAAAAAGGATAAAGCATTTTGCAAAAGCCAAATTGTTTCTCCTCTTTCAGAGGGGCTGGGTGGAGTTTCCTGTTTCAAAGTAGGCTCTGGTTAGGTGGGTGGTACTGTTAGATATTGACATTTTTGGTCATGTGTTTATCAAAATAAATTGTTTTTCATTCATCAACTGTCGTATACTGGTAACGGATGAAGACCTGGTGATGGATAAAGGCCCTTTCTGATATTTAATATATCATACAACATGTTAGTTAACTGGGGGGAGGGGAGGGGAGGGGAGGGGAAGGAAGCAACACATTTGAGGCTCCCTTGTTTTGTTTAACCTTACACGATATCATAGCATATACTTCCCTGTTCAATTATCTCTTTGTTTGTTAAATCAGGCACTGCACAGCAAAAGTTAGAGCAGAAAGACAAACATGCTTTCACCTCTTCAGGATGGCAGAAAGTCAGCAGAATTTCTGATCTGCAAAGAGCCTCTTCAGATTTTTTTTAAAACAATTCAAGTTAATGTAGTGCTTTTGCAATGGAGAGGCTGATTTGAACCGACCACGATGTAGGCAGGTTCTGTGCAAGGTGCATTACGCTGTGTATCAGCGCATTCCCATCCTGTGCTCAGTGGTTCCAGCAAGTCTTGTGCTGAGGTTTGTGGTGTAAATTGAGCCTGCCTGTGCTGCTAACCTGTGCTGTGTTGTGGACACCTAGAGGCTAATGGGAGACAGCTAGACTCAAATGGAACTTTGATATTTTTGGGAGAATCATTGAGCTTTGCCATCTGGAATACCTGTATTTCTGAGGTGTGCGGTTCTGATGAGAGAGCTGCAAAGGTGCCTTGATACCACAACGAGAGCAGACATAAATAAGGAGCTGAGAAAAACCTAGATGCTGATGAATAATGAGCAATGGAGTTAGCTCCCCTGGTATTTAACATTTCAGATATGGGTACCTAAAGCCAGGCTATCTAATAGATGTGCTGATTTTCAGAAGGGCTGAGCACCTTCGGCTCCTGATGAAGGCCCTCATTCAGGAAAAGAGCCCACTGTGGGATAGGGATGTTAACGGCTAACTGATTAGCCTCAATCTGAGTGCATGAGGCTTATGGCTATGGTTAATTGGTAGGGGCTGGAGCAGCCCCCACCTGCGGCGGACAGGGGCTTGCTCCAGCCCTGCGGCCCCCGGGGGTGCTTCATGGTGGCTGGAGCACCCTCTGTCCAGGACAGCCCAAGGGGTGGGGTGCTGGCACTGGGGAGGCCAAAGACAGGGGCTGCTCCGGCTGGTCTGCTGGGGACAGGGGCTGCTCAGGACTGGCTGAAGCGTCCCTGCCTGTGGTGCTCCCAGGACAGTCCGCTGTGGCTGGGGGGCTGTTCTGGCTATGCTGGAGTGCTTCGCACCGGTGGCAGGGACATGGGTAGGGACACTCCAGCTGGATCAGAGCAGCCTCCGTCCCCAGCGCAACCTGAGTTGGGGTGGCCTCCCCAGCTTCCCCTCCTCCCTCATTTAATCAGGTAGCTGCTTAGACCTAGCAGTAAACCGATTCCTTCATTGAACGGGATTTTGCCTCCCTGATGTGGGATAGTTCTTGAGCATGTGCTTGGGCAGGAATTTACTTGAGTGAGCCCAGCCTTGGAGGGGGCAGTCTGGGTGGCTTGCTGAGGTCCCTTCCAGCTCGGTGGTGTTGTGATTCCATGGGGCCCAAACCAGTGTGTGCGCAGCATTCTGAAAGGTAGGCGCTTGCTGAGGGTCCTAATTACACACATGGGAGTCTCAGTTCAGGCCCCCATGTGACTTAAACATACATTGGTCCAAGTCTCTGTTTCCTGTTTCTGAGCTTGAGGAACAGCTTGCAGGACAGCTGCATGTGCTTCCTTGCTGGGCATGGACCTGAGGAGCTAAAGGATGGGGTCTCTCACATCGGCAGCAAGAACACCTTTGGGAGCACAGAGGCCGGGCTTTGGTAGTCAGGTGCTCACACTGCTTTTCTCCCGCAACCTCCCCCCGCCCCCGTTTTCAGCGTTCTGCAGGGGCTCGTCACTGAGCTTCCTTTGCTTCACCCTGGAAACCAAATAAACCATTTCCCCTTGTCTCTGGGAGCGGCTTACTCCAGCTGTGCGGAGGTCTGTAGCTGATTCCAAGTGCATAAGTCCCAGGGGCCTCTGTGCCCTCCATTCTCAGAGCACCCTCACCTCAGGTGACAGCAAACCTCCCAAACACTCTTGTTACCATGTCAGTGTCCTGTTGGTCGAATAAAGCCAGATGTTCTAGATCTATCTGTTCCATAATTATTCTCTCTCTGGTTTCTTTTCTCTCCTATAGACTGTTGCCCAGGTGCTCTCTTCTGATGGGCCCTCAGGAGCTGAGGCAGAGGAGGAGGATGATGGCATGAATGATATGAATCAGGAAGTGATGTCCCTAATATGGAGTGAGGATCTAAGGATTCAGGAAGTGCGCAGACTCCTTCAGAGTGCTCACCCTGTACGTGTTAGTGTCGTACAGATGCCAGAAGTCAGTGACCATGAATACATAGAAGAGAAAGAGAACCGGTAAGCTCTGTTTCTGACAGCTGTTCTTTAACGTCTCGCTGAGGTGGGAATTTCTGTGGACCTTGTCACTTGAAATGCCTCTGGGGAGTGTTTCTGTCATAAAATGTGTCCTGAAAATTTCCATTTATATTTTGCATGTTGGGCTCCTGAACTGTATGGTGCATTGGAAAAAAAAATCACTGTAGCTCAGAAGAAATATTCCTTGAAGTTAAGTTTTCCTAATTTTATTTCTCTGAACAGTCATGGGCATTCGGGGACAGATTCGAGAAGCTGCCATTGCTGTTGGAACACTTCTACAGAGCAAGCGGGGCTGGGAGGTGGGGTGTGTGCCCTATCAGTATGGTGACCTTGTAACTGGGCCGTAGCACACCCCATGCCAGTGCTTGTAGTGACTTAGCTTTACTTGAATGTAACCACGTACCACAGTGTAGCTTATCTTTAAAGGCTAAATGGACAGCAACTAATTCGGTGTGATGGCAGAGGTCCCTGTGTGTGAGCAGTTTGCGCTAGAAGTTTTGGAATTGCCAGATAGCGCATGGAACAAGATTGGTTCACCAGTTAATCCTCCTCTGCGTATCCTCAAGACCCAAAAGCCTCAGAGCTCTGATTTGCTAAGTCAGATGGTGTTTGCACTGTGTCAGATTGAATCATTTCCTCTGACCCATGCCGTGGAGTTATTACGTGGTTATCAAATATTCAGGAGGTTGTTCACCAAGTTTTGGTAGTTGTGTGTCAATTTAATTTTTGTGGGTAATTTGCTGCTCAGAGGACAGTTACTTTTGGCATCTGATTAGCTGCTGAAACATCCAGGGAAAATAGGAAGTTAATGGATATTAGTGAAAAGAGAAGTTACTCACCATAGTAACGATGGTTCTTCGAGATGTGTCCCCATGGGTGCTCCACGATAGGTGTCGGGCTCGCTCCGGCGCCGCAGGTCGGATATTCCCAGCAGTTTCTGCCGGACCGTGCATGCGCCAGCGCGCACCGCTCCCTTGCGCGCTCCCGGCCACGTGCGCGATCCGGTCCCCGCCAGTTCCTTGACCAACCGCCTCAGATGCTCCTGAAAAATACTAAACAGAGATCCGAAGCGGGGAGGATGGGCGGGTGGTGGAGCACCCACGGGGACACATCTTGAAGAACCATCGTTACTACGGTGAGTAACTTCTCTTTCTTCCTCGACTGTCCCCGTGGGTGCTCCCACGATAGGTGACTACCCAGCAGTAACCCAAGATAGGAGGTGGGTAATCGGTTTATGTGCAGCTTGTCCCCGAGAGGACTGCTGTCGAGAGACGGGTATCCTCTTGGAATACCCTGTGAAGGGCATAATGCTTGGCGAAGGTGTCATAGGATGACCAGGTCGCCGCTCTGCAAATGTCTTTTAGCGCAACACCCTTGAAAAAGGCTGTTGATGCCGCCACCACCCTAGTGGAGTGAGCCCTAGGCGGGGCCAGTAAAGGAGTCTTTCTAAGTTCGTAGCACATTTTTATGCAGGATACGATGTGCTCCGAAATTCTCTGCGAAGAGAGACCTTCTCCTTTTGATTTGGGAGCAAGAGAGACTAGGAGTCTATCCGTTTTCTGGAAGGACTTAGGCCTGTCTATATAGAAAGCCAGCGCCCTCCTCACGTCCAGGAGGTAGGTGTAGGCGCGCCTCTTTGTTGGAATTATGAGGCTTTGGATAAAACGAGGGTAAAACTATAGGTTCGTTAATATGAAACTCTGAAGAAACTTTAGGAACAAAGGCTGGATGCAGCCGTAAGGTTACCGCCTCCTTGGAAAGTACTGTGCAGGGTGGCGTTGCCATAACTGCCGCAAGCTCGCTCACCCTGCGAGCTGACGTGATTGCAAGAAGGAAGGTCGTCTTTATCGTAAGGAGACGGAGGGAAACCGTGGCTAAGGGTTCAAACGGTGGTCCCGTTAGCGCATTAAGCACCAGGTCCAAGCTCCACGAAGGTGGAAGCGGTTTCCGAGGGGGGTATAGGTTTACCAGCCCTTTGAGGAACCTGGTAACCATGGGATGGGCAAACACCGTGTGCCCTTCCTCTTCATGTCTGAAAGCCAATATAGCGGCAAGGTGGACCTTCAACGAGGATAGGGAGAGTCCGCCTCTCTTGAGGTCCAGTAAATACTCTAGTATTACAGGTATAGGCACAGCAAGGAGGGCTAATTGCTTGGTAGAACACCATGCAGTGAATCGAGTCCATTTTTGCTTATAGGGCTTCCTGGTGGAAGTCCTCCTGCTACTTTCCTGGACTTGTTGCACTCCCTCCGTACGCGTGCTCTCTAGGGAGTTGAGCCATGGATTAACCATGCTTGCAGTCGCAGGCCTCGGGGGGTGTGGATGCACTATGGACCCCTGAGCTTGCGTGAGCAGATCCGGCGCCACCGGGAGGGGCATCGGTGGACGGTCCGACATGCACAGGAGTAAGGGGAACCATTGCTGTCGATCCCACGTTGGGACTACTAGGATCATTCGGGCTTTCTGCAAGACTTTGTGGATAAGCACTGTGGGAGGAAATGCATAGAGCAGGGGGCCCCTCCAGGAGATCGCGAATGCGTCCCCTAGGGACCCCCGTCCCAGTCCTGCCCTGGAGCAGCATTGTGGGCACTTCTTGTTGTGTTGAGTGGCAAACAGGTCTATCTGGGGAAATCCCCATGCGTGAAAAATCGGTCGTAGCAGATCGGAACGGATCTGCCACTCGTGTGTGAGTGCGAAGCGCCTGCTCAGCTGGTCTGCCTTCACATTGTGAGCGCCTGGTAAATACGAGGCTTTCAAGGTTATATTGTTGGTGATGCACCAGTTCCACAGTCGGACTGCTTCCGCACCTAAGTTCTGTACTGTTGGGGCTGTTGATGTCGCCCTTGCTCGTAGCCCCTGTGGTACTGGGGACGCTGTGGTTGATACTGGTATCGTCTTTGTTGGGGGTAATACTTTTTCTTTCTGTATGGAGGGGTGTAAATCCCCAAGGTCCTGAGAGTAGCTCTTGAGTCTTTACTGGAATGAAGGACCGAGTCGGTTGATTCAGCAAACAGCTTCTGCGTGTCAAAGGGGAGATCAACGATCTTCGCCTGCAGATCCCTCGGGATACCCGATGTCTGGAGCCAGGACTCCCTGCGCATGACCACTGCCGTAGCCGTTGAGCGTGCTGCTGTATCCGCTACGTCTAGGGTAATCTGAACTCCTGTCCTCAAGGCTGCGTAGCCTTCCTGCACGATGGCCTTGAGCACCGGCTTCTTGTCCTCTGGAAGCGAGTCCATGAGGGAAGTCAGCCTGGAGTAGTTGTCGAAATTATGGTTCGCTAGATGCGCTGCGTAATTCGCCATCCTCAACAGTTGGGTAGAGGAGGAGTAGACCTTTCTGCCGAACAACTCTAGTTTCTTGGCATCTTTGTCCGTTCCCCCTGTGTTGTACTGAGAAGTTTTCGACCTCTGTTGAGACGACTCCACCACCAGAGAATTTGGTTGCGGGTGGCTGAACAGGAACTCCATGCCCTTCGTCGGGACGAAGTACTTCTTATCCGCTCTCTTGTTTATAGGCGGAGTGGACGCAGGGGTCTGCCATATTGTGGTGGCGGCTCCATGATTGCTTCATCAAGCGGAATAGCTATTTTGGAAGAGGCCGGAGGTCTCAGGTTTTTAAGGAGCTTATGGTGTTTCTTCTGCACCTCTGCTGTTTGGATGCCTTGCGTGAAGGCCACCCTTTTAAACAGCTCTTGGAACTGTTTGAGATCCTCCGGAGGATGGACGTCCCCTGGGGCCGTGGCCTCGTCAGGGGAAGATAGTGAGGAACCTCTAGGGTAAGCCTCTCTGGA
Organism: Carettochelys insculpta; assembly: GCF_033958435.1. Lineage (NCBI taxonomy): Eukaryota > Metazoa > Chordata > Testudines > Carettochelyidae > Carettochelys > Carettochelys insculpta. The sequence goes on along the minus strand of NC_134139.1, from coordinate 2,929,172 downwards.
CCCCTCTGGGTCCTGTTGACGGTGATACATCCTCTCGCTAGATGCTTGCGAGGGAAAATCTCGGGGTTCCAGAACCAACTCCCCCCGAGATATCTGCGTTTCCATCCCCGTCCGCGATTGCCCTCGGGGATATTGAACCGTCTGGGGGGATCTGTCCCTGGGAGTATGCCTATGGTGTCTATGCCCCGTGTGATAGGGGCGACCATGGCAACACGGGCACTGTTCCGGAGATGGAGACCTGGACCACTCTCGAGGCGCATACCCCCTGCGTCTGGGGGAGCGAGATCGTCTGGGTGATTGAGATAATGGAGAGACTGATTTGTGGCAGTACTCCAGGGGTTCAAAGCCCAGGAAGGGCGATGGTGGTCCGAGCCATGGTGATGCTGGCTGTGGGAACGGGGATGGGGGCTAAGGGTATACTGGAGGTGACTCCTGCCACCTCATTGGAGTCCGCAGCATAAGTGGAGGGCTTAGAGCGAGTAGCCCTGCAGCCCTGTCTGGAGAAGGGCTGCGGTGCCGGGTTTTCTGTGCTGCCTTTCCCCACACCTGTGGGGCTGGCTCCGCCCCTTTCCGCGTCAGGGATCTCGGCCCCGCTGTCTGCGCCGCGCTCGGCACGCTCCGCTGTGGTGCCGCGCGGGTGGTCTCCCCCGGTGCCTGCAGGCCGCGTGCCTGCGAGCTCTGCACTGCCGGTTCCCTGGGGGTCGGTGCCGCTAGGTGCGGTGCCGCCAGTTCCGGCGCTTGCCTGGCCGCCGCCCTGCCTGCGGTGTGGGGCGGCTGTTTGATTATCGGAGGCTCAGCCTCTGCCATGTGCGTCTCCGCGCCGCCGCCGCTCAGCTGTGACTGCGGCTGGGGGCTATGCGCTCCACCCGTCCCGCTCGCTGTGGCTGCCGGCAGGGATCGGGTTGGTGAAAGCTTCCTCCGTTTTTGCGCTGATGGGGTGAGGGAAGCAGCTTTCCTTTTATGGGCCCCTGCGGATCCCTCCTGCTGAGGCCTCTCCAGCATGTCTGGCTGGAGGGCCTTGTCAAAGAGCAGCATTTTCAGCTGCATCTCTCTGTCCTTCCTTGCTCTGGCTGTGAGCTTTGCGCAGAAGGAGCATTTCTGGGTGACATGAGATTCCCCGAGGCACCTAATGCACTGACTGTGCCCATCGGAGGTCGGCATCGCTTCGCGACATAACTCACACTTTTTGAATCCTGAAGAGGACATTGTGGTGAGTCTTTGAGTTATTAATAGGGTACTTAGCACCTTCTCTGTGCCTGTTCCCCTCTCGGACTCAGCCTGCTGTGGCAGGAGGCCTAATGGCCTTACGTCCCCAGGCCTCTGCTGCTCTGCTTGCTACTAAGGCTGTAAAACTTTACTTTTTAGTCTCTTTTCTTTTTTTTTTTTTTGAAAACAATAACAAGCTAACTTAAGCTAAAAGACTGAAAAAGAAACTCTGAACACTTTAAAAACATTAAATACGCTAACTCTGGCCGTAGCCTGAGCAGATTCCGTCTGCAGCCGATGGCGGTTAAAGAGGAACTGGCGGGGACCGGATCGCGCACGTGGCCGGGAGCGCGCAAGGGAGCGGTGCGCGCCGGCACATGTGCGGTCCGGCAGAAACTGCTGGAAAGATCCGACCTGCGGCACTGGGGCGAGCCCGACACCTATCGTGGAGCACCCACGGGGACACTCGAGGAAGAACCTTGTGTTACTTAAAAAGCTCGAGTAAGTTAATGAGCCTGGAGAGCATCATTAGCTCAGTAAATCAGACCTCTGCTTCCATAGAAGAGAAACATGGTCAACAGTCTTTTGCTGTTGTGATTCATGTTGCATAAGAGCCATGACATGGGGCTGTCACGAGGCATAGCAGGGCTGTACGTGGCCGTCTTTGTGTGTGTGCCACCTCCTCTATTGTTCCTTTCATCTGCATGTTCTGCTGTGGCTGATGACTTGTAGAGAGCACAGAATTTTCCTTGTAAAACGGTGTGTGTATTAGTGCATATTAGGTATGGCCCAACACAGTCTCAGCTGAAGTAAGTTCTCTGGGACCAAGGTCCATCTTTGTTCTGTCAGTGCAGTGCCAGAGGGCTTCTAAACACTGTGGTAATACTTAAATAATAGGTAATTATTAAATAATAAGAATTAAAACTAATCCTCTAGACTCTTGGGGGCCAGACTGACCCTTGAATGCGACTTGATACTTCTGTAGACTTAAGATATTCTCTCTGCTGCTTAGGTTTGTATTTATAATATTGGCCTGGCAAAAGTGCTAATGCCAGTTTACTCTTCTTCGGAGGGAGGATGGTCCTGGCACACCAGACATAAATGGTATCTGCCTGTGTGCTGTGTTGCAAATATGGCTGGGCTAACCTGTCATTCTTTGGCTTTCTGTCTTGGGTTTCCTTTACAGGTTATTACAGTTGTGTCAGCGGACTATGGCACTCCCTGTAGGTCGAGGGATGTTTACTCTGTTCTCCTACCATCCGGTCCCGACAGAGCCGTTGCCTATTCCTAAACTGAATTTAACTGGTATGTTCAGCTCTTTCCCCATGACTTAATTTCCTTGAGTTAAAAATGAGAAAAACCAATACAGTCTAAACTTGCTAGCCACATAGTAGCTGGTCCCTGCAAAACATGTGCTTCCATAGTGCCTGGTAGTCAGTGGGAAGTGACATGGACAGTGAAGCTCAAACCTAAATGTGCAGAGCTGGGACTTCATGTCTTTCAGAGCTAGTGGTACTTGAGCCAGACTAGAGCTCCCAACAACCAGCATTTCAGTTCTTCACTCTCTTCTAGGTGCTCCCATTTGTTTTCGTAATGTGCAGTGTCCACTTTAAAGCAGAGCCTGGTGTGTGTACTATAGTACAGAATGAACCTGTTGAAAAAGAATTCAAACGATGAGCTGTGGCTGCTCTGACTGCTCTAGGAAGCATATTGTATGCCTTGTAAGGTATTTTTTCTAATAGACTTAGGCAATTACTGAACAATATTCTGTGCTGTGAGGGGAATTCCTGAGCTTACTCTACTTCCTCTGTACGCCCTTGCGTTCTTCTCACCAGACTTAACGCATTGGTGTTTCCAGACAGGCCAAGCAGTTCGTTGAATAACTTAGTTAGTAGTATTCTTGTGTCAGTGGCAGACACAAAACTATCATTAGAAAAACAAAGTAAAGTTACAATTAGGATATGACTTACGAGAAAAATAATTACTTTTCCAGTCCTTAAAATTGCTCTACGCAATTCTACACAGAAGAGTTCTTGCCAATTACAAATAGATTGAAATGTAAGATAAGATAGCAAATCTGCTCAGTAGTGATTTGCCAGCTACAAAGTAAAAAAAAGTTTCTGTGCGTTAGGTACGTGCTTCTTTTTGCACTTTAACACTTACTCGGAGCAGAAGCCAGCCCTGGCAGAGTTAATAGGCTGTCTGTCCTTTCATCCCGGCCAGATGATACAGCATGTCTCAGCTTTTCTAGGTGCAATACAAAGTCAGTAGAAGTGCTCATGCTAGTAAGCTGTATGCTTAGTAATATGGGCAGGATAGGACCTGAAAGTAGATCATGGTGTTTGTTCACTGCAGCTATGCATGGCTGTTAATAAAGCAGAAAATACACAGTGTTCCAAAATCCCCAGCTGATCAGTAAAATAAAGGAACTGCTGCCAGGGTTAAAGTTATTGCACCTTCTAATCCAAGAAGCCTAGAACAAATTCCATGAGTTTGGAGACCTCTGAATATGGTTTGTTCTTTAATATTTGGGGAATGAAATCCTGGCCCCAGTGAAGTCAGTGAGAATTTTGTTACTGACAGCAGAAGAGGCAGGATTTCATCCTGATGCTAGATGTCGTTAATTTAAATATCCTACAAATGGGACCACATTCAGCTTCTTACCACTAAGGTCTTTATTTTGCAAAGAATTCCAGATGACTGTAGAGTTCTGCCCATGCAGTTCTTTATTGGATAGGGGCCTTACTGTGTTAAAACTTTCAAGAGTCTTTCAGTAACTTAGGAACTTAAGTCCTGTTTCTCCTCTTCTTCCTTCCCCGCAGATGGCATTCTTTACCCTTAACCTACTGGGGGAACCAAATACTCTGTTTGGCTTAATATCAAACTGAATTAGAGCATGCAATCAGCATTAAGGAAAACAGAAAGGAAAGAGCAACTGTAAAAGTACCATCTGATTTGCAGATACTAAAACTCTGCCTGACCATGAATGATGCAGACATGGCACCTGTAGAATCTTGTGAGCGATCTCTGTAAAAAATTGCTCCAACTGAGTTCCAGTTAGTTCTTCTTACTCTTTATGTATGATGGCCAGGAACTGCCAATATTCACTCACTCCCACTGAATGTTAAGTTTTCTTTTGCAGATTGAAATTATGGGCTTATAACAACTTTTAGTTGTGCTGTGGTCACATTTTTTGCAAGTATCAGAGGTAACAGCTGTCTTTAGTTTTCTTGACACTGTGTCATGAAGAACATTTTAACATCTGAGCGGTAGGCAAGTTAGTCTGTATCTTCAAAAACAACAAGAAGTCCTGTGGCACCTTATAGACTAACGGATATTTTGGAGCATAAGCTTTCGTGGGCAAAGAACCGCTTTGTCAGATGCTTGAGTGGGGGTTCCAGAGGAGGGTCTAAATGTACAGGCTCATGAAAAGGAGGGAGTCCCAGTCAAGAGGAGGGCCAGAATTGACAAGGTCAGTTCAGTTAGGGAGGATGTGGCTCAGTATTAGTAGCTAATGTGAAGATGTGAACATCAAGCGAGGAAGGAGCTCATTCACCTGCACATCTGCTAATATAATATGACATCATGTGCCCGCAGTGCCCCACTGTAATATACATTGGCCAAACTCAGCAGGTTCTGTGTAAAAGAATAAATGGACACAAATCGGATATCCAGAATGGTAACATATGAAAACCTGTAGGAGAACACTTTGTCTTCCCAATGAGCCTTTTTACTGCATTGCTGCCATAGCTTTTCAGGGACAGTAACTCTTGTGTGTGAGGTGCTCGTCTGAAGAGCTATTTTGGTTGTCGATTAATTGGCAATGAATAGCTTGCTGTCATCTTTTTCCTCTGCCAGATGATGAGGACTGGGCTCAACCAAGCGGTTTCAAAAGCATGCTAACTTTTGACATGGTACATTTTCTCTTCTGGACAGGCCGTGCGCCACCTAGAAACACTACTGTGGACCTTAACAGTGGCAACATTGATGTCCCTCCAAATATGGCGTGCTGGGCCAGTTTTCACAATGGCGTGGCTGCTGGACTAAAGATTGCACCTGCTTCTCAGATAGACTCAGCTTGGATTGTCTACAACAAACCGAAAAATGCAGAACTAGCCAATGAATACGCAGGCTTCCTCATGGCACTGGGTCTGAACGGACACCTCACAAAACTCGCCACGCTCAACATACATGACTACTTGACCAAGGTGAGACCTTTGTTCAGAAGCAAGAGCCGGAAGTGACTTTGGGTTTTAGGCTATCTGTGGTGCCTAAATATATTTCTATTTTTAAACTTCTATCATGTTTTATTTTTTAAATATTTGACATTGGGTTTCTTGGTGTGTGAGGTCAGGGCTAGTGCTTTCTTTACTCATCCTTCTAACTGCTGACACAGTTGTCTGGTTGTCTCAGAACTTCACCAGTGTCCATAACCGTTATCCATTTATCTCTGGTGACAAAGGCATATCCTTTTACTAATGAATTATCTAAGAGCACTGCATTCTCTCTCAGGCTGCCATCGTGAGGAAACTCTTTGTCAGCTGTTTACTTTAGTAGCTTGCTTGTGCCCAGCCTTAGATTTTAAAAGTAGTTAAAATGTGATTAGACTCACCTATATCAAAATAATGATGCTAATAACTGGAAGGCTTGGTTCTTTGTCAGAAATCTTTAGAGCAATGGTTTTCAAACTCTTTTTCATTTGTGGATCCCTAAATAATTTTGAATGAAGTTGTGGGCCCCTGTGAAATTGTTAGATGCAGTTAACATTAAAAACCACAGCTTAGGGCTGCTTTGATCTTTATTACAAATATCCAGCCAGCTAATAAGGTTTGTATTTTCAAAAAGTCAGTACAGATAGAACTTGGAGCCCAACGTCTCAAGCTAAGGAAGTTTAATATTTCGTTTGTGGAAGGGTTTTACATCAACTGAAATCTCTCTGTGTGACAATCTGTGATGTGATGTGATTATAAACTAGAGGAGAAATTTACTCATTTATGACTCGGTGAGTAGCAACCCGAAAGAGCAAGTATAAACCACAACTCATCAGAACTACAGATTGAGCTTCTTGTCCTAGTACCTTCATAAATCACTGTGAGTGTGTGACCTTAGGAGGCTTTGCTTTCAGCTCAGAGAAGCACACCTATGCCTAAGGTTCTTCATTCTCTTTCATCACTGTCTTTGTTCCCGGTTTCAGGGCCATGAGATGACAAGCATTGGGCTGCTGCTTGGGGTTTCTGCTGCCAAGCTAGGCACAATGGATATGGCTATTACACGGCTCCTTAGCATCCACATACCTGCTCTCTTACCGCCCACTTCAACGGAGTTGGATGTCCCTCATAATGTGCAGGTGGCTGCTGTGATAGGAATAGGCCTGGTGTATCAAGGAACAGCTCACCGGCACACGGCAGAGGTTCTCCTGGCTGAAATAGGTAAACCTCTACAATTAGGGGTTGTGTGTGGAGGTTGGGGTGGGGAGGTGTATGTTTTACATGAGATTGCCATGACTTGAAAAATGTACCTCACACTTGGCTAGTTCACATGATGTCTGTGCACCCACGTGCCACCTTTCTCGTCTCCAAGCCATGGCTCTGCAATTTAACGAACAAAACAGCCGTGAGCTGCCTGTTCTGTATGTAATTGTAACGTACTGTCATTCAGTAGTCTCTTCCAAAGTAACCTATTCTTAGGGTCAGTTAAGTAGAAAAAATAACTGGCTGTATTTGTATCAGAGAGGTAGCCATGTTAGTCTGTAGCTTTGAGAACAACAAGAAGTCTTGTGGCACCTTATAGACTAACAGATATTTTGGAGCATAAGCTTTCATGGGCAAAGACCCGCTTCATTGGGTCTTTGCCCATGTAAGCTTATGCTCCAAAATATCTGTTAGTCTATAAGGTGCCACAAGACTACTTGTTGTTCGGGCTGTATTTGGTGGATTCCACCACTATTGATCTAAAGGTGAGTAGTTGGTGAAACACATTAGAAATTGTCTCATCTGTCACCTTTCAGTCAAGCTTAAAGATGATCCTACTAGTACAAATCCATTTGGAGTTTCCACAGAAAACACGTTGAATGTGTCTCCTCACTTACCAGTTTGTGCAGAAATCATTTAAATGTGTGTTTTGGGGGAAAAAAATTAATTGCCAATAAAGGCTGTTAGTGCTGGCTTATTGCAGGCCCTCTCATTAGTTATCACAGAGCCATTACGTCTCCTGGTATTTCTTAGGTCCCTGAGTGCATCATTTCAGGCCTTCTGCAGCAGCAGACTTGGTGGGAAACTCACTCTTTTTTTAATTAGTAAAGTTTTATATTTCTATGTTGAAAGTCACTTATAACTTGTTTTCTGTTTCTGTGCATAAGTGGTTCTGCTCTTTGTTTTATAGGTAAACTATCGCTATTTAATACCTGCAGCAGGTGTCAGTTAATGTAGGCACATTCTGTTGCAAAGTGGTCTTGTATTATGCAGAATGTGCTACTATAGTTTTATATAAAATGTAGGCTGGTTAGAGTTGTGAGCCACCTTCGGGTATGAGGTGTCTTAACACTTCACAACCCAGAGCAGAGAGAGATGCACAGTCTTTTCTGAGAGTACCTCTTTGAAATGTGCTTCCCATTTGTAGTTAGGTGCTGACTCAGCCAACGTGGGCTTTTGTAGTGTGATCCTTTGCATATAAGCTCAGATTTCCTCCATGTTACTTAATATGTCTGGTGCCGTTGGAAAATCCTTTCAGCTGGCTGTGAACAATCCAAGAGGTTAAGAAATTATCCCTAATTACATTGATAGGGGTTTTCTTATATTCTTGGATAAAATATACCGGTCTAAATTGTGCTATTACTTTATTAGAAGTGTCATATGCCAGCATGGTGGTTAGTAACAGGGAGGTAGCCGTGTTAGTCTGTATTCTATCAAAATAAAAAAAGCAGTCATGTGGCATTTTAAAGACTAACAAAATAAGTTATTAGGTGATGAGTTTTCATGGGACAGACCCACTTCTTCAGATCTAAAGCCTTACCGGAACAGACTCAATATATAAAGCACAGAGGTCCAAAAATGATCAAGGCTGACATATCAGAAAAATTATCATTGTTGGCAAATCAGGTAGAAGAGCAAGAGACGGGGTGAGGGGTGGGGAAGTAAGTGTTAGATCAAACATCAAAGTATGTGAAAAAGTCCTTATAATGGGTCAGGTAATTGCTGTCGCTGTTCAAACCACATGTTAATGTGTCGAATTTGAATATGAATGTTAGTTCTGAACATTCTCTCTGTAGACAGTTGTTAAAGACAGTTTGTAAAACACAAACTCTCAGGTCTTTAACAGAATGGCCCACTCCACTGAAGTGCTGGCTGACAGGTTTGTGTATTTGGAGATTTTTGATGTCTGCTGTGCGTCTGTTCATTCTTTGGTGAAGAGTACATGGTTGGAGGTCACATTAACACGTGTGTTGTGAACAAGACACGAGAAGTCATTCTTCCTCTCTACTCTGCACTGGTTAGGCCTCAGTTGGAGTATTGTGTCCAGTTCTGGGCGCCGCAGTTCAAGAAAGATGTGGAGAAATTGGAAAGGGTCCAGAAAAGAGCAACAAGAATGATCGAAGGTCTAGAGAACATGACTTATGAAGAAAGGCTGAAAGAATTGCGCTTGCTTAGTTTGGAAAAAAGAAGAGTGAGGGGGACTTGATAGCGGTTTTCTGGTATCTAAAAGGGTGTCATAAGGAGGAGAGAGAAAACTTGTTCTTCATGGCCTCTGAGGATAAAACAAGACGCAATGGACTTAAACTGCAGCAAGGGAGGTTTACGTTGGACATTAGGAAAAAGTTTCTAACTGTCCAGGGTGGTCAAAGACTGGAATGAATTGCCTGGGGAGGTTGTGGAAATCTCCATCTCTGGAGATATTTAAGAGCAGGTTAGATAAGTGTCTATCAGGGATGGTCTAGACAGTACTTGGTCCTGCCATGAGAGCAGGGGGCTGGACCCTTCCAGTCGTAGTATTCTATGATTCTATGAGTGTTTGTACTCACATATGAAGTGTGTGGGCATTGTGGGCACACGATGGCATACGTGATATTAGTTGAGGAAAAGGAGAATGTGCCCGTGATTCTGTAATTAATGTGGTTAGGTCCATTGATGATGTCTCCAGAATAGATATGTGGACATATCTGTAGGATGGTGAGTTTGGTTAGAAATTTAGAAGGTTAATTTCATGCTGCTTCCTTTTTTACAAGGACGTCCTCCAGGTCCTGAAATGGAGTACTGCACGGACAGAGAATCCTATTCTCTAGCTGCTGGTTTAGCGCTAGGCATGGTCTGCTTGGGGGTAAGTTCAGCCTTCCTCCTCTTAAAATGCAGGTGGAGAAGAATGTAAAACTGAATTACCAGGTTCTGAAGCAAAGATAAAAGAAATAGAATGATATTATCAATGTAGTTGATGAAAGAGACAGATTCCATTGAGATTCACTGGGGTAATAGCTGGGCCCATATCTTGCAAATATTTGCTCAATTAAAGAGGTTAAATTAGGTTTGTGTGTGCTCCAGTTCCTCTGTGTTCACTTTCTGCAGCTGTTCTAGGAAATGGGTTTATCATCAGCAATGTTGATGGAAACAGTTAATTGAAAATAAGTATTAAAGAAGACTCATCGGCAGCAAACATTCAACTTGTAAATGTTTTTTTAATTGAAATCCTGATTGTTACAGTGCGCTGAGCAGGAACACATGGCCTTTGTGTCCGCTAATAACTAATCACATAGCTTAAATATCGGATTCTCTCAAACAAGTGACTCACCACTGCAGCACCTCCCTTTGGTCAGTTTGGAATTTAGCCTGTCAGCCTCTGAAGCGCCCTCCTTTGGCAAGTGTCTTTGCCATTGTTATCTGCTTGTTCTCCACCAGCATACTTCCTAGGTCCCGGTGCCATTCCCTCAGGCTACTGCCTTGCTGCAGGGCACCCTCTCTGTGGGGTCCTCCCCTCCCAGGGGACCCCAAACCCCTGTACCCACCTTGCCTCAGTGACCCACTGCCAATCATCATCTAGGCCATTATGTCAGGAGGAAACTGCAGACTGAAGTGGCCACTCATCATTGGCCAGGGGGGTGGACCTGCTGCCTTCTCCTGCCCTGGCTACCTCCCTACTGCCCTAGTACCTTCAGGTCTTGTCTCAGGCCCTGCAGCCTGGGATCTTGCCTGGCCAGAGCTCCCCTGGCTCTGCCTGCCTTTCCCCCACCCTGCTCTGTGTTGGGAAGCCCCTCTAGCTTCCCTGGCTGCTAGGTCCCCACTGCTCCACAGCAAAAGTACTCTCCTCCTCCTCCTGAAGGAGCCCTCTATTCATACAGCCCCAGTCGGGTCTAATTAGCAGCTAATTACCCCAGCTGCTGGCTCTTTCACCCTCAACTCTCTGCCAGGGCTGAGTTTAACTCTTTCTGCCCCAGGAGCAGGGTAACTACTCTGCTGCAAACTGTGTCTGCAACAAAGAACTATGAGTAGAAACTGAGACTAAATGCAGCGGTGATACAGGTTGTCAGGGCCCACCGTTAGAGGAATAGTTCACATTGTACGGTTATCTGCTTGTCAATCATTGAGCCCCCAGCAGTTCATTTATGTGCGGGGGGTGTGAAGCGTGGCTGCAATCATTGGGATTTCGTTCATCCTTCTCTTCTAGACAATTCAGAATTAATTCATTTTTTATGAGTAGTTTTTTGTGGAGGGACAGTTTTATCTTCCTTTGTTTGTTCCTTTCTTCTCAGCATGGCAGTAACTTGATAGGCATGTCTGACCTCAATGTCCCTGAGCAGCTGTATCAGTACATGGTTGGAGGTCATAAGCGTTTCCAAGCAGGAATGCATCGAGAGAAGCACAAGTCTCCGAGTTATCAGATAAAGGTAGTTACACTAGAGAACTGCTGTGGTAGCAGGGGCGATGTCTTGTACATTGCCATGGGTTTCTCTAATGCACATGTTGAATTCTCAATGTTTATAACTAGTAAAGCAGAACTTCCTAGTGAACAGGACTGAAAGTACATGTTATATCTTGGCAGGAAGGAGATACCATAAATGTGGATGTTACTTGTCCAGGGGCAACTCTGGCATTAGCTATGATCTACTTAAAGACTAATAACAGGTATTGATTTTAGCATGGCTTTAATGTTTGTTATAACCAGTAGTTAGCTTTTCAGCTTCTGCATCATTTTAACTTCAGCTTGGGGCTTCTACATCTTATTTCACATAAAACTGCCATCTGCAATCATCTTATCCAAGCCCTTTCGTTCTTCAGGGCTAATTATTTTAAACATATTTTAAACATTTCCCCATCTTCTCTACTACCAGTTTTGTAATAGCTCTTTGCACTTCTTTATGATGCTGCTGCTTTGTCACTCAGCAGTCTCAGAGCAGATAAATACTAACGCATCTCACAGCTCCCTTTTGCAAGTAGCATCCCCATTTTATGTCAGTATCATGCTGGCCCTGGTGCATCGGCTGGTGGGGAATTGAAAGTAGATCTTTTGTGCTTTAACTATACTAGACATGCTTCTGTCAATTAATAACAGCGGTAACAAAGTAGCTAATTATTGAGTCAGTATGTAGCTTGTGATGTTTGGTAAGTTGCTGAAATACATTACATAACACAAACTTAACTTATTATGCTTCAATAGATCCATTGCTGACTGGCTTCGAGCTCCTGACACAATGTATTTGCTGGACTTTGTAAAACCGGAATTTCTTTTGTTGAGGGTAGGATTCCATTTTGTTTTATTTTGCCGTTTATTTTAATGGTGTTGAAATGCACTTTGAAAACCAACATATGGCTCTGTACTGAGAAATGTTTTGGTATCTCATGTCTCTGATCTTGACCGTTTCCAGACAATAATTTGCAGCTTCCACATCATATGACTTCTTTTGTTTTTAGGAAAAAAAAGTCATTCAAGTGTACTATTTTTCTTTATAGGTTTCAATAGCATGAAAAATTTTCAGCAAACTTCTATTCTTTTCCCAGATCAGTTCAGGTGATACTGAGAACCAGTATGAGATTTGTAAAACATTGGTTCAGTTGCATATTTGCAATGACGTTTCCACTAAAATTACCTGTGAATGATGTTATCTAGTATATTAAAATAATATTTCCCACTGTCCCAGTGTATTTGAATTTTCTCATATTACTGAGGAAAAGAGCTTATCTGCCAATTAAAACAGCAGGTGCTAAGAGGCCTCTATGGCAGCATTTCTCAAACCAGGTTGATCACGGAACACTTTTGGGCTTGGAATATATTGATGGGGAGTGGGATGGAGGGTTTCAGACTGAAAAATTGCTGCACTTAATGCTCAAAATTTGATTTTAGAGGTTTTTTAGATATCTTTTGTTTGACATGAAGAAACAAAAAATAACGAAAAAATTGTCTGAGTGAACGACTAATGGCTTCTGATAGAAGGAGAGTTAGCAACCCTATAATTAAGTATAAAAATTAAGTACAAACCCAAAACACAACATTAATATAACAGCTGAAAGAAGGAAGGTTAATGTCTTTCCTTTTGTACAAAAATAGAAAGGACAATATTGTTCAAAAAAGGACTGCCCTTTCGTAAAGCTTAAAAAATATTTTTATGAAAAAGACATGCAAGACAAATTCGGTATGGGAAAAAATTTTAAATTTTCTGTTTTTTTAAGATTTGTTGTTTATGCAGAAAACGACTGGAAAATAAAAATAAGTCACATTTGAAAGCTTTTTTTTCCAAGGGGAGGTGTTTTTTTCATCTTTTGATCACAAATCCACCTAACAGAACGATGCAGGAGAGTTGGATCCTCATATCAGGTGCAGCATCACATGATTTCTCTGAACACAACTTGTGTGGTAACAATCTGAATCAACTCTGTTTCGGCATGAGTTGCATAATAACAACTATCCTATTATGACTGTGTTTTCTATAGTAATATACCTACAATCTGAACAGTATTCAGATTGTATTAGAATACCTTAGCATTTTTGATAGATTTCATATTTAATATTTTGGAAGGAAAAATATTGCTACCATTAGATATTTTTCCCAGAACACCTATTCACATCATGTGGAACTCAGATGAGGAAACACTGCTTGATGGAGTATCATGACTTTTCTGTCCTGCCATCCCCAATGTATTTACTGCATCAGAAAGACCATTGCTGATGCTATTTACTAATATTATTTTTGTTTTTCTCTACTTTCTGTTGACTTTCTGACTTCTTTAGACACTTGCTCGATGCCTGATTTTGTGGGATGACATTTTGCCCAATTCCAAGTGGGTAGATAGTAATGTACCACAAGTAAGTACCTGTGCTGAATGTGTTTGCCACTTTGACATCTTGGAAAGCAAAAGCCAGAGTTTTGATGTATAGTTTCCATCTTATACGTAGAACAAGCAGTAGTGTTTTCTTGAGGTGAAATTCAAGAGATGCAAGAGCTTTGTGAGAGTTCTTGTTTTGTACAGTAGAATCTCAGTTACAAACACTTCAGCGTTTACAAGTGATATTGACTTTCCTATGAAGAATTAAAGTGCTGCTTTTCCTTTTTTAGTAATTTACGTTTAACATATTCTTGTACTGTGTTTGATTTTTTGCTCTGTTTGTGTTGCCTGCTGCTTGATTATGTTATTTCTGGTTCCACAAGAGGTGTGTGATTAACTGGTCAGTTCGTAACTGAGGTTGTAATATATATACCTACATACATCCCAGTTTTAAGTATGTGTGTGGCAATAGATACACTTTTATAAACATATCTTGAGCAGAATAGACACAGTTTCATTAAATTGAAGTTAGCTCCAAGAGTGCATATTTGTGACTTAAGGGTACTGCAAGGAAACCTGAACACTGGAAAGTATGAAGAGCAAAAGCCAGACTAACCTAATTGTGCCACTTTAGCTGCGTCTACACATGCACGCTACTTCGAAGTAGCGGCACCAACTTCGAAATAGCGCCCGTCGCGTCTACACACGTCGGGCGCTATTTCGAAGTTAACTTCGACGTTAGGCGGCGAGACGTCGAAGTTGCTAACCTCATGAGGAGATAGGAATAGCGCCCTACTTCGACGTTCAACGTCGAAGTAGGGACCATGTAGACGATCCGCGTCCCGCAACGTCGAAATTGCCGGGTCCTCCATGGCGGCCATCAGCTGGGGGGTTGAGAGATGCTCTCTCTCCAGCCCCTGCGGGGCTCTATGGTCACCGTGGGCAGCAGCCCTTAGCCCAGGGCTTCTGGCTGCTTCTGCGGCAGCTGGGGATCTATGCTGCAGGCACAGGGTCTGCAACCAGTTGTCAGCTCTGTGGATCTTGTGTTGTTTAGTGCAACTGTGTCTGGGAGGGGCCCTTTAAGGGAGCGGCTTGCTGTTGAGTCCGCCCTGTGACCCTGTCTGCAGCTGTGCCTGGCATCCCTATTTCGATGTGTGCTACTTTGACGTGTAGACGTTCCCTCGCTGCGCCTATTTCGATGTTGGGCTGAGCAACGTCGAAGTTGAACATCGACGTTGCCGGCCCTGGAGGACGTGTAGATGTTATTCATCGAAATAGACTATTTCGATGTCGCAACATCGAAATAAGCTATTTCGATGTTGGCTGCACGTGTAGACGTAGCCTTTGTGTCCAGCCTCCCTTCTTCGAAAGAGAGGCATTTAAAAACCCAGGAGATGCAAGGAACTGGGAGAGACACTAGGAGCCGGGTAGAGCTCACAGCCCTGTTCTTGGCAAGGGTTATACGGTTTTTCACACTCAACGCTGGCATCACCTTAACAGAGTCTGTTTTCTTTTGGGATTTCCATAGTTTTTAAAATCGGTAGAGGATGGGAATAGAGTAGGAAGCCTGTGCCTGGCCATGGACGAGCCCACAAAAGCTTGATTTAGGGTGGTAGCTGTGGTGGATCCTGACAGGCATGATAAAGTTTTTTACAGGGGGATCCCAACAAGCCTCTTAAGGCCTCCAGGAGACACAGTGTTTTGTGCTCCACGTCTCCCTAATACTCCTTTTCCACTCTCCTCCCGGTCTGCGAGCAGCTTTCATCCCTGTCCTGCTGCAGCTGTCCTGCTGTTGCCCCACGTCTCTTTCAAGGTGTTTTCGCTCAGTTCCCAGCTACCCTACTGACAAATCTCCTCACCTGAAGCAAACAAGTGAGAGTGAGCCCAGGGGCAGCAGAACAGGACCTTTCCTTCTCTGGCCCCTCAGCTGATGAATTAAATGAGCTTAATTGTCTCTGCCTTCATGATCCTGAGCTAGCATTTGGCCAAGACGTGAGCATGATACATGTCTGAAGTGTGACTGTCACAAGATACAAACCTCCGACAGACCACTTGTCACATTAGCTGTTTCACCCTGCAGAAGAATTCTCCTCTTTCCATTGAGGAGTCCTGAAACTCTGTGCCTAAATGGAACCCGCAAACCCCAGTCTGGAGAGCTCACTATACGAAGACATTTCAATCCACTCCACCAATCAGCAGTGGTTTTGACTGTTTTAGCCAGCATTAAAATCATTAGCTATTGGTCAGTAATTTCTGTTTACCCAGTAGTTAAGAATGAACAGTGTAATTAATGTAGAGGGTTTTAAGAAATAAATCCGACTGGCCAATACCATGGTTTTGCCACTGTGTGCCTTTAAGATAAACACGCAGCAAAAGGAATGCTCAGTTTAAAATCCTGCTTTGACTGAACAAATTTCCTCACCAAGTGTTTGGGAATGGCATGCCAATGATTTCTTGAGACCAGGGAGCAAACACAGCTTTTGCTACAGTAACTGGAAATCATCTCGATCAAACAAATTAGAAGGCTCTGAACATGTCAGGTACTTCCTGGTGGATGAGATGGTTCACGTGATAATAGCATGCTTCTGGCCCAGACTAGCCATTTGCAGGATTCTCTGTCATTCCAAACTTCACTAGAAGAGTAGGATGTTTTGCCACAAAATACTGGCCCTTTTGGGTCAAAGTTGAAGTACTATAATGTAGTAGTAGAGGAAGAGCTTATGCATAATCCTATAAAACAAACTTTGTATCAAGTATCACCTGTCAAGTCATTGAAACATGGGAAATTCAAGAATTGAAGAGAGAGATCAAACTCTCTTTCTGCTGTGCTTTTTGTAGATTATCAGAGAGAACAGCGTATCCCTTCATGCAACAGAACTGCCTTCATCAGAAGATCTGAACTTGGAGACGCTGGCGTAAGTAATGTGATGATTAAGCACTGACAGAATCACTGAGAGACATGGTACAGACCACCATTCTAGAAAATGAGGAGTGCACTGAACCTGACTGTTGTATGCCTCCTCATACAGACGCCAGGGTCTGTTGGCCACCCGGCCGTTCTTTCTGGGCTTTGCTCCCAAACGGTTATAAAATCAATCTGACATGTTGTTTTCCTTTCCTAATTTGAATAAATGTTATCAACCAGCTATTTCCTGTTTGTTGTTTTTAGGCAAGCTCACGTCTACATCGTTGCTGGTGCCTGTTTGTCATTAGGCTTTCGATTTGCTGGTTCAGAAAATCTAGCTGCATTTAACTGCTTGGTAAGAGTGGGGAGTTGTTGTAGGGTTGCTGAAGGCATCCGCGGTGTTCCCCATATCTGCATTAGTACGTATTTCTCTTTATTCTTCTTTGCAGTTTAAATTTGCGAAAGATTTCATGAAATGTTTGTCAGCACCTACAGCTTCCATAGTAAGTTCTTTTAGATTCTCTGTCAGTGAAAATGAGCCCCTCGTGTGTAATGCGCTGTGATTAAACTCCGTGCAGCTTCAGTGCACACCAAATGTCATGTTTAATTCCTTTTATCTATCACCCTGGCAGTTCAGTTAACCAGCGTCGTTAATTATGCTAGTGCTAGAGTAGTTTTCCCAACCACCATATTCTCTGATTTTTTTTCCTCCCCCCCCCACCCAACCCTGGGGAATAGATCAAATAGCCATGAGGAAGACAGTGCCTTCTTTGGGGGCTGGGTGGAAGAAAGTAAACTCATGGGGAGCGTCATGCAGGAAGCTGATGCCCTGCCATGCATTTAAGGACCCATGGCCATAGCAGTGGGAGGTTTCTCATATGTTCGTAAGACTGTAAGATTGAGGTTCCTAATGAGGTCTCATTGATGAGAACCTGCAATTTTCTATTGTCAGGTAAGTGTATAGAAGTGTAATAACTCCCCTGCTCTCCCTGGCATATTTCAGACCGGACACTATAACCTCGAAACTTGTTTGAGTGTTGTGCTGCTGTCTCTAGCCATGGTGATGGCGGGTTCTGGGAACTTGAAGGTCCTTCAGCTCTGTCGGTTCCTGCACAAGAAGACTGGGGGAGAAATGAATTATGGGTTCCATCTGGCTCATCACATGGCTCTTGGACTTCTGTTCTTGGGCGGAGGAAGGTAACTTGTTATTTCCAAAGTTGCCTCTTTCCTGCCTTTGTTACAAATGATTGCTTGCTTCTCCAAGGCAGCAAATCTTGAAGAGAAGAGCAGCGTAACGCCTGGTGGGTTTGTGGGTTCTCTCTCACTGTTTTCTGCACTCGGGTAGCAGAGTTTATTTCAGTCTCTGCTGTTTGCCACTGTCTGGTTTTGATGACGCATGCATACAAGCTCCAGAAATGTGCGTCCTTCAGGAATTTGACAGCCCTTATAAGATAGAAGCACAGCAACGGAAACTTGCTGGTGCCAACGGTTTGAGTCTTGGTTAAAGGAGCTGTGAACAGTAGCAGGGGGTTTTAATATAGAAAGTGAAGGTTACAAGTCCACCCGTGAGGCTGCTTTTGGTTTAAAAAGACCCCTTTGAAGTGTGGGTGTGCTCATGTCCTGCTGAATGCCTGGTGGCTTCCCAGGGCCGGAGTCAGAACAGGTAACAGTGCTGCTTTAGAGCCCACCTGTGGCTGTAGCCTCTGCCTGCCGTTTTCTTTTGGTGAAAGTGGCCCCCGCCCCGCTCTGCAGCCCCCTTTCAGCCTGGGATGCGCTGAAGTGCAGTGCGGTGGGCAGATAGGAAATGCTGCCTTTGGAGTCCCTCTCCTGTTCCTTTGTCTGACCTTTTCTTCAGGGTCTCGCCTCCATTTTTGTCTTGAGTTTTCCTTCTGGAGCTTCCTCTTTTCCCTCAGCCTCCTGACCCCTCCCCTGCCCTCCATGGCCTCAAACCTATTCTCTTAACTGGCTCCAGGATTTGCTCCTTAACTGCCTTCCCCGACCGAGCCGTGTGCACCTCCCCCACACCCCCTGCCTCCTTTGAGCTCTGGGTAGGACTAACGCACAGGCTCATCTATGGTGCGGTCCTCTCCCCTGCCACGCTCTGAGCTGCCATGACCAGGTTCCTGTTCTGCCCCTTCTCCCACTGGCCAAGGAAGAGCCTCTGCTTGCTGGTGAGTGCTGCCCCCAGGAATGCAGTGGTGCAAAGGTGTCTGAATGCAGCAGTGAACTCCCGCTGAACGGTGATCTCCACCCTGCCACTGCCTCCATTCCGACTGCGGAAGCCCCATCTTCACTGTACAGCAACTGAATGATGCTGGTTGGCGCTTGTTTCGTGTCCACATGTGATGGGTATTTAGCATTTCGCCTGCACGTAGGTTAGAGCTACCCCAGAAGTCATCCAGCGCGCAGGTGGGGTGGCCGGACTCTCACTCTGCCGTCAGTCCCACTGGAGTTCTGTGGAGAGGGTTGGCAGAAGGTGAGCTGGTTCTCCTTTCTGTTCTCTTGGTCCCTTTGTTGTTACCCGTGGGAGCAGTCACCTGCGCCGGACATGTGAGGTGAGGGTTAAAGAGACAACACTCCTGGCCAGTGCTGCTTCCTGAGACCAGCCGATGTTTGTGTGTATCGTCACATTGTAACCTGCTGTAATGCGTGAAAAGGCAGGTGTTACTGCCGTCCGTTTAAACACTGAGCCCTTGCGGGAATCCTGCTAAGTTCATTGTGTCAATAATTGTGTACGACAGGGAATTCCTGAGGAAGATAACTCCATGAGTATTTCTTTTTGCCTTTTTAAATGTGTTCCCTTGTTTTCTAGGGGACAAGGTGAACTGTGACACCAAAATGATTTTGGTCTTGTTCAGGTCTGAAATAAAAGTCACTTTACCAGTGGCAAGTTGGAAATTCCCCATAGGCCCTCAATCTGAGCAGAACTTATATGTTCACCTGAAAAATATTTTTCCCCGTTGGTTGCGTAAATAATTTCCCTAATATAAGTGACACCACTGTGTCTAGTATCAGAGAGGTAGCCATGTTAGTCTGTATCTTCAAAATAACAAGAAGTCCTGCAGCACCTTATAGACTAACAGATATTTTGGATGGTAACAGAGAGGGAGCTGTGCTAGTCTGTGTACTATCAAAACAAAAAAGGAGTCAAGCAGCACTTTAAAGACTAACAAAATAATTTATTAGGTGAGCTTTTGTGGGACAGACATTTTGGTGGGACAGATATTTTGGAGCATAGGGTTTCGTGGGCAAAGACCCACTTCATCAGATGCATGAGTGGGGGTGTGTGTTCAGAGGAGGATTTAAAGAAGGGGGTCTCAAATAAAGGGGAGGGCCAGTGCTCTTTACTGAGATTCCCCCTCTTTAAATCCTCCTCTGAACTGCCCCCCCACAACTCATGCATCTGATGAAGTGGGTCTTTTCCCATGAAACCACTGTGTCTGTTTATCTTCTGCATTGAGCAAATCTTTTCTGCTTTTTTTGAGTGGACTTAAAACATCTTGGTATGCGTTTGTCATTTTATATCCATGTAAGACATTTGGCTTGCTGTGCTGACATTTATATTTATATAGGTTCATTGCATATGTGCGGTATGCCACCAGAGTTCCCACATTGGAAATGCATGGAAGAGTTCTGTTCACTGACGCTGAAAGATAATACGTGTTGTTTCTCTGCAGATACTCACTGAGCACATCAGATTCTTCGATTGCTGCTCTTCTGTGTGCTCTGTATCCTCACTTCCCCATTCACAGTTCTGACAACAGGTAAGGGCTAGTTATTATGCATATTTTTTTAACATAAAATGGATTTACTTCAGCAACATATTATCCAGGGTTGGGGCTCTGAAAGCTTTGGACTGCAGTGAAACTGAAGGTGAAACAATGCAAGGTCTCATGTATTGGTGAGAAATAGGGTGTCAGTGATGATCAATGAAGCCGTGGTATTACAACTGTTCCTGTGTATCTTTAACAAACTGCATCCTGGGCCATACAACTTGTCTGTAACAGCTTGCTCTGTAGTGAATGCTCCTATACGTCAACAGGGTAGCCGTGTCTGTCTTTTTTTGCAAAGAAGAGAAGTCCTGTGGTGCCTCACTGATTGGAGCGTAAGCTTTTGTGGGCAAAGACCCTCTTAGCAGGTGCATCTTTGCCCATGAAAACTTATGCTTCAGAAAATCTGTTTTCGTATGCAAAATCTTTCTCTCTGGAATTGAAAACATGTATGTAAAAGTGAATAAGTACTGTATCATTAGGAACATGTCTCTAGTTAATCAAATCGGTAAGTGTGTATAGATGTACATATTGCTGTAAATTTTACTGTAGCCTTACAGCGCTCCTGCTTGCCTTTTACCTTTGTGTCATTTGCCAGCACCCACAGATATTTGGAGACTTCTCTTTAGCAACACCATTGTGCTAAATTCTTACAGGTATCACCTTCAGGCCCTGCGGCACCTGTATGTGCTGGCAGCAGAACCCAGGCTCCTGGTGCCTGTTGATGTGGATACAAACACTCCATGTTACACTCTACTCCAGGTTACCTATAAGGTAATGTGTCCTGAGGGCAGCGGCATGGGGCGGTGAAGCTTGAAGTTCACGTAGAAATTCGTGTACAGGATGCGTGTGTGTCTCAGGGCTGTGACTTGCATTCCTGGTTTTGTGTTCAGCGCTCTAGTGGAGTCAAACCAGATTGCCCAGCAAATGACGAAGGTGCGCCTCCCAACCCACATCTTGGGCTTCTGGTGCTCTGAGTGGCACCCTGAAAGATGAACGGGGGATGAGTGAAATGTACAGCAAAGTGCTACCAAATGCAGTGTAGCTACTGACCAGGGTAACGGTTATCTGTGTGAATACAGAGGAAAGTTCAGTGGCACGGCGTCAGTGGAAGTTGGCAGCTTGGCTATCTTTTAAACCTCCCCCGCTGGTGTGTTTGAAACTGGGCACTCCACAGTCCTCCTGGCGACACTCCTTCACCAGGGAGTTTTGTAGGACGATAACAGTCAGGAAGAAACAACTTCCTGTGCTGGTGTGGGATGTGGCACATGGACGGGCCATGCCAGCCTGGAGGGGAGAGCTGCAGAGACCCTATGATCCGAGCAGACATGCAAAAGCATCTACTGTGCTTGCTACAGAAGGTCGCCTTTGCAGGCAGTGTAGTTCATTTTTAGAGCATTGGGTGTTCAGGTTGAAAAATGTCCCATTTGTGTGGCAGTGTTATTGTACGTGTTGAGTCAGCCATTCTGCCCTCCTTGTTTTACCGTTTGCATTTGGTGATGGGCCTGCAGAAGGTCTCAGTGAAGCGCGAAAGCTTCTCTTGTGCCCACAGAAGCTGTACCAAAAGAGGATGTTAACTCGCCTGCCTGATCTTTCCCTTACTTTGTGACATCCATGGTAATATTCAGCCACCCATTCCACTGGGAAATGGATATAGAAAATAGAAGATCCCTGCAGGGCAGCCAGGCCGAAGAGAGGCAGAACTGGGGCGCTGCCCAGCTCTTTTCCTGTGCGCTGGAGCTGGTTTTTCTAACGTGGTTGTTGGTGTTTCAAGGGCACACAGTGGTATGAAGAAACCACAGAGGAGCTGATGGCACCAACCCTCCTCCCAGAGCTTCACTTACTGAAGCAGGTAAGTCACGCTCCAGCTGAGCAAGGAACGCTTCGGCCCTGATTCTGTGATGCAAAGAAGATTCCGTCTTGGAGCAAAAAGTGGCGGGGTGGCTGTTGGGTATCAGGTAACTGCTTCGATTGCCCTGGCCCCAGTGCATGTCAGAGCAGCCTTGGGTTAGCCTTAACCAGTACCCACTGACAGTGGCCCTGAGACCATGTGCTACCCACGGGATAGCCATAGTGCGGTATACTTAGCTATGCCCCTGCATGTCCCTCCCCACTGTGGCCCTGCCTCCACCGGGGATTTCCCACTGCCAGGGGCATCCTCTGCAGGGGATACAAACCATCTGCGTCCCTTGCGCACCTCAGTGACGTGAACCAATAATGCTGGGAGCATCTGCCCTTCAGGGGCAGAAAGTCTCTAGACTTCTGTAGCTCTCTCTGGTCCTCGCAGTCTGTTACCTCTGTGGAAGTGATACGTGCCTCTCTAGTAATGAAAACCTCTATATTTGCAGATCAGAGTGAAAGGCCCACGGTACTGGGAGCTTCTCATAGATCTGAGCAAGGGGACACACCAGCTGAAGTGAGTGCTCATGATGCTACCTACCTAGATTGGTTAACTCAGTGTATTAATAATGGCCCTTCACAGTTAAGTAAATGTGTGAATTTTCTTATCTCCCATGGTTAAAAGTGATGCCTGCAATTTACAATGGCTGACAGAATTTAAAGCAGTTCTTCAGTTTCAGTTTGTCTGCGTTCCTGCGTTGTCAGCCCTTCGCGTGTAATCGGTTTCAGTCTTCCTCTGGATAGATAGTTTCTCGTGTTTCATGGGTCTTTCATACAAAACCAAACCACGAGAAGGGAAAATGGGCAGAGGGCCTCAACTAGAAACTACTTTTAATTTGTGGAGTTTGGGAGTTTTGTGTGCAGTTGGTGAGATTTCACATGGCTTCTGCCCTTGAAAAATGCATGCTGCTGATACAGAGGGTGGTAAATCCTTTGTGTTCAGCTAGGTGGCTAGGTACCTCTTACTAGTGTGCTAGGAATGCTATTTTTCTGAAGAGTGCACAGTACTAATTAATTCAGATTAACAATTAAATGTGTCCATTAGACAATTGTAAAAGACTAATTGTATCTGAACATAATACCCACAGGTAGAATTATTCCTAGCACTGTAGATAGCAGCCTGGAATTAAATTCTGACGGTTGCATTAGTAATTGTGCTACATCATTTAGTGTAAACGACACTGTCTAGATCAGTTAGCTACTGCGATGCCCGCTGTGTGGCGTTACACCCTATAATGACCCCCACCCCCAGACTGCAGTAGGCTGGGGTGGCCCATTGGTTACAAAGGGCTTTCGCTGTGAGTGTGTTCTGCTTTTGCTGTATGAGCTGCACTGGCTGCCTTTCGGGCCCTGGGGTGGAGCTGAAGGCAGTGGTTTTGGTCTGTATCTCCCCCGCCTGGCTCTGGGCCTGTCTGCCTGTGAGACTGCCCCTCTCCCCCATGTGGTAGTGCCAGAGGTGGCATGGGGGTGCCAGTGGGGCATGCTCTCTGGGACTCCCCTGCCTTGGCATTAGCAACCCCCTTAGATCCAAAATAACCCAGAGTTGAGGGCAAGCAGGACATGCTCTGAGCTGCTTCGAAATGGAGGTGAATGTGGACGGTGGGGCAATGGCTTTAGCTTCATTTGCCTGACTCCCTGGTTATGGGTTACTGCTCTGTGGTGGTGGTGTGGTGTTTCTGATAGGTGTCTGACTGTTGTGGGCAGGGGTCCCAGAGCATGTGGGCGACGTGCCCTTGTAAGTGGCTTTTCTGACACGCTCCATTGCTTTGCAGTAGCGCAGCTCGGAGCTCTTTTCAGCTGTGCTGTCGGGTTGCTGCCAAACCGGAGGCGGTGGACATTGCTGTCTCTTGCTGTAAGGGGCGAGAGAGCCCATTCCCTAGCGAAACCGGCACAAAGCACTGACCACAGCCCTGCCCTGGGGAGCGCGAGGCACACTGTGGTTGGAACCTAGGGTGCCCTTAAGGGTGGAGGAGAGGCCTCCACTGACTTCGGGGGGAATGCATAGACCAGTGATGCTGGAAAACCTCACTCCTCTTCGCTGTTCCTTGTCCCTCCTTCTGCCCCAGCCAGAGTGCCATCCTGTGGTAGGAGGCAGGCGGTATGGAGACATAGCTCCCTGTGTACGGGCCTCTCCCAGGGCTACGTAACGAGGATGCTGGCCCCTGTCTAGGAACGTAAGCACATACAAGTTACTGGGTTGCTGGCTACTTCTAGGTGTGGGTGCCATGTCATGGGTCATACCGCAGCTGGAGGGAAGGAGAGGTTAAGAAATTCAGACCTCTGTGCCTGTTTTTCCAGGTCGATCCTTTCAAAGGACGGCATTCTCTATGTCAAGCTGCGAGCGGGGCAGCTCTCGTACAAGGAGGACCCGATGGGCTGGCGCAGTTTGCTAGCACAGACTGTCACGCACAGGAACTCTGAGACTCGGTCCTTCAAGGTAACGGCCTTTAAGTGTTCTGCTGGCGAGCCCCAAGTGGCAACGTGAGCGCCAGGGTTACCCGCTGCCCCGTGTGCGAGGTTCCCACCGGGGCGCTGCTGGAACTCGGGAGAAGTGCAGGCGGGAAGGGAGTGGGGAGACAGTGAGCCTTCCACAAAATCAGTTCGTGGTTTCAGTCCTGTTCTTCTGACCGGGAGCCTGTGTCACAAAACTGCCATCTTCAGAGCCCAAGGAGTGAATTAGCACGTCGAGGTGAGGGGGGCGGGGATTGCAGTCTGAACGTGTCCTTTACGGAGCAGGGACGGAGTGAGACAGGCTGGGGTGCAGCTGAGAAATCGGTACAGCCGCTGTCTGCACCTGTTACTCCGAGAATTCGTGTGGCAGTGTGGCCAGGCTACTGTTTTTCAGGGGTGCTGAAATCGCTCTTCCGAACGGCACCCGTTCCTTACGTGAGGCAGATTAGCCCAGCTGCTCCCAAGGAGCACTGGAGGAGGCTGTCTTCAGAGCCCCCGAACACGGCCTTTGCCGCCTCGCTTCCTGAAGGGATGAATGGTGCAGCTTTGTGCAGTGAGCAGATGGAAAGGCGCCGAGGCACTGATTTTGCCCATTAAATCAATCGTGCAGTTTACAGTGGCCTGCACTAAGTTCTGGAAAATCCCAGTCGGGTAGGAGGGTCTAAATTATCGTTTGAGCTGTGCAGTAAAGCAAAAGATTCCTGCCTAAAGTGCTCATTTTCACCTCTTTTCAGCCAGAAACTATTTCTGCTTTCACTTCTGATCCAGCACTACTTTCATTTGCTGACTACTTCTGCAAACCAGCTGTGAACATGGGGCAGGTACACATTGCTTACATGTGGGCTATTGCTCAGAAGAATGGTTTCTTTTCTTGTTTTCATAGATTAAAAGGCAGAAAATGAATTTGAAGTTGCAGACAGCAGAGCTAATTGAGTTGCGCAAAAGAAATTGTTCTGAAAACCCCTTTTCCTTGAGGTGTTTGCTGTAGAGAACAAAATAGCGTTATACATGTATAAAAAATGCACAAATATAGAAACAGAAAATAGAACTCTGGTACCTGCACTTCCAAAACTTTTCAGTACAACCTTTTGTCACTAGTTAACCTCACAGTTCTATGCCCTGAATTCCGTATGGTTTGTATCTAATAAATACGAAATTGGTTACCACCATTATTTAAGGCAGCCACTGTAAGGAAAGCTGTCTTGTGAATGATGACTCTTTTCTTTTTGTGTAGAATAAAATCAGAGACCAACTTTCAAAAATATTAAAGGAGGGAGAAGAATCTAACCACCTTTTGCATTGTTCTAATGATTAAATACGTAGGGACACACATCTTTATATAAGTGACTGACAGCTGATAATAGGGAGGATTCACCAAAACAGAAGCCAACCTGAGCAATGTAAGAGTACTAGTAATAAATTTTACAAACACGGTGCACTTGGTGACCAGCATGTCTTTTTATCAGAAACAGGAAATATTGGATCTCTTCTCATCAATTCTTTATGAGTGTGTCACTCGGGAGAATCCAGAGATGTTGTCTGCATACATAGCAATAGATCAGGTAGAGTGAACACCATTCTTTTTTTTTTTTCTTTTCCCCCAGCCCTTAATAGCACTGCTCTGTGGAAGAGTATCATGCCAGTGCCAGTCCTTGCATGCCTACCCTGGCTACCAGAAGTAGCCATCTGTTGGTAGACCTGTGTGGCAGAGGAAAGATTTCAGGGTGCCTACTGAGACCTGACTAATGCGGTGCTGAGGATCAGAAAAGGGCTGTCTAGGTTTTTTCCCATTCCCCTGCCGAGGGAGGGAAGTGCCGTTATTTTACAGTCACAAGGTGGACGATTCTAGCACAGATTGAGTTCACCGTCTCTTTGTTGTCTCTTGCATCAGGCCGTGAGGAGGTTAGCGAGAAGAGAGATGTCTGAGACCTTTGAACTGTGGCAGATAAAGCTGGTATTAGAGTTTTTCAGCTCCAGAAGCCACCAGGAGCGGATGAGGAGAAACCCAAACCGAGGGCTCTTCATGAACTCTGAATTTCTGCCTGTGATGAAGTGCACGATCGATAATACTTTGGACCAGTGGCTACAAGGTAAAGAGAGCAGTGTGAGTGTAACACCATGTTGTGGGCATGAGCCTGTGTGTGTCCTAGGCTGTGGGAGATCTGACACTCTGCCATGTGGCTTCTTGGAAGCTGGCTTCTTTGGTATCAAGCTCGTTTTCTTAATGTGGTTGGTGGAGGTGGGGAAGGGGGTGTGTTTGAGTACTGTTTCTGGGCTGGATGGCTGGACTGAGAGAGAGGACACTGCTGCCTCTTTCAGAAGGCACTTGAGCAGCAGAGTGGCTGATTTTTGTCACTTAAAATAAATGGTTGAGATTTGTGTGCAGCGAGGGAGTCTTACAACCTGAGCTGCCGCCACCACTGGAATTTTAAAATAGTCTCCAAAATCTGGTTCCCTGCCTCCGGGAGGCCCCGCGTTGCACTGGTTTCCTGCTTGGTTTGCGCTGTGCCTTGTGTAGAACAACAGTGTGGGTTTGCACTTCTGGGGGCGTGTTTCACTTTGTGAATTGCCTGATGTCCCAGGTGGGCACCTCCCGCAGTGGTGGTCCCCGGTTCCTGAGCACCGCGTTCCAGCTGGGCGGCTCTAGCTCCGTGTCTGTGCGTGAGGGGCGGAGGGCTCAGTTTGGCGGTGTCCTTTGGTGGACAGGTCTGGTGAATTCAGCCCATTGCTGAGATGTCCCCACATCCTGTGAGCCCAGCGAAAGCGAAGCAGAGAGGGAAGCAGGGGTCAGGTGGGGGAGTGGCACGGCAGGAACCGCTGACTGAGGAGCGGCTACAAACGACAGCCCTGTGTGCTTGGTCATCGGGGCTGGGGGCTGTTGTGGGCAGAGACCCTTCCACAAACCCTGGTGGCAGGGAGCAGTGTCCCACTCCATTGCCTCTGGGTGTTGCGGTCTCTCTGTAACTGAGGAAGTGGCCCCGACCCTCAGCAGGCTGCCTTGTGTGTTACAGCCGGAGGGGACGTCTCCCTGCACACCTACCTGAGTGGGCAGCCCACTGAAGAATCCCAGCTCAGTATGCTGGCCTGTTTCCTCGTTTACCACTCCGTCCCATCGCCAGGACAGCTCTCGGCGGGTGGCTTGGAAGGTAAGCTGACGTTGGGCTGGGCGTCCGGTTCCTGGAGGTTCCATGGCCTTTCGTGTTTACCCCGTGCACAGTGTAGCTTTTTTATAGCTGTGCAAGTATTTTCTTGTGACTTTTCTTAAACCTTCGTGCGGTGAGCGGGACTTAGCCACAGGGACATGATGGAGGATGGCAGAGGTCAGCCTCAGGCACTGCTCTTCAGTAGACACCCTGGATTTTCTCCAGCTTGAGTCACACCAGGATGGGCATACTGGTTCCCTTAGCTCTCAGACAGGGGGCTGTAGTGCCCCAGGGCAGCAGGGCGCATGGTCCCGTGCTCCCGGGGCTGATGACATTTCCAACAGCCCTGGACAAGGGCAGACAGACAGCAGCTCTCTGCTCCCCTTTCTTACCAAGCTTTGCCCTGAACATAGCTGTCTGTCTTTCCTGTGGCATGGGGCTGGCCGTGGGAGGGGCTTGCTCTCTGCCTGTTTTCCTGTTGCTCAAGAAGGTGTCATTCCACAGCCTTGGTTTAATTCCCACCCTTCTCACTGGCCTGCTCTATGGCTTGCTTCCTGCTGAGCCGCTCCAGCCGCGCTGTTGCCAGTGGAGTAAGGGAACGTGTTGCCGAAGGCTTATTAGCTGCACACATAGTACCTAGCCTTTTCCCCAGAGCACTGAGTGCTCCCCGGGCATCGGCTGCGGAGGTGGCTAGGCAGCCCTCCATATCCTGTTTACCCTCAGAGGTGAGATGTGCTGGCCTCTGGAGACACCACCTTTCTCGGTGTCCTCCCTGTCGGGGGTAGCTCGGTTTGCTGGGCGCCCTGGGAGGGGACCCGAGGGGGCAATCTGCTTGGCATGAATCTGTTCTCCTGCCAGCCCCAAGTCCCATGGCCCTTCCCGACTTTGCTGTCCAACCTCTGCTTTCCTAGAGGCTGTGTTCCCCACCCCGCTGCTCCAAAACCATGCGCCCCACACACGAGCTTTTAAAAATCAGGCCATGTTAGCTCTTCTGCTGTCTGGGATTTGAGGTGCAGGTTCTTTGCAGCTTTTCTTCCCAGCCACGGTGCTTTCAATGGAGAGCCAAGACGCCCCTGCAGCATGCCCTCCTATATTTTGCATTTGGGTGGAATAAATTTTGTTATGTGCACTCAGGCATGTGTGATGTACACCACCCATAGAAACACATGCTGCGGGTGACTGGGCGCTTTGCTAGTCAGCTGGGCAGCACCTGACTCTCCCCTGGGCAGCCACCCAAGTGCTCAGCTGACAGGGAACGCTGCTCCCCTGTAAGTGCAGCTTTCAGGGTCCCGGGGCTGTAAGAAAAATGCCGCTTACCAGCAGGGAAAGTCAAAAAAGCTGGAAATCTGCAGGTTTGTAGAGCACCCGCCTTAGAGCCTTCCTGCTGTCCCCTGGGCCGTTCGCTTTTGTTCCCAGGTGTTGCTCCCACTTGTGCAGATTGCCTTCATTGGCTCACTTGGATAGGAGAAGCTTTTATCCAGGAGTCGCTCATCTGACCTCATTCTGCCTGCTTTGCACCTCTCTCTCCCTTCCTTCCTCCCTCCTCCACACACGTGGCTGCCAAGTCAGGCCTGGCGTTGGAGAGCATTGCTGAGTCGTCAGGACATATCTGGCTTGTGGCCCTTGCTCCAGTGTTGATGGCAGAGTACACAATAAAACACAAACCCCGCTGCCTGGGGAAGCAGCCATGCTCTTGGGTAGACAGTGTGGTGCAGGGAAAGGTCCTGTGCCCATTCAGTGGGGGAGAGCAATTAGAAAAGCTGGGGAGGGAGATTGTATTAAAAAGGTGTTGGAAAGAATACAGGGACAGGGGAGTCAGACCGCAGTGAAGCTTAATGTGCAAGGTCAGGCTGCAAGGTGTGTTTGGGCGCGGCCACCGTCAGCTGGAAGAAAAATCCCCTTCCCACATCCCCCTGATTTTTGTATCTACAAAACTCCTAAGCTGGGCAGACTTCGTTTGCTTTGTGCACCCTCGGTTTCACCGTGTCCGTGCCTAGGTGATCGGGTACCAAGTTTCCTGCTTGGTTTCTGACTTGCTCTTGGTGCCTCAGCTCTCCTGCAGCGAGACACACCAGGATTCCTTTCTGAGTCCTTTCTCCATTGCTCATGCAAATCTGAACTAGGAAGGACTAGTGTAAACCATTCAGGGTATCTGTGTTGTGCGCTTGTGTAACTGTATGGATGGATGCGCACGTCCCTGCGGCACTCAGTGGCAGTGGTGTTGCACTTCCCATGCTGGGTGGTTTCAGCAGGACGGGCATTCTGCAGATCCCAACCCCTTCTCCTCCTGTTCTCTCACTAGGGAGCAGGAGCTTCTCGGAACTGCTTTTGAAGTTCAGGCAGCTGAAAATGCCAGTTCGTGCATTGCTGCGACTTGCACCTCTGCTGCTTGGAAATCCGCAGTCGATGGTGCTATGACTGTATCCAGATGGAGACCCACAATGCAAATCTACCTGGTGACCAAAAGCCAATGCCAACAGTGTTAAGCTACCTGAAGGAGCAGTGGATGAAGGGAACTTAATGTGGTAACTTCACAGGCAGCAGCCTGAGCGTCTCTGCCACTTGCCTGTGGATGTTTTGACGGAGGGAGCGCGTTGTGTGTGTTATTGTTACAAGGAACGGTAGCTCCATACGATGAATTAGTCACTTACTTTTCTAAATAAAGTTTGTTTACAAAAAATGCCATGTGGCGAGTCATGAAAATAAATCACCGAGAGACAATTGGTCATGTCAAGTCCACACCAGCCAGGGCCTGGGCCTGTGGCACATATTTAATCTTCTTCTACGAGCTAGCAAAGGGGTTTTTCCAGGGAGCGCAGACAGGAGCAATAGGACTCAAGTGCTCCTCTCGGACAGCTGGGTGGAAACCATAACAACGAGCCTCCTGCCATCACACTGATTTCCTTTCTTGGTTTCCTTTCTTCAGCCACTTTCAAGCACCTCCTCTTGTCTGAAACCAAGACAAGTTATTGGGAGAACATGGGACCCTTTCCAGCCCAGCAGAACAAAGACAATCCCATTTTCCAAAAAGAAATTATTTTCAACTCATTTTTTAACTGGTGCTGAGCAGAACCAGCTTCCATTCCCTGGGCTGAGCAGCCAGAGATGAGGCTCCTTGCTGGCTTCAGAGGAGTCATGAGGGGAGCGGGCTGCAGACCTGCATTCGCAAGGGCCCAGGCCCCCAGCTACCGTCAGGCTGGGCCAGCTTGGTGGCAGTGCAGGCCATCCTGGTCTGCTCCTGTCGCTCAGGCAAGGCACCACAGGAGAGGTTTGTGTTCGTTCCTTTCTCTGGGGCCCAGGGCTGCATGGTTGAGGGGTGCTTAGGGCAAACTGCTCTTCCACCACCATCCCAGCAGCCCCACCCAGGGTGCAGAGCAGTCCAAGCAGGTCTTCGAGTGCTGAAGGGGGCCCCCTTTCGGAGGGTCTCCTTCATTAACAGGGCCCAAACAGAGCATAAGCCAAGCTCCACCCTGGCCTCTTACCCCCATCTGTCTGTGCCTGACACAGGCTGCTGCTGGCCTCCCTGGCAAGGTTCTCTCAGCTGAGGTCTGCCTGAGTGCCGCTCTCCTGTCCCTTGCAAGCTCGACTGCTCCAGAGTCAGGGGCCGTGGAAATCTGACCTGCTGCCTTTCCTGGCGGGCTGGGTGTCCTGCGGGCACTGCTCGGAAGAGGCCTGGCCTGGGACCAGACCTGCCTGCGCATGTACTTAATGCTGCTCTCTTCTGAAGGGTCTCAGGTGCCTGCTCCGATGAGCTCTCCTGGGAGCTGCCCCTGAGGAGTGCCCAGCCTGCCAGAGCTCAGGTCACCTTTTGATTAGGGCCAGGTGGCTGATTTGCTAATTGACTGTTTTGCAGCCATCTGGGGTGTTCAGTTGTCCCCAGGTGCACCTGCAGAAGCAGCTGGGGCAGAGTGGGCCCCAACTGCCTTTCCAGTGCCAGGCAACTCAGCCGTCCTGCTCACTGGTCCGGGGCAGGGACTCCCCCATGCAGTGGGATTGCCTGGGTGGTCTGCGGGTGGAGGCAGCTCCCACCCTGTCCGGCAGCGTCGGGGGCTGTCTGTGCTGGTGGTGTGAGCAGCAGCGTATCCCACACGGAGAGCGCCAGCAGCGAGGTGCGCTCAGTGATGCGGAGCGCAGAGGAGAGGCTTCAAGCTGTCACCACAGCGCTGCTGGAAAGGCCCAAGAGCTTTCAGCGGCCTTGTAATTGGAGCCGGCTGGTTTTCCGCGCACCGTGTGACAGGGCTCGGGCTGGTGGTTTGCCTGGGCAGGAGCTGCTGAGGAGATTTGAGGTCGGGGGAGAACAAGCAAAAGATAAAGATGTGGAGCAAAGCGGGGAAGAGCTGGAACGTTTCCCTGCAGCACCTTGAAGACGAACACACCTGTTTATTCGGTGATGAGCTTTCCTGGGGAAGCCCTTCTGCGTCAGCTGAAGCCCTGAGGAAGTGGCTCTTCCCCAAGAAAGCTCATCACCGAATAAATAAATGTGTTGTCTTTGTGGTGCTGCAGGACTGCTTGTGTTTGGTGATGCTACAGGTTCCCACGGGGACTGCGCTGAGGCTATGCAGCAGGCAGTGTCGTTGGGGAAAAGCCGATGTTGAGCAGCAGACTGGTTTGCGGATACTGTTCTGTGGGGCGTAGCCGTAGCTCTGTTAAACGCGGGATGGGGGTCGCCAAGCTGATGACCTTATTGAATTGTTAACAAAACGAGCCACCCGGCCCATCTGTTCTCAGGCCAATCCACCTCGTTTGCAAACTGCTCAGAGCAGGTCCAGCCGCTGGTTGTACATGAATGTAGCTGTATCTGGAGCTAAGCTGCAAAAACAGAATCTCCTTTTCCTGGGTCCCTTGTGTCCCATCAGGCACGCTGTGGGCTTTGAGCACAGGCCTTGTGGAGCTGGACTTCAGCTCCCTGCCCCAGGAGCAAACGTGCTTGGTGGGTGAGCCTTGCAAAGTCTTTGGCGGCAGCAGCAGACCTTGGGAGCTGGCGTTTCTGGTTCCATTTCCATCTCGCACGGTATGGGCCAGTGCCTGGAGCAGGCAGCAGGGCCGGGGGCCAGGACGTGGCTCCGGGCTGGAGCTGTGGGTGGAAAGGATAGCCCAGCAGGTAAGAGACAGCAGCAGGCAGGAGCGAGCTGTGCGTTCCCGGTGCAGGTCTGGGAACAAGAGCTGCTGTTTTAGGACACCCAAGGCATGGTACCACAAGGCAGCTACATGGACGTACACAGGGCCGATGGCTAACTCACCTGCCTTGGAAGCAGCCAGCAGCTCCCCGCCACACCACCCTTCTTTCCGGCCAGCGTGTGCTGTGCTCAATCAGATGTGTGACAAGGGACTGGAAGGTGGAGGGCCTGCGTTTTGTGGTACTGCCTCATCTTTGGCATCAATAGGGTCCCCCTTCAGCAGGCTCTGTTTCCGCAGGCCCCTCGCTGTGCCCCCTCTCTTCAGCACCTCTTAGTAGCTCCCTACAGCCTAGCATCAGCTGGGACTGGGACCGGGACTGGGCCACCAGCCCAAAGTCAGTCAGGTGTCTTAGCGATGGCTATGCTGGGTCAGAGCCAGGGCCCATCTGGCCAGTCTCCTGTCATCTGATGGGGGCCAGGGCCAGGTGCTTCGAGGGACCGAACAGTCCAGGGCCAGTCACTGAGTGCTGCACCCCCCGTCGGCCCCGCTCAGCTCGGCAGAGGCCTTCCCTGGCTGTGTGACACGGGCAGGGAGACAGGCCCTCCTTGTCCGGGTTTCCCATGCTGGGCTTCTCTTCCCCGCCGCAGGTTTTTCCAGTGACTCGCGCGGCGCATCGCTTGTCTCGTCCTGGGCCCTGTGGTGTGAGCAGCTGCAGGCTTGTCTCAAAGAGCTGAGGGGTGTCCGCCCTCGGCCGACCACCTTGGGGGCAGTGGAGCTGCGTGCTGCAGCCCAGAGTCTAAGCTGACTTTCGTCCCCAGACAAACACGTCGTTCACTCCTCGCTGTCTGACCCTCAGGCACCGCACGCCGAAGCCAGTGACTTGAGTCAATGGCTTCAGGTTCCCTCCCCCACACTTCCCCCTTCATCACACTGTCCCCGCGGGGAGGCTCCCTGCCCAGGCGAGGGCCAGGCGTGGCCAGACAAACATGTTGCACGAGGCCCCAGTTTAGTGCCTCCCCCGTTGCGTGTCTCATTTCACGTGGGCTGCTTCACAAGTGTCTCCGCAAGGGGCTTTTGGCTGGTGGAAATAACACAGTTAGTATGTTTAGAGCGGGGGTGAGGGGAAGGACCTCCTGAAATGTCTCTGCCTAGGACTCCACTGGACCAGCATCCCCCTGGCTCTGTCCCCTCATGCTGTTATCCCAGCTCCTGCTGCGGGCCTGGCTGCTGGAGACATGAAAGGGCTGCCTGTTGCCATGCCAGGAGACACCCTGGCAAGGGTTGCCAGTGGCTGTGCCAGGAGGCGCTCCAGGAAGAGTTGTCTGGGGCTGTGCCAGGAGGTACAACCTGGAGGGGCTGTCTGGGGTTGTGCCGGGCAGTGCCCTGGGAAGGGCTGTCTGGGGCCGTGCCGGGCAGTGCCCTGGGAAGGGCTGTCTGGGGCCGTGCTGGGAGATGCCCTGGGAAGGGCTGTCTGGGGCCGTGCCGGGCAGTGCCCTGGGAAGGGCTGTCTGGGGCCGTGCTGGGAGATGCCCTGGGAAGGGCTGTCTGGGGCCGTGCCGGGCAGTGCCCTGGGAAGGGCTGTCTGGGGCTGTGCTGGGAGATGCCCTGGGAAGGGCTGTCTGGGGCCGTGCCGGGCAGTGCCCTGGGAAGGGCTGTCTGGGGCTGTGCCGGGCAGTACCCTGGGAAGGGCTGTCTGGGGCCGTGCCGGGAGATGCCCTGGGAAGGGCTGTCTGGGGCCGTGCCGGGCGATGCCCTGGGAAGGGCTGTCTGGGGCCGTGCCGGGCGATGCCCTGGGAAGGGCTGTCTGGGGCCGTGCCGGGAGATGCCCTGGGAAGGGCTGTCTGGGGCCGTGCCGGGCGATGCCCTGGGAAGGGCTGTCTGGGGCCGTGCCGGGAGATGCCCTGGGAAGGGCTGTCTGGGGCCGTGCCGGGCGATGCCCTGGGAGGGGCTGTCTGGGGCCGTGCCGGGAGATGCCCTGGGAGGGGCTGTCTGGGGCCGTGCCAGGCAGTGCCCTGGGAAGGGCTGCCTGGGGCCGTGCCGGGAGATGCCCTGGGAAGGGCTGCCTGGGGCCGTGCCGGGCGATGCCTTGGGAAGGGCTGCCTGGGGCCGTGCCGGGCGATGCCCTGGGAAGGGCTGTCTGGGGCCGTGCCGGGCAGTGCCCTGGGAAGGGCTGTCTGGGGCCGTGCCGGGCAGTGCCCTGGGAAGGGCTGTCTGGGGCCGTGCCGGGCAGTGCCCTGGGAAGGGCTGTCTGGGGCCGTGCCGGGCGATGCCCTGGGAGGGGCTGTCTGGGGCCGTGCCGGGCGATGCCCTGGGAAGGGCTGTCTGGGGTCGTGCCGGGCAGTGCCCTGGGAAGGGCTGTCTGGGGCCTTGCTGGGAGACGCCCTGGGAAGGGCTGTCTGGGGTCGTGCCGGGCGATGCCCTGGGAGGGGCTGTCTGGGGCCGTGCCGGGAGATGCCCTGGGAAGGGCTGCCTGGGGCCGTGCCGGGCGATGCCCTGGGAAGGGCTGCCTGGGGCCATGCCGGGCAGTGCCCTGGGAAGGGCTGTCTGGGGCCGTGCCGGGAGATGCCCTGGGAAGGGCTGTCTGGGGTCGTGCCGGGCAGTGCCCTGGGAAGGGCTGCCTGGGGCCGTGCCGGGAGATGCCCTGGGAGGGGCTGTCTGGGGCCGTGCCGGGCAGTGCCCTGGGAAGGGCTGTCTGGGGCCGTGCCGGGCGATGCCCTGGGAAGGGCTGTCTGGGGCCGTGCCGGGCAGTGCCCTGGGAGGGGCTGTCTGGGGCCATGCCGGGCAGTGCCCTGGGAAGGGCTGTCTGGGGCCGTGCCGGGCAGTGCCCTGGGAGGGGCTGTCTGGGGCCGTGCCGGGAGATGCCCTGGGAAGGGCTGCCTGGGGCCGTGCCGGGCAGTGCCCTGGGAAGGGCTGCCTGGGGCCGTGCCGGGAGATGCCCTGGGAAGGGCTGCCTGGGGCCGTGCCGGGAGATGCCCTGGGAAGGGCTGCCTGGGGCCGTGCCGGGCAGTGCCCTGGGAAGGGCTGTCTGGGGCCGTGCCGGGAGATGCCCTGGGAGGGGCTGCCTGGGGCCGTGCCGGGAGATGCCCTGGGAAGGGCTGCCTGGGGCCGTGCCGGGAGACGCCCTGGAAAGGGCCGCCTGTGGTCACGCCAACCAGTGCCAGTGCTGGGCAAGGGAGCAGCCAGGGGAGCGTCTCTCCCGTGCCCTGCCTTGGGGCAGGAGGAAGCCCACGTGTGGCTGGGAGGCTAGTGCCTGCAGTCAGCGCTGAGAGAGGCTTCCTGTTTCCTTTTTCAGAGTTCACAGAATTTGAAAGCAGCCGCTACCTCGGCCAGGGCCAATGATCTGGGCAGGGGGGGAGGGATTTTCAGCTCTGACGTCTCTGGCGCCCGTTACAAATACCAGCCTGGTGTTCTCCAGCCCACGTGGAGCAGGTCCTGCGCTGTGCCTTGGGGACAGCCAGCTGTGCTCCCGGAGACTTGGCGATGGGCTGGAATCGGGCCCTTGGAGGCTGCTACGCCCCCTGCACCCTGTCAGGCTCTGGTAAGGTGTGATTTACTGTCCGCGGCAAGCCCCCACGGCGCTGCTTTAGCAGCTGGCAGCCGCTGACGTTGCCGCGCTCTTTCCCAGGCCCTGGGCTGCCTGGCAGGGGCGTGCATCGGTTTGCAGTCTGCGTGGGTGAGGGGATCAGATGATGCGTGTTGTGTCGAGCCGGCTGCTATGTGTCAGGGCTTTGCAGAGGTGCGCTCAGCGAGTCGGTTCCGCAGGCCTGAGTCACTGCCGCAGAAAGTCACACACGTCCTGGGCTGGTGAATTTCTTCCTTGCCTTGGGGCCCGGGGGGTCGCATAATTCAGATTTCTTTCCAGTACATGTGGGGTTTCTTCCGTGCAACGGCTCCTTGTGCATGTGGGCTCAGGGATGGCACACAGAGCCACCCTTTGTAAAAGGAGCCCCTGCCCCCGAAGCTTTGTCCCCGTGGGTGCACTAGCTGCAAGGTTTGCACAATGGTTTGGTCCACAGGAACAGGGGCAGAGCTCCAGCTGCTGGGGGGCTCTGCGTTCCCTTGCCTTAGAAGTTGATTACCCCCCAGGCTGGGGCCATGGCCATCAGGCAGCCCAGACCAGCACACCCGTGTCCCTGTCTTTGCCAGGGAGCTGGTGTCAGCGTGCTGTCCAGCAGCGTGCAGCTCCGAGCACGCCCTTGCAGCGGAGGCAGACAGCAGTGCGGCAGGGAGGCCAGGGTGGGAAGAAGAGGGTTCAGTGCACACAGAGGTGGGAGATGGGGCAGGCAGGGGGCACTCAGGGCCTGGCTCTCGTTCCCATTTGCTTCGGCCTGGGAACACAGACCCTGGCACAGCGGGTGGGACCGTCCCTGGAAGTCAAGGCTGCAGGGGCTGGCTGCATGGAGCTCTGTGTGGGGCGGGGGCTTCGTGTTCTGAGCAGCTCCCGGCTGCCCCTGAGAAAGGAGGGACTGCGCATCTCCTGCCAGCAGTGAGTCATGGGGATCATGTGCACAAGAGGGCTGGGGTCAGGGGGACTCTGCCACATGGCTGAGCAATGTCTGCAGGAAGGTCCTGGCTTTTGCTGCATCGGCTTTGCGCAGGCCCAGGTGCCTGTGCAGCTGGGGTGCTGGGAGCAGAGCGTTGGCTGCTGGTACTGAGACGCCACCCCTGGGCACTGCACTGACTGTACTGTTCGCAAGGGCCTCGTTAGAGCAACTGTCCATGCACCAGCTAGGGCCTGTCTGTCCGCATGGCCTCTCTGTTCGGCAAATGGGTCACGTCCCAGGCGGGTGCTGCAGTGAAGGGTTTGAACATTCTGCTTCAGGAGGAGCTGCGCAGCCTTGGGGGGGGGCACTCAGTGACAAGCCCCAACACATCACACAGAGCGAGCAAAGCTGCCTGCCCCCCTGCAGAAGCACCCAGCCAGTCCCCCAGCAAAGCCAGGGAGACCCAGGCAAAAGAGAGTCATGGCTCTTCCCCACACAACCACTTCCTCTTGCTGAACAGGATGGGGGCTGCTTTCTGCCCTAGGGAAGCAGAGGCAGGCAGAAGCCAATTCCTTTCTTCCTAGCAGGTTCTCCAGAGCTCCACAGATGACCCACTGAACCCCACTAATTTCTCATGTTCGTCCCCTTCCTCCCATGGGACCTACCAGAGCCAGTCAGGTGTTGAGTCGCTGGCAGCGGCCAGCAGGTGTTGTTGCAGAGGAAGGCAGAAGAACCCTGCAGCAGCAGGTGTGGGATGAGCTCTACCGTCCATAGGATAGCTCATCCCCATCTCTAACTGGGAGAAGGCTTTGACTCTCCAGCTGCAGATGTTATTGCCCTTCCAATGCTCCCACTTACCGAGAGCTCATCTAACATTGAGTAGTTTTGTTTTCCATAGAAATGGCCTTTCCCTTTTAGCAGCTTGCTAAATTCTTGGCCTCAGCAGCATCCTGTGGCAGGGAGTTCCACAGATGAATTACGCGCTTATGTGAGAAAAGTATTCCCTTTTATTGGCGTCGGATTTGTCCACCTCCCGGCTGCCTGGCCTGCGCCCTTCCTCTTATGCGAAGAGCCAGAGAGAGCAGATGCTGCACGTCTCCTTTCTCCAGTCCAGCGAGCATTTGGCAGACTTCTATCTTCTGCGCCCCCTTTCCGCGGTAACAGTCCCACTCTCAGCCCAGGAGAGGTCTTTCGCGCTCATTGCCCGTCTCAGGTGTTCGTCCCAAGAAGGGATTATGAAGCCCGCACTGAGGGTACATAGTCGCTGCCAGGGAGACGGCCCCTGCCATGGTCGATCGTTCGGCGCTTGATTTAACATCCAGGGTGCGTGTGTCGGCGCTGGTAGTCCTGCCCCTCCTTAGGAGTAAGGGAAGTCCCGTCGAGCTCCCTTAGTGGAGATAGCGCGGGAGCCTGGCTTGACGTCTGTTGCCTCTAGCTACGTAATGACCTGAGCTGGAGCCGCCTGCCTTAACTCGCCCTTTGGCTGTAGTGAAGCCCTGCCTGGGAGCTGGCACCTCCGAAGGAATCAGCTTACGGGACGGTGCCAATGCTCCCGGCTCCGTTCCCGCAACCCGCCGGCTCCAGGGCAGGGAGAAGGCGCTGAAAGGAGGCCGCCAGGCGAGGGTGCCAGTGAGCTGGGCCCCGAAAAGCCGGCCGGGGTGTGAACGCAGCCGCTTGACTCCGAAGAACGACTTGGTGTCGGCTGGCCACCGAAATCCTTGAACTGCTTGGTGACATTACTGTACTGTCAGCGTGACTCACAGCGCGAGCCCAGTCAAACAGCAACCTCCTGGAGGGCAAACCACAGCCTTTGTTTTGCTCGCTGCTCCTTTACAACCTCTCTCCCCACTGATTCATAAATTCAGCCAGTCGGCTGCTTGGGCCACTCGGCACTGGGGGAGAGGGCGAGGGGGGGCGGCGTGGCACCCTGCCCCGCAGAGCTGCCCTGGGCGTTTGAGGCCTGCCACTGGCTGGCTGAGCCCGGAACTCGGGTTGTTTTTCAATCTGAAGCGGTAACTTTTAACTCTCCCGTTTCCAGTAAGCCAGATTGATACCCGGCTTCGTTCGGCACAGGAAGTGGTTACCCTGACACCTCCCTCACAAAAGCAGCCTGCTGAGACAGGCAAAGATTTATTTGCCATTGACTAGCGGCTCCTGGCTTCCCTGGCCTGGCGCGCGTCAGTCGGAGGAGCTGCGACACACAGGCTGTGCAGTGATGGAGGTGTGGTTCTCCCCTGCTTTCTGACACACACTGCCGGTGCTCCAGCATGGGGCAGGCGGCCCAGCCCGAACTTCCCGCCAGCGTCTCGTTTTTGGCTCCGTGTCCCTGGGCCATCTCCTCTGCAACAGCGACATCTGCTGGGGTGCACAACACGGAGCTCGGCCTCTGCCTCAGTAATCCAGCCTTCAGAAGGCAGCGCGGCGCCTTGGCCTCGCTGACCCGTCCGGCCAGCCCCTGGCTCCTGCAGGACCACCAGGCTGGTGCGCACTGTGGCCTGGCTTGGCATGGTGGAAACGTGGCTGGCTGTGCCTTTCAGAACCTCCTGCTGTGCTCAGAGCTTCCCTGCCCGCCCAGGGCTCCTGCCACCTGAGCTGCCCTTTCAGCCAGGGTTCTGCACAGGGGCCTGAGCCAGGAGCTACCTGAGCCGGTGGGGGATGCTGCGCAGAGGAAAGGGGCAGGATGTAGGTCCCGGTATCCGAAGGGACTTAGGCACCTGCCTGACGGGCTGGAGAGAGGCATCTGGCTCCACCCGGGTTCCCCTGGAGTCGGGTGTCAGCCTGCCCTCTTGTGCCTGCAGCCCAGACCTTTCTTGTGACCAAGCAGCCAGAGCACCCACTTAGGAGTGACGACAGCCTGGCGCCTGGGTGCCCATGCCGAGGGGCACTCAGGCCCCGATCGGCAGGCTGCGGAGCAGAGCTGTGACCCTGCGGTGGGCTCACCCGGGGCGGTAAGAGTAGAAGTAGAAAGGGGTCAAACAAATGAAAGGGAAAACGCACCTGAAAGGCTGACGCTTACTCCAGCCAGACACCGGCTTGATTCCAGATGGTTTCTTTCACCTGCCCTGCATCGTCCCTAGCCTGGGCCCGTCACAGAGATTGATGGCTTGAGACAGAGTCTCTCTGCTCCCTATGCTTCCCAAGTCTTTGTCTGGCAAGACGAGAAGGCCCCATGGGCATTCG
Source organism: Carettochelys insculpta (assembly GCF_033958435.1). Classification (NCBI taxonomy): domain Eukaryota; kingdom Metazoa; phylum Chordata; order Testudines; family Carettochelyidae; genus Carettochelys; species Carettochelys insculpta. The sequence continues at coordinate 2,888,771 of NC_134139.1, read as the reverse complement.
GTCTCCTGTCCCTCTCTAGGCTTCAGGAGCCGTGAAAGTTTTCTGTCTAAGGGCTGGGGTAACACCCTCCAGGTTAGCTTTGTTTCATGGTAATATGCACATTAAAGTAAACTCCCTTTTCTTTCTCTCAGAGTGGCCATGTTATCAGGAAAAAGCAAACGTAGGGCCCATCTTCAAAAAAAGGAAAGGAGGACAATCCAGGGAACTATAGACCAGTCAGCCCCTTACCTCAGTCCCTGGAAAAATCATGGAGGGGATCCTCAAGGAATCCGTTTTGGAGCACTTGGAAGAGGGGAAAGTGATCAGGAGCAGTCAACATAGATTTACCAAGGGCAAGTCCTGCCTGACCAATCTGATTGGCTTCTTGATGAGGTAACAGGATGTGTGGACATGGGGAAGTCAATAGCTATTATATACCTGAACTTCAGCAAAGCTTTTGATACAGTCTCCCACAACATTCTTACACCTAAGCTGAGGAAGTGTGGACTGGATACATGGACTGTAAGATGTATAGAAAGCTGGCTTGACGGTGGGGCCCCATGGGTAGTGGTCAATGGCTCAGTGTCTGACTGGTGGTCGGTTTCAAGTGGAGTGCCGCAAGGCTCAGTTCCAGGGCTGGTGCTGTTCAACATCTTTATTCGTGACCTGGAGGAGGGGATGGATTGCACCCTTGGCAAATCTGCAGATGACACTAAGGTAGGGGCTCAGGTAGATACACTGGAGGGTTGGGATAGGATCCAGAGTGACCTAGACAAATTGGGCCAAAAGAAATTTGATAAGGTTCAACAAGGAGAAGTGCAGAGTCCTGCAGTTGGGATGGAAGAGTCCCAAGCACTGCTACAGGCTGGGGACTGACTGGCTAGTTAGCAGTGCAGCAGAAAAGGACTTGGGGATTACAGTGGATGAGAGGCTGAATATGAGTCAACAGCATGTCCTTGCAGCCAAGAAGGCTATTGGCATATTGAGGTGCATTAGAAGAAGCATTTCCAGCGGATCTAGAGAAGTTATTATTCCCCTTTCAACACTGGTGAGGTTACATCTGGAGTATTGCATCCAATTCTGGGCCCCCCCGTATAGAAAGGATGTGGACGTATTGGAGCAGGTTCACCAGAAGGCACCAAAAATGCTTAAGGGGCTGGAGCAGATGACCTATGAGGAGAGGCTGAGGGATTTGGGCTTATTTAGTTTGCAGAAGAGAGGAGTGAGGGAAAATTTGGTAGCAGCCTTCAACTTCTTGAAAGGGGAAATCTAAAGTGGATGGAGAGAGACTGTTCTCAGTGGTGACAGATGACAGAACAAGGAGCAATGGTCTGAAGTTACAGAATGGAAGGTGTAGATTGGATATTAGGAAAAACTACTTCACCAGGTGGGTGGTGAAGCACTGGAATGCGTTACTGAGAGGTGGTGGAATCTCCATCCCTAGAGGTTTTTAAGTCCCAGCTTGACATAGTCCTGGCTGGGATGATTTAGCTGAGGTTCAGAGAAGTAGTCGTGCTAGTTTGTATCTTCAAAAACAACAAGAAGTCCTGTGGCACCTTATGGACTAATGATATTTTGGAGCATAAGTTTTCTGCTCATGCATCTGATGAAGCAGGTTTTTGCCAACAAAAGCTTATGCTCCAAAATATCTGTTAGTCTGTAAGGTGCCACAGGACTTCTTGTTGTTTTAGTTGAGGTTGATCCTGCTTGAGGCAGGGGGCTGGACTAGATGACCTCCTGAGGTCCCTTCCAGCCCTAGGATTCTATGATCTGCTTTCCCTAGGCTAGGCTCAAACACGGGCTAATAGCATTACACAGAGGGAATTCATAACTTCACCTATTCTATTGACATATTGTGATGAAATACACCTCTGTATTCCGCCTTCCACACTACTGTAATAATCCCTGTATGAGGTATGCTTTGTTAGGTATTTGAGACCTGTAATCTGTTGGGCTGTATTACTCTGGTAAGATATGTGTGGCAACATTTTAAAACATGAAGCTGTAAGATTCCTCTACACGTTCCAAACCCTGCAGCTCTACCCAGGCCTATCCTGCACAAAGGAAAGAACATGTGTCTTCCTTAATTTGTATTTAAGTAGTCAGCAGAGTCATTGAGCAGGGAGGGAAAACAAAAGAAGATCGAATAGCTTTAAAACTCAGCAGGGAACGTCCCTTGTCTCCTGGGTCTCTGCTGGAGACATTTTTCAAGAGTGGGAGGGTGACTGAAACTGCCAAAAGGAGGGACAAATACCCTAAGGCATCGTCCTCTGTTTTTCCAGTTCCCCCTCTTTCTGTGCACCTGGGAAGAGGAAAGGAAACAGCTGTGGGCCTTGGGGGGAGGGGTCCAGACCTGAGAGTTTGGTCAGTGATCTGTTAGACTCGAAGCGTGTGGTTAGCAACTTTTGCTTTGTAACAAAAAGTTTAAAGTAGACACTGGATATTTTTTCTTATAACCATTTCTGACATTTCTGCCTCATTACTTGTGCTTACTTGAAATCTCTCTCACTGTAGTTAACAATCAGGACTTACTGCAAGCATGTCAAGCAGGCGGCTCACGGGCTGCATGTGGCCTGGTCGAATTTTTGTAGCCCACGACTACATGTACACCCACCGGCAACCCCAGCCCTGGGGACCTGGCCAGGGCCTGGGGAGCCCTGGCAGCCCCGGGGCTGGGAACTGACCAGGGCACAGAGCAAAATCTGAAACTCATAAAGTATCTCAAATGTTCAAGGAACTGATGGAGGAGGTATCTGAGCTTTTATCTATCATCTTTGGAAAATCATGGGAGACAGGAGAGATTCCAGAAGGTGGGAAAAGGGCAAATATAGTGCCCATCTATAAAAAAGGGAATAAGAAGTACCCAGGACACTACAGGCCAGTCAGCTTAACTTCTGTGCCAGGAAAGATAATGGAGCAGGTAATTAAAGAAATAATCTGTAAGCACTTGGAAGATGGTCAGGTGATAGGGAACAGCCAGCATGGATTTATAAAGAACAAATCCTGTCAAACCAATCTGATAGCTTTCTTTGATAGGATAATGAACCTTGTGGATAGGGGAGAAGCGGTAGATGTGGTACACCTAGACTTAAGTAAACCATTTGATATGGTCTCGCATGATATGCTTACAAAAAAAACTAGGCAAATACAATTTAGATGAGGCTACTGTAAGATGGGTGCATAACTGGCTGGATAATCGTACTCAGAGAGTAGTTCTTCATGGTTCTCAATCCTGCTGGAAAAGTATAACAAGTGGGGTTCCGCAGGGGTCTGTGTTAGGACCGGTTCTGTTCAATGTCTTCATCAATGATTTAGGTACTGGCATAGAAAGTACACTTCTTATGTTTGCAGATGATACCAAGCTGGGAGGGGTTGCAACTGCTTTGGAGGATAGGGTCATAATTCAAAATGACCTGGCTAAATTGGAGAAATGGTCTGAGGTAAACAGGATGAAGTTTAATAAGGACAAATGCAAAGTGCTCCACTTGGGAAGGAACAATCAGCTTCACACATACAGAATGGGGAGAGACTGTCTAGCAATGACTACAGCAGAAAGGGATCTAGGGGTTATACTGGACCACAAGCTAAATGTTGCAAAAAAAGCAAACATGATTCTGGGATGCATTAACAGGTGTGTTGTGAACAAGACACGAGAAGTCATTCTCCCGCTCTACTCTGCGCTGGTTAGGCCTCAGCTGGAGTATTGTGTCCAGTTCTGGGCACCGCAGTTCAAGAAAGATGTGGAGAAATTAGAGAGGGTCCAGAAGAGAGCGACAAGAATGATTTTAAGGTCTAGAGAATGTGACCTATGAAGAAAGGCTGAAAGAATTGGGCTTGTTTAGTTTGGAAAAGAGAAGATTGAGGGGCAACATGATAGCGGTTTTCTGGTATCTAAAAGGGTGTCATAAGGAGGAAGGAGAAAACTTGTTCTTTTTGGCCTCTGAGGATAGAACAAGAGGCAATGGACTTAAACTGCAGCAAGGGAGGTTTAGGTTGGACATTAGGAAAAAATTCCTAACTGTCAGGGTGATCAAACACTGGAATAAATTGCTTAGGGAGGTTGTGGAATCTCCATCTCTGGAGGTATTTAAGAACAGGTTAGATAAGTGTCTAGCAGTGATGGTTTAAACAGTACTTGGTCCTGCCATGAGGGCAGGGGGCTGGACTCGATGGCCTCTCGAGGTCCCTGCCAGTCCTAGTATTCTATGATTCACAAAAGCTTGTTCTGTATGATTAATCACTGTCTGTACTTGTTTTTATTTCAACAAAACGAATTGTCTAATACAAAATTAATTAAAAAGTACCTTAAATTTATATTTACATTCATAATTATTATATATGAGCAAATAACAATTTTACACATCACATTTTAATAAAATTATAAAACAATACAATTCATATTAAGTATTAAATTCTCAATTAAAATTATTGTATTCTATTCAAACAAGACCTGAAAATATTATAAAATATACCTAAAATGTAAAGTGTAATGAATGATTCCGATGTTCCAAAAGAAGTATGTTTTCTTTGGTGGCCCTGAAGGTGATCAGTTGTCGTTTGTGTGGTCCTCAGTAGGCTTTGAGTTTGACATGCCTGCCTTACTGTGTTATCTAATGCAGCACTTGCCAGTGGTTGTGCCTGGGTAACATCATTGAAGATGATAAATGGCCTATTACTCCTGTAAAGGACTAGCAGATATTATATGTTTAGGCTGTCCAGGGCAGTGAAGGACACATGCTTGAGGGGCCAAGGGGCATTGGGATCACTCAGCAGCTTGCAAGCCAGGGAGTAGCTGGCAGGTTGCAATTACTCAGAGACATTCAATGTGTGAAAGAGATGCATGTGAGGGGCACCTTTAGCAGAACGTAGGACTGCTTGGTGGCCCCAGGCTGGCAGCTCCTTAGACCAACGTGGACCGTACCCAAGATGAATGAATCCTAGACGGGAAGAAGCTTAAGGTAAAATGAGTGAAAGGAAGAACCAAACCCAAGGTTGCCAAGGGAATAGCATGGTAGTTTTGATGACATGCTGTCAAAAATGGAGTATGTGATCGGGCTGGGTCCAGCTACTGCGTGTGAATTAAGTCTGAAGACTGTTAAATAAGAAATTAATGAAAGAGACATCAATCTGATATCTAGTTACTATTAAAAGAAAATGAGCTGAAAATAATTTTAAGTGCTGCACCTGCCTTTGAGTCCTCTGACCAACATTTGGACTTACACTTTTTTAAATATTTTTCTCACTTCTTGTATTGTTCCTTGTATAAAGGAACAATGAGAGAGCTCATGGAACAAACTGTGCGCAAAGGAAAAAAACGTTTCATTTTTCTCTAACTTTACTAAATTTACATGTAGTAGAAATGAGAGGTAAAATATTTTTTAGGAACAGAAGTGTGTTGACATTGTCCCTTTAGTTTTTCTTGAGGACTTTTATTAGCGTTATAATGTGTTAGTTTTAATATTAAATTACCAAAGCTTGCTATGTGACTTCACAATAGAAACTATAAACTGAAATAGGCATCAAAAAGGCTTTATACATTGCGTTGTATGAACCCCAGATAAACAGAAGTGGTTATTTTAAAATAAAGACACCTTGTAAGACAGCATTTTCAATCCAATATTACAGCACTAAGAAACAAAATAAAGTAGTGAATCGATTTTCATTATCCATCTGAAAGACTTCAAAGGCATAAACAGTAAAAATAAAATGTAAACTAGACTTTACATATTTTTTCAAGTAGTTGCATTATAGGTAAATAAACACATTGGCCAAAAAAAAAAAAAGACTCCTGCTCTGAGTCAGGTTAAACCTGGGGTTAGGTGAGGGGGCGGTCTGGGGCTGGGAGGGGTTAAGCCTGGTTGGAGATGGCAGGTGGGCTGGTGGGTCGGGAGATAAAGCTTGGGGATGGAGGGGCAGATCTGGGGACTGAGGCGGGTAAATCCTGGAGATGGGGGTAATGACTTTCTAACTGGTGCAAATCAGTGTGCGTGCGCTGTTCTTAAAAGAGGAGTGACAAAGAGCACAGTTTGCTGCCGTTTGTTCAGGTCTGTCTCGTAGTCATGTTCCTCACGGCTCCTGAAGTCTTGATTTTGCAACTGAATTTGAAAGAATGGCTCTTCTCACCATTTGGGTTGCAGACCCCTGTGCCGGTCCCTCTCTTTGTGCCTCTCCGATGAGCTGCCTGTCCCATTTGCATGCTGCGGCTGTTGGTGAGCATAGCGAGACAGTGGCCACCGCCCCGCCCAGTCTGGATTGTGCCAACATTGGTCAGCTACCCGCATTCAACAGCGAAACTCGTAACCTGTGATTAGCTCCCATATGCTACCTCACGTGTCCATGTTATTGCAGTCAGGTCGTGGGGCCTAGGGTCACCCCGGGTCTCCCACCTCCCAGATGAGACACTCTTCCCTTCTCCCTCTGACCTGACTGGCAGCAGGTCCTAGCTGTGCTCTGGGCATGACCATGGGACAAGATGGGCAGGGAAAAGACTCTGCCGAGAATCCCACTTGGAGCTGCTGGGCCCTTGGCTGGAGCTGGGCTCTGGGCCCCTCACTAACATGGGTGGTGTTACTGCGAGGGCAGCTTGGGACACACCAGCCAGCGGAAACCTGGGGGTGTAACTGGTGCCCGCAGGCACCTAACGAGGCAATTGGGTAATGAAGTCCCTTTGTGAATATGGCCCTTAGACACTGGAGTCCCGACGGATAGATTTCACTTCCTAATCAAGGCTTTCTCCTGAGAACGTGACTCTTCCCTATGGTTTGCCCCAAAGCCTTCGGCTCTTTGTTATTTTCCTTTCTTTGCCGCTTTTTACGTAACATTCAACATTGGAGATTTCTCACAGCTTTATTTTTCCTGGGACCTTTGCCTGTTCCCTGTGCCACAGGCTTGCCAGCGGATGCTGCAGGTGGTGTTGGAGGGCAGGCTTGGGCCATGCTGCTGCATGGCAGTTTTCTTTTCCCTCCTCTCTGGGTTTTCTGTCACCAGGGCAAGGTGGTTTTCCTTGAAAGGGAACATTCCCTTCCGGCAAGTCTTTGCCAGTTCTCCTTACCCTGGGTTGCTGTCTTCCAGTGTGTAGGGTCAGTACCACATCTCTAGATGTTTGTCTTGAAGGTGTCCTCAAAGCATTCCTTTTAGCCTTCCTGTTTCCTTTCTCCTGTGGTGAGTTGGCCATACAGCTGGTGTTTTGGTAAGCTTATATCATGCATGTGCCCACGGTGCCCGCTCCTCCTCAGTGGGTACCAGATAATCAGGACTGCAGAGGTTGGTGTCTGGGAGTCTTCCCACATTCTGTTGAGGAACATCCGAAGACAGCTGTAGCGCTGGTGGGCCGGGTGTTCCAGGCGTGTTCTACAGGTGCCCCAAGTCTCACTGCCGTAGAGGAGAGTTGGGATAACCCCCTCTTTAGAAACTGAAGTCCAGTACCTGTTCTGATGCTGGGATTGTTGAACACCCGGACAGTCAGCCAGCCAAAGGCAAGGCTGGTGCAGCAAATTCTGGGCTGGATCTTGACATCTAGGTCTGCCCTCGGTGACAAGACTGGCAAAGTATTCTACATATTCCAGTTCTCTGTCAGCGTAGGCCTTCCTTGCTGGGTCTGATGACTGAGCGAGGACTGGGCGGAGGAGAACTTTAATTCTGCTGATGTTCAGTTAGCCCTCAGCTTCTGTCAGCTTCCGAGATGCAACGAAGGACCGTCTGAGGAGCCTCCTTTGTGAGTGCAACTGCACCACCGCCATCCGCGTCCTGACATTTGGTTCCTGTTGCCGATGTTACTTAGCTCTGGCGCGGAGACGAGAAAGGTTGAAGAGGTTGCCCTCAGTCCGCTATTGGCTGCCGGTGTCCTGTAGCAGGCACACTGGGGTTAATGTTTTCAGAGCTGCTCAGGAAATGGAGAAGGGTGTGTGTGTGTGGAGGGGGGAAGTACACAGCCTTGTTTTACACCAGTTCAGATGACAAACAGCTCAGAAGAGGTGGTGTGGGAGGAGCCGTGTGACGCCCCCCCTGCACCACCGCAGGGTCTGACGATCTTTGGCTGTCAGAGGTGTGAGACCATGTGGTTTTTGTCTCACAAAAACTGGGCCACGTCTGATGTCTGTCAGCAAAGGGTTGGCATTATCAGTGATTTGTACTACGGTAGCGCCTAGCAGCCCTAGCCACAGAGCAGCAGCCAAGTGAGCCAGGTGCTGCGAGCACTGAACGAAGAGACAGTCCTGGCCTCGCCCAGGTCCAGCTGTGAGGGCGTCATGCAAAGGGGAGATCTGGGAGGGACTGGAAGGCGGCACCGAGGCAGTTCTGCAGATGTTTACGAGTGTGAGGGGCAGAGGGGCAGAAAGCAGAGAGAGGCTCATTTGAAAATATGGAAGCTGCCTGTGGAGGCCAACACTGGCCCGTAAATGGTTGTGGCTCAGTTTTAAACCCAGGGAGCGCTGACAGCTTACAGCAGCTGGTGATCTGGCCTTTAAGGAGGTGCATAACCGTGGCATAGTTTTAACTCTGTCTCTTGTTCATTCACTCTTTGCGTGGCGTTCAGCTTGGACAATGCAAATTACAGCCGCTCGGAAAGTGTTCATGAACCTGCCTTTCCATTGCAAGATGCCATGTTGCCTAACCTGATTGATTGGTGAAATCAGCTTTTGATGAAATGTCATGTAGGAAACTTGGGGAAGACGTTTAGGAAACGTCTGGATGTCCTGTTGCAAAGTTTTCAGAACAAAAATTTTGATTTAAAAAAATAATTTTGAAATTTGTGTTTGAAAGAGGACTCAAACCGGCCATTTCAAAATGATCACAATCAAATATTTTGACTAGTCAAACGCCATTTTTGTTGCATTGTGGGAGCAGAGAGGAAAGAAGGAAATGACTTTTTTGGTCCAGATTGGGGACAAAAGATTTTTCAAAATCCGCACATTTGGAGGGATTTTGAGGAAAGTCTGCCTTCTGACCGGCTGCACAGAAAATAGAAGAGTCATTAGGTTCCCTTGCTATGACTCACTGGCTAGCACAGGGCCTACACGGTCAGGCTGTAAATGCAGTGGCAGAGTTCTGAAAGCCAGACCAAAGCGATTTTCATGGAAATCTTTTTTAAAATAAAACGCCATAAACCTGGCTTGGTCTCTCGCACCGCTGCTAGAAGTGGTACATTTGGGGGTTAAGCCACCGGACTGTTTCTACTGAAATAGGGCTTGGATACCACCAACAGTAGTTGTGGAAAAGTCTCCCTCTTTCTCTTGGAGACAGGACATGCCGATGTAGCGGGCTGGAAGGACAAGACGTTTTCTCGTGCATCCCTCCACACTGAGGCAGGCCCGAGAAAGCCTGGAGTCGACCATCCCGGACAGCAGCAGCTTCTCTGTGTGGGTGGGGACAATCTGAACCGGGTATCCATTATTATTCTTAATAATCGTGTTTCTGGTAGCACTGGAGGAGCAGCCTGCTGTACCAGGCTCTGCGCAGCCCCAGGGCCATGGCCCAGTCAGGGGTAAGAGGCGCAGGTGTGGAGTGAAGCTGATGTGAAAAGACTGGTGATTGTGGTGGGGAGACAAACTGGCAGTCAAGGCCGAGAATGTCCAGTCCAAACTGTAGCAGTTTCTCTGCTTACCCAGAGGTTCTCTGCCTTGTTGGCATTTGCTCCTACTGGTAGTGAAGCAGCCATGAGAGGGTTAACTGGCTCACCTACAGAACTGGGGGAGGGACCCCTGCCCTCCTCCTCCCTCCCTCTCTGGTGGGTCCGGGGGTGTTGCTCTCCCACTCGCTGGATGGGTTTGACTAGAGCGTCAGGTTCCCAGCCTGCAGCCCTGCGAGGAGACTGACTTGTATTGCGCTGAGTGGTCCCTTTTGAAACCTGCCCACGAGGCAAGTCATAAGCACGGCAAGTCGTGAGACAATCCAGGAGTTTAGTGAAGCCAGTGAGGATGGGCTGCAATCCCACGACAAGTGGGGCCGGGCCTCCCTTACCAATGAGATGACAGACCTGGGCAAACAGCAGGTTCCTCAGTGTCTGTGGCAGTGAAACCTGCTCCCTCTTCTGGAGTCCATAACAACCCAGGAACCAGGAAACGAAAGTCTCAAAGACCTGCTGAAAATCTGAAGGGGGCACGACACAAGAGAGCCAAATGTTACTGCAGGGCGAGTTAAGGTTCCCAGCAGGCTGGGGGGCGCAGGTGATACTGTGGAGGCGCGTGTCCCAGCATAAAAGACTAGCAGAGTATTGCCAGTCTCCGACCTAGAGGATGCGCCTGCACAGGGTAAAAGGCAAAAGAAAGCGTTAGATGCAGTGCCGTTGTCTTGGCAAGACAAGCTGTGGCGCTTACAGCTCCGTCGCTGGGCCGCGTCTCCCTGCCACCGGCAGAATTTGGTCCAACAAGAGAGATGACCTCGCACGGCTTGTCTGAGAAGAGCCGGCCCCCAGCCCTGGAGATCCAGGGGCAGAGGGTGAGGCAGAGGTTGGTTGCAGAGACTAAACCGGAAAGGGGAGGAAATGTTGGAATGAGACCCTAGCAGAACATCAGCACTACCTATGCCCCCAACCACTTGGAAAGCCAGGTTAGGATCACAGCTGGTAGCTGAATCAGGGTTTGTGTTTAGGCTGGGGCTGGGCCAAAATACCTTACAGCAGGCAGAGTTGACAGGGCTGGAGATGGAGAATAGTGCTTCGCCGGTGCAGTGAATGGCCCGCCCTTACAATGTGTGACATACTCGGTCCTATTCCTGGGCCTCTGGCCTCTGGCCAGTCCATTAGGACCCCTTAAGGGCCCTGTTGCCCTCACTGGGGTGAGGGGTGGTCTGGGGGGAACCCAGCCCCTGCCCACTCGCGCCGGGTTCCGGCCCAGGGACCCTGTGCAGCTGCCAGTGGGAGGAGCTGACCCCCTTAGCACAGCAGCTTTCATCCCTGGGCCACTTCCCCGACGAGTCCCCCTGGTACCTTCTCCAGGCCGGAGCAGTCACGGGCCCTCGCTCTCGATCTGTAGAAGCTCCCACTCTCCTCTGTGAGCTCCGGTGTTCCTGCTGCTCTCTGCTCCCCTCACTCTCCCCCTGTCCTGCCCTGACCACTGGGAGGGGTTCTAAAGGCCTCTTCTTGGCCCAGTCATTGCGGCCAGCTGGCTTTAATTAGGCTGAGCCGTCTCCTACCCAGCTGCCTGTGATTGTCCTGCAGGCCCTTCTGCTTGTTTGGGCTCCCTCTGAGGGGCTCTTCACCCTGGCCCTGCCTCAAAGGCCACCCACACTTGCGGGCATGATACAGCCCTAGTCAGTCAGGTCTCCAGCCCCAGCCATTACCCAGTGCCACGGATGGTGCACATGCTGGGAGGCATAGCAATGGAGTAAGGTGGGGCATGTCATAGGTGTTCCAGCAACTGCGGCTGGAGGAGGACAGTAAGAAATTTACCGCTAGAAAGATTCCCAGTGGCTTCTCCTAAGGTGCAAGGGATCAATACCTGGGATTTTCCAGAGCGGCACGGAAAATTTGTGCAAGGTATCCTGTGTGTGGCACGAACTTGACAGCATCTTTCCCCCAGGTGGAAGTGAAGCTGAACTGGACACCTGGGAGCCCTGGAAAAGGTACTTCAAGGATACAGAGGCTGCAGGCCTTCACTTAGCACAAAGTAGATTTTTGTCTGAGGCCAGAAGTGGTGTCCTGGGGCTTCTGGCTAGGCCAGGAGTGGATTCACCCCCAGGCAGACAAGGTCACATCTGTCTCTTCCTCCTTGCTCTGGTCTGGCTGCCCCTCAGAACACACCTGAGCTCTGAGCACCCTGAGGAATGGTAGAATCATTGTCGGCCTTCTTCCAAATGCTACAGCCCTTTGCTCTACTCCTGAAAGAGAAGATCCCTGGTGTGGGGGCAAGAGAGACCCTGGACAGCTACGTGAGTCCTCCAGCCCCACGAGCTCCCCTGCCTGTTGCTGGCCACCCCCTTCCGGCCTAGGAGGGGCACATGGCTCCTTGTGGCCCCCCCCATTCGTCACCCCAAATGTGGGTGTTTTGCTCCCTCTCTCCCTTATCCTGCATTTAAATCAAGCTGCACGGTCCCAGCCTGAGACCGATTTTGGGGTAATGGTGAGTAGGAGATAGGAGCGGGACGGTTGCACAATCTGATGGGACAGAAGAGCTCAGCACAGAGAGAGCGACAGAGGGCTGCGAGGGGTGCACCAATACCGCACTGGCCAGGAGCGCGGGGGCCAGGCTTGCTGGGTGGAAAAGGCCCTTCCCCGAGGCCCAGCTGGGCACGATCCAACTGCAGCCCAGGTATAAAGGCCAGGGAGGCCAGCCAGTTGGGGCTGGCCCCCCAGGGAGCCGGAGCTCCTGCTAGAGCTTGGGAGCAGCAGTCGCCAGAGGTGGAGCTGCAGCTGCAGCAGCAAGGGGAGCAGCCAGATCCGGAGCAGCGGGTCACAGCGCGCAGGGGTAGGAAGCAGCCGAGGGCAGGGAGCCAGGAGGTGACCCGGGAGCTTGGCGTGTTGTGGAGGGATTCCTGCTGAGCTGGTGATTGGGGCACACCCACCACTGACAGGGCCCTGGGCTGCGGGCTGGGGCCTGGGGAAGAGGGCGAGGCCGGGCTCCCCTACCCTCAACCCTGTGACCCCGAGGAAGAGGGGCACTGACCTGCCGAGGCACCGAGCCTGCTCCTACTGCCTGGCTGTTGAGGCCTGACCAGAGGAATACTGACTAGGTCACTGGGCCTGCTACCTGGGTGATACTGGCTAGGGGTCTGGCTGCCCAGTAATACGGACCAGGCTGCAGAGGCTGTGATATTGGCTGGGCTGGAGGCCCAGCTAGACAGTAATATGGACCAGGCTGCAGAGGCCATGATATTGGCTGGGCTGGAGGCCCAGCTGGACAGTAGTATGGACCAGGCTGCAGAGGCCATGATATTGGCTAGCCTGGAGGTCCGGCAGGCCAGTAATATGGACCAGGCTGCAGAGGTTGTGATATTGGCTAGGCTGAAGGCCTGGCCGGCTGGTAATATGGACCAGGCTGTGGAGGTCATGATATTGGTTAGGCTGGAGGCCCAGCCAGATGGTAATAAGGACCAGGCTGTGGAAGCCGTGCTATTGGCTAGACAGGAGGCCTGCCTGGCTGGTAATATGGACCAGGCCCCAGAAGCTTTGATATTGGCTAGACCAGCCCGGCTGGATGGTAATATGGGCCAAGCCACGGAGGCTGTGATGTTGGCTAGGCTGCCGACGCTGGACAAGGGGGAGTAAGCCCTCAGAAAAACCTTGGGGCTGGAGGCCCTTCCACAAGGACCTTGGATGTTTGCGGGAACAAGGGGTGGGGTTTTTGAACATGCTGAGCATTGGCTTCTACTCTGTTCTGACCCCAGTAACTGCCTGGGAGAGTTACTCTTGTATCCATGGAGGGGGTTGGTACAAGACCAAGCACTCCTGGGAAATCCCACCTAGCAAGGGGAATGTTGAACTGGGTGCTGTGGTGACGGGGGTGGGGGCATTAAAGCTGGCTGAGGATAAGGCCATGTGATTTCTCTGTGTGCATGACAAGATGGGGAGTAGAACCTGCTGGAAACCGATGGCTTCTTCCTCATGGGAGTCCTAATGTCAAAGCTGGATGTCTTTCTGAAAGACGCCCCTAGTTCAGAAGTGGCTGACCTGCAGCTCTTGAGCTGCATGGGGCTCTTTGAGCAGCTAAACGCAGCTCCTGATTGGAGCCACGCGCTGGGAGTGTCACCCTCCACTCTGCGCACACGCCCCAGTGCTTAGTGGGAGAAGAGTGTGGCAGTGGCTCAGGTGAGTCACCAGCATCGAGTGTGAGTGAGAGGGCTGGGAGCGCCTGGCTCCGGAGAATGGGGAGCACATTGAGCCACGCCCTTGTAGCCGAGAAGGCTAATAACATATTGGGGTGCATTAGGAGAAGCATTTCCAGCAGATCGAGAGAAGTTGTTATTCCCTCTACTTGGCACTGGTGAGGCCACATCTGGAGTATTGCATCCAGTTCTGGGCCCCCAGCATAGAAAGGGTGCCAACTCATTGGAGAGGGTTCAGCAGAGGGCAACAGAAATGATTAAGGGGCTGGAGCACATGACCTATGAGTAGAAGCTGAGGGATGTGGGCTGATTTAGTTTGCAGAAGAGAAGACTGAGGGGCGATTTGACAGCAGCCTTCAACTTCCTGACGGGAAGCTCTAAAGAGGATGGAGAGAGACTGTTCTCAGTGGTGACAGATGGCAGAACAAGGAGCAATGGGCTGAAATTACAGAATAGGAGGTGTAGGTCGGATATTAGGAAAAACTATTTCCCCAGGGGGGTGGCGAAGCACTGGAATGTGTTCCCAAGAGAGGTGGTGGCATCTCCATCCCTAGAGGTTTTTAAGTCCTGGCTTGTCATAGTCATGGCTGGGGTGATTTAGTAGGGGTTGGTCCTGCTTTGGGCAGGGGGCTGGACTAAATGGCCTCCTGAGCTCCCTTCCAGCCCTAGCATGCTATGATTCTGTGCTTATACATTCATTTCTATCTAGACAATACACGTTTTTGAGGAGTAAAGAGACTTTGAGGCAGCGCGGGAGCTTCGAAGTCCCCGTGGCTGACCTGTGGCTACCCGCGAGCCGGCACTTTGAAGATTCCTCCTTCGGAGTCCCCGTGCAGGAGATTTAGCCTAATGAAGTGCTGCATATGCACTGCAGCACTTCATTAGTAATCTCCCAGCGCCCTAATTACCATGCCCCCTTTGAAGCTGGGGGCTCTTCTCGACACAGCCTGATAGCGCTGATTACAGCAGCTTCATTCTTAAATAAGCTAAGATGCAGAGCTTTACACTTTAGAAGGTGGTTGCTACCATTAGCTGATTGCTTGCTAACCCACTAATGGCCTGGCTTTGAGCAAGCTCCTGGCTGTGTGGGGCAGGAGGGGTGGGACTGAGCTCCTGCCTTGTGTGCCCATGATAATTGGCTTGTGTGCCACCCTTGGCACCTGTGCCGGGGGTTGCTGACCTCCTGGTCTAGGGCTAGAAACATTCCACCACCATAAGTTCACATCAGCTTTTGCTGTGTCACCTTATTGTGCTGAGCTGTCTCGTCCATGCCACAGCGCAGTTCAGGGCATAGAGGATATCAAATTTAGTTGATTATTCCCCTCCCCCCACGTCTGGTAGGAGAACAGAACTCTCCGAGCAGAACGCCCATGTCTTTGCTGGGAATGAAAGTGACCTCTGTAGGGAGGCTGCTTCCCGCTTTCCCTATAAAAAGTCTTCCCGCTGCTTTCTGAAGAGCTCTAAAACCTCTATGCTTTGCAGCAGGACTTTGAGGATAGGCAGGGGACTATTCCTGGTTCTGGGAGGTCTCTGTGACAGGCCCTGTGAAAACCCTCCCTGATCTGGCTGCCCAGTTTGTTCTGGAAAACCATCATTTGCTCAGAACAGCTGATCCCTAGTGTCCTGCATGCTCCATCAGTACATGTGCTCCACCCCAGCATCTGCCTTTGGTGCACTGCACCCCAGTGCTGCACCAGCCAGCTTCTTCCTTCCCAGTCCACCATACTGAGTGCCCGTTGGTGGAGCTGGGGTGGGTACACCAAGCAGGGAATATGGAGACCCCGTCTTCAAGACTCACTCATTCTGCTGATGTGTGTTAATAATTTGGAGTCCTCCATAACCCACAGTACTGAGCGCAGTCTTGTACGCTGCGCCCTGTGTGTCTTTGCTGAAGAGCTAACTTGTGTGACTGGCCTCCGCGCTGGCCTAGCCTGCAAATTAGTGGCCATGCTTCACTCTCTACCTGTGGTACTGCATCCTCACTCGCACTGCCCTCTCCCACGTGCTGCTGGGGCTTCTGAGGGCACCTCACATGGTTCTTCGTGCTGTGCAGTTAGCTGAGCCACTCTAGCACCCCTTTGGAAGGGACCGTGGGGCAACCTGCCTGCTCCCCTGGGCCCACAGGGGCGTTGTGAGAGGCCATTGGTGCTATCAGCTCTGGGTGAATGCCTCACCCAGGTTTTAGCCAAGGGCCCCAGGCAGAGGGTTTAGAGTGTGGAGAGGGGAGGGAAGATTATGGCAGCACCTCAGCAAGAGGAATCGATTGCTTGCATCCGGATTCTTCCAGCAGCCCCACCTCTCTACCTCAGCGCAAGCTGTTGCACTGTCCGGAGTGGCTCAGAACTGTGGCTTCCAAGCTCAGGGCAGAGACTCTAAGCTGGTGGGAAGTTCTATAATTCAGTTTCACCAACTTAGTAATAAGTGTGAATGCCTAAAGCACTATACCAGTCTTCCCATGGAGTCAGACAGTGCCTCTGGGACACTCCAGTCTACCTCGCTGCTCAGGCCAACTGGCCTTCGAGATGTTTGGGTGTTATACACCAAAGATCACAAAGGATTCAGGTTACTCCCAGTCCTAAAGAACCAGTCACCACAGGTCAGTTCATACCTTAAATCTCAGACCCAAGGCAATGCCCCTAGCCAAGCCTCTAGTAAACAATCAAAGCATTTATTCACTAAGAAAAGAAACGAGTTATTACCACGTAAAAGCAGGCAAATGTATAAACATGAATGAGTTACAGTCTGCGGTCCCCAAAAGTGATAAAGCCATAGTTACTGGTTAGCCCTGAATGTCTGTCTTTTAGGGCTAACTCAGGTGATCCTTGCTTCAATTCTGTAGCTACAGCCCTCCAAGGGTCCAAACAGAGAGAGAGGAGAAACTTCCTTGTCAGCGTCTTTACTTTCTTCTTCCAGAATTCCAGCTGCTGGGAGGATCCCTTTTGCATGCAGCCTTGTCCTATGTGTAAAGGAGGCAACTAACAAAGTCCGCTCTAAGGCGCTGGGATAGCTCAGAAAGGTCCTTTTAGTTTTGATAGCCCTTCTTGGTGGGCAGGAGTTGGTACTTCCTGACTGGCTTCACCATTTCAGGTACCTTATAGCACATGACACCTTCTCAGTGAGATTAATACGTGAGACAAGTTTATAATCATTCCACAAAGCCTCTACAGATTGTTACAAGCCCGGTACCTATCTTAACCATTCTAATGCACAGGGGGAACAGGGCAGTGAACTTGTCAGGCCTTAGTGAACAGCTAAAGCCTTGGCAAGAGCTGGCATCTTGTCTGCCAGCATCATGGAGGCAATCCAGAAGGCTACCTCTGGGAAGATTACTTTGATCCCAAGAACAGGCCAGATAATGACAACAGGGATAGATCCCCAGGGCTGACTTCCCAGGAGGCCTCGTCACGTTCATTTAGATTAACTATATGGGCCCAAAGAATCAACCTACTCATTGCTCAACATTAAGCCAGTTTAAACAAGGGTTGGTGTGCAGAAGTCTGTCTGCTTAGAGCCCTGGTGTGGACGTCATTCAACATTCTTGAGACCTTATGTTAAAGATACAGAAGAGGAAGAAAAAAAAGTGTTAAAACATTAAAGGTGTGAAGTGTTATGCAACAGTTCATTTTCACAGCAGCCCTTGTTCTCTTTAGCTGGAGAGAATTTTTAAAGCAAAGCCTGCCAGACTTGTCTGAAGATCTTTCAGACAGTATCTTCTATTGGACCAGCCTCTGTTGGTGACAGACAAGCTCCAAAGCTCCACAGAGCTCTTTCTCTGTGCCACCCAAAAACTTGTCTCACTTCCCAATAAAGGTCGGTCCAATAAAAGATATGACCTTATGCCTCATTTTCTCAAATATCTTGGGACCCACACAGCTACAACAGTGCTGCAAACAACCTTCTAGACAGTGGCAAATACGGGAATGGCTGTCCTTCCTGGGGAAGGGAGAGGAAGCTAGCTGACGTGACCAACGGCTGCTGTTAAAGTCTGATCCCCTTTTCTAGAAGACAAAACAAGACTGACACACTAAGTAGGAAGACAGAAGAGCAGTGAAGCTAGAAAATGCAGCTTTTGTCTCTGGTGTTGACTTTCACTTGTAGCCTCATAAGAACATAATAAGAACATAAGAATGGCCATACTGGGTCAGACCAAAGGTCCATCCAGCCCAGTATCCCGTCTGCCGACGGTGGCCAGTGCCAGGTGCCCCAGAGAAGGAGAACAGAAGACAATGATCAAGTGATTTATCTCCTGCCATCCATCTCCTGCCCTTGTACTGAAGGCTAGGGCACCATACTTTACCCCTGGCTAATAGCCATTTATGGACCTAACCTGCAAAAATTTATCGAGCTCTTTTTAAAACCCTAATAGAGTCCTGGCCTTCACAGCCTCCTCGGGCAAGGAGTTCCACAGGTTGACTGTGCGCTGTGTGAAGAAAAATTTCCTTTTATTAGTTTTGAACCTACTACCCATCAATTTCATTTGGTGTCCCCTAGTTCTTGTATTATGGGAAAAGGTAAATAGTTTTTCTATATTCACTTTCTCCACACCATTCATGATTTTATATACCTCTATCATATCGCCCCTCAATCGCCTCTTTTCCAGACTGAAAAGTCCCAGTCTCTCTAGCCTCTCCTCATATGGGACCCGTTCCAAGGCCCTAATCATCTTAGTCGCCCTTTTCTGAACCTTTTCTAATGCCAATATATCTTTTTTGAGGTGAGGAGACCACATCTGCACGCAGTACTCAAGATGTGGGCGTACCATAGTTTTATATAGGGGAAGTATGATATCTTTTGTCTTATTATCTCTCCCTGTTTTAATAATTCCTAACATCCTATTTGCTTTACTAACTGCCGCTGCACACTGCGTGGATGTCTTCAGAGAACTATCCACTATAACTCCAAGATCCCTTTCCTGATCTGTCGTAGCTAAATTTGACCCCATCATGTTGTACGTGTAATTTGGGTTATTTTTTCCAATGTGCATTACCTTACACTTACCCACATTAAATTTCATTTGCCATTTTGCTGCCCAATCACTCAGTTTGCTGAGATCTTTTTGTAGTTCTTCACAATCCCTTTTGGTTTTGACTGTCCTGAACAACTTGGTGTCATCTGCAAACTTTGCCACCTCACTGCTTACCTCATTTTCTAGATCATTGATGAACAAGTTGAACAGGATCGGTCCCAGGACTGACCCTTGGGGAACACCACTAGTTACCCGCCTCCATTGTGAAAATTTACCATTTATTCCAACCCTTTGTTTTCTGTCTTTTAACCAATTCCCGATCCATGAAAGGATCTTTCCTCCTATCCCACGACCGCCTAATTTACATAAAAGCCTTTGGTGCGGGACCGTGTCAAAGGCTTTCTGGAAATCTAGGTATATTATGTCCACTGGGTGCCCCTTGTCCGCATGTTTATTAACCCCTTCAAAGAATTCTAATAGATTAGTTAGACACGACTTCCCTCTGCAGAAACCATGCTGACTTTTGCCCAACAATTCGTGCTCTTCTACGTGCCTTGCAATTTTATTCTTTACTATTGTTTCTACTAATTTGCCTGGTACTGACGTTAGACTTATCGGTCTATAATTGCCAGGGTCTGCTCTAGAGCCTTTTTTAAACATTGGCATTATATTGGCCGTCTTCCAGTCATTGGGTACCGAAGCGGATTTAAAGGATAGGTTACAAACCACTGTTAATAACTCCGCAATTTCACATTTGAGTTCTTTCAGAACCCTTGGGTGAATACCGTCTGGTCCTGGAGACTTGTTACTATTCAGCTTATCAATTAACTCCAAAACCTCCTCTAACGTCACTTCAATCTGGGAGAGTTCCTCAGATTTGTCACCTAAAAGGCTGGCTCAGATTTAGGAACCTCTGTAACATCCTCAGCCGTGAAGACTGAAGCAAAGAAATCATTTAATCGCTCTGCAATGGCACTGTCTTCCTTGATTGCTCCTTTTATATCTTTATTGTCCAAGGGCCCCACTGCTTTTTTAGCGGGCTTCCTGCTTCTAATGTATTTAAAAAACATTTTACCATCATTTTTTGAATTTTTGGCTAGCTGTTCCTCAAAATCTTTTTTGGCTTTTCTTACTACATTATGACACTTAATTTGGGAGTGTTTGTGTTCCTTTCTATTTTCCTCACTAGGATTTGAGTTCCACTTTTTAAAAGCTGCCCTTTTCTCTCTCACTGCCTTTTTAACATGGCTGTTAAGCCATGGTGGTTCTTTGTTAGGTCTCTTACTGTGTTTTTTTATTTGGGGTATACATTTAAGTTGGGCCTCTAGTATGGTGTCTTTAAACAGTTTCCATGCAGCTTCCAGGGATTTTAGTTTAGTTACTCTACCTTTTAGTTTCTGTTTAACTAGCTTCCTCATTTTAGTGTAATTCCCCTTTTTGAAATTAAATGCCAGAGTGTTTGACCGCTGCGGTGTTCTTCCCAACACGGGAATATTAAAAGTTATTATATTGTGGTCACTATTTCCAAGCGGTCCAGTAACAGTTACCTCTTGGACCAGATCCTGCGTTCCAGTCAGGACTAGATCGAGAATTGACTCTCCCCGTGTGGGTTCCTGTACTAGCTGCTCCAAGAAGCAGTCATTTAAGGCATCAAGAAATTTAATCTCTGAATCTCGTCCTGAGGTGACATGTACCCAATCAATATGGGGATAATTGAAATCTCCTATTATTACTGTGTTTTTTTATTTTGATAGCCTCTCTAATCTCCCTTAACATTTCAGCATCACTATCACTGTCCTGGTTAGGTGGTCGGTAATATATTCCTAATGCCATATTCATGTTAGAGGAATGAATTATTATCCATAATGATTCTATGGAACATTTTGATTCCTTTAGGATTTTTGCTTCATTTGATTCTATATTATCCTTCACATATAGTACCACTCCGCCACCCGCACGACCTGTTCTGTCTTTCCAATATAATTTATATCCCGGTATGATAGTGTCCCACTGATTGTCCTCATTCCACCATGTTTCTGTGATGCCTATTATGTCAACTTCCTCCTTTGATATGAGGTACTCCAGTTCACCCATCTTATTAGACAGACTCCGAGCATTAGTGTAAAAGCACTTTAAAAAACTACCACTATTTATATGTCCGCCTTTCACAGACGCGTTGGATATTTTTATGTGTGATTGTTTCACATCTGATCTTGCCCATATATTATTTCCCATGTTCCCTATCTGACTAACTTCAAGGGAATCCCTATCTATGGAGCCTCGTGTAAGAGAAGTCTCCGTCCGATCCACGTGCTCCCCCGCACCAATCGGCTTTCCCCCACCTCTTAGTTTAAAAACTGCTCTACGAGCTTTTTAATGTTTAATGCCAGCAGTCTGGATCCACCTTGATTTAGGTGGAGCCCATCATTCCTGTATAGGCTCCCCCTACCCCAAAAGTGTCCCCAGTTCCTAATAAATCTAAACCCCTCTTCCCTACACCATCGTCTCATCCACGCATTGAGACTCTGAAGTTCTGCCTGTCTATCTGGCCCTGCGCGTGGAACTGGAAGCATTTCAGAAAATGCCACCATAGATGTTCTGGATTTCAGTCTCTTTCCTAGTAACCTAAATTTGGCCTCCAGAACATCTCTTCTACCCTTCCCTACGTCATTGGTACTGACATGTACCACGACCACCGGCTCCTCCCCAGCACTGCCCATAAGTCTGTCTAGATGCCTCGAGAGATCCGCAACCTTCGCACCAGGCAGGCAAGTCACCATACGGTTCTCCCGGTCATCACAAACCCAACTATCTATATTTCTAATGATCGAATCCCCCACTACTAAAACCTGCTTCTTCCTAACAGCTGGTGCTCCCTCCCCTGGAGAAGTATCCTCGGTGCGAGAGGATACCACAGCACCCTCTGGAAGGAGGGTCCCAACTATGGGATGGTTTCCCTCTGCTCCCATTGACTGCTCTCCTTCCCTGAGCCTTTCATCCTCTGTAACAGCATCAGGACTGTCAGATTGGAGGTGGGACAGCCCTACTATGTCCTGGAAAGTCTCATCAACAAACACCTCTGCCTTCCTTAGCTCCTCCAGTTCAGCCACCCTGGCCTCCAAAGCACGCACTCGGTCTCTGAGGGCCGGGAGCTCCTTGCGTTAAGCGCACACATACGGAACCCGCCCACAGGGTAGGTAGTCATACATATTGCACTCGACACAATAAACAGGATAGCCTCCACTCCGCTGCTGGGCTTCTGCCTCCATTTCCTACTCTAATTATATATGAGGGTTTAATTAAATGTTTCAGATAGAGGTTGTTATAAAGGATTTAAGTTTAAGGGCAATAGAAGTCACTGGCTCCCTCCAAGCTCCCCCTCTAAACTCCCCTCTCAAAACTCCCTCCTGTTAGCACTCACCCTGTTCGCAAGCACCCGGTCGCAAAGCTCCTCGCTGATGGATAGACACAGGGCGAGCTTGCGGTCTTACCAGCTGTCCTGGGACCTGGCAAACTCATGTCAGTGTTGGATGGATTAGGGCACTGTAATTGGCTACTTCTTTCAGGTCACAGGCTTACAGTAGTGCTGCAAAATACAGTCCTGGCTGGCTTAGCCAGACTCTCCTTAGACAGAAGGAAAAAGGAGAAGAGTAGGGAAGAAAAGAAATGAAGCAGGGAAGAAAAGGGACCATGATTGTAGGGCATGGGGACAGGGCAGATAATTTCTCAGAGCTCAGGTGATGTGAAGGCAGCTGTGTCAGCTGGGTCCCTCTCTCTCTCTGGCCTGGTCTGCCCAAGACATCAGTCGGGGTCAGGGTGACGAAGACTCTTGGCCCCAGGAAACAAGAAGGGCGTCCATGGTGGGGGGCCTCACTCCAGTAGCTGATTCTTCTCACCAAGTTTCTTTCTTTAAGGACCCCAGAAGGCAGCAGAGGGTAGAATAGCTCTGTCTCCTTATCGGTTAGGCCTTGTTTCCAACCTATCCATTTTTCATCCCTTGAGTTTCGGTCCCACACTTTCCTCGTTTACATGGCCAGATCTTAACTCAGTCCTTGAATTACTACAGGAGGCCTTTGTGTGGGCAAATTGCTTTTGTTTCTTGTTTTTGCACCCTTCTTCACCAACAGCTGTTGTCAGTTATTGTGATGCCTTATGAGCTGAGGCTCACTTTTCACAAATGTGTACACAATTCGGGTGCACTTATAGGCCCAATGATCACCACATCCTCCGTGCCCCTTTTCCCCACTGGCCATCTGCAGACCCCTGGGGTGTGCCTCATTCTCCCAGACCATGGTCTCTGCTGGCGGGAGATCTTCAGAGCTCAATGACTGAGCTGCTGAAGGCTCATGTTTTGGAAAGAGAACATGCTTTGGTTAGTGCTTTGTTCTCCCAAAGCAGCCTGTGCATCAGCAGGAGCAGTTGCCCGAGGGGAGAAGTTCCACCACTGCAAGGTCCATCATCTCCTCTTAACTTTGCCTCTCACCCTCCGGATGCCTTGGTAACCCTGAATGTTTCTTCTCCAGTCAGGTATGATCTTAAATCTCCTCAGGGGCTGGGAGGAAGAACAGCTGCACCTTGGGGCGTTCAGGCAGAGCTTGTGCAGGAAGATACTCTCAAACTTTTAGTTGTGTTCCAGGCTTTCACCCCAGGGAGAGCAGCCTTTCTGATGAATGAGGCTCTGTTAGAACTGGTGAAGACCATGTGGTGCTTACTGGCCTCTGGCCTGTAAGCCAAAGTGAATGGGCAAATGCTATCTTTGATAGTTTTAATTCCCATCATGAACCTGTCTGCCCTGGACTGAGGTGTTCCTACCTGCCTAATGGTCTGGTCTGCCAGGGAGCCAATGAGGAGAAGTGGGATCGTTGCTCACATTAGATTAGCTCCCATCACCTATGTGCAGAGCCTTCAACACACCGTCCTGTCTGCTGCCTGCTAGTAAGGCCAGTGGCTGCTTCACGCCAGAAGTCAGGGCCTTGCCAAAAGCTGAGTGATGCGAGGGAGCCCTCCCTGCATGCAGCGAGGAGGCAGCCCAAGAACAGCCCCTTTGTAATGATTAACCTTTATGCCATTTATTTACAAAACCATGTACAACTTCTGCAGAGTTCAAAGGGTGCCTGTGTGCCTGCTGGTGCCCTCAGTCTGGGGAAGATGCTGGTTGTTTCCGTTTCGGTGGCAAATGTGGTGTCAGCCTGATGGGAAGGCTATGGTTTTCCATGATAGGGCTTCTGAGCCTGTCATTGGTGTATCTTCCTGCTTTCCTGGGTGGATAAGAATCAGGGTCTACTGGAGTCTCAAATCTTGGCTGCAAGGGTGATGGATTCGTTGCTCTGGAGAGCTGCTAGTGGTAGATCCAGGGAATCGGGCGAGCAGCTATTGGAGAGTGCGTTCCTAGCCCAGGCTGTGCATGCTTGATTCCAACTAACAACCAGAACCGGGGAGAGAAGCAGGTTGTGGTAGTAAACCTCTGCCTGGCAAGAGCTGGGGATGGCCCGGAGCAATGGGTTGGCTGAGGAAGTTCATCAATAAGCAAGAGGAAATAACTTAAAGAATATAGTGAAAGTGAGCAACGTGCCTCCCCCAGCCAATTATTCCTGTACAATTCCAGAGCAAGTCTATGGCCTGTAGTAGCTTAGTGGTTTGAGCATTGGCTCCCTCAACCCAGTGTTATGAGCTCAATACTCGAGGGGGCTGGTTAAGGATCAGGAGCAAATAGATTTAAAAAAAATAAAAAGGGATGGTACTCCACCCTGATAAGAGGGGAGGGGGCAGGACTCCATGACCCCTTAGGTCCCTTTCAGCTCTATGAGATGGGTACTCCAAATCCTGTATTTCTTCCCCTTGAATGCTCAATTCCCAGCCGAATGAGGGATGCCCCACCAGGGGGTGCTAGTCACACACAGCTGCACAAGTGTTTGGCCTGTGGGGTTTTTCATGTTGTCATTGCATGAGGAAGCTGTATTTTAAGTCCAAAACACACTGCTGCGATGCATAAACACGGGGAAAAGTGTCTGCTGTAGCTACTGGTATTGTGGTAAACATACATGCCCAAGAACAGCTGCCCGTTCTGCTCAGAACTGTAGTAAAATTACTGAAAGTTCTTCTGAGGACAAGCTAAAAATTGACAATCCTCTTGGGGATTTAATTTAAGACCCCTGCAGTTAACCTCTGACTCATGTCAATAGAAATGTTACAGCCATGAGTAATTCCAATAGCACTTTCTGTGAGTGTTTAATGCCATTCAGATTTCAAATGAGCAAGCAGTATTTTCACAACTTAAAAAAAAAGAAAAATCTGACGGGTAAGAGGGTCGGAAGCATTTTTCTCACAACTAACATGGCACCGCTATTTTAGAATTAAACAGTGGCAAACGTCCTCGCTGGCTAGCATGTAGCAGCAGCCTGGCCTTGTGTTAGGATGCCTTCCGTCTACTGATCTGCAGGTACTTGGCCAACCATGAGCCGAGCCTTATGGCCAGATCCTCCAAGACTCCATAGCAGCACCTCCCAGTGGAGTTATAAGCCTCCTCGGTAGCTTTGAGGGCCTGGGCTGGCCTGTCTCCTAGCACTCCTGGGTGGGGATAGGCCTTGACAGACTTACCGAGGAGCAAAGCAAAGAGAGCGGGACTGGCTGGAGGCAGAGTCAGGAAATGTACCTTGTTCTCCTAGATTCCTGTGCTTTCCCCATAGGGCAATGCCAGTGCTTGGTGGCCGTCCCTCTCTCCTCTCCTATTTTCTGCAGGGAAGGGTTTTTCTCTGCCTGACAGGGCCAGTGCACTTGGGTGAACTGAAAGGAAACCACTGCAGTGGGGACCATCGCAAACCAGTGCGCTGCAACGCACTGTAAGCTTTAATGTAAAGCTGTGTGTGTATCAGAATCTGCAATGGCCCCACAGCAGCCATGGCTTCAGCATGTGTTCCTCAGAGCAGAGCACCGTGGTGTACTCAGTTCCTAAGGGAATTTTAACCCAGAACAGACCAAAGTGATATCTCTGGCAAAGTAGGCCTAGCTGCTGCTCACCTAGGCATAGGCGAGCTGTCCGGTCAAACTATGGTCTGCTTCTGAGGTCTCCCCCAGCTCATCACTAGATGTCCAGGGAGACCTCCTTTCAACCCTGCGTACCTCAGCACCACCAGTCTACTATATTTTAAGTCCAAAGCGGATAGTGAAGAGCTACAAAGGGTTTCTCAGAACTGGGTGACTGGGCAACAAAATGGCAGATGAAGTTCAACATAAGTACAAAGTAAGCCCCTTGGAGAACACAAGCCCAACTGTCCCTAATATTCAGCTAAGCAATCTTGGTGCCATTGTGGACAGCTCTCTGAAAACACTCACTCAGCGTGCAACAGATGTTAAAAGAGCAAACACATTGAACCTCTCTAGTCTGGTGCTCTCTCGTCCATTAACATCTGTAATCCAGCATGATTTTAGTGAGCCAGATGACCACTTATCATAGGTGTGGCCAAGGTTCCTGTGGTCCCAGAAAGTTTGTTTGCAGCTGCCTGTCCTGGCTGTTATTTAGCTCTAATGTACCCCTAAATACCTTTTAAGAGCCCTGTAAGCAGTGGAAGTGTTGGTAATGTGCTAGACAATATTGACCTCTGGCAAATTCTCTCATACAGCACCAGTCAGGTCCTGAGGGTGCTGGACTAGAGAGGTTCAACCCATAGAATGTCAGGAATCATTAGGAAAGGGCTAGAGAATAGGACAGAAAATATCATCAGGCCACTGTTTGTAAATCTGTAGTGTGTCCACACCTTGAACACTGTAAATGGTGACACAAATGGTCTATGGGCAGGAACATATGAGGCAAAATAAAGACTGGGACTTTTCAATTTGGAAAGGAGACAACTACAGAGGATATGACCAAGGGCAATAAAATGATGAACAGAGTGGAGAAAGCGAATGCGGGAAGCTATTTCCCCTTTCTCCAGATACACAAACCTGCCAGCCAGCACTTTAATGGAGAGGGCCATTCTGTTAAAGACCTGAGAGTTTGTGTTCTGCTGAAAAGGGACTTTAACAACAGTCTACAGAGGGAATGCTCAGAACTAACATTCATATTCAAATCTGACACATTAACAGGTGGTTTGAACAGGGACAGCAATTACCTGACCCATTGTAAGGGCTCTTTCCCATACTTTGATGTTTGATCTAACTCTTAACTTCCCCACCCCACACCCCGCCCCCGCCATCCCTCTGCTTTTCTGATTTGCCAACCTTGATAACAATTTTTTCTGATTTGTCAACCTTGATAACAATTTGTGGACCTCTGTGCTTTATATATTGAGCGTGTTTTGGTGAGGCTGTGGTCTGAAGAAGTGGGTCTGTCCCACGAAGACTCATCACTTAATAAATTATTTTGTTAGTCTTTAAAGTGCTACATGACTGCTGTTTTGTTTTGGTAGAACGCAGACTAACACAGTTCCCTCTCTGTCACTATTCTCAGAATATGAGAACCAGGTGTTACTCGTACACAGGCAGCAGGTTTAAAACAAACCAGAGGAAGGGCTTCTTCACACAACACACAGGTGACCTGTGCAACTCACTGCCAGGGGATGTTGTGAAGGCTGAAAGCATAATCGGGTTCAAAAAAAGAGCTAGATCGGTTCCTGGAAGTCAGGTCCATTGATAGCTATTAACCAGGCCGGGCAGGGATGGTGGCCCTGGCCTCTGTTTGCCAGAAGCTGGGAATGTGTGACAAGCGAGGAGTAACTTGATGACTCCCTATTCTGTTCACTCCTCCGGGGCACCTGGCATTGGCCGTGCTGGAAGACAGGGAACTCGGCTCGGGGGACCATTAGGCTGACCCACTGTTATGGCAGTGGCTTGCAAGCCCGCCCAGGAAACCAGCACTCTTGTTAGCAAACCTTGTCTGGCCATTTCCTGGTGATCTGAACACACACAGGTCAATCAACCTTCTTGCCGGTGATCACCCAGTCCAACCAAGAATGCAAAACTTGATCTGCCTCCACTGAAGTTATTGGTCAAACTCGCAGTGTTTCTCCTCACTGAGATGTCTCCCTGTGCGGCTCTCACTCAAACAAGCCTGGAATAAAGATGTTCTGGAAAGCACTGCTCTCCGGGGCTAAGGGCAGGTCTACATGAGACCTGAAAGTTGATCCTAGATAGGGCAATTCCAGCTATGATAATTGCAAAGCTGGAATTGTCATATCTAAGATCAACTTACCTGTCTGTCCTCACTGAGGGAAGTTGAAAGGAGAAACTCTCCCTTCGACCTCCCTCATGAGAATCAGAAGTACCAGGGTTGTCTGTTGAGCCCGGGTAGTTAGATTTAACGTATCCCTACTAGGCATGCTCAGTTGAACCCTGGAAGATCGACCCTGAGAGGGAGCTAGGAGGCTTTTGCGTTGGAAGTTTGCTAGAGCTGCAGCGGATTACTCCCCTACAGACTAAAAGCACTTTCATGAGGCAAAAAAATACAATGGGAATCGATGGTTTTGGCTATTGCGTTGTTGCGGTCAGCCACGGCAGGCCCTGCCTGTGTGAGGGTGATAAGAAGTCTGGAGTGGTGTTATAAAAAGGAGTTCGAAAGCCCAGTGACTATCCCCATGCCACAAAATGCAGTGATCAGCGAGAGACAGATTCCGGTCAGAATGCCTTGCTTCGCTACCGAGCCCGATGTGCGCCAGGGAACGTGGAACCAGTGGCGCTGTTCCATGAGTTCACACGGGCTACTTGAAACCATCCAGCCCCGCTGTGATATCAGGTTGCTTGGAGTTTCATGGTCCTTGATGTAGTGGGTTGGAAAATGGAGGAGTCACTGGGACAGAACTTGGCCCAGGGCTCTCTGGAAGGGCAATGCAGCTGTGAAGGGCAGAGGGTCAAGCTCTAGGTGAGGGCTGATGAGTGTGTAAGTAATGCCCAGTGAACTCTGGGGTGTGCTGAGCAGTGCTCATCCTGCCGAGAGGGTTCAAGGCAAAGCTGCCAGGCCAGAGACAAAGGGCCAGATCCTCAGCTGGTGGCAATCTGCACAGACCCATTGAGGTTGGTGTGCAACCCAGTGGAGCAATGTGATTTCCACCAGCTGGTGAAAGGGGCCCATTGACTCCAAGGGAGCAACATCAGAGATTTCAACCTGAGTGTTCTTACTGACTGCCTGGGTCTGGCTGTGTTTGGTAAACTTGGAGCATCCTCTGACTCTCAAAAGAACTGGACAGGCACAGTCCCATGTAACCAGAGTAAACATATTACTCTGGGGATACCATCACTGGACCTAATCAAGTTAATTATAAGATCAGGGGCTCATTCTCAGGTACCTGGATCAATATTATACATGCCATTATATGCCAGCAATACCCCCTCTACAATGTACATTGGACAAACCAGGCAAACACTTCACCAAGGAATGAATGGACATCAGGAATCTCAATATACGTAAGCCGGTCAGTGAGCATTTCAATGGAGTGGGCCATTCCGTTAAAGACCTGAGAATATGTGTCCTACAGCAAAGAGACTTTAAAAACAGATTGCATAGGGAGATTTGTGAACTGGGATTCATATTCAGATTCGACACATTAACACTTGCTATCAACAAAGACAATTATCTCACGCATTACAAGGATGGCTTCCCTTCCTTTGATGTTCGTAATGATCTCAGGCAAGAAACTTAACAACCCCCACCCCTCACCTGCCTCCTTCAGTTCATGTATTTGAATTGTCAGTTTTTATTGCATTTTTTTTTTTTTGGATCTCTGTACTATACATCTGGGTCTGGACTGGAAATTCTACAGATCTGAAGAAGTGGGTCTGTCCCACGAAAGCTCATCACCTAATAAATCATTTTGTTAGTCTTTAAAGTACTATATGACTTGTTTTGTTTTGTTAGAATACTAACTAACATGGCTACCTCTCTGTTACTATCAATAAATAGGAACTGAATTCAAACTAGAAAAGCCTTCAACTTAAAGTGCAGTGAAATTATTGTAGGACTTCTGTTGCCCAATGGGACCTATTTGAAAATACTTTCCATGGTGAAAAGCCTGTCCATTCACTTACTGTAAATTACAAATGGCATGAGGCAGTGTTAAAAGTTCCAGGATCCTGAGCAACCTCTTGGCATTTGCACTTAGTCCTTTGTCTTGACACCCTGAAGGAAAAAAAAGCAGGGAAAAGCACTTCCACCTGGTTTTGTAGAAGGAAACCTTTTGCTGAGTCACAGCCTGATCCAACCCCCACTGAAATCATGAGTCTTTGCACTGAATTCAGTGGGTTCAGGCTCTGGCTCTGGCTCCATTATTCTAATGCTTTGCCAATGGAGTCCATGCACAGTTTGTCATGCAAAAAAAAAAAAAAAAAAAAAAAGTTTGGTGAGGTTTCCCACAAGCCTGGCGTGAGGGAGGGCTGAGGGGTGAATGGGGTTTCAGGAAGGCTGCTGCCATCTGGGCCAGGTCTGTGTGTTCAGTTATGCTGGTGTTTAAAACAGACAAAAGAATCGCTGATCAGCAGTTCTGGGGAGGCGACAGGTGGCAGAAAGCTTTAGAAGACTATTACAGTGTACCAGGCAGGGGGATGACTCAGAAGTATTAGGTCACTTGTGGTTTTTCTTTCATGGTTTTGCTGTGAATGTTGACTTGTTTTTACTTCACAAGAAAGCAGTTGCTTTGTGTGTCAGCATGAGGCAGGGTAATTACGGGATTGCTGCTGTTGCTCTTCAGAACAATTCATGTGCTCACCAAACAATTTTTTGTTTGGCTGCCTGAAAAAAGAAAAGTCGTCACCAGCATTTTAAATATAACTGAGTGCAAAAGATGTCTCGTCTTTATTGGCTAGGAGATCTCGTTGGACCAGAGCCCTGTTGGTGGTTTTGGTACGGGACAGCGGGTACAGGTGATTTCTCCAAAGGACGATGAAGCTGCTCTGCACAGGAATGTGGTTAAGAGCCAACTTTCGCCTGTCACTTGCCATGGGTCAGATTACAAAAGCCTGTACCTTGCCCTCCGACAAGGGCATGAATATCACAGGCTCCAGGGACTAGAGGCACATTCTCCTTATTCCACACAAAAGAGTACCTTTGCATTATCATTGACAAAAACTGACAGCCACACGCTAGTGCAGCCAAGGTAGGAGCTTATGGAGCAGGTATCTGAGACATTAGCTATCATCTTTGGAAAATCATAGAAGACAGGAGAGATTCCAGAAGACTGGAAAAAGGCAAACATAGTGCTCATCTATAAACAGGGAATAAGAACAATGCGGGAAACTACAGACGGGTCAGTTTAACTTCTGTGCCAGAAAAGATAATGGAACAAGTAATTAAGGAAATCATCTGCAAACACTTAAAAGGTGGTAAGTGGTTAGGGAACAGCCAGCATGGATTTGCGAAGAACAAATCATGTCAAACCAATCCGATAGCTTTCTTTGATAGGATAACGAGCCTTGTGGAGAAGGGAAAAGAGGTGGATGTGGTATACCTAGACTTCAGTAAGGCATTTGATACGGTCTTGCATGATATTCTTATCGCTAACCTAGGCAAACACAACTTAGATAGGGCTACTATAAGGTGGGTGCAAAACTGGCTGGATAACCATACTCAGAGAGTAGTTTTTAATGGTTCTCAATCCTGCTGGAAAGTTATACCAAGTGGGGTTCCGCAGGGGTCTGTATTGGGACCGGTTCTGTTCTCTATCTTCATTAACGATTTAGATATTGGCATAGGGAGTACGCTTATTATGTTTGCAGATGATACCAAGCTGGGAGGGGTTGCAACTGCTTTGGAGGATAGGGTTGGAATTCAGGGTGATCTGGACGAGCTGGAGAAATGGTCTGAAGTAGACAGGATGAAGTTTAATAGGGACAAGTGCAGAGTGCTCCACTTGGGAAGGAACAATTAGTTTCACACATACAGAATGGGGAGAGACTGTCTAGGAAGGAGTGCAGCGGAGGGGGATCTAGGGGTTATAGTGGACCACAAGTTAAATATGAGTCAACAGTGTGATGCTGTTGCAAAAAAACCAAATGTGATTCTGGGATGCATTAACAGGTGTGTTGGGAACAAGACACAAGAAGTCATTCTTCCGCTCTGCTCTGTGCTGGCTAGGCCTCAGCTGGAGTATTGTGTCCAGTTCTGGGTGCCACATTTCAAGAAAGATGTGAAGAAATTCGAAAAGGTCCAGAAAAGAGCAACAAGAATGATCAAAGGTCTAGAGAACGTGACCTACGAAAAAAGGCTGAAATAATTGGGCTTGTTTAGTTTGGAAAAAAAGATCGAGGGGGGACATGATAGCAGTTTTCAGGTATCTAAAAGGGTGTCATAAGGAGGATGGAGAAAACTTGTTGTTCTTGGCCTCTGAGGATAGAGCAAGAGGCAATGGGCTTAAACTGCAGCAAGGGAGGTTTAGGTTGGACATTAGGAAAAAGTTCCTAACTGTCAGGGTGGTCAAACAGTGGAATAAATTGCCAAGGGAGGTTGTGGAATCTCCATTGCTGGAGATATTTAAGAGCAGGTTAGATAAGTGTCTATCAGCGATGGTCTAGACAGTACTTGGTCCTGCCATGAGGGCAGGGGGCGGACTTGATGGCCTCTCGAGGTCCCTTCCAGTCCTACCATTCTATGATTCTATAAGGTGAACGTGTATACCCACAAAAGGCTGGAGAGCGGGGTGAGGGGCATTTGAGGTACTGCAAAAAGCCAAGGGATTGAAACATCTCCAATACCCTACAGAGCAAGGCGGTGGCTGATGCCTTATACAATGTGCAAATAAACACGGTATTGCTCATTCCATGGCACAGTGCCCATTGCTCACTGCAGGGGTCACTGAAAAGACACCACACACAAAGGGACACAATCACATGGGCGGCTTCTTTTTTACTCTGTTCAGACCATTGGTGCTGGACGTTATGGAACATAACTTAAAAAGGAAGTGTAGGAAAGGCAGAAAGCAGCAACGCAATCCATTTAAATGGGTTTATTTGGGCCGTTTACTTTGTAATGATAAACTTCACACTTAAGGGGGAAGGATAACAACACCTCACTACTTTCAGCCATGTCACATGGAAATAATTGGTGACCGCTGCACAATGCTGCTGCGGTTGGCCTCGCCACCCCGTCCAACAATGGCCAGTTGTTTATTTTACCTCACCTTGGAAATAAGCCTGCATGGAAGAGCATTCCAAAATACACCCATCTAAGATTACAATCTCAGTGTAGGCGACGCTGCGTGTCTCCGTCAGTGCCTGGCGCTGTGGGTGTTCCTAGGTGCAGCATTTAAAGGCCACTTTGGGAGTTCTGTTTCAGCAATGCGGTCTTCATTTATGCACAGAAACTGGATACAATTCATAAATGATTGAAGTCTTGTCTTTGTCCGTGCCCGGCATGAGGACGTCATCCCAATTAATCACCTTTGGCAAAAAATGCATAAATAAATTGTCAAGCAGTTGAAAGAATTGCTTACAAAAATATTCTCTGGGTGTTTTAAACACCCATGGTGTGCTTGTATCATGGTGCATCATGGT
This sequence comes from Carettochelys insculpta, assembly GCF_033958435.1. Taxonomy (NCBI): domain Eukaryota; kingdom Metazoa; phylum Chordata; order Testudines; family Carettochelyidae; genus Carettochelys; species Carettochelys insculpta. The sequence continues at coordinate 2,855,596 of NC_134139.1, read as the reverse complement.
AGCTGTTGGGTCTGTTTTGGTAGCTCCTACATAAAACTGAGTAAAGCCCATGCCTGAACACAACCTCTTTACATGCTTTTGAAGGGCCAGGAGGTAAAAGCTCTCCCGAGCTGAAAATACACCAACACCCACTTCCCAAATATATCACTAAGAGACACAAGTCTTGGGGCTTTAGTCACTGCTTCACTTTCTCCAACTTTCAAAGGCAACAATCTCAGGGATTGCTTGATCATTGTCCAACTTTGATTTGCTAGCTGGTGTTTGTGCTATGCGCTGTGTCGGACCCAAGGGATAGAATGAGTTAGGGTTGTCTAATCAGCAGAGAAATTGGGCAACCAGACAGGCCAACAAACTGTTGTGACTCATAATTATCATCAAGCAAGCATGCAAGAAACGTGAACTGTTCATAACCACTTACATCCTTGGTTTCAATAGCAACAGAAAATATTTGTGCTAGCTTGACTTTGTCTGTGAGTTTTGAAAACACCCGATGGTGCAGTTTTATTTGTTCACTAGTGATTTTGCGTTGGACATACTGACATTTCGTCTTCAAACTTTGCTTAATATATTGCCAGATATGTTCATAGAAAGACACTTAAATAGCTCTTGAAATTTCATTAATCATTTATATGTTCCCATACTGCCAGCTCTTTTCTCCTACGCTAATAAACATATTGAAGTTTGCTCAACAAAACAACTGCAATTTTTAGCTTGTTCAACTTTGTTTTTTTTGTAGCTCAACATCTTCCTTCTCTCAGCTTTACAAATGCAGTTCCTTGGGTAATTCCATTTCTCGTTGTATATCTAGTTTTCAAAGACTGTCCTTCACATGATTCATGCCACCTGAAACAAATGCCTCGTCTCCACATTTACAAAAACAAAGTGTCTTTGGTGTGGCAAATCAATACAAGCCCTTTCTTTCCTGTTTTACAACACACAAGCCACAGGTTTGCCTTACACCAGTCACAACTGAAAAATCTGTCCAGCTTGATCACCAGATCCACATGTGAACTCTTTCTTGTTTTGAAACAAATACTCCACGTGCTCACTGTTAGACCTGCATATTTCTACCTTTCTTTTCAACAAAGTACCTCTTTAAAATAAGTTATATGGACCCCCCAGACTTCTCTCACGTACCCATGCCACCAGCTGAGAAATGTGGTCCTAAGGTAATCTGAGGTTTTGAAACAAGTGCTGTTCAATTTTTCCTGATTACTGTACCCTTTTCAGGAGTCAGATTTTGTTTTGCGTACCACCAAATTACACCTCACTTAAAAACTACTTACTTACAAAATCATGCAAAAATAACACAGAAGACTCCTACTGAAAACTTGCTGACTTTTTAACATTTTATTATCAAATAAATGAATTGGAATAGAAATATTGCATAGTAAATACTTTCATGCCTGGAAGGCCCAAGACCAGGAGGATGCCAGATATTCAAATATCCTGGATAGTAGCAAGGTATAGCTAGCAATGCATAACACTAAAGAAAAACAAAATTAGATATTAACAAACAGAAATGTATGCAGAGGACTTTATTTACCAACAACAGTAGCATTACACACTGTAAACTTATACTAGATTTGCTGACCAGGAAGCCCTGAAATATGCAATTTTGAGTTGCATTTAACTCCCATTGACACGAGTTAAGCCCAGCTCAAACTCGCGCTCTCCCTTGGACCTGGCTCAACCTCCCAGTCCCAGTTCAAACACCCCCACATGGCTCCATTCAAACCTCTGTGCACCTCTGGCTCACCATGCCCTGTGCCTGGTCCTGGTTCAAACAACCTCCCTCCCCGCCGCAGCCCTGGCTCCGGTTCACCCCCCGCCCTAACCCCTGTGGCCCTGGTTCAAACCCCTGTGGCCCTGGTTCAAACCCCTGTGGCCCAGTTCGCCCCCAACCCCATGCGCCTCTGGCTCACCACTCCCCATGGCCAGCTTCAGCTCCCCCCCGCCACATGGGTCCAGCTCACCCAGCTGCAGGGCTGTGCAGGCTCAGCTCAACTCCACCCCTTTACCCCCCTGCAGCCCTAACCCACCTCAGGCTTAACCCTCCTGCTCCCTTCCCACAGCCCCAACCCACCACCAGGCTTAACCTTCCCCAACAGCCCCTGCCAACCCCAGGCCTTACCTTTCAGAAGGTGCTCCAGGTGCTCCTGCTGCTGCCCTGGCTGCAGACCGTGCGTTCTGCTGGCAAACCCCCTCAACTTACAGGAAATTTGAGTTATGTGTGGGCGTGTGGGAACACAACCCGCACATAACTCGAGGGACTGTGGCATTTATTTGTGTTTACTTTCACTGTGCTGCATTTATGGAAAACGTAACTAAAGCTGACTTATGGTGAAAATGCGGGTGAGTTGAGAGTTGCAGATAATCGAATGCCGGCTGTGAAAGAGAAAGGCATGTGAACAGTCATTGTCTGAATGAACTGTTAGAGTGTACTGACTTTCCGGGTGTTTTTTATGTAGCCTGTTGTAAAACTAGGCAAATATCTAGCCGAGTTGATGTAGCCCCGGAAGACCTCAGTGTACACCCCAGGGTACACGTACCTCTGGCTGAGAAACACTTTTGTAGATGAACGTTCAGAGAGAGCCCTGGGTTTCCTACTGTTTTGTTAACCAATGCAGTTAACCAGGCCTCTTTCTGGGTCTACCTCGCTCTTGATTTTTGTTCCATACTTGAAGGCTCAGTTTCAGCCCAGGGTGCAGCAAGTGGCTCGCAGCAGGTTCGGCAATCCTGTCACCATTGCAGGCTGACCCAGCGCATCCCCTTGCAGGTGGGCAGCGTAGTGCAGACAAGCCCTCCTGGTGTTGTGATGCTGAGCGAGGGGAAAGTCTAGTATCAACAATTAACAGCCTGTGAAATGCTACAGAGTGCCTCTGAGCAGGGGGCCTCAGTTAGGGTCAGAAAACTCACCCCAGGGGACCACTTGCTCAGTCTTAATCCATGTCCTCCACCAGAGTGCCGCGCACCGCACCCCAGCCTCTTTCTCCAGCCTTGTCCTGGTTCTGGTCTCAGCTCCTAAGGCTTCTTGTACCCTGCTGGAGTAATTGCTCTGTCTACTGCAGCTCTTCCCTGGAGGCACTGGGATGGGTGAATAATAGTGGTTGGTGTGATGTGTGTGGCAAATTCCTGCCATATCCTTGAGAGACCTCACTGGCTCAAGTAAAAGTATCTTTGGGTCTGTTGGTTTAATTGAATGGTTTGTTGTGGGCTGGGACAATGTGTAACCTCTGGAGTGGGGCACCTATGACAGACGTGAGCCCTGGGAGTTCACGGCGTTATACCGAACAACGTGCCAGACTTGAATAGACTTTTGGAACCACAAGTTAAGTGAACGCAGCTCTCCACTCCTGGTTCTGCAGAAATCCAGCCCTTTAGAACCACCCCCTGAGGAGGGAGCCACTGTCTGTTGATCACCTGTTATGGAGGCCCAGGTTGCAAGCCTAAGATGTACCAAAGAATGGCTGAAATACTCACGGTGGTTCTGGCTCTCAGAGAGTGGCAACCATGGGGGAGACCCAGGTGTGAGTCGTGAAGGCCTGACACCCACCAGAGCCTAGAGCTGGCATTGGAGAGATCTTTGGGGAGCTTGTTACCCTGCCCATTATTGATTTTAAGATGTTTTCTCTATTGTGCTTTCACCTTAAAATAAATGTGCCTGCTTAAAAATAGCTGTGGGTAACTTATACCTGGTGGCCATTATGCTGCTCTGACCGTCCAGAGAAAGAGCGATGTTCAGGCACTGCCTTTCAGCTGGTGGGGCTCTCTAGGGTAGTGCAGTGCAGGCAGGGAACTGTGCTGCCCAGCAGCCCCTCGGTCTAGAGGGAGAGAAATGCAGGGCTTTACCCAAGAGGTGATGGCTGAGTTGCAGGGAGCCTAGAGTGGGTGCCCTTGGGGGACCGCAGAGGGGAGCCTGGGTGCAGCTGCTCTGAATTTCAATGGGGATCCACATCTGCTCTGCTGGCTGAGGACAGACTTGCTTCTGTTTGCTCAGAAAAACCAAGGGTGCAGCTTTCCTGCCCACAAGGGGAAACTTGCCTGCCAGCCCCATGCGTGCCCCATTCAGTGATCTCCCAGGGAGTTCTCAGAGCCCCCTGCCCTCCTTTGCCCAGAGCCATGACTTCGGACCTTGGGGAGATACGCAGAGCCGTTGTCTTGGCCCCCTCTGGCAGCCAGATCAGATGAAGCTTGAAATCCGTTTCAGGGCTGCAAGACATGACAGAGGGACTCTTTGAAGAAAGGCTCTAGGGACTTCCTGTTCTCTGTTTGGGATTGCAAAGCCCTGGCTGCTTCTGGGCGGAAGGGGGTTGCTCACTTTGCCAGGCAGCCCACTGGCTGCAGCAGCCTGTGCGTGGGATGCTGGTTGGTCACTGCTGTCACTGACCTGCTGGGGCACTTGGATCACAGGGCCGCTTCTCACTCTCCTGACAGCTACTTCTGCAGCAGCTGAGTCAGCAGGAGACTGGATCCGCCCTCTGGTGCCTGTCTGCTGCGGCTGCTGCTGCTGCTGCTGCTGGGGTTTGTCCACCTCAGGGGTTGTGCAGGCATGCGCCAGCACCACACTCTCCTCTCAGCAGTGGTCCACAGGTCCTCTGGGTTGTCTGCAGGTGCAGGTGATGCTGATGTCAGCAGAGAACTCTTCTTCCCTGGGGCTCCTGCCATCTGCTGGGGAAGCCCTTGGTACCAGGGGCAGACCTTACCAGCTCCGTTCTGCACCACCTGTGGTGCCTTCCCTCCAGCCATGGGAAGGGGATGGCTCATCCTAGATGACCTGCTCATTCAGAGCATTGCCAGCCAATCCCTTTCATCCTAGCACAGAGACGCAACAGCGCAGACCTCTGTGGCTGCTCCTTGGCGGATGGCTACCCCTCCCATACTCTACCTGCTTGGTGTCAGCTGGGGGTCCACAGGGCCCCATGCCTTGTGCCTGTCCTGTGTTCCCTCTGGACACTGTCTCTGAGCCATTTCCTTCCTTCACAGCTTCACCAGTCACTTCTGTGATATGCTCTCATCTCTCTGGCCACCTCTGAGCTTCCCCCTCCCCTCTCCTTCCAGCCTGCGGCAGCTAGGGACCAGCTACAACTGTCGCGGTAGATTCATGGATTTCATTGAACCTTGTGAGACCTCCTGTGTAACACAGGCCAGAGGCCTGCCCCCAAAGAACTTCTGGAATGGAGCTTCCAGAAGGCTTGGTTATAATTGATCAGTGATGGAGAATAAAACACGGCAGTTGGTATACTGTTCCGCCAGTTAATAACTCAACTGTTAAAAATTGGCCCCTTATTTCCAGTCTGAACTTCTGTCTCTTCAACTTCCAGCCCTGGACAGTGCTAGACCTGTCTCTGCTAGGACCCTAAGATCCATCCCACCAAAAAAGCAAGCCGTCCTATCGCACCTTAAAGATGAATCATTTTATTTATTAGGTAATGAGCTTTCGTGGGCAAGACCCACTTCCTCAGATTCTGGACCAGAACGAGCAAATGGGATAAACATATAGCAGGGAAGCGGGGAGAAAGAAGAAGAGGGGAAAAAGTGAAAAGAAAAAGGGGGAAGTCACTTATCATTAATAGGACCTGTGGAAGGAGTAAATTAGTTTAAGTGGGATGTCTGCCATTCCTGCAAATATCACATTGTTCTTGTAGTGAATAAGATACTTGAGATCTCTTTTAAATGTATCAAACTTGAAAATGAATCCCAAGTCAGATGTCTCACTGTGCAATCTGGTGTTAAAAATCCCTTGTAACAAGATTGTTACCTTAAGGCCCATTATTGTTTGTGCCAGGAGGTGAAAGTGGTCCCCTACAGGTTTATGCATGGTCTGATTCCTGATGGCAGATTTATGCCCATTCATCCTTTGGCTCAGGGACTGTCCGGTTTGTCCAATGTCTGTGGCAGAGGGGTTGGCTGGCACATGGCGGCACATAATCAAATCGTGCATGTGTAAGAGCCACTTAATTTACTCTTTCCAGAGCTGTGTGAAGCTGCAGACTAACGAGGCTCCCACTCTGAGTGTATTGAGCCAAGACCCCGTTATTAATATTCGCTCCCCAGGGAGATGTTTATAGACTGCGATCTAGTCATCACCCCACCAGCTTCCCTGGGTTCAGTTAATTTGCATCAGATGGTCTGACTGTGGACCGCCCGGGGTTCTAACAGTTGCAGCCCGACGCCCGTGTTGTTTTTGTAGCAGGCTGCTCTTTCATTGAAGAGTGCAGGCTCAGCCCAGGGCCAGGCGGGCCCCATCCAGCATCGCACTGAATGGTCTGCTATTAGTTGCCACTCTCCAGATTAAGTATCAGAGGGGTAGGTGTGTTAGTTTGTACCCACAGACACAGACTATCTCTGCGCTTTCGTGGGACAGATCCACTTATCACTTGTTCTTCAGGCCTGGAGAGGAAGTGGGTCTGTCCCACAAAAGCTCATCACCTAATAAATAACATTGTTAGTCTTTGAGGTGCTACAGGACTGCTTGCTTTGCTTTGTGAAGATGCCGACTAACACGGCTACCCCTCTGAGACTATTCCAGGGGACAGGATGGCTAAATAGTAGCAGAGAGGTGTCAGTCAATATTCTAACAAAATACAACAGCAGCCATGCAGCACATTAAAGAGTAACAAAACAATTTATTAGGTGATAAATTATTTTGTTAGTCTTTAAAGTGCTACATGACGGCTGTTGTATTTTGTTAGGTTGGCTAAACTGAGCAGAGCATAGCTCTTAACTGTATTTGTCCAGCAGAGACAAGTTAAGTTGAGGCAAGGGATGTTCTGTGAGCATTTCTGCAGCAAAGAATATGGAAGAAACAGTTATTTTAGAATGTATTTATACAGAGCAGTGAAGCAATCGGGAAACCCTTCCAAAAGATCACGTTTCTCAGATAAGCTGAAGACCTGAGTACAGTTTTAATCTTCACTACATGGAAGAGTTTCTGGTCTGTGTATAATAACGTACCAACCCTCTCAGGAATCAAATGCATGTGGCTAATCAAAGTCTCTGCGCCACAGAGCTCAGGGGCACCGCTGGTTTATATTTGTACTGATTTTTGCATTTCGGGCTTCGGAACTTGTCAGACAGCAGCCTCTCGAAAAGGCAGGCCAGGTCCCTTCGGAGGTTGCTAATAGTGAGAAAATGCAACTCGCTGGGATCCCACATTTAACAGGAACTGAAAGGACAAAAACCCCTCTAAAGGAACAAAGCCTATTGGCACCAATTCTGAAACACTTTCTTTTTATTAGCAATACAAATGTGTTTTCCAGCTGCTCTTTCGAACTGACTGGACTTTCTTGACATTTTCACACCCCCCCCAGTGTTGGGAAATCTGCCTTTTCACTCAACTTTTTCAGTGTCACGGTCACTAAGCTGGGGAACACAGTGATCGCTCCCTCCCCCCAGTTTGCAACTTTTTGAAGCTGGAGCAATTAAGCTGTTATTAATGACTGACGCTTAGAAAGGCTTGGCAACAGGTAGGCTGCTTGTGGGTTGATCATGATGATGCTTTTTTTTTTTTTAAATCTGACCTGCCCCAGACCCTTGAAAGGCCCCCTCAAGGGTTGACCTCACAAGCCTGGGTTTACAAGTTTAAACAGGAATTATTCAGGGAATGCTGGGGCGTGTGTCATGCAAGCAATCGAGCTCTATGGTTGCAATGGTTCCTTCTGGCTCAGTGGGACCCTATTTCATGACTCTAGGCGCCAAGGTGTCAAAGCATGAAGACTTCTTCACCTAATGGTTAAATGAAGGACTGCCAGTGATCCTTCTTTTCAGGGCAGATGCTTAGGCTGTGCAATGTCCCCTAGATGCACTGAAAGAAATGATATTAATAAAGCCTCCTGAATACAATGACTTGGATATTGCAGTGCCCCTCACCAGGGCCAATTGGTATGCCTGGTATTGCAAATACGCCTCTCCTTGTTTGCAGCTCTGCCTGCAGAACAGTAGCTTGTGAGCAGTCACAGCCCGAGGCCAATGTTGTTTTGCTTTGGTTCCCCCTTTACTGAGGTCACCAGTGTTCTGTCTGGGTGCACTCGCTGTCCGTGTCAGGTTAGCTGTCGGTCAGTCAGATCTGCAATTTGTTGGCTGTGCTGAAGATAGCTTAGGCCTGGCCTGAGGCCAGTGCTTCTCACTGTGTGTGTGATGTTAAAGCCAGTCAGATGTGCCAGCAGGATTGGGACCTATGTGCGCCATGGGGCCTGGTCACTGGACTAAAAGATGCATTTTTCAAATTTAGTTTGTGGACATGTTTTTAATGAAGATGTTTTAAAATCCTGCCAAGCGACAGGGCTGGGGGAGTGCTAGTGAGGGACCGAGGCTGCAGCCCCGTCAGTCTTCTCATGCCACAACACAACTTGTCCTGCTTACATGAGCCTCTTCCATCTTCTGAAAGGCATGTCAGCCGACATGTTCTAAAAGGGAACCTTGTCCGCAGGCGTGGGCAGGGCTTTGGCATGCAGATGGGTGGGTGTGAGCGTGGCTCCGACTTGCACCCTGAGATGGCTCCCATTGAAAGCAACAGTAATATTCCTGCTTACTTGGTTGGGTCCTGGATCAGGCCCCCAGGGAGTGAGGGTGCTCGATCCCTTCATTTTGTGTTGAAAAAGGCAAAGCAAAGTCGGTCTTTCCTTTGCAAACACTCCATGGCTGCTGTGCTGTAGGGAGCACAAGACTGAGTCCATCTGAGAACCTGGTGTACTTGAGAGCCCACCAGATCAGTGTGTTGATAAACTGAGCGGCCTGGTTCAGAGCCCACATTTTCTGTGAAAACAAGGGCGAGGTCCCTGCACCTTCCACATCAGAGCCTCAGGGGATGTCTACGCAGCAGCATGATTCCGAGATAAGGTATTCTGCAAGAGTTATTCCAAAATAACGCTGCCACACACACAAAATGCACTTTGAAGTAGCACTGAGCTATTTCAAAATACAGCACCTACACACACAGAGGCTGTGTCTACACGTGCCCCAAACTTCGAAATGGCCATGCAAATGGCCATTTCGAAGTTTACTAATGAAGCGCTGAAATGCATATTCAGCGCTTCATTAGCATGTGGGCGGCAGCCGCGCTTCGAAATTGACGAGCCTTGCCGCCGCGCGGCGCGTCCAGATCGGGCTCCTTTTCGAAAGGACGCCGCCTACTTCGAAGTCCCCTTATTCCCATGAGCTCATTGGAATAAGGGGACTTCGAAGTAGGCGGCGTCCTTTCGAAAAGGAGCCCCGTCTGGACGCGCCGCGCGGTGGCAAGGAGCGTCAATTTCGAAGCGCGGCTGCCACCCGCATGCTAATGAAGCGCTGAATATGCATTTCAGCACTTCATTAGTAAACTTCGAAATGGCCATTTGCATGGCCATTTCGAAGTTTGGGGCACGTGTAGACACAGCCAGAGCCTATTTTGAAGTAGAGCCTTTGGATGCACTATGGCGTATTTTGAAATAGGCTCTATTTCCAGGCTACACAGCCCCTAGTTTGAAATCGGTGCTATTCCTCATGCAGTGAGGTTTAACTTGCGCGCTTTGGAGAACTCATCCAGCAGTTTTTGAAGCTGGTCTTCTGTGGGAGACACTACAGCAGCATCGTCTGCGAACAGCATGTCTGTGATGAGGACTTCTCGCACCTTAGACTTAGCTTTCAGCCTTGCAATATTAAACAGTTTCCCATCAGATCTTGTGTGCAGCAAGATGCCCTCTGTTGAAGGTCCAAAGGCATGCTTCAGGAGGAGTGCGAAGAAGATCCCGAACAACGTCGGAGCAAGCACACATCCTTGTTTGACACCGCTCCTGATTCTGAAAGCATCCGATAAAGCGCCATCATATTGGATGGTTCCTCTCATGTCTTCATGGAACGACTGGATCATCTTGAGTAACTGTGGAGGACAGCCTATCTTGTGGAGCAGTTTGAACAGACCATCCCTGCTGACCAAGTCAAAGGCCTTGGTCAGGTCAATGAAGGCTATGTAGAGTGGCTTCCTCTGCTCCCTGCATTTCTCCTGCAGCTGCCTTAGAAAGAAGACCATGTCAATGGTAGACCTCTCTGCATGGAATCCACACTGCGATTCGGGGTACACCCTCTCAGCAATCTTCTGGAGTCTGCCAAGGATGACGCGAGTGAACAGTTTACTAGTGATGCTTAGGAGGGAGATTCCATGGTAGTTGTTGCAGTCGCTTCTGTCTCCTTTGTTCTTATACAATGTTACAATGTTAGCATCGCGCATATCCTGTGGAACCTCACCCTCTTTCCAGCACAGGCACAGTAGCTCATGTAGGGGTTCCAGGAGTGTGTCCGCAGCACACTTGATTACCTCTGGTGGTATACCAAAGCGTGCAAGGACTTTGGGCTTACCATCAGCCTAAAGAAGACAAACGTACTTGGTCAGGATGTTGCTGAATCCCCATCAATCAGCATTGACAACTATACGTTAGAGGTTGTCCACGAGTTCGTTTACCTCGGGTCCACCATCACTGACACCCTGTCGTTGGACACTGAGCTAAATAGGAAGATCGGAAAAGTGGCCACAACTCTGTCCAGACTCAGCAAGAGAGTGTGGAATAACAACAGGCTGTACACTCACACCAAAATGCAAGTCTACAGAGCCTGCATCCTCAGCACCCGCCTTTATGGCAGTGAGACTTGGACTCTGTATGTCCGCCAGGAAAAGAGGCTGAACGTTTTCCACTTGTGCTGCCTCAGGCACATCCTTGGAATATGATGGAAGGACAGAGTGACCAACACCGCCGTCCTCGAGCAAGCTGTAATCCCAACCATGCACACCCTCCTCAGGCAGCGTCGGCTCCGCTGGCTTGGCCACGTCCACAGGATGAATGATGGAAGGATTCCAAAAGACAACCTGTATGGTGAGCTAGCCTCTGGCAAAAGACCTCCCGGACACCCCCAGTTGCGTTACAAAGATGTCTGCAAGAGAGACGTCAGAGAGGTAGACATCGAGCTGGACAACTGGGAAGAACTAGCAGATGACCGCGGCAGATGGAGGCAGGGGTTACACAAGGGCCTTCAGAAGGGCGAGATGAGGATCAGACAGCTAGCAGAGGAGAAGCGAGCGCACACAAAGCACAATAAGGACTTGCCAGACACCCACCACATCTGCAAGAGATGCAGCAAGGACTGTCACTCTCGTGTGGGTCTTCATAGTCACAGTAGACGCTGTAAATGAAGCCCTCAATTGAAACTATAAAGGGCGCGATCCATAGTCTGTGCAGACTGAAGGATGCCTACCGAGGTTTACCTGTTCTGAAATAAACCAACCACTAGTTCCAAATGGTTTAGAAATAGCGGTTGTGTTGTGTAGACACTAGCAAAGCTATTTTGAGATAACCTTTTCAGTGGCATGGTACGCTTCAAAGCGATACATAATTCCAAGGCACACCCACTCATTTTCAGCTGAATCAGTTGCTTAAATGTCACCCCTCTGCCCCTGCATGTTGGAGCTGGGATGTGGCATTTAAATTACATCCCAGCACCAACAGGCTTCCGCCCTCCCTCCTGGCCACAAACGGGAGGGCTCCCCACCCCGCTGTTTGGGCCAGGAAGCAGCATTTCCGCTGCCTGCTGGAATGAAAGGGCTCCTGTGATATCTGCATTTCCCTTGCAGCAGCTCAGCAAAGGGCGACTGCAGAGAGAAGAAATTGACTGACCCCATGCCGGCTGGGGCTGAGGCAGCACGGCTGGTGCAAGGTCCTCAGTTCCCAGCTCCCCACCCTTGGGTAGTTCTTTGCAGAGCCTCTGCCAGGGAAATGGAGCAACCTTGCACCAACTGGGACTCAGGCAGCCTTGCTGCTTGAGCCCCAGCTGGCTTGGGGTCATCAATTTCCTGCAGTGACTCTGCAAAGAGCTACAGTGAGGGGAAATTGATGAAACGTCACAGTGCACTTGAACAGTTCTCTCAGCACACCAGTGTGTCCTGGCACACTGGGTGAAAACCACTGGGGTAGACATACTCTTAGCAGCCCAGTTCTCCACTGCCCTGTGACTTGCACAGCCTTGTCCATCGGTTCTGGTCTGAGATGTCTTTGTTTAGGTTGGACATTAGGAAAAAGTTCCTAACTGTCAGGGTGGTCAAACACCAGAATAAATTGCCTGGGGAGGTTGTGGAATCTCCATCTCTCGAGATATTTAAGAACAGGTTAGATAAGTGTCTATCAGGGATGGTCTAGAGAGTACTTGGTCCTGCCATGAGGGCAGGGAGCTGGACTTGATGGCCTCTCGAGGTCCCTTCCAGTCCTAGCATTGTGTCATTCTATGTGGCACTGGTGTGACTGACCACTCACAGTGAGGCCAGAGAGAACCGGTGCCTGGGAGTTTTACATGAAAACTACAGCCAGTCAACGGCTCTCATGTTGAAGCATGAGCTGCCTTCACCTAATGGCCAAGTAGCGGCATGTCAATGAGCCTTCCTTTGGCATGGTCTTGTCCCTTCCTCCCCAAGCTGTGCAGTGCGTCTGGCACAGTGACATCTCTCAGGCTTCAGGTGAGGAAGAAATGGGGTGGGGTTCCAACTGTGATGTGCTGTACAACCCAGCCCCCTAGGACCTCCACCTGCCAAGGAGGTGCCCAAGGACTCAGGCAAATCACCCAGTGTGCAGACAATTGGCCACTGCCTCCCATATAACAGACATGCTAGGGCCAGGAGTTTGCCCCCATCTGCTGGTGAGTGGGCCCGGAGTCGTCCTCTCACTCTAGCTGGAGGATGTGGAACTTTGAGCTCCCTTGAAAGAAGTATTTGTTGGCAGTGTGAACCCTATGGTCATGCTTTTCACAGCCTCTTTTGCTATGCTGGCCAGAAGGAGGGAACTGTGGCAACTGTAAAACAAGGTGTTCCCCACAGTGTCATTTCAGGTTATGGGGTTTCTTCCACAGTATCTCGGGCTTAAAAATAAAGGTATTTTTGCTGAGTGCAGGGAGGGATTTTTGTGCAAGGGGAAGAGAATTAAGTCCCGATTCTGAAATCCCCGAGAATTTGGCTTGACTGTTGCAGAATTGGACCCAGAGCACTGCCAATTTTGTCAGACAAAAAGCAGATAATGCTCTCTGTTAGCAATTGCCCCTATTCCCTCTCTTTGTAAGGAATCGTTCCAGGCCAACCCAACTGGTTCATTGCCATCTGTGATGGGATCCAACGAGAGCTGGCAGCATGATGCGTTATTTGGTTTGCCCGTGATTTCAAACAACTGTGTGGGATTTTTTTAAGTTTAAAGCATTTCTTAACATTTTCTATTGGTCGGTGGGTGTGATCATGCCAGTGGCATGTGTGGAAGCCCATGGCAAGTGTGGAAGCAGCCCCTGTGCATCCCAACTCAACAGGTGTGGCAGTTACGTCCTATAAGGATGATGGACTCCACACTCAATCCCAGGGCTCACACAGTGACACCTCCTTTCATTGTAAGAGTTTGATCCAACAGTTGAACTGTGTCATCTCACCACAACCCTGACAGCTCTTGTTTGAGCACAGCTCCATGCTGCTACTGCGTGGTATTGAAACAAGAGCTTCCACCCTTGCTATCTACTGGGTCTTCCCACAGGAATGTGTCAGTGAGGCTAGTATTTTAAATTTGTTTTATGCCCAGAAATCTGAGAGTGTCAGTGCATGGTACAGTTCCAGTTACAAAGCCTAAGATCACCAAAACATGACTAACAATAAGTCCTGCGGCACATTATAGACTAACAGATATTTTGGAGCATAAGCTTTTGTGGGCAAAGACCTGCTTTGCCCACAAAAGCTTATGCTCCAAAATATCCGTTCATCTATGAGGTGCCCCAGAACTTCTTGCTGTTTTAGAAGATACAGACTAACTTGGCTCCCTCTCTGACAGGAAGCATGAGTAACACACAGGGATGGTTTTCATGGTTTACCATGGGCTTTGCGATAGTTGCATTTCATGCGGCACATTTACAGTACTGTATATCTCTCTCTCTTACCATATCAGTCCACTCAGGAACAAGTGCAAGATGTGCAGATGATTACAGCAGTTGTATAGTGATGAGAGCCTGTTTTGGCAAGGCGAGGCAAGTTGTTCTAAATCTGCGTGGTGTTTCTGTGTGGTGAGCAGGTTTGAATCATGTTAGCTTTGACAGCTTAACTTTGTGTAAAATGACACTTCCAAAATACTGCCAGCAGCCGATGTGTTGTTACATGAGTAGCATATAGTTTTGTTAGCCTCAGAAGGGATTTAAATGACTCCCTGGCTGTAGTAATTTTTTTAAAATTTGAGATGTGTACTGTCTTCTGTTTTTTTCTTGTTGACTCATGTAGCTGGTCTTTTGATCTTAATATGAAACTAGACACACAATTATGGTGAAAAACACTTCATAACTGAAGAGATATTCTTTATTTTTACCTTGTACTTTTTAGCATAATTTAGTTCAAACCAAATGTGTTTAAACTTTGCCAGAGTCAATTGTTTGTTGAATAAATGTCCTCATCTTATCTTATAAATAGTTTATGGATTTCTTAGGCAAAAGCTTAGTTGTTTTATATTTACAATTAGGAACGGTTGAAAAGTTACAGATAACACTTGTTCCCAAAGGAAAATTGGGCTTTTGGCCAATTGGTTTTTCTTTTTCTTTTGCAAAAATATCTTTTCCACAGAAATATTTGAGTTTTTAATGTGAAACCAAACACCTCAAAACAGAAACCGTCTTGGGTTTTGGCTGAAACTTGTTGGTTTTTGAGTTTTTCCCCTCCTTCCCCCAAAATGTTCACTAAAAGATGTTTTCCTATGTGTTAAATTTTCCATGGAGGAAGATATATTTTAATGACTAGTTGGATGGTATTCTACCTGTATATCCAGATAACCATTTTGGCATCAAATATAAACCTTTATATTGGTGAAGCTAATTTACCATTGAGATTAATAGGAATTTTGCCATTCATTTTATTGGGAGAAAGATTGGGCCTGATATGAATGAAGGAAGTTAATTATCTTTGTGCAGTTTTCTGACATCCTCAGGGCTTCTTTCATTATCGTGCTTGCCTAACAAACAGAGTTAGGTGAATAACAGACTTTTGGTTTGCTGGGGAAGAAAAACTGTTCAAATTGAACAGAAACAGATTTTTTTCTTTAATTCAACTAATTGAAAAGGCAAAAAATCCCTCTGAACAACTGCCCCCCCACCCCAAAATTGTTCCAGCTCCTGTAACTTGTTTCTCTTTTACTTTAGGCATTTCAATTTAAAACAAAAATTGAGATAATTAAAGAAAATTTCAAAACTAAGCCGTTTTGAATTGAGAAACCAAAATGTTTCATTTTTAAAATGTCAAAACAAAATTGTTTTAGGGTTTTGGCATTTTTTTCCTGACTGAAACAATTTGGCAAAATCAACACCAACATACATTTCTGTCTGAAAAATGTTCTGGTCCAAAAATGTTGTCGGTTGTAGTTGCCCCAGAGCCAGATGCCTTCCTGCTTGGTGAATGCTAGTAGGGTATGTGTTTGAAAAGAGCTTTGCGATCCTGTGTCCAACACATTTTTCTGTTCCCATTCTAGGCCTCCAGGTTGTCTCTGACGGAGGGACACAAGCAGACGCATGGATAGAATCAATAGCAATTCTCTTGCCTCTGTCAGCCCCAAACACTGATGTTATGGGCACTTCTCCAGTTTACCTGAAAGGTGAGGCACTTCCTGTCAGTGTTCAGACCCTTCTGTGCTCTGTGTCAGGAGGACCTGTTGATCCTTTGCTGATAGGCTGGGAAGCCAATCTGTGCTAGCGTTAACCTGTGCTTCTTCGCTTCGCTGCACTGGGCTCTGTGTCTGACATCTGCTTAAGGAGCCTGCCATGAGCAGCTCTCTACTTAGGGCCGTGGTTCCCGGTTTTATATGGCCACAGAACTCATTTAAACTTGAAAGAATTTTGTGGAATCCCATTCCCAGACTCTACTGCCCTCAGCCCCCAAACTTGCCCCTCATCTCTAGGCTTTACCTGCCTCAGCCCTCAAATTTGCCCCCGAACCCCAAGTTTAACCTCCATCCTGCAAACCCACCCCCCATTCCCAGGCTTAACCCCTCTCACCCCCAAACTCACCCCCCCACATCCTCAGGCTTAGCCCCTCTCAGCCCCATACCCACCCCCGGGACTAACCCATTAGTGGTGTTGGCTGGGAGCCTACCCCAGGCAGCCACATGCACCCAGCGGAAGGAAGGCTGGCGTGAAGGTGTTCTGCTGGTGGGGGGTGAGCAGAGCCACGCCCGCCGAGGGGTGTGGCCACTCGGGTAGCGGGATGAGCATAGGGCTCTCTGTGGCTCCCTGCCCTGCCACCGCTGAAATAATGGAACTCAATTCAGTGGGTTTAATGGCCAGATCCCTCCCACCGCCCTGCCAGCCATTAAACCAATTCCATTTAGTTCTATGGTTTTGGTGGAGGCAGGGGAGGGAGCTACAGAGGAGTCAGCTCTTTTAACGGCATTTTCTTGCAGAACCCTTGGTTTCACCTCGGAACCCTGGGGTTCTGTGGAGCAGTATTTGGGGAACACTCCTATGTCCAAACTTAGGAGTGACGGAGGCTCCCTAAAAGTGTCTGTGTCGGGCAGGGGAGGGGCTGAAAGAGACAAGCTTTGTGCTACACAGAACTCTTTTTGGGTCTGGGAAAGGTACTCAGAGCATCACAGCTAAATACCAAGTGGAACAGATTGTTTGGTGTGCAAGCAGTTAACACAAGAAAGACCACACAAGGCTGAGTGGCCTACTAACACCTCTGCAGTCAGAGAACCAAAGGGTGTCAGTAGCCTACAGATTGCTGTACTGAGACATAGCTGCAGTTTCTTTACTGAAGTCCATGATTTTTAATGTCAAGCGAAGTTATGAATTTCAGCTCTCAGGCTTGTCTTTGGGAGGTATTGGGCTGGTTTCCTTTAACAATAAGGAGTGAGAGGCGCGAGGGTTTGTGAAAGATCGTTCGCCCACGGATGATGTGGTGTTTGTCTTTTATCATTTTTCTGTGTGAGTTCATTCGAGAACAGTCGTCTGGTTTCACCCATCGGTCCTACCCAGGCCTGTCATAACATGTGGCGTACCTCATCCGGTGCACCTAATGTACCAATAACAACAGGTCGGCAAAGCCAGACAATTAAATACCTGTTGGGTAGCTATTGCCGGGAACTTTCAGAGGCAGCTGCCAGTGGTGCTGGGCTGCACGGCAAAGCCTGATCTGAAATAAACTGTGTGGTCCAAGGGGTTCCCTGGCTGCAAACACAGGAGTTTGGGGATTGTTTGGCAGCCGTATGCTTGAGAGAGTTCTCCAGGAGCAAACAGAGGAGAAAGCCATCAGAGTGGGACCGAGCGGGGTCGCCCCAGTGAGTTCCCTGCCTACTATGCTGAGTCAGGCTTCTGCTCTCTGGCCTAATGAGATTTAAGGAGTTCATACAAAAGTGAAGCAACTTTACTAGGCGAGACTGAGTGAGCCACCCTAGAACATCCCTCGTCCAGGGCTTAGGGTGCTCTCTGGCAGGTGGGAAACCTGAGCCAGGCAGCCTGGGAACCAGAACCTGGTCTGCCACCAGCTGGGTGCTCTAACCACAGGCCATTGGGTACAAAGAAGACTTTGCTGAGGCCTTGGGCTTTTTGCCAGGAGGGCCTGAGCTGGCATAGGCACCTCATTCCAGGACAAGCTGCAGGCTGGCCCCTCCCTCTGATCTGGATACAAACATCCAATCCCCTTTGAGGGGCAGGGCTCCCCCCTTCCCCGCCCCCGTTAGCGCTGTTCCCTATTGGCATGCTGGAGTGACTTCCTGCTGGCTGGCTTTTGTGAATCCCAGGCTTAGGGACCTCTCTTTCCTCACATGGCGTGTAGGGTGCCTGGGCACCCAGCGGGGGGCATGGCTTCCAGTGGGCAGCAGAGCACCTCAGAGATAGCAGCCGCAAAGCCAGGTGTGATCTCGTCACATTCAGTGTCACCACGTGGATTTTTCATCATGTTCTCATGTGGGTTAAGAAACAGCCTGGTGAATTTTAGTGTTAGGCTTACCAGGATGCCAAAGCAGTTTGAAGGCTAAACGTCATTAGCAGCAAACACTTGTGTCCTGGAATACTTGTGTATTGTCTGCACTAGAACGCACCATTAGGTTAGTTAATGTGTGTCTGGGGCTACAGCTACACTATGAAACAAAGTCGAAAGAATTAGAGTCAACTTTGTAACCTGGGCTTTTATAAAGTTGAAGTTGAGTTTCCGCACCTGCCCATAAAATTGACTTAGTGCATACCCACTAAGTTGACAAAGTTTGACTGTTGCTGCAGTGCATTGTGGGAACCTATCCCACAGTTCCCTCAGCCCCATGGCATTCTGGGTTTTCTTGTTGGTGCCTTATGGGAAAAAAAGCTTCGCAAGCGGTTGTGGTGTGTGATGTCACCTTCCCAGAATGCATTGCCCTCATTCCCCTCCCATTGAAAACAAAGGGCCATTTTTCTGAAGGCAGTTTCCTGGACGAAAGTGTTTGATTTGTTTGCATTAGAGCCCCGTGGCCCCACGCCATTTGTAAGCATCCATTGCTAGCACCATTCTTAATTCGGTCCCTCATTAAAGAAGAGGGACTTTAAAAATAACCTGACTGTGCTATGTCAACAGATCACTCAGCTACTTTTGCCCCAGTGACAACACGCCAAAGAGGTCACTGCCGGGGGTTCATTCTGTCCCCGTCGTTCAAAGAAGAATGACTTTTAAATATAACCTTACCAAACGTGTCTCTGGAGCTAATGAGCTCAGGGAGCACCCAGCTGATTGTGCCATGTCAACAAGTGGCTTGACTACTTTTCCCCTGGTGAAAACACACCAAAGAGGTCACTGCTGGGACCGTGGCTCCCTGGAGCCACACCCTTTGGGAAGGGAGAGTATTGGCATGTGTTGCTGCTGAGGGGCCAGCCCCTGAAAATATCCGTTGCCAGGGGCCAGCCCCTCTGAAGTGCAGAAAAGAAGTTTCTCAGCCTCTCCTGCTAAATCCTGTGCAGGGAAGAAGCCTTCACTCTGTGCAGGGCAGAACATGCAGCTGTCTGCTCTGCTGCTGTCTGGTCCCCATAGCCCAGCCTCCATGTGATGTGGCAGGGCGGGGGACAGCCAGCCGAAATGAGATTCTGGGTCTCCTGGTGGCTCCATGCTGGGGCTCTCTTTCAGGGCTACATGCGATCACCCTGCTGATCATAAAGCAATGAATTCAGAACGCTTGGTTTCTCGTTTGCTACTTCCTGCACACCTGGAGAGCTGCGGAGCTGGACGTGGCCAGAATGGACACATTCAGGGCATTGTGGGATACCTCTGGAGGCCGATTTAAAGAAACGCAGTTTCCACACTGGCATTAATTCGACCTTTTAAATTCAAACTTGGCTTTACGCCGCCTTGGAGGGTCATGGTGACAAAGTTGACCTTAGCACCCCTTAAAACTGACCTAATGGTGTTTGCAGTGAAGACAGTCATGCTGTAAAATTGAACTAAGTGCCTTCAAAGCACCTTTATCCTCTAGTGTAGACATAGACTGAGTGACACTGTCCTTGCTGCTTCTCTTTGGTGGGACAGTTCCTGCTAGGCTGGTTAATTGAGCCCGTAAGTACAGGGCCTGGCTGTCATGTGCTGAACATGCAGCAGCTCCACTGAAATCCAGAGTAAAGTCATAGATTTCAATATCCTGAGGGACCATTATGATCCCCTAGTCAGACCTGCTGGAGAGCACAGGCCAGGACTTGCCCCTGAATAATTCCCAGAACAGAGCTTTTAGAAACACATCCAGACCTGCTTTAAAAATCATCAGTGATGGAGAATCCACCATGACCCACCCTTGACAACTGTTCCAGTGGTTAATGGCGCCGACGGATAAAATCTATGTTGCCTTCCTCTGTGTGAATTTGTCTGGCTTCAACTTTCAGCCACTGAGTCATGTTAGACCTTTCTCTGCTAGACCCAAGGGCCCATTATTAAATATTTGTTCCCTGTGTAGATACTAAGAGTCATCAGATCATTCCTTAACCTTCTCTTTGTTAAGCTAAGTCAATTGAGCTCTTTGAGTCTGTCACTGCAAGGCAGGTTTTCTAATCCATTAATCACTCTTGTGAGTCTACATAAAATACAGACTTGATGGGTCCCTTTTCGACCTTCGTCGTCTGAATGCTAAAACCAAGACACTTGAGAGGCTCATCCTTGAAGTCCTTTTTGCTGAGGGCTGTGCACTTATGGCACACAAGGAACCTGGTCTCCAGCTCATCGTCAACGAGTTTGCTGATGCCGCTCGCCTCTTTGGTTTGACCATCAGCCTAGGAAAGACCCAGGCGCTGTTTCAACCTGCTCCAGGATCTGCTGCTCTCCCCGCTTCAATCTTTATTGCAGGAACAGAGTTAAAAACAGTAGAGGAGCTCAAGTACCTTGGCAGTGTGACAGCCAATGACGGCTCCCTGGACAAAGAAATCAATGCCAGAATCTGCCAGGCCAGGCGGGCACTAGGACATCTGAGAGAGCGAGTGTTGAATCAGGACAGTATCTGACAGTCCACTAAACTGAAAGTGTACAGGGCTGTAGTCCTGACCAGTCTCCTGTAGGGCTGTGAAACCTGGACCTTGTACAGAAGACATATAAAAGTGCTGCAGCGCTTCCACACACGCAGCCTGAGGTCAATACTGCACATTTGATGGCAGGTCAGAGTTACAAACCTGGAAGTCCTGGACAGAGCAGGAACCACGAGCATCGAAGCCATGATTCTGGCAGCCCAGCTTAGCTGGACAGGGCACGTCACACGGACAGAGGAGTCAAGAATCCCTAAGCAACTCCTCTGCGGTGAACTCTCCCAGGGCAAAAGGAATCCAGGTAGGCCTCGCAAGAGATATAAAGACTGCGTGAAGGCCAACATTGCTCACGCTGGTTTAAAACCAGATCAGCTAGAGCAGCATGCAAAAGACCGAACAGGCTGGCGTGCTCTCATACGACACACATATGACAACTTTGAAGAGCAGCGACGTGTACGCCTCATTGTTGCTCGTGAGAGTAAGAAAGCAACAGCAGCAGCCGCACCAACAGAGCCAGGACAATTCCCTTGCCCCCACTGTGAACGCCCATGCCGTTCAAAGCTTGGACTCCTCAGCCACGTGCGAGTCCGCAGCTGATGAGCCTGTGCAAGCTCAAGACGTCATCGTCGGACACGACGGACTAGCTACAAAGGCTTTTCTCTGAACACTCTGAAATTTACCAGCATCCTTCTTGGACTATGAGCACCAGGCTTGGATGTAGCGCTCCAGCAGGGGCAACAACTTCCGAGACAAACACTTGTTTCTAGCCCTACTTGGGATTCTGCTGTCTGTGCAGCCCAGGCTCGTGTTAGCTTTTTGGGCCACAGTCTGGCAGTGAGCACTCACGGTTAGCTGTTGTCCACCCTGTGCTGCTATTATTAGGCCAGCAGCCCAAGGCAGTGGGGCTAAGACTCACTGCTGTGGGTTGTTCAGTACAGTACAGACGCACCCACCCTTAGCTACCTGCACTGGGAACACGGCCCCAACTCCTGCACAGTGCTTCTCTGTCTATGAGGTTCAGCACAGGCCGGCGGTGTGGTGGCACAAGGGCCCGAGGGGACAAATGAAGACAGCTCACCAGAAGAGCTCTCTGGGGCCGTGGAGTGGTGGAGCGGTCAGGGGATGTATCCAGCAGGCTGCTGGCTTCGCTTCCAATCCTGCCACCCCGCCACAGGTCCTGGGAAGCAGAGCTCAGCTGCTGCCCAGTGCTCGGCTCCAACACCAACACCTTGACTACTTCCCCTGCACAAGGAGATCTCTGCATCTCTCCCACCACTGGGCACAGCTCCTGATCCCCAGGCACCGTGCCACCAGGCTTCTTCGTCACGGAACGCACAGCTGGGCTTCTTTGACCCATTTCCAGCTGCATCTGGTACTGGACCCAGGGGCACTTGTGAGGCAATGGGCTGTAGCCCCTCCTGTGTGTGGAGCTACCAAGCACCTCTGGGAGATGCTGAGTGCCCTCAGCAGCCTTTGGCTCCTGCTTTTCGCCAGTTGGGCTTGGAGCAGGCTCAGCACGTGCTCTCACCCAGCAGCAGCTGAGGTGCCACTTCCCCCTCTGGATGATATCCTGGAGGCAGAGTACGGCAGCTGTAATTCCTGCCTCCGTTCCTCTGCTAACTCTGCACCCCTGCAGGAATGCGCGCTTACGCAGGGAGACCAGGAGGCACACAGCCTAAGAGGACTGCTCTCTTCTGCTCAGACCATGCATGTGTGGACAATGAAGAGTCGTGGTCATTTCACATGGGTATCCCACGAAATATAAATCCCCTCAACTGGCTTTCTCTCTGTCTCTGACTTCCATCTCATGCCACCCTTCTATATTTCACTGGCAATGCATTGGGGCAGGGCAAGGCAGTGTGGGATTTGGCCCATGGCTACTAACAATCAGGTTCTTTGATGGCTTGACTTGCACGGGCACAGGAAAAAAAACCCAATTGTTCTCCAGGTCTTATGGTCACTAGCCGGACAGCACAGGCTTCCCATGTGTCTGGGCTGTCCTGGCCAACGCCTCTGTTCTGATTCTCTGCCTGGGTTGATTTTAACCTAACATGTTGCAGCCCCAGAAGAGCCCTGATCGGTTGGCTTCTGGATCAATCCCTTCCCTGTCTCCACAGCTGATTCGCCTGTTCCCCTGCAGCCACAGCTGCTGGGTCCCACCCATCCAGGCCCCGGCTCCCAGCTCCGGGAAGCAGGTCCTGCCCAGAGGTGCTGACTGATGGGCTGGTGTGCATCCTGGATGCCTGCCCGTTGCCCAGCCACGTGACCGGGAGCGACACTGCCCTACCTCCAGGGAGAACCCCTGTCATAGATACCCACTCAAGCACCACCAGTACCCCTCCTAGTTTATACTCCCACCCCCTCCTGAAACTTTCCTCCCCCAGGTATCGCCTGCAGCCCTCCCCAGCAGCTGCACTCCGCCTCCCAGCTCCCCTGCCTCTGCCAGCGTCCTCTTTTCAGAAGCCTGGACGAGAGTAACCCTATCACAGCAGCACTCTGTGCTACAGACCAACTGTGTTGAACTACAGACGAACATTTACTTTCCTCTCCCCGCAAACCAACTCTCATGAACCACGCCTTCCAAGTTAGGAGCTCAAATGAGTTGCCCTGGGGGTGTGATGTTGTGGGCTTTGTGCAGAGTTCTTCCTTCATCACTTGTTTGGAGGCTGGCCCTGAGCTCTATAAGATCAAAGGCCAAGCTTCCGTAGACTTCCTCGTGCAGGGCTGGGTCACTCCGTGGCTTGGAACAAAGATAAAAGATGCGAGTAACAACTGGAAATGGCAGCATGTGATGTTTGCATTGAGGGAAACGATGCTTTGAATTACAATAAAACCTGGGAGTTGAGTTGAAGCTGCAAACGAGAGTTTGCCTGTATGCCAGCTGTCTTGGGTGAGCTGGAGCATTGCTCACCAACTCAGAACTGCAGTGAAGATAATTATTTGCAGGAGCTAGTGGTAGGAATTTCAAACAGCATCAAGGTACAGATTTCTGAGGCTGGATGCTAGCAAATAAAGAATACCTTTTCCTTCATAGTTTTGGGAAAACAAACAGAGCATATTTCAGCTAGCTCTGTCTGAGCTGTATGTGGCAAGGGGCACTGCCCAAGGACAAGAAAAACAGATACACACAACTCGTCTGAGGAAGTGGGTCTGCCCCATGAAAGCTCATCACCTAATAAATTATTCTGTTAGTCTTTAAAGTGCTACATGACTGCTGGTTTGTTTTGATAGTGTAAAGTGAACTTCATACATTTCCCAAGCTGCTGGGTAGGGTGTGACCAGCCACAGCATTCCCAGGGCTCAGCTCTGCTCTACTCTGATCTGCCAGGAGAGAAATATTGGTACCGTAGTCAGGATTCTTTTGTCATTTTTTTTTCTGTATGATCAAGTAGCAGATAAAGCTTTGTGGGTGAAGTTGTTTTTCTAATATGAGTATCTGAAAGTCAGAGATGATAACACCAGACTCAGTGCTTCTGCGAAGCCTACAATCACCAACCTTTATCAGAGCAAAACACAGCACCGTGGAGAAATCTTATTATTTTAAGTCAACACCTCTGGGTCTCCAGTTGTGTCGTACCTTTCCTTGTCTCCCTGTGGAGAGCAAGCAGGCTGGGATCTGTCTCTGGCAAAGAAGTGTGGTGTTAGTGCTTAACAGAGACAAGTGGCTAGCAGCTGGTTTGTCCTGTGGCTAAGTGTAATGGCCATGCTTTTAAAGGTCTTTAGGAGCTTTGCTGTGACACTGAAGCAATTTAGGAGCTGAAAAGTGATTTTCAAAAGGGATTTAGGCACTTGAGTCTAAATCCAAGGATGCCTACATGCCTAAAACCCTTCTGAAAATGAGATGTAGGCTCTCACATCAATTAGGTGTTGCAACACTACAAATCTGGGCCGTTGTCACGAAAGTAAATGTACCAAAACCAATGAGATTCAGAATTGATTTGTAAAGGCACTAAAACTGCCCCAGCAGGGCATCTATTGCAATCAGTGAGAGTTCGGTGTCTACCTATCCCTGAGGGTTAGGCCAATGAATCCAACATCCCTATAACCCTTACCCTAGTAGGAGGAGCTGGTAGCCCTGCAAATAGTTAAGGTTGCCTGACACTTCTCATTATAAAACCCTGTTTTCAGTTGTTTATAATTTAGCCAGACTTTCTGGCAGAGTGTGGAACCTCCTTCTTCTCAGGGATCACAGATCCCCTCCCCAGAGAAAAAAATCAGTTGTGGGCCACACGCACCCTGCAGGGCTGGGGAGTGGATGGAAGCAGAGGCTTGGGGCTTCCACTAGGCTAGAGGTGGGCATTAATGTTTGGCGTGGGGGCACGCCAAGTTTTTGGTAAGTGGTTGTGATGGGGTTCAGGGGTCCCCCTGCACTGCACCCCGTCCGCTGGCAGGAGAGACTCTCACTCAGCAGGTACAACAGCAGGTTTATTAGGCAACAGATGTCCAGTTTCTCACAGAAGCAACAGCATAGCAGCCAGAGACAGTCCTTCCAACCTGTCCTGGGGAGAAGACCCCGAGGGGTGCCCCTCTGGGGTGTAGCTTTCCCCCTCCTCAGGCTGGCTGCCTTCCAGCTCTCCCTTTTCCTAGCCTCCAACTGCCACCCCCGATTCACAAACCCAGCTCAGCTCCTCCCTGCTCTTTGTTCAGGCAGAGGTGTCACCTGCCAGTTGTAGCCCCAGGGTCATCCTTAGCCACTGGGAGCTGCTGCTTGCCTCAGACACCCAGCCTGACTCACACATGCACCCCCCACTCCATCACATCTCTCCCCCCTTCCAGACCGCACTGAGCGGGGTCACTTAGCCAGTGACCTGGGGAAGTTCGGGGCCCTCCCTGCGTGACAGGGCATCGGCTATGGTGTTGTTGTTCCCCTTGACGTGGACCACCTCCATGTCGTAGTCCTGCAGGAGCAGACTCCACCACAGGAGCTTGGCGTTGGCCCCTTTCATGTGATGCAGCCAGGTCAGGGGTGAGTGATCGGTGTACACGGTGAAACGCCGTCCAAACAGGTATGGCTGCAGCTTCCCCAGCGCCCACACCATGGCCAGACATTCCTTCTCTATGGCCGCGTAGTTCTGCTCCCGGGGCAGCAGCTTCTTACTCAGGTACACGATGGGGTGTTTCTCCCCTTTGTCATTCACCTGCATTAGCACCGCCCCCAGCCCCACGTCTGAGGCATCGGTGAACACCAGAAAGGGCTTGTTGAAGTCTGGATTTGCCAGCACTGGGGCCCTGACCAGAGCCTCCTTCAGCGCGCAGAGGGCCTCTTGGCACTGCTCTGTCCAGACCACCTTGTCAGGCTTTCCCTTTTTACACAGCTCCGTGAGGGGGGCTGCGATGGAGCTAAAGTGGGGCACAAACCTCCGGTAGTACCCCGCCATCCCAATGAGGGCCTGGACCTGTTTCTTAGTCTGGGGTGTTGGCCAATCTCTGACAGCCTCCACTTTAGCTGGCTCTGGCTTTAAGCAGCCGCTGCCCACCTTGTGGCCCAGGTAGGTCACCTCAGCCATTCCCACCTTGCACTTCCCTGCCTTGATAGTCAGCCCGGCCTTCTGGAGTCGGTCCAGCACCTGCTTGACCTGGGACACATGGTCCTCCCACGTCTGGCTGAAGATGCAAATGTCGTCCATGTAAGCCAGGGCAAAGCTCTCCATCCCTTTCAGTAGCTGGTCCACCAGACGCTGGAAGGTAGCGGGTGCCCCCTTGAGGCCAAAGGGCAGGACCAGGAACTCGTAGAGCCCCACAGGAGTGATGAAAGCCGACTTCAGCCGGGCATCTTGGTCTAATGGCACTTGCCAGTACCCCTTGGTGAGGTCTATGGTGGTGAGGTAACGGGCTCCCCCCAGCTTGTCTAAAAGGTCATCAGGCCTGGGCATGGGGTAGGTGTCCGAGACAGTGATGGCGTTAAGCTTGCGATAGTCCACACAAAACCGAACAGACCCATCTTTTTTAGGGACTAACACCACGGGAGAGGCCCAGGGGCTGGACGAGGGTTGGATCACCCCCAGAGCCAGCATGTCTTCAACCTCCCGCTCTATGTCCTGAGCCATCCTCCCTGTGGCTCTGAATGGCACACACTTGATAGGGGCGTGGGTGCCTGTCTCTATTCAGTGGACAGCCAGGTCAGTGCGTCCGGGTCTGTCCGAGAACAGCTGTTGATGCGAATGCAGCACCTCCTTGATCTCCGTCTGCTGGGCAGGGGTCAGCTGGTCTGAGAGGGGAATAGATTCCAGCAAGGAGCCGGCTCCAGTCCTTGTGAGTAAATCCACCAAGGGATCATCCCCTTGCCCCTCCCAGTGTCTGCACACGGCCAGCACCAAGTTCTGTCTGTCCCAGTAAGGTTTCATCATGTTCATATGATAGACCCGGTGGCTGTGGGCCCGTTTCGACAGTTCCACCACATAATTCACGTCATTTAGCTGTTTGACAACCTTGAAGGACCCATCCCAGGCCGCTTGCAGCTTGTTCCGCTGCACAGGTATAAGGACCATCACTTGATCCCCGGTGGCATAGGCTCGAGCCCTGGCGTTACGGTCATACCAGACCTTTTGCTTCCTTTGGGCCATGGAGAGGTTCTCCCTGGCCAGGCCCATGAGCTCGGTGAGTTTTTCCCGGAAGGTCAGTACATACTGTACCACTGACTCCCCTTCAGGAGAGGCCGTCCCCTCCCACTCTTCTCTGAGCAAGTCCAAGGGTCCCCGTACCCTCCTTCCGTACAGCAGCTCAAACGGGGAGAACCCCGTGGATTCCTGGGGCACCTCCCTGTACGCAAACAGCAGGTGGGGTAAGTACTTGTCCCAGTCATGGGGGTATTGATTCATGAAGGTTCTCAGCATCTGCTTCAGAGTCCCATTGAACCTCTCCACCAGCCCATTGGTCTGCGGGTGGTAGGCTGTGGCCCAGGTGTGCCGGACCCCACACTTGTCCCACAAGCTTTGCAGTAGGGCCGACATGAAGTTGGACCCCTGATCTGTGAGGACCTCCTTGGGGAACCCCACTCTGCTGAAAATGGACAGCAGTGCATCTGCCACGGTGTCAGCGTCGATAGAGGTCAAGGCCACTGCTTCTGGGTATCGCGTGGCAAAATCTACCACTACCAAAATATATTTCTTCCCCGAACGCGTTGCCTTGCTGAAGGGGCCCACTATGTCTATAGCCACTTTCTGGAAAGGCTCCTCTATGATGGGCAGTGGCCTCAAGGCAGCTTTCCCCTTGTCCCGGCTCTTCCCCACCCTCTGGCAGGGATCGCAGGACAGGCAATACAGACGGACAGCTGCAAAGATCCCTGGCCAGAAAAAGTTGTGTAACAACCTTCTCCTGGTGCGGTGGATCCCCTGGTGTCCTGCGAGCGGGACATCATGGGCTAGGTACAGCAGCCTGCGCCGGTACTTTTGGGGAACCACCAGTTGCCTCTGGACCTTCCATGGCTCCGCTTTGCGTCTGGGAACCCATTCCCAGTGCAGGAATCTCTTTTCCCACAGGAATCTCTCCCTGCAGCCCTCCCCCAGCTGTGGAGCTGGGCTGAGACTGGCCAGTTCCCTCAGCTTCTGCAAAGAGGGGTCTCTCTGCTGCTCTGCCTGGAATTCTTCCGCTCGGGCAGGAGCGGATGCTACTTCCCCATCCCTGCCTGGCTCCAGCACCCCTGGCCTGTGAGATCTGGTTTTTGGGGGCCCCCTTTCTCTCAGGGTTGGCCCCTGTGGCTCCTGTGACTTTGGCTGGGCCTGTACCCCTGAATCTGGGGAGCGCACCCCTCGTTTTCTTTGGCTACGGGTCAGGACCAGGGCACGAGGGCGTTCACCTTGCCAGTTCTCCAGGTCAGCCCCCATCAGTACATCCGCCGGCAAATGGCTGTGCACGCCCACTTCCTTGGGGCCTTCCTTGTTCCCCCATTTCAGGTGCACCCTCGCCATGGGCACCTTGAAAGGGGTCCCATCAATTCCTGTTATTGTCAGGTGGGAATCGGGTATCATGCAGCCCGGTGCCACCACCCCGGGTCGGGCCAGCGTCACGTCAGCGCCTGTGTCCCAGAACCCCGTGATCTTTTTCCCGTCTACCTCGAGGTGTTTGAGACACTCGCTCCACAGAGGTAGCGCTGCCCCCACTCTGTAAACTGGCCTCTGAGCATTTGGTCCCCCCGAGGAGCTGGTCTGTGGGGCGGACTCGGCCCAATCCGAGTGCCCATTGTCAGCACCACCCGCCTTGGCCGCCAGCCCCTCTGGCTTCTGGGACCCCACCCAGTTGACTCCATGACCCCCCGGCCTGCTCAACCTGTCTGGGAGCCTGGGGCACTGGGCTGCTCTATGCCCCTTTCGCCCACAGCGATAACAGCCTGGGTCTTGTTGTGTCCCTCGGGCCGGCTGCTCTGTCCGGGCTCTGTTTGGCTCTCTGGGGGGTGGGTGGCTGGCCCCTCTTTCCTGGGCTTTCCCAAGAGGTGGTCCCCTCTGTCGTACAGTTAGGGACCGGTCTCTCTGAGATTCTCGGTCTCTCCGGGACTCCCTCTCTCTCCGGGACTCCCTCTCTCTCCGAGACTCCCTCTCTTTGTGGGGCTCACTTTCAAACCTGGCCCGGCTGTTTGTGAAGTCATCTGCCAGTTTCCCTGCATCATGTGAGTCCCCTGGCTTCCGGTCCACGAGCCACACCCTCAGGTCAGGTGTGCACATCTCGTAGAATCGCTCCACGACCGCCAGCTCGATCAGGTCCTCTACGGACTGGACTCCCATTCCGAACACCCACTTCTGGTTGTATTGCTTCAGGCGGGCGGTTGTATCTACATGGGTTTCCTCTGGCCTCTTCTGCGCCTCCTGGAACTTCTTCTTGTACATCTCCGGAGTCAGCCCGAACTTATGCAGCAGGGCCTGTTTGAACCGTTCATAGTCCTCAGGCTGCAGCCCCACCAGCTGGCTGAGCACCGCTGCGGCCTTCTGGCCCAGCAAGGGGGTGAGGTGCCGGAGCCACTCAGCTGGGGGAACCTCATGCAACTCACAGGCTCGCTCAAAGGCGGTAAGGAACTCGTCCATATCCCCTGGGTCCTGACACTGGGCCAGCACACGCGTCTCCAAGTGACTGGCCACCCCGAGCCGTCTGGCCCTCTCCCCACTTACCGCAGCTGGGGCCTCTTGGCGTCTCGCCTCTGCCATGGTTCACTCATGCTCCCGCTCTCGCTCTCTTTCCTCCCGCTGTCTCTCTTGTAGCTGGCACTCGTGCTCACGCTCTCTTTCTCGTTCCTGGCGCTCGTGCTCACGCTGTCTTTCCCGTTCCTGGCGCTCACGCTCTCTTTCCCGTTCCTGGCGCTCCAGTTCCTTTAATTTCACCTCGAGTTCCAGCCGTCGCAGCTCTGCGGCGCGGGACTCTGCCCGCGATGGACCACCGCCAGCTGAGCGCGACCTGGCGGGCACCGCGTCTGTCTGACGGCGTCGAGCCCCTGCTCCTGTCGGAGAATCCGAAACGCTTCCCAAGGCTGACCGGCCACTTTCTGCCGGGACAGGCTCTGCCCCCCCGGATCAGTCATTCTCTTCCAGCTGTGCAATCAGCTGGGCCTTGGTCACCTTCCCCATGGTCAGGCCCCTCTCTCTGCACAGCCCCGCTAGCTCTGCCTTCAGGAGTCGGGTATAATCCATCTCCCCGCTATCTCCCGGGGTATCCACTCACCAGCAGCAGCTGCAGGAATGGCTCTGTTCCCCCTCTGGCTCTTGTGAGACTCCTTCCTTCTCTGGTGCTCAGTCAGCCACTGCTGGGAGCTCATCCGTGGGTGCAGTGCATCCCACTTCTGACACCAGTGTGATGGGGTTCAGGGGTCCCCCTGCACTGCACCCCGTCTGCTGGCAGGAGAGACTCTCGCTCAGCAGGTACAACAGCAGGTTTATTAGGCAACAGATGTCCAGTTTCTCACAGAAGCAACAGCATAGCAGCCAGAGACAGTCCTTCCAACCTGTCCTGGGGAGAAGACCCCGAGGGGTGCCCCTCTGGGGTGTAGCTTCCCCCTCCTCAGGCTGGCTGCCTTCCAGCTCTCCCTTTTCCTAGCCTCTAACTGCCGCCCCCAATTCAAAACCCAGCTCAGCTCCTCCCTGCTCTTTGTTCAGGCAGAGGTGTCACCTGCCAGTTGTAGCCCCAGGGTCATCCTTAGCCACTGGGAGCTGCTGCTTGCCCCAGACATCCAGCCTGACTCACACATGCACTCCCCCCACTCCATTACAGTGGTCAAGGGCTGCAGTTTTCTGTGGAGGGTGTGTGGGGTCTGGGACAGAGGTTGGGTGAGGGAGGGGTTGGTGACCTGGGCCAGGATATTGGATACAGAGTCTGGGAGGGGGCATGGGTGCAGAAGAGGATTCTGGCCTGGTTAAGGGGTGCAAGAGGGGGTGCAGGGTTAGGGACGGAGTTGGGGTGCATGGTGCCAGAGGCAGGGTCTGGCAGGGAGGCGCTTACCTGGCTGTGTTCCATATGACTCTGTTTGCTTTTTGGGGGGGACCGTCCACCCACCACACATAGTCCAGCACAGCCCTGACTGTGCATGTGCCATCTCCACCGAGTGACAAAGCAGGGTAAATGGGAATATATTAAGATGTGAATGATAATTGGGAATCTTTAAAGAACGCCTTAATCCCTCGTCGAGAACAATGGCTGTATGGGGTAAAAACCTACCTGAGGGAGCGGTACAGCGAAGGCAGCTGTACAATATGTACGACACATGAAAGGAAGGGAAGTTTAGAGTGTTTAATATAGGTCAGAAGCTGGGAATTGCAGACAATGGGTAAGAGCAGCAAAGAGATGAGGCGAAATCTCTGGCCAGCAGAGTTAAGGAAAATAGGAGGAGTTTTTAATATAAGGAACTGAAAGAATTTTGCCAGCAGTATCGGTCCATTACAAGATGGAAATGGAAGAATTACCAGTAATAACGCAGGAGAAGCAGAGGTGTTCAATTAACATTTCCATTTGCTATTTGGCGAAAACCTAATGTCATTGTCTCATTGTGGCTACGTCTACACGTGCACCCAACTTCGAAATAGCTTATTTCGATGTTGCGACATCGAAATAGGCTATTTCGATGAATAACGTCTACACGTCCTCCAGGGCTGGCAACGTCGATGTTCAACTTCGACGTTGCTCAGCCCAACATCGAAATAGGCGCAGCGAGGGAACGTCTACACGGCAAAGTAGCACACATCGAAATAAGGGAGCCAGGCACAGCTGCAGACAGGGTCACGGGGCGGACTCAACAGCAAGCCGCTCCCTTAAAGGGCCCCTCCCAGACACACTTTCATTAAACAGTGCAAGATACACAGAGCCAACAACTAGTTGCAGACCCTGTATATGCAGCACGGACCCCCAGCTGCAGCAGCAGCAGCCAGAAGCCCTGGGCTAAGGGCTGCTGCCCACGGTGACCACAGAGCCCCGCAAGGGCTGGAGAGAGAGTATCTCTCAACCCCCCAGCTGATGGCCGCCATGGAGGACCCCGCTATTTCGATGTTGCGGGACGCGGATCGTCTACACGTCCCTACTTCGATGTTGAACGTCGAAGTAGGGCGCTATTCCCATCCGCTCATGGGGTTAGCGACTTCGACGTCTCGCCGCCTAACGTCGATTTCAACTTCGAAATAGCGCCCAACACGTGTAGACGTGACGGGCGCTATTTCGAAGTTACTGCCGCTACTTCGAAGTAGCGTGCACGTGTAGACGCAGCCTGTATATGGACCACTCTCTTTCCACTCCACGCATATCTCTGAGGGTGTTAAACAGAAGCTGTTAAAGTTAGATAGATTTATATCAGTGAGGCCAGATAATTTGTACCCAATTGTTTTTCAGAGAGCTGGCTGAGGAGCTCAATGAACCATTAAATGCTGATTTTCAATCTGTCGTGGTGCCCTGGGGAAGTGCTAGGAGGTGAAGGCAGCTCATGCTGTGCCAGTTTTATAAAGGCTAGATGAGATGACCCAGGGAATTATAGACCTATCTGCCTGGTGTTGATCTCAGACAGGATTATGGAGTGACTTACATAGGACTCAGGTAAAAAAGCATTAAAGGAGGATAATGTAATTAATGCAAAGCAACTTAAGTTTGAGGAAAACAGGTCCTGTCACCACTATCCCAATTTTTTTGTGTGTTAAATCACTAGCTCGGCTAGTAAATGTAAAAGTGTTGATGTAATATACTTAACTGAGCAGCCATTGACTGAGTTAAAAACTGGCAAACTGATCGATCTCAACTTGCAATTGTGCATGGATAATTATCATTGAGTGGGTGTGGCTCAGAGGAGTCCTGCAGGGGTCTTGGTTCTTGACCCTTTGCTACTTAATATGTTATCAACGATCTAGAAGAAAAAATAAAAATTAGCACCAATAAAGTTTGCAGGGGTCGTACAAATTGTGGAAGTGGAAAATAATGCAGAGAGCAATCTGCTTCACTTGGTAAACTGGACACAAGCAAGGAATCTGCATTCAATAGGGTGAAATGTAAATGTAGACATGTAGGAACAAAGCCTGCCAGCCATGCAGACAGGGTGGGGGGCTCTCTCCTGGGCATCCATGACTCTATAACCAATTTGGGTGGCTACTCAGCTGAACGTGAGCGCTCTGAGCGATGCTGAGTCCACTGGGGTTATTGGGATCCTAGGAGGCATAATGAGGGGAAAGTGGAGCAGGAGGAGAGCAGCTATTTGGCCTCTGTATTGGACACTGGTGTGACTGCTGCTGGAGTCCTTGCCCTGGGCCGGTGCCCTCAGCTTCAGGAGCCTGCTAGGTTGGAGAAAGTTCGGAGAAGAGCCATGAGAAGGGTTAAAGCAGGCATCTCAGACTTCCTGGCTTTGCCACTCTCTTCTGACAACAGAATTACTGTGTGATTCCAGGAGAGGGAACCCACACCTGAGCCTGCTCAAGCCCCACTGTCCCCAGTGAGGGACGCCAAATCTGAAGCTCAAGAACTTCAGCTCCAGGCAAGAGCCCTGCTGCCCAGGGCAGAAGTTCTACAGCTTTGTCTTCAGCCTTGGATGCCAGGAAGTCCAAGGCAGCTCTGGTGACCACATTCAAAGGGGGTTGCACCAATGTTCCCTTCCACTGTTTCCATCCATGTGTGGAATAAATTTATATGTGCACAGAGGCATGTGCGCATGTGGTCCACCAGCAGAACCAAAACCTAGCTGTGGGGGCGCTGCTAATCAGCTGGTCAGCATCGGAGTCTCTCCTCACCCCGCTCCACCCAGCAATGTGAGCCAAGGAGGCCTGGTGCAGCAGGGGTCGCCCCCCCATATTCACCATGGCCATGGGAAGCAGAGAGCCCTGGGGCTGGGGTGTGCTGTTTTCTGCTGGTGGGGTGAAGCAGAGTGCCGCAGGCTGTGGGGAGTGTGTGGCGGAGTGGAGCAGGCCCCTGCTGCTGTGGTGGTGGTGGGGAACTCGGCTTCCACCCCACATCGGGCCTCCTGGCAATCCCTTGGGCCCGTCCCTAGGAGGAGTGAGGCAACTGCCATGGGGCCACCTCAAAACATGGTGCCTGGGGGGTGGAGGAAAGCAGTGCCTGGAACCGTGCAATGGATGGGCCGGCTCTGATCATGCATGAAACTAGGCTAAAAGATCCTGAGGGTTGTAAGGTCAAAACAGCTGAGAATCTGGCCCGCTGTGCGTGCGTCCAGGCAGCTACACTGGAGCCTGACACGGAGAAGCCCTTAGATGCTGCTGGAAAGACTCCCATTGACCTCAGCAGGCTCAGTGTGAGCCCTGTGGTGAAAAGCACTGCCCTTGTTCTCCACGAAATAGAAGTCCATTCCAACCCAGAAGGGAGCGCATTTCGAAGTGGGACGGACTCACCACAAAAGCTCATGGCCCAAAACATTTGTTAGTCTCCAAAGTGTGTTATTTCTGTAGGAGGTGACCAAGGACAGGGGCTCTAGACAGGTGCAATAAGGCAAAAGTTGGAATAACTCCTATTCCCAGGAATGGCAAGTGGCTTTCTGTTCTCTTTTCGTGGGGTGGGGAATTTAGAGTTTAATGGCATGGTGGCTTTTTCACCCTTACACATGTTAACCGGGGTGTGTTTAAGGGTAGGATAGCACACGAAATGTACAGCTTACTGAATCCATCTCAGTGTGTGGGGATGGGGAAATTGGTGCGTCTCTGACGGAGCCAGCCAACTCCAACCAAGAAGCGATGCCCTCATTTGTCTCGGTGGGGATGCTGAGAACTGGGATTTTTCAGCAGGCTGAGAGCTGGTTGGTCTCAGAACTATCTGAGTTGGCTTTATGTAGTATAATGCAATTTCTGATTCCCTGTCTAAACACTATGGCAGTGGTTTGAGCCGGGAAAGGTGCTCTGCCAGGCCAGCAGGAGCCAGGAGAGCTGTCCCAGTTATGGGGGAGATCAAGGACAAGGGTAACACAGTTCACTGTGTGGCCTGTTGATTGCTTTCCTGGCAGCGACGGGGCCCGTTCCTGTCGATCTGTGAGGCTGGGGTGATCTGTGGCGTGGAAAGCAGGGATGATTGTGCTGAGTAGGTTAAAGGTGTCAGCTCCTGGCAATGTGAGAGTCATTTTCAAATCACCAGTTCAGCTGGGCGGCGTTTGCGGGTTCGATGCTCACAGCGCGGCTCCCGGCCTTTCTCTGGGCGCGCATACAAAGGCAGCTCTACTGCCTTCTCCAGAATCCCATTGGAATAATCCCCCCCTCCCCACAATGGCTCCTGCTTGCCCCCGCGTGCACAAGGCAAGTGAGTGAACCTTGTGTGATGCCCAGCTGGAGGACAACAGGCCGGAGGTGATGGGTGGGGCGTGGGGGGGGGCGTGTTTCCAGAACTGAAAACCCTGAGTGAAAATGGTGCACAGTAGCCCACTGGCACTTAAATCTCAGGTCTGCCAGCTCAGCTGCTCTGGTCTGCGGGAGACGACCGCGAAGCCCAGGGTGTTCTCCCAGGCAGCTGGGGCGGGGGCTTGACGGGTTAAAAGCAACACCTTAAATTGCAGCTGGAATCCAAATGGCATCTCTGCCAGAGCTCCCGCCCAGCGCACAAGCAGTGCCTTCTCCATCCACTGGAGCCTTTTCAGAACCAGCTGCAGGGTGAGCTGGGGAAAGTGGCCTGTCTGGAAGCAGCTAGGACATGGACATGCTGCAGGAAGGTCTGAGCCTTTGAGGCAAGTTCTTAACCCTGGGAAGATGAGAAGTGGCTGTTTTGAAATTCGCTGGAATATGTTCCCAATTATGCGTGTGTGATACATCCAACTTCAATGAAGCAAAATGTGTGTTTTAGCACATGGTACAATCTTGTGGTGCATAATGTAAGAAATATGCTGTCTTACTGCAATGCCTGAAGACTCCCAGCACAAGCGTCAACTAGAGCTTTTCTTTTTGGAGCAGATCTTCTTTCTCTGTCATATCCGGCAGATCAATGTTTGGGTCAGAACTCGGGGGAGGTGCAGCGTGAGGACATACATACCGCATGCTGTGTGTGTAGAAATCTGTTCTTTTTCTAAGTAAGAACAGATTCAGGTGAACTCTGCCTGAAGCCTGAAAAGATTCCATCCACCCACCAGCTCACCTCACAGCCCCCCAAATCCCGCACTCACCCAAGCTCCTCTAGGACGCTTTGCCCAGAGGCAAACTCCCTTCCCTGTTAGCTGCTGCTCACCTTGTTCGCTGGGAGCTCCCTTCTTATAGAGAGAGCTGCTGGCTGGTCAGGCCTGGCTCAAAGCCTTGCCTCCAGTCTATTCAGCCCTTGAAGGCTCACCTGGCAGGGAACTGCCCCAATTCACACCTTGCAAACTGCTCTTCTCTGCACAGCACAAGCTCAGGCACCCACCCAGGCAGCTGATCAAAACTGCCCTTCTCTGCAAAGTAACAGAGCTGCACAGACAGACAGACATTCACCCACCAGCTCACCACACAGCCCCCAGCTCCCAGCGAACAAGGTGAGCAGCGAACAGGGGGCAGCAGCTAACAGGGAAGGGAGTTTGCCTCTGGGCAAAGCATCCTAGAGGAGCTTGGGTGAGTGTGGGATTTGGGGGGCTGTGTGGTGAGCTGGTGGGTGAATGTCTGTCTGTCTGTGCAGCTCTGTTAC
This sequence comes from Carettochelys insculpta, assembly GCF_033958435.1. Taxonomy (NCBI): domain Eukaryota; kingdom Metazoa; phylum Chordata; order Testudines; family Carettochelyidae; genus Carettochelys; species Carettochelys insculpta. The sequence continues at coordinate 2,819,083 of NC_134139.1, read as the reverse complement.
TTTGCAGAGAAGGGCAGTTTTGATCAGCTGCCTGGGTGGGTGCCTGAGCTTGTGCTGTGCAGAGAAGAGCAGTTTGCAAGGTGTGAATTGGGGCAGTTCCCTGCCAGGTGAGCCTTCAAGGGCTGAATAGACTGGAGGCAAGGCTTTGAGCCAGGCCTGACCAGCCAGCAGCTCTCTCTATAAGAAGGGAGCTCCCAGCGAACAAGGTGAGCAGCAGCTAACAGGGAAGGGAGTTTGCCTCTGGGAGTTCGCCGAGGGAGGAGCCCCGTGTTTGCTTGTCCTTTTCAGGTATGGTGTTCCACCTGTGCCCTGCAAGGCAGCACTACCAGTGAAAAGGAGTCTCTGAAGAAAAGAGCCTGAAGAGCGATGGGGGAAGGTGGACCTGGGGGTACTGAGAGCAGCTGGGGGGAGAGGGGCCAGTGCAGTGAGGAGGGCGGACATAGGAGCAGATGGGGGTAGTGGGTTGGGGAGGGTCCTATGATGATGGTAGCTGTGGGGGGGGGCCCGAAAGGTAGGGAGGAGGGTCCCGGGGATATGAGGTCATTGCTCCACAGGGAGCTATGGTGACTTATGGTAACAGGGAGGTATGAAGTAGTGGGATCCTTAACCACATTCTCCACACTCCACTGCCTTGTGGGTTATGCTGGGAAGGAGAAAGGCTAAGGGAGTGAACCCTGACAGAAAATCCGGAGTGGAGTCCGAAGGCGGTTCGGTGTCAACTTCTGGCACTGTCCCGGCAACTCCTGCAGCTGAGCTGGTACCAGACGTGGAGGTTATCCTCTCCTTTGGACTATATCAGTAAAGCCGAGAGGGGGACACTGGTGTCTGGGCAGCTCAGAGTCTCCATAATAAGTGCCCAGGCTTGTGCCCGGAGAGGTACTCTGGCATCGCTGAACAGCGTTGCATCCACACGGGAGGCAACAGATACCGGTTATAAGCTCTTGCTCGATTGGCGTAGAGAATGAGCACCAGGGGTTGCCTTCGATGGTGGGAGAGATCCTCACATCTCACTGGACAGTCACCGCCCGCCTCAAGCTGGGCAGCCCCCAGCCAATAAGGTACTGTCCCGCCACAGTTCACCTGCCTCGCTGGGTGCGTGGGGCTTAAGGTTCCTGAACCTGACAAGTGACTGAAATTTGGGCACCAGGCAAACCAATAACAAAATCAACAAGAAATGAGAAACATCAACAATTCAAGCTTGCTTGCTGGAATGTGCGGACCATGCTGACCGGCTTGACTGAAGATCTTCAGGCCATCAGTGACACCCGCAAGACTGCTGTCATCAACAAGGAACTGAAGAGGCTCAGAGTTGATATCGCTGCACTGCAAGAGACGCGACTCGCCGATTCGGGATCTCTAAAGGAAAAGGACTACACCTTTTTCTGGCAGGGTAAAGCCCAAGAAGAACCCAGAGAGCATGGTGTTGGCTTTGCTGTCAGAAACACCCTTCTACAAATGGTGGATTTAGTCATGGGCGGGTCAGAAAGACTTCTTCAGATCACGCTTCAAACTTGCGCCGGTCCCGTCCACCTGATCAGCGCTTATGCTCCAACCCTGTACGCCACACCAGAAGTAAAAGACAAGTTCTACGACGTGCTTAGTGCTGCTGTAGCGCAAATACCTGCTCGTGAACAACTGTACATCTTGGGTGACTTCAATGCAAGAGTTGGAGCTGATTGGGCCTCATGGCCTTCCTGCATAGGACACTTCGGTGTGGGAAAAATGAATGACGATGGACAGCGTCTCCTTGAACTGTGCATGTACCACAATCTGTGCATCACAAACACATTCTTCCGAACGAAGCCACAGCACAGTGTGTCGTGGAGACACCCACGCTCGAAGCACTGGCATCAACTAGATGTGGTCATCACTGGGCGTAATAACCTCAGAAACGTCCTTCTGACACGCAGCTATCATGGTGCTGACTGTGATACAGATCACTCGCTAGTTTGCTCCAAGCTCAAGCTGAGATCCAAGGAGCTGTACTGCTCTAAACCTGCTGGAAGGCCCCGTATTGACGCCAGAAAGACGGCAAACTCGGAGAAAGCTGAAAAGTTCAGAGAGACTTTCCAGGAAAATCTGTGCAGCGGCCCTGGGGGTGCCGATGCGACATCCAAATGGCAACATCTGAGGGATACAGTTTACAACACGGCCTTGTCGGTGTTTGGAAGAAGAGCTAGAAACATGAACGACTGATTCGAAGCTAACTCCGATGAGATGATTCCAGTCATTGAAAAGAAGCGCGCTGCACTCCTGGAGTACAAACGCTCACCGAGCCAGGGTACCCAGCAAGCACTCAGAGGCTACGTCTACACGTGCAGCCAACATCGAAATAGTCTATTTCGATGAATAACGTCTACACGTCCTCCAGGACTGGCAACGTCGATGTTCAACTTCAACGTTGCTCAGCCCAACATCGAAATAGGCACAGCGAGGGAACGTCTACACGTCAAAGTAGCACACATCGAAATAGGGATGCCAGGCACAGCTGCAGACAGGGTCACAGGGCGGACTCAACAGCCAGCCGCTCCCTTAAAGGGCCCCTCCCAGACACAGTTGCACTAAACAACACAAGATACACAGAGCTGACAACTGGTTGCAGACCCTGTGCCTGCAGCATAGATCCCCAGCTGCCGCAGAAGCAGCCAGAAGCCCTGGGCTAAGGGCTGCTGCCCACGGTGACCATAGAGCCCCGCAGGGGCTGGAGAGAGAGCATCTCTCAACCCCCCAGCTGATGGCCGCCATGGAGAACCCAGCAATTTCGACGTTGCGGGACGCGGATCGTCTACACGGTCCCTACTTCGACGTTGAACGTCGAAGTAGGGCGCTATTCCTATCTCATGAGGTTAGCGACTTCGACGTCTCGCCGCCTAACGTCGAAGTTAACTTCGAAATAGCGCCCGACGCGTGTAGATGCGACGGGCGCTATTTCGAAGTTGGTGCCGCTACTTCGAAGTAGCGTGCACGTGTAGACGCAGCTAGAGAGGCCAGAAGAACAGTACAGCCATAAGCCAGGCGCTGTGCCAACAACCACTGGCTCCAGCTATGCAGCAGCATCCAGACCTGTGCCGACTTTGGTAATCTCAGAGGAATGTACGAGGGTATGAAGAAGGCATTAGGACCCACCCAGAACAAGATGGCACCTCTGAAATCCAAATCTGGTGATGTCATCGCTGACAAAGCCAAACAGATGGAGCGCTGGGTTGAGCACTACTCCGAGCTGTACTCACGCGAGAATGTTGTGGTTGACGCAGCCCTCGATGCCGTCGAGCTCCTACTAGTAATGGACGAACTGGATCAAGAACCGACTGTGGATGAACTGAAGAGAGCCATCGACAGCATTGCAGCAGGAAAGGCCCCTGGTCGGGATGGTATACCACCAGAGGTAATCAAATGTGCTGCGGACACACTCCTGGAACCCCTGCATGAGCCACTGTGCCTGTGCTGGAAAGAGGGTGAGGTTCCACAGGATATACACGACGCTAACATTGTAACGTTGTATAAGAACAAAGGAGACAGAAGCGACTGCAACAGCTACCATGGAATCTCCCTCCTAAGCGTCACTGGTAAACTGTTCGCTCGCGTCATCCTTGGCAGACTCCAGAAGATTGCTGAGAGGGTGTACCCCGAGTCGCAGTGCGGATTCCACGCAGAGAGGTCTACCGTTGACATGGTCTTCTCTCTGAGGCAGCTGCAGGAGAAGTGCAGGGAGCAGAGACAGCCACTCTACATAGCCTTCATCGACCTGACCAAGGCCTTTGACTTGGTCAGCAGGGATGGTCTGTTCAAGCTGCTCCACAAGATAGGCTGTCCTCCACTTTTACTCAAGATGATCCAGTCGTTCCACGAAGACATGAGAGGAACCATCCAATATGACGGCGCATTATCGGATGCTTTCAGAATCAGGAGCGGCGTCAAACAAGGATGCGTGCTTGCTCCGACATTGTTCGGTATCTTCTTCGCACTCCTCCTGAAGCACGCCTTTGGATCTTCAACAGAGGGCATCTTGCTGCACACAAGATCTGATGGGAAACTGTTTAACCTTGCAAGGCTGAAAGCTAAGTCTAAGGTGCGAGAAGTCCTCATCAGAGACATGCTGTTCGCAGACGATGCTTCTGTAGTGTCTCACACAGAAGACCAGCTTCAAAAACTGCTGGATCAGTTCTCCAAAGCGTGCAAGGACTTTGGGCTTACCATCAGCCTAAAGAAGATGAACGTACTCGGTCAGGATGTTGCTGAATCCCCATCAATCAGCATTGACAACTATACGTTAGAGGTCATCCACGAGTTCGTTTACCTCGGGTCCACCATCACTGACACCCTGTCGTTGGACACTGAGGTAAATAGGAGAATCGGAAAAGCAGCCACAACTCTGTCCAGACTCAGCAAGAGAGTGTGGAATAACAACAAGCTGTACACTCACACCAAAATGCAAGTCTACAGAGCCTGCATCCTCAGCACCCTCCTTTATGGCAGCGAGACTTGGACCCTGTATGCCCGCCAGGAAAAGAGACTGAACGTCTTCCACTTGCGCTTTCTCAGGAGCATCCTTGGAATATCATGGAAGGACAGAGTGACCAACACCGCCGTCCTCGAGCAAGCTGGAATCCCAACCATGCACACCCTCCTCAGGCAGCGTCGACTCCGCTGGCTTGGCCACGTCCACAGGATGAATGATGGAAGGATTCCAAAAGACATCCTGTATGGTGAGCTAGCCTCTGGCAAAAGACTTCCCAGACGCCCCCAGCTGCGTTACAAAGATGTCTGCAAGAGAGACCTCAGAGAGGTAGACGTCGAGCTGGACAGTTGGGAAGAACTAGCAGACGACCGCAGCAGATGGAGGCAGGGGTTACACAAGGGCCTTCAGAAGGGCGAGTTGAAGATCAGACAGCTAGCAGAGGAGAAGCGAGCGCACAGAAAGTACAATAAGGACTTACCAGACACCCACTACATCTGCAAGAGATGCAGCAAGGACTGTCACTCTCGTGTGGGTCTTTATAGTCACAATAGACGCTGTAAATGAAGTCCTCAATTGAAACTTTAAAGGGCGCGATCCATAGTCTATGCAGACTGAAGGATGCCTACCTTCCTACCTACCTACCTATGATCTTTTCTTCTGTAGTTCCTGACCATGTAACTGATGTTGGAAATGAAACAAACAAAAAACAAAACAAACCTGACCCCCAAAACCCAACACTTCCTTTACAAATCCCATGCTATGATATATATACAAAAAACCATTCAAAGCCCACACAAAAATACCATCATTTTGTCTTCTCACACTGTACTGTTGGCTGATAGAAAGTCTCAAAGGGGTATCCATGTTAGTCTGAAACTTTAAAAACAGCAAACAGTCCTGTGGCACTTTAGAGACTAACAAATTTGTGAGCTTTCATGCGTAACCTCCACCCCTTATCTATGTTACCCTCCACTTGAGGTCTCAGAACAAGTTTGTTTAGAGAGTGCAGTTTAGCAGCTGAACCCAGTCTTCTGTACGAATCACTTGCCCTGCTGTCAGAGTGCTCAATGACCGACCAGGAGTGCCAGCTGCAGGGCAGTACCTCAGACTGGTGGGATGTTCTATAATTCAATTTCCCCGACCCAGGAACAAGTGTGAAGCGCTGATACAGTCTTGCCATAGAACATCAAGGAGTCTGGTAGCACCTTAAAGACTAGCAATTTTATCACAGCACAAGCTTTCGTGGGTAGCAACTCACTTTATCAGATGCCCCTTCGTGCAGCTGGTGAAGTGAGCTGCAAGCCATGAAAGCTTTTTCCATAATGAAATTGTTCATCTTCCAGGTTTCACCACACTCCTTGATGTTTCTGCTGAAACAGACTAACCCAGCTACCTCTGCAGCCTCTTGCCAGCTAAACAAGGTACATGTCTCCGTGCCAGAGGTTGTCTTACAGCTGGGGTTCAGGTAACTACCCAGGGGAGACCTTCCCTTTTCAGTGCAGCCTTGAGCCAGCTAAGTTGGGGTAAGAAAAATGTGGGAAGAGCCCTACAGATAGAGGCTGCAGGAGCTGGGAGAAGCAGCTGCCAATCAGGTCATCAGGGTCCATTGTCTTTTTTAGGGGCTTTCTCTCCTGCGCTGGTTGTCTGATGTCCCCCTCTCTCTCCGGCTCTCTGTTTAGTCAATGCCTGGCCTCACCGATGGAAGAAGCTGCGGTGGCACTCAGATGATGTTTGCCACATGGCCCGTTAATGGCCTCACTTCCTGCCACTCTCGACCCTCTCCCTTGTAAACTGTTCAGAGCAAGGGTGGTCTTCAGCGGGGTTTGCTGGGCCCCAGCATAGCAGGGTCCCAGCCCCAAGTGGGGTCCTTCGGCAGTATTGTAACAACGATGGGTGTTTGACCCAACCTGGCTGGGAGCAGCACTTCTGCCAAAAGCGATTTCTCTTTCCAAGCTGTGTGTGAAGGGGGTTTTCCCGTGGCAGATAAAGGGACCGTGCTATCCCACAGGTGCAGGTGTATGTCCAGAGGGGTTGCCATTGTCACGTCAGCTGCCCATTGACAAGAGAGCGGACCACAAAACCTTTTCCCAAGAGCATACGTGTCCCGGGGCATTTCCGACAAGCTGCTGCTTTTGATGCCGTATCTCTGTGGGGAAATGACTGCCAGAAAGCAAAACTACCACTGCCGGGGTGCACCCCCACCATAAAAATGTCCCTGCGCGTGGCCTTAGCAGTTCTTCAACTCCTTGTCCAAAGACAACGCCGCCCACCTCTCACATGCTTTCATTTACACCGGCACAAGGGGCCTTTGGGAGTCACTGCCAAAGGACATGCGCCAAGCCGGAGCGTCTCAGGCTCAACCCAGACTTGCTGTTTAGTCTGAGGAGCAGATTCAAGGGGAGATTGGACGAGCAGAGTTGGCCAGATCCTCTGGTCTAGGCAAGCTCAGGTAACCAGAAAACAGCTAAATCGCACTCTTCTCTGTGGAGCAGCAGGTCCCAAGGCTTCACCGGGGTCCCTCTACAGGACTTAGAACTACTGGCAGAACGCTACTCAGGTATCTTTCATCCCCCTCTGGGATTCAGGCCCCTACCCCCAGGGCTTCTCTTGTATTAGACCCAGAGTTTGAATGCCCCTTCTGCCTCAGGCAGTGTCATTTCACCATCTGGCTGGCTGATGGAGCATACTCAGGAAGCATGCTGGGCCTTAGAGTCACAACTTGTATGCTGTTTTCTGCTTTGGAAGGGACATACCCTGAACCAGTCTGAGGTCAGTGCTGGTTCCTCATCCCTTCCTGCGTAATCACTACCCACCTTTATGGGAGGAGGCAGTTTCTCTCCATGGTGGTTCCCTCATCCTCTTTGGGGAAGTTAGATTGGCCACAAGCTGGTCTTAAGAAGGCTGCTGACATATGTGGTGTAAAGCAACAGGAACGGACAGACAGGTCTGACCGGCTGTCTGAAAAAGGAAGAAAGTTGCATGATATCTGGAGTAAAATATTGATGTTAGTTGCATGATCCATGGAAACCAACTGTTATGTAAAATACTAAGTAACCACAATGGACATATTATCCAGGTTTATTTTTCCCTTTGTTGCAGAGACCAGTTAGGGTCAAAGACCATCCCCACCTCCGCGTGCATCGCTTCTCACCTTGTTGGACACTTTGGGACTCTCCCTGGAGTAGATCTGGTAAAAAAAAAAACTTCAGCAAATAGTTTGTTCCCTGAAAAATGCAATTTTGGATTTTTCAAAACTGTTTGTCAATTGAGGTTGAATTTGGAAAATAGTTTCAGCTGTGGAAAAAAAAGGAGCAGGCAGTTTTCTGAGAAAGCCTAACTGTTTTGTTTTGACACTTTGGAAATAAGATGTATTTACTTTTCATTTTGAAATGGCATTTTTCTTCAAAATTTCACTAAATTTAAAATAAAAACACAAAATCTTAAAAAACATCCCCAAAACAAAATGTCAAAATTGAGAGCAAACAAAATGTTTTGTTCAACCTCAAATTATTTGCTTTTGTGGGGGGTGGAAAAAAGCTAAAGTATTTCCTTTCAGTCTCAAATGGATTTTGCAGTTTGTTAGCTGCACCGCTTCCTCTACCTCCGCCAGTTATTTGCCCAGTTCTACTTTGGAGTACATTAATGCTGCTCCTGCATTGCCAGCGCTTATGAACAGTAATTATGAGACTTTCCAGCCCTTTCTAGCCTAAAGGATCAAGAGACAGGGTTTTGGGGTCAGTTGTGAAGTTTTCCTCACTACTGGAGTGTGCAGAATTAACCATAGGCTCATGAAGGTGCCTACATCCATATAGCTGTACTGTAATCTGAGAGCTCCTATGAAGAATACAAACATTTTGAACTTTATTCATAAAATGACGATGCTGATAAAAATCAGCAACTTAGTTACAGCCATATATTCTGCAGCTGGATATAGTTTTATGTCATGTTCACAGTTTTCTTTTTAATAGTGGTATGGGGTTTATGAATATAATGGTCAGTAAAGTCATGAATACTTATGGGTTAGATTCAAAATGGGGATTATTGGATGGAAAAAAATGTGTGTGTTAGGCTTCAGTTGTGGTTGCATAAATGTGAACATTGCTTACTTTTCAGTACTAATGAAGCCTAAAATATATTGTAAAAATTTACAGTATAGTTTGTGGTGCAAACCATCAAGGCAATAAATCTTTCATGTCACCAGGAAAAAGGTTACAGAAAGTCTGAACCGCAAGTTGAGCACAGTAACTATGCCTGTTAAAGCAATAAGTGTAATTTTGACGCTGTGCGGAGCCGAAGGAATGCGTTTTAGCGCACTGGTGGTTAGAGAAAGTGGAGTCTGAAGAGTTTTTTGGAAACTCTGTGTAACCTACTCCTGGGCCGCTCTGCAGTGTAGTAGTTTGTGTGGCTGTCATGAACACGTGAGCTCAAGCCGGAGTCGCTCAGGGTTTTGTCTCTGGAGGGTCCTGGTTCCAGCCCTGGGATGTTGGCCAAAGTGAAGGCGCTGCCGTTTGCTCAGTCCCAACAGAGGTCCTTGTCACTTGGAATCAAGCAAGTGCCTTGAGAGTGAAAGTCACTCAGTGGAGAGGATGGTGGGTCTGCAAACTGATGTTCCTCACTTTAGCCCTTAACACGTTGATTGGTAGTGGCTACTCCTGTAGTAATAACAACTAAGGCCAGCAATCAGGACTAACTAGTAGCGAATCCACTACCGAGTACTTTGGTATTAAGTTCTGATTGCTCCTTATTAACTTGTGATTGGTCATTATTAAATAGGGTTTCATCATTAGCAGCTATCAATCACTTAGGCTGAGTCTACACTAGCAATGAACTTCAAAGTTACTTTTGAAGTTAGGGGCTATTTCGAAGTAGAGTGCAGAGCGTCTACACATGTTTTGAGTTACCCCGAAATTAACTTCGAAGTAAGGGGGCCCAACTTTGAAACCTTACTCCATTGCTGGGAATGGAGTAGCTCCCTATTTTGCAGTTAAACTTTGAAATAGGATGTGTGTAGACCCTCTGCAACCTCTACTTCAAAATAATGGGTCTGCCATGGCGGTGGCCCCGCAGGAGCCCGGAGATGCTCTGGCCGGCTCAAGCGGGGGCTCTACGGTCACGGCTGGCCAAGTGCCAGGCACCAGCTACTGAGCGACCCCAGGAAGGAAGCTGAGAGTGTGGCAGAAACAAGAGGACCACGAACTCCCTGCTGCACGGCTCCCTCTTGACGCCGGAGCTGTGCCACACACCTCCAGCTGGCAATGGCATCCAGCCAGGAGCCCCATGACCCCCCAGAGTGCACTGGGGAGTCTACCAAGGGCTCGCAGCAGCCAGGCAAGCAGTGGCAAAGGAAGGGCCCTTCCTGGACTGAGGCCAAACTGCAGGACCTCCTTGGACTGTAGGGGGATGAGGAGGCTCTGCGCCAGACAGGGGTGCGGGCACTGGAACGCGGAGGCATTCAAGAGGCTGGCCAGGGGACTCACCGCCTGGGGGCATCCTGTCCGGACTGGGGAGAGCGGCCATACAAAAGGAAAAGGGACCACCGAGCAAGGGACACGGCCAGACACACGGGGGCATGGCCCAGCCTCTGCCACCATGATTATGAGCTGCATTGCCTCCTGGGGCCGAAGGAGGTGCCACACCACATCACCTCATGGGCACCACTGCCCCTCCTCCCCCCCGCGGACACACAGCAGGAGCCAGGTCCATCAGACAGCACCAGGCCCCCGCCAAGGGACTGGGGCACTGAGGCTGAGGGCGATGATGAAGGGTCCACTGATGGGACCCTCGTCATTGCCCTCCTCTCCAGGACAACTAGCCGCCCTCCTCAAGCCCTGCATTGCCCGAGGTCCTGGAGGTGGCAGCCGGTAGGTACAGGGTATTCGGGACGCCACGGGACCAGGGGACAGGGACCCCCCCACCTCGAACAGCTCCACGGTCCACACGCCCAGGGAAGGAGCGGGAGGCACCAAACCCAGCCCAACCCTCACCAGGCAGGAACCCCCCACTCCCGGGATCCCACAGGGCCCCCGGGCCATCGGGCAGTAGGGGAGTGAGGTGGGGGCCAGCAGAGCGGAACACAGGACTCATAGGCCGTCCCCCTGTCCCCTTCTGTCTCCACAGGTCCATCATCCAGGAGCCGCTCCAGCCCTGTCTGGGACCCGTCCGCAGCTGCGGAGGGCTGGGAATCCGCATCCTCACCCCAGCCTGTATCCCCACAGGGCTGCTGCTGGGTCGGACACCACCGGTGATGGAGGGACAGGGAGGTGGCCACCAACCGGGCGGTCACGCGGGAGATGACCATTGTGCTCTGGGACCGGCTGGCAAAGGAGCGGGAGGTGCAGGTGTGGGTGGCTGACAGCCTCAAAACCCACCTGCCTTGCCCACCCTCCCGCTCCCTCACCAGCCACCCCCGCAGCGGCCCCCGCGCATCCGCCCACCTCCCGGTGGACCTGTCCCTGGCTGCCCGTGTCAGACTGCTCTGGTGGCTCATGGCCAGTGCGGGAGCCTCAGCAGTGAGCCCTGTGGTCCCCCCCATTTCCTCCCACACACCCTTGGGAGGCCAAGCCTGCAGCACCCCTGCCTTACCCCCTACATCCCCGTGGTCCCGTTCCCATCGCAGCCCCACAGGAGGCTCCAGACCTGGGGCAGTAGAAGCACCCACAGCCGCCACAGCTCCCAGCCCTCCACCCCAGTGGATGAATGAGCCTTCCCCCACCCCAGCCCCCTCCTCCAAGTTTGGCCCTCCACGTGGCCCTATGCATCCCTCCTGCACACAGCTTCCCCCTTGGAAATAGGTTCAGGCATTGTGTAGTTGTTTTGAAAAAACATGTTTATTATGATAAAGCCCAGTAAAAGTTAATGTTTAACCTTAATCCTGAGTCTCTAGTGTGTGGTGGGGTAATGGTGAGGTGGGGGATATGGTGGGGGGGGTGGCTGGGAGGGTCACAGTGGGCCCTGGGCAAAGGCCTCACACAGGGCCTCCCGGACCCTCACCCCATCCCTTCAGGCCTGGTAGCATGGGACAGCAGGTGGCTGCTCATAACTGGCCCCTAGGTCTGCAGCCCATCCCTGCATAAAGAGCTGCTGCCGACTCTTCACAATATTGTAGAGAGCACAGCAGGTGGCAACCACCACGGGCACGTTTGGGAGACTGACATCTAGCCTCGTGAGGAGGCAGCAAAACCTCCCTTTAGCCTCTCAAACGCCAGCTCAACGGTGCCCCTGGCATGGTTCAGGTGGCTGTTAAAAGATCCTGCGACGGGATGGTGCATCCTGTGTAGGGCTGCATGAGCCACGGGTGCGGTGGGAAAGTGGCATCAGTCATGATACGGGGGGGGGGCATCATGATGTCCCCCAGTGGGAGCTCCCACAGGGGGACATAGGTGCCCTCCGCCATCTGATATCCCAGCCATGAGTTGTGAAACACCCAGGTGCATGGGCCTTGCCCAGCCATCCCACACAGACATCCATGCATCCACTAAGGCCTGGAGAACCGTGGAGCGGTACCCCGTCTTGTTCCCATAGGCGCCCGCGCTGTGGTCCGGGGCCCAGAGGTGTTCTGGCCATCGCGCTGAAACACTTTGGGAACCCCAGCTCTGCAAACCTGGTGAGGGCGACATCCAGGTCCCTGATGCTGATGATGCGGCGAAGGCACATGTTATTTATTGCTTGGGCGACCTGCATGGGGTGGAAGAGAGGCACATCCATGAATGCCAGGCTGGGTGGCCCCTCCCCCGCTCGCTGGCAGGGCCCCCTTCCTCCCTCCCCCATTCCTGGCAGGGCCCCTTTCCCCAGTAGCCTGCTCCCCGTGGTGGGTCTGTGGTCTGAGCCAGGCGTACCTTGAGCAGGACTGCCCGGACGCTGGCCTTGCCCACCCCAAACTGATGGCCGACAGACTGGTGGCTGTCGGGGTGGCCAGCTTCCACAGTGCTATGGCCACCCTCTTCTGCACAGGGAACGCAGGCCGCATTCCCGTGTTGTGGTGCTGGAGGACTGGGGTGAGCCAGTGGCGGAGCTTTTCGAACGTCCTCCTGGTCATGTGGAAGTTTCTCAGCCACAGCTCGTCGTCCCAGTCCCTCAGCACTAGCCGGTCCCGCCATTCCCTGCTGGTCGGGAAGGCCCATCAGCACCGGCTCACTGGGGGCCAGGCAGGGCCCAGCCCAGAGCCTGCAGGATGGAGCTGATGCGACTGGCCCTGCTGTGCTGCTGAAACACAGCTGCAAGCACCATGGCCAGCAGGCTGGCTACAGCAGAGAGAAGATCCCTGAAGGGGAGCAGCTGGTGAGGTATCTTGTCCCTGGCTGCCCCTGCTTCCTAGCACACGGTCTGCCCTGCTGTGTGTAGCCTGGCAGCCCCGAGTGCGTGCAGGGTTGGGGGACGTGGGGAGGGACCCTTTACGGGAGCGGCTGGCTGCAAGTCTGGAAGGGCTTGTTGGCCATGTGACTCCTCACCACATTGTTTCCTGGCCTCTTGCTTTGAAATGGGGGCTACTGGTGTGTAGACGCTTCCTTTCGAAGTACCGGGCTGCTATTTTGAAATACGGACTGGGGGCTTTGTGGGTGTGTGTGGATGCACAACTGTGAAGTCTGTTATTTTGAAGCTGGACTTCGAAATAAGCAACTTTGATATTACTGTGTAGTGTAGACACAGCCTTATTGTTATTAAGTATCATCACTCACTATTAGGTTGTTAATAATCAGGGCTACCTTGCTAATTACAAATGATTGGCTGCCAATTAGTGGCAGTTGCTCTTTTTCATTCACTGCTGGGTTCTTTTTCATAAGTGTTGACAACACATTGTTGAGTAAAGTCATTTGCCAATACAAAATACCAATTACTTGGAAATGTAAGTTCATGACAGTGAAATGGTAGAGGAATATATAAAATCCTTCCTGTGCTTTTGTTCATGCTTCTAATATGAGCTGGTTTTTACAGTGAATGGCCAAACCCCTGCGAAACTCTAGTTTTGAAATTAAAGCACATGAAACTTTACATTGCAGCACACCGTACCAGCGAGATTGCAAGCCAGGGTGCATGGCAGAAGCAGGGCGCCAGTGCATTGGCACCGCTTCAAGGTGTTTGTCATTCCTTGTGATGCCTTTGAGGCATGCGCTTGTGGTGAAATTCACATCTGGGCAGCGCAACAACATAAGTCGTCCGGCTTTAATTATCTCGATATAGTAAAACTGTACAATCCCCCATACTGTGGAGTCTGGTGTGTCGGTATAAAGGTACTTTATATTAGTGGAGTTATTCCTGCACAGCAAATGGAATAACAATACTAGTACAGGCCACCATAATACTGATATAACTTGCTTTAAGTAGGGTTGGCCACAGGATTCCCTCTAATTTTTAACATCTATGGGCAGAATAAATTTTGTTATGTGCGACAAGGCACTTAGAGATATGCACCACCCATAGAAACACAGGCTGCTGGCTGTGGGTAGCTGTGGGGGCTGTGCTGATCAGGTTGGTGGCACCTGAAATGTGCTGGGGTGGCTGCCCAAGCCCTCAGTTTACAGGGAACGCTGGTTTTCCCACAATAATTATTTCGGTAACAAAGAATCTTGGAAAATTGGCTGAGATCACTCAAGTTGGGCCCAGATTTTCTCCTGCGACCGGTTTGTTCTTTGAAAAATGTCATTCTGGTGGATCTGAAACTAGCTGTGAATTTACCCTGAATTGGCTGAGTATTTTCAGCCCAGAAGGGAGTCAGGCGGGATTCCTGAGGGGAGTTAGGCCTCATTCACAAAGTAACCTTGTGGATGCCCCAGGACAGTGTTTCTCAATTTTTTTTTTTTATAACATACACCGTTTTTTTTTTTAAAAAGTTATACGTGCCCCCGAGCACCCCCAAGTTTCAGACAGGCAATTTTTTTCCTACCACAGCAACATATTTGTTTAAAGAATTTAACTGTAACTGGTTGGTTGGAAGAAGTTGCCTATCAAAGGTTCAAAGCTTGGCTTCAAACTGCTGAGGGCCAAAATTAAATCATTTTCTGGAGACGTACAATTTCGTAATTTAGTTTTTCCTATTAAAATTAAAATTCCAGAGCCAGGCACCACCAGCTCCCCCCTTTAATCCAGTTCCTCTCCCCTCCTCCAAAGCCAGGCAGCCCCAGCTAGCCCTGACCCCCACTTTAACCCACACACGGGCTGGTCCATTTTGGCAGCTCCTTGAAATTGGTGGCCCTGGGAGACCGCTTGGCTTGCCTGCCCCTAGGACCATCTCTGCCAGGCAGCCCCAAGCCTCCCCACTCCCAGAGCCAGGCACGCCTCCCCACCGTAATTCAATGTGGGCGACGCATGGGAGCCTCTGCTGTCACCGCCAGCATCACCGCTGCCATGCACTTCTCCCTCCAAGTGCTGGAGAGGGACGCCTGTGCAGAGTAGCACACAGAGCTCTCACTACTCTGATCATTTTGTTGCTGAAAGAGACACACAACGAGCGTACCCGCTGGACTTCTCTCGCACACCCCTCGGTATGTGTACCACGCGTTGAGAAACACTGCCGAGGAGGCGGGAGAGCTGGGATCCGTTTCTCCTTCTGCCTGACATGGAGAAGAGAGCTGAAGCCCACCCTGTCTACCCAGAGGGCCACTAGCTCTTCCGGGCAGGACAAAGTCATAAGGCAGCCCTTTCCCTTGGCATTTTAAAATTGCTGGGAAACCAAGCAAAATGGTTCTTTTTGGGACCTAGTAAAATGGTTCATTTGCCCCCAGATGAAGTTTGGCTTGACTGTTGACGCGCTGACATTTTTCAGAGCTCTCAGAATCTGCCTGACCTGGGTCACGTTTCCCCCCCCACTTCTCAGACCTGGCAGGTGAACTGAAACTCTGCTCTGACACGGTTTCCTGGAAGAGCAGAGAAGGTGATCTGGGAATGAAACTAAAGTGCCTGGGGGCCAGAAGAGAAACAAGTTTGTGGCTTGTCAGACTGCTGTTAGTGGCACTGGCCTGGCGGACACTTGAAGCTGCCCCTGCCCCTCCCTGCAAGGGATACTGCTGCAGTGGGAGCCGTGAGCGAGGGTCTCCTGGGCAGTGGAGGAGGACTAAGATGGTTCAGGTCCCATGCAGGCCCTGGTAACAGGAGCTCCCTCCGGTCTGGCACAGTCAGTCTTCTGGTGGCTGAAGGAGCGCAGCTGGCCCAGGTAGACACTGTCATGCTGAGACACCCGATTGGCTTCAGGAGTCCACATGCTGGGGCGTAAGCTCGTGAGCTGCAGCAGTCCCATGCCGGGTAGGTAGGCTCTGCCTGCAGGTGGCCTTGGTCCCATTCCAGCCTCTGCTGTTACCAGCACAAATTTCTGCATCCCTTCCACACTTCAGGGACACACACACCTTTACCAGTTCTGAGGGCTAGAGGTGCGACCCTGTTAATTTAAACTCCCACCCTTACCCAATTCCTAGGGCTCAGGGCGTAATTCCCTGTGAGTCTGCAGGGTCTGTGCCATGAAAACGCCTTACACAGTAATATTCTTATTCTCTATTTATTTACAATACCAAGCACGCAGAATACATGCTAAGCACACAGTGTCTTGCTCACCAATCCTGATAAGGCTGGCAGGCTTCCCCTCTCGGCCAGACAAGTCACTCTCTGGATGCTGGTTGCTGCACCTCGGGGTCTGGCAGCTCAGGCCTTGGGGGTGGGTCCTCCCAGTTTTTTTCCCTTCTTTCTCTTCTTCTTGCTGTTCTTTTCCTTCCCACGTTTTTCCTGCTGTTTTCCTTCTTGGACTCCAGTTAGGCAGTGAAACTTGAGTCCTACTTAGCTGTATCTTGGCCAATTATTTTAGTATAATTTGACTAACCAGTCGTAACCAACTAACAGAATTACCTTAACCAATCAGACCCACCACCTTAAGTTGATTTTCACCTAGTGACATTAATTATAGAGCAGACAGAGACAATTACAAAGCAGACAGAGATCAGGCAGTTTTCTTTACCCATCCTGAGATCTGCTTTCTGTTAATCTGGTGACAGTGGGTGGCATTAGGATGTGGTCTCCCTCTCACCAGCCTGGTGTGAGACTTGTAATGAAATTTAGATGGAATGTGAGTATGTGACTTCTAGGGCTGCCGTCAGTGCTGGCTGCTGCTTTTTATTCTGACTGCAGAGGGACTCTAGGCCTCTCAATATGGTTATAGAAAAAACATATTTGTTCCACTGTTATGCTGCCTAAGCCTGCACCCAGCTCTGTCCTGGGTCCAACCCTCAGCTCTGCCTCCCGACGGCGACCCGCTCGCCCTTTGCTGCTTTGGCTGGTGTCAGCACTCACAGACTGCGGCTCCCACCATTAGGACAGCCTGCCCCTGACTTGAGGCTAGCATTGACAGAGGGTGCAGCCATTGCTTCAGCGGGTGCCAAGGTCCTGTGTGCTTGGTGTGCGGGTAGCACCGTGGTCCATGGGCTGCACCCTCCATCTAGCGGCCGTGAAGGCCGTGATCCAGGTGTCAGTAGAATTTTGGGGCCAGGTTTTTGGGCACAGACCACTCACTGTGCAGCAGAAATGAGGGACGACAGCCTTCCAAACCACAGGCTGTTGTCTTCTGCGTAGCTCCATCTGTGGCACTCAGCGCTGTACTATCCAAGCCGCTTCCAACTGCACAGCACGCGACCAGGCAAATGCCTGCCCCAGGCGGATTGCGGGTTCCCTCAGGGGGAATTGCGGGGAGGAGGGGTGTTTTGTTTGGGCAGCGTCCCCTCTGCCTCCTCAGGCCCAGCCTGCATGTCTCCATTCGAGAGGTGTGCTGGCCACGGACACCTGGGTTCCATTCTGGCCCTGTGGAGCGGCTGGTGGGGAATATGTTCCAAGGGGAGTTTGTTCCACAGCCCTGGCCCTGCAGAAAGCTCTGACTCCTGCACGTACCATTTCTACTTGCACCGTAGGGAGCCAGCAGAGAGGGGTCGCCAGCCTGGAGCCTGAGGCTCTTCGAGATGCCCTGTTGGGCTCAGGCCAAGGAGTGTCTGAAGGTAAGGCCCAAGACTTTGATCATGGCAGGGTCTGAAGAATGTCATCTGGGATTGTGCTCTCCTGGCTTCCCTTCTGCACCAGTGGCCTCCCTCTCCTGCTTTCTCTGCTGGGCTTCCTCGCTCTTCTCGCCATATACCTGCAGCCAGGCCTTCCTGCTTTCCCTTTGCAGAACACCCGCAGTTCTCATGGCTTCAGTTGCCACCCCTGGGCTGCTGGCTCTCAGATGTACCCCAGCCTACCCCCTCGGTCCAGCCTCACACCTCTACCTGCCTGTCCGGAGGGCTCATCTTTGTTCCTCACCCCTCTCTGAGCCATCCCGTCTCTATCCGTCTCAGCTCACAGACCGAGTGTCCTGTTGGACACATTGCTTCCTCCCTCTCCCCGCCCTATGCCATGGCTCTGGACTACCACTGGCCACTTTATTGTTTGTTGGGAGCAAAGGCCTATGTAGGCCTTGCTGGCACCTGCCGTGGATTTTAATTGTCTGTTCTGGTAACGTGTGTCAGCATAAGCATTAATAGAGCTGGATGTGTAAGAAACCGCAGAATGAGCGTACTGAGTGTTGGGCCTATGCCCATAATTGCTGAGTAATTGGGTGTGTGAGAACAAAGAAACATAAAAAAACTGCAGTGCTAGAAAAGCCCCGGTTTGGACTGCACTAAGTCTGCCATGATGGAGAGTTAACTTAGAAATGAGATAATTCCTAGGTCTAAAGAAAGCTAACAAGTTATACATGAGTCTGTGTAACAAAAGGAGAAGAGAGGTGGCTGTGTCAGTCTGTATTCTAACAAAACAAACCAGCAGTCACGTAGCACTTTAAGGACTAACATCATCTAATAAATCAATTTGTTAGTCTTTAAAGTGCTACGTGACTGCTGGTTTGTTTTGCTAACAAAAGGAGGCTGAAGTTATATTGTTTGGCTCTGAAGTTGACTGAGTATGATTGTCCTGATAAGCTTCCTGCTTGTGAGTAACCAATCTCTCCGCTGGCACCTTTACCGTAGTCAGCATTTTAGGTCCATCTGCTGAATAACTGAACTTCATCCCAACAGATGTCACTGAAACCCATCCCTACAATCAGGGTCTTTCCCCGTTTGTGGAGCCCTTTGGCCTCAGTTGCGTTAAGAACCTGTTCTGCTGCCACCTTCTCATCTCTCTCCTCCACAGTCTCTCCAAACTATCACTGCCAAAGCCATCTCACCCTTTCCTTGCTCTGGTCACATCGCCTCTGAAGGGCTTCCAGACCTCTCCCGCAGCTGGGCATCATATCTTCTCACCTGACACCTCCTGCCTCATTCGTTCTCTGCTCTCCTGCTTCCTCCTTCCATCTTCCCTTCCCTTCTTCTTCTTAGCTCGCATCTGCCTTCTTCCATGTTGCCCCTGCCCCTGGTGTCAGTGCCACTGCTTGCCTGCTAGGTGTCCTCTCCTCCCCACACACCCAGTAAAACGCTTTGTTTTCATGAAGACTCCTCTGGCATGTTGCTCTTCAGTGGTGGGAGGGATAGCTCAGTGGTCTGAGCATTGGCCTGTCTAAAGCCAGGGTTGTGAGCTCCATCCTTGAAGGGGCCATTTAAGGATCTGAGGTAAATAGATTTAAAAAAAAAAAGGGTGGGGGGAGGTGCTTGGTCCTGCCAAGAGGGCAGGGGAACATACTCAATGACCTCCTAAGGTCCCTTCCAGCTGCATGAGATGTCTATCTCCATACATTTTGAGGTCTGCAGCAACCCTACTTCTGCCTTGTCCTTGATTGGGTTAGGCCACCAGTTTTCATGAGTCACAGTCTGTGTTGTATGAAGTGTCTTGTATGTGCGAGAGCCATGTAAGCAACAACAATACAGCACTCACAATAACATGAGCGATCCCTCCAGCCTGATGTACAGCAGCATGTAACTGGCTCTCACAGACAAACGAAAACACATTCCACCCAGGGGTGCCGTGCTTGTATTTGTCAGGGCTGTGTTTTCGTAACCTTTCCAGCAGCTATTTGAACTTTGGAGAAATGAAATAATGCAGGCTCAGAAAACCTGCCACGCACCAGAGCTGCATGGAGGAGAATCACCCCAGTACAGACAATGTCGCTTTTGTTATGAGATGTTAGAGTTGAGTGTGTGCCAGCAGGGAGTGTTTTTGTCATTTGCACTGTTCAACACTGGGACTTGAGCCCACACACCCAGTGCTCACTTCACTCGTGACCTTTAACTGGTTTTTTTGTATTTCATTTATGGCTTGTGCAGCAGATTAGAAGGCAAACATATCACTGACACCGTGAATCTTCCCTATCTGCCTCTATCTATGCATCGGATTGAGTAAATCTGGATACGGAGGCGGCATCGGATCAAAATTTGTGACAGATACATAAGAAAATCAGAGGGCTTTGAGTGTGTGGCTGATCAGCCACACCGGGGTGTGCCAGCACAGCTGAAAGATAGTTGGTGCGCATGGATCTCCCATCATGGACATTTCTTATCAGTGCCAACGCCTGCACAAACAGCAGCACTTTTTCTGCTGCTTTTCCATGTTTAATTGCATTATTTTTTAACTTTCCTGCAAGCAGGCATGCAAAGTGCGTGTTTGTTGGCTTGTTGGCGGATTCCTTTGGGTGGTGGATTCCTAGTGACCAGTTTGACAACAGAACAATCCGTCAGGGGGTAGCTCCTGATTCATTGGCTGCTGTTAAGCTTTGGCTCCCAGTGTGAACAGAATGGAACTTTGCTCTGTCCTGGTGTTACAGTGCCTTCAGCAAAAGAGCCTGGGAATGGACAGGCAAAAGCAGCGGCTGACCCAAGGGTCGCTTTTCCTTGCAATGTGCATTCATACCAAGTTTAAAATAACATGCTGGGCCAAGTCAGCTCCCAGGGGCTGTGCAGATATCTGTCAGGAGGGGATCTGGCTCACTGACTACTAGCAGCCAAGGGACGGTTATGGGCAGCTCGTCTGAGTGGCTGTATCGCACAGGCGGCAGAGCTTTCCCCACGTCATCCCCAGAACGGATCTTTGAGTAAAGCACCCAGGCTTGGTTAGAAACGGCCAGCGACGGAGATTTTGCCACGACCTCTGGTGACTTGTTCCAATGGCCACTCACCCCTTGTGGCTCCACTTTTACATCTTATTTCAAATTGCATTTTTGTCTAGCTTGAACTTGCAGCCCCTGGCTCACCTGAGAGCTTTTCCCACGAGGCTGATGAGCCATTACCCAATACTTGTCCCATGGGTAGGAAATGGCAGGCTGGGATCAAATCACCCTTTAACCTTCTCTTTCTTAAGCTCAACAGAAGCCCTGGAAGAACTCAGTTAATCAATGACTTGTTTTCTCACCCTTTAGTTGTTCATGTGGCTCTTCTCTGAACTCTCTCATTTTACCAACGTCCTTGTACTGCGAGCCTCAGAATGGACACAGGATTCCAGCTGCAGTCACACCAGGGCCAGGCACAAAGGTAAAATACCCTCTCTGCTCCTGCTCAAACGTCTCCTGTTAATGCATCCCAGGATCACATCGGCCTTTTTGGACACAGCATCCCATGGAGAGCTCACACATGGCTGATTCTCCACCGCGATCCCAGCTCTCTTTCAGGGTCACAGCTTCCCAGGAGAGAGCCCACAATCTGAAAGCATGGCCTAGGTTCTTTGTTCCTATCTGTCTAGTGTGACTGGGGTTACCAACAGCAGGGCACACGTCCCCAGACTGTCTGTGCACTCTATGCTTAGAGTTCATGAACCAATTACCAAGTTTAAACTCCCCAGGCCTGGAGTCAGACTGTCCCCATGGCCATTCCAATCACTCATACCAGCTATGTGATAGATGGCACCTCATATCAAGAATCACAGGAATATTCAAGTTATTCCCAGTCCCAAAGGACCAGTCACCAGCCCTCGGTCAATTTCACCTTAGGTTTCACCCCAAAGTCAATGCAAGTAGCCAGTCCAGTAGTAAGCAATATAAAAATATGTTATTAACTAGAAATAGTGCTATTTACGAGGTTAAAACAGACAAATAGATACACAAAGGGGCTTCAATCAGGAGTTCTGAAGGGGAATAGAATAGTACTAGTTCTTTTAAGTTAACCCACGCTCAGCAGCTGAGGATCTCTTGGTTATGCTAAGAAACACTCCCGTCAGTGTCAATGCAGCATAATCAGTCCCTTTTTGTTATTTTCTTCCACCCCATTCTTTTGGCTAAATAGCTCAGCAGATGCAAGGAGTCCCTTGCATAACTCCCTTTCGTACCAGGCAAAAAAGAGAAGGCTTTTGTCCTCTTGTTGATGGTACAGGTTGAACTTCTCTAGTTCAGCACCCTCGGGACCTGACCAGTGCCAGATGATAGAATTTGCCAGACCATGGGAGGTTAATATTGTCTAACAGCATTACCAACACTTCCGCTGCTTACTGGACTCTTAGCAGACATTTAGGGGGTAAATTACAGCTAAATAACAGCACAGAACACTGAGAGCCAGGACTGGTGGCTGTGAACAAACTTTACGAGATCACAGGAAACTTGGCCACACCCCTGTTAAGTGCTTGTCCATGTAGCTAAAATTGTGCTGGATTACGAATGTTGCCAGACAAGAGAGTTATGGATTACAGAGGTTCAACCTCTATGTAGGGAAATGGTAGTTGCAACATCCCACAATAATTTGCTTGGTAGGGATGGGTCTTTTCTGTTGGGAAAGGGGTAACACCTTCTGTGGAAGATCAGCCCTTCACGCTAATTAACATCTCTCACTCCACATGATCTAGAGGCTCACAGTACAACCAGTCAAATATTACTGTACAATGTGGGATACAGATGTTATGAGATTAATGCAAGCAGCAGCTGATGATCGTTCAAAAAGCCTAAACAGGAAATACATTTTCGTGATTCTAATACCTGTTTTAACTGCACTCAGACACAGGTGAGGCAGACTGACTCCAACTATGTATGTATCAGTGTTCAGCTGAGACCTGGAGAACTTGCCATGAACTAACACCTACTTCACCAGCATCACTTATACATATTTAGCCATAGTAACATGCATACTCTTTGCTTGTGCCCAGCTTACCAAGAGTTCCAGTTACCCGCCCTCTTCATTATTTAATGCTCCCCCAAAATCTTGCATCATCAGAAAACTTTATCAATGATGATTTTACATTAAATAGCCCAAAAAACAATCCAGGTGGGAGCACAGAGGCAACACAGTGACAGACAGATTGTAGTTACATTTTGAGACGTATCAGCCAGTTTTAAGCCTTTTAATATGCGCCATGTTCATTTGATATTTTTCTAGTTTTTTTATTTAAAATGTCATACAGTAGCAAGTCAGAGTATAGTGCATCAATACTGTCACCTTTATCAGCCAAACTTGTAACCTCATCACAAAAAGATAGCAAGTTAGTTTGACAGGAACTGTTTTCCATAAACTCATCTTGATTGTTATTAATGATAGTACCCACCCCCACACTGTAATTCTTAACCAGGCAAATCGCACATCAGTCTGTCCAGTATCTTGGCAGACTGATAGGCCAATAATTCCTAACTCATCCTGTTCACCCTTTTTAACAGTTGATGCAGCATTTTCTGCCTTCTGGAACTTCCCCAGTGTTCCAAGACTAGTTGAATATCATCATTAATGGTCCAGTGTGCTCCTCAGCCAGCTCTTCTAAAGCTCTTGGGTGCAAATTCTCTGTACCTGCTGATTTTAAAATGTTGAACTTGAGTAGCTGTATGTTTATGCTGCAGGGGAGGGGGTGGGAGGAGAGGAGCTGTTTCTTTTGGCTCCATGGGACTATACATATGTACACCAGGTGGAGAGTCTGGCCTCTTATGTTCTGAATTTTCTCTGTCCTGGCTGAGCATGGGTGGTGCTCAGCACCCACAACATTCCCTGAAGTCATTGGGAGATTTTTGTGCTTAACATGTGGAATGTCAAGTTTTCGCGACATTGTCCTCTCTGTTGAAGAGAGTGGGTATGACTCTTTAATATCCTTTAGCAAAAAGAATGCTGTCTAAGTGTCTGATAACTGAGTAGGGCTGTTGTATCTCTACTATAGCCCATGTCATGCAGTTTAGCTTTACTTTAATTTTGAGTTTCTGGCGACATACAATAGACTGAGTGCAGTATCTGGCATCTGCTGT
The DNA here is from genome assembly GCF_033958435.1 of Carettochelys insculpta. Lineage (NCBI taxonomy): Eukaryota > Metazoa > Chordata > Testudines > Carettochelyidae > Carettochelys > Carettochelys insculpta. The sequence goes on along the minus strand of NC_134139.1, from coordinate 2,795,549 downwards.
GTGCAGCAGAGAAGACACTGCTATTGAGCTGGTTACAGCTTCCTGACTTTGTCTAGCTCTGCCCCCAAGTTAGAGCAGACTTCAGGCTGCTCTAACCTATGGCAGTTGGCTAGTGTCCTGCACGGACTTTGAGGCTACATCTGCACTAGCACACTACGTCGAAGTAGCCTATTTTGAAGTAAGGACATCGAAAGAGGCTACTTCGACGCGTATCATCTACAAGTCCTCCAGGGCTGGTGCTGTCGACGTTCAACGTCAAAGTAGCAACGGAGAACATAGAAAGGAGCCGCCCTGGAAGGAAATGTGGAGCATCCACACACACAAGCGCTCCCCGTTGAAATAAGGAGCCAGCAAAGCCCCAAGCCACTCCCTTAAAGGGCCCACCCAGACACACTTGCCCTGCACAGCACGAGATCAACAGAGCCGACAACCGATTACAGACCCCGTGCACGCAGCATGGACCCCCAGCAGCAGCAGCAGCAGCAGCTAGAAGCCCTGGGCTATGGGCTGCTGCGCGTGGTGACCATAGAGCCCCGCAGGGGCTGGACAGAGCGTCTCTCAACCCCTCAGCTGATGGCCGCCATGGAGGACCCCGCTATTTTGACGTAGCAGGACGCGGATCATCTACACGCGCCCTACTTCGACCTTGAATGTCAAAGTAGGGCGCTATTCCCATCTTCAGATAGGAATAGCGATTTCGACATCTTGCCACCTAACGTTGATTTCAACATCGAAATAGCTCACGGCGCGTGTAGACACGACGCATACTATTTCGACATTGTGCCGGCTACTTCGAAGTAACTGGCTAGTGTAGATGCACCCTGAGTGTATCCAGCTGTTCTCCTTCCCCGTACTGGTAGGCTCGTACAGCATAGGCGGCATAGCCAGCTCCCTTGGCTATGTGCCTGCTATTCTTCCCCCCTGCATCTCCTGCTCCCCTTCATGCATGCACAGCAGGTCACTTATGCTGAGTGAGTCTCCACTCCCTTGGTGCTGCCTGAGTATTGTACAAGGAAGAGCACGGGGCTGGAGAGCACCCTGTCTCTCTCCAGCTGTGGATACAATATTTATAGGGGCATGTTAAAGGTTTAGAAATGAAATTAGGGCCTGGTACTTTTATTTCCTTTCATTTGATAAGATTTATGGTGCTTTGCACAGCTGAAAATCACAATGAAATATTTCCAGCGTCACTCCCTTTCTTTTGGGCTGGCCTCCCGGCCTTCTCCAGTGTGAGATTTACCACTGTGCTAAGCAAACATCACATGCAGGGCTTTGTAAACATTTGTCATCACGCCCGTGACCTGCCATGGCTTGGGAGAAAGCTGCTTTAGTGCCCCATGTTAATTTTAATACCAGAACAAATCGAGGCCATAAGTGTTTTAGCAGCTTGCAGGAAAAAAGGATTAGTGTGTTGCCTCAGCAGAAGCCCAATTTAATGGCTCTCACTCCCGAGGAAAATCTGAAAACTGCAAAAAATTATACCAGCATGCTGGTATTTTTGCATGGGAAGAGGCAGAGAACATTAATAATGGGGCCAAAGCCAGCTGTCTGCCCATTGCTGCCATATGCTGGAAACAATTTCTGGTTAGGCTCACCAGCTCTGATTCCCAGCCACCCTGAGGCACCCTCATGCTGCCCTGGCATGGTAAGGGTAACATTTGGAGAGGAAAAACTGCCCCCGATAAAGCATTCCTGGCCAGTGTAATACTGGGGTGAAGGCTCCATGCCAGCCCAGTTCCCAGCCCCTCCTGGAGGGGGTGTGTTGGGAGTGGACTAGGGACATAGAGCGTGTGTGCCTGGAGAAGATTGCCCCATGTCTAGTTCTGCTTCCAAGGACCCACAGGGGACAGTGAGAGTAAGCTAGAGCAGACCAGGGGCTGCTCTAACCAGTAGAAAAATGTCACCCATAACCATGATGGAGCCATTTCTCTGCAGCATGATGGGACCTCACTACAACCCCTCCAAGGCTATAATACAAATTCTGCATTTAGTGTGGCCTTCTCTGGTCTCTCTCCCCCCGGTGCCACTTTCATTGATTTCTGTGCTCCAGCAGAGTTCGGATTAACTCTCGCAGGCTCTGCTCCTTGCCAGGAACCACTCCAATGTCTCCTCCCTCCCCACCACCCCAGTCTCTTCCTTCCCCGGGCTGCCCTCTCCCCTGTTCCAGAAGCTCCTCCCTCTCCCTGTGCTCCCGTCCTTCCACCAAGCTCACCCCATTCTTACTGTCTCGCCCTCCAGCCCAGACGAGTTCAGGTTCCTCGTAAATCCCGTTGCTAGTTGCCATCACAGGCCGTCCTCTGCCCCTGGGCAATGGCTTGTAGCACTGAGTAGTCCCAGGTGAGGTGCAGGGGAAGAGGGGGATGACCCTCTCTGGAGAGCAAGGGGAAGAGATCGCCCAGATTTCTAGCAGAGTCACATAGGTGAAGGCAGAATACTCCAGGAGTGTGGGGAGCTGGGGGAGGTTGCTGGATGTGAACAGAGATAATCTGCTACCACATGAGAAGCAGCAGTGAGCCAGACCCCCTAACGCAGGGCCAAACAGCCCTGAACGGTGGGGGAATTGGATCTCGCTCCAAGCCTGTGGCTCAAGCCCATGGCTGTGTCAGTCTGAAACGAACACTTTATTAAACATGCCTTAGAGGGACCATAAATGTCCTAACAAGCTGTGTTACTCTTCCCCAGGTTTAAGCTCATTATGCTGATGTGTTCAAGATGAACTCACAGCCTGTTCTAAAGGAACAAATGAGGAAAGGCCCCTGGGGTTTCTCATTTTCCTAAGGTTTAATAGCCCCAAGGATTGCTCCTTAAATAGCCCTCGTGTGACAGGCCTTGTAACGCTGGCACTGGGAAACAGCCTGCAGTGCTGTTGGGCCCGTGCATTTGTAGCTCTGTTTGTCTAGGGGTAAAATTTCCACCAATGCCTTTGAAGAGCTGTCGGGGCGCTTCTGAAAATAAGACAAGGCAGTTGAGTGCCTTTGAAACTGTTATTTGGCCCTCTATCTTGGCACTCCTCTCCTCGCCTCTCCTGCTGGATGGTTACAGGGTGGGGGCCTTTAAAGCACTTCGGTGCGTTTGCGACCAGTTACTCAGCAGTGGTCCCCTGGCTCCCTCACCACCCCTGCGTGACGACGGTTACACTTTACCGCACCTCTTACTTCCTCCCGGCCACTGACATCCCGAGAAGAGAGGGACAGAACCTTAGCCTCACAGGCCGCACCGTCACCACGACAGCATTCCCACAGGGGCCCCACAGTGACAAAAGGCAACGTTTTCAAACCTGGCTCCCAGGCGAAGTGGTTAATTCCCACAGGTGCAGCTCGTCAGGAGATCCTGTTGACATACGTGGAAAATGCAGATTCTCTGACGCTCAGCATCAAGCCATGCAGGTGCCTAAACACAGAGTTAAGTGCCTCATGTTAGACACTGAGGCCAAGATTTTCAAATGTAACCCATGATTTTGGGGGCCTCTGGCTTGTGGGCCCACCTTAAAGGTACCTGAAAGAGGCCTGACATTCCCAAAATCACCAGTTGCAACTACGAAGGGTCCTGTGGCACCTTATAGACTAACAGAAAAGTTTTGAGCATGAGCTTTCGTGCTCACGAAAGCTCATGCTCAAAACTTTTCTGTTAGTCTATAAGGTGCCACAGGACCCTTCATTGCTGTTACAGATCCAGACTAACACGGCTACCCTTCCGATACTTAACAGTTGCAGCTGAAAATGTCTGGCCCAAAGTAGGAACATGTTGAACTACCTGTCACAGCATCGCTACTCCAGACACGCCAGTATCATGAGCCAGACCCAAAACCTCAAGACATTTTTTCTTAAAAATAAATATTTGGGGTTTCCTTTATTTGTTTTTCATTTTGTGAGACTTTGGCTTTCATGCTTCATGCTTTCTACTGCCATCACAAAAGCAAAAAATGTACTTTGTCCTTCAAATGAAAGCAATGTTTAAATGCCCCTACTCTCTAACAATCCAGCAAAAAAGGCCAGGGAAGGAGTGTCCAGAGAGAGGGGCAAATAAAAGTTTCAAAAGTGCTTAAGTGGTATGTCTTCTGAAAAAATGAAACGAGAAGCTCAAAAAAAGATATTTTGGCATTAGGAAAGGTTCAGAAAAGGGCACAGAAATGATGAGGGGTTTGGAACAGATGCCATGTGATGAGAGATTAAAAAGCCTGGGACTTTTCAGCTTTGAAAAAAGGAAACTAAGGGGCGATATGACGGAGGTCTATAAAATCATGACTGGTGTGGAAAAAGTGAATAAGAAAAAATTATTTATTTGTTCCCATAACATAAGAACTGGGGGTCAGCAAATGAAATTAATGGGGAGCAGGTTTAAAACTAGCAAAAGGAAGCTTTTCTTCACGCAGCGCACGGTCGGCCTGTGGAACTCCTCGCCACAGGAGGCTGTGAAGACCAGGCCCTTAACAAGGTTCCGAAAAGAACTAGATAATGTCATGGAGGTCAGGTCCTTCAATGGCTGTTACTCAGGATGAGCGGGGATGGTGTCGCTGCCTTCTGTTTGTCAGAGGCTGGAAATTCCCTGTTCTGTTCATTCCCTCTGGGGTACCTGGCATTGGCCACTGTTGGCAGAAAGGATCCTGGATTAGATGGACCTTTGGTCTGACCCAGTATGGACAGTCTTGTGTTAAACAATCTCCTGCAATTCTACATATCCAGGAGCTGGAGGCTTTAAGAAAAATATCAAATATCACTAGACTCACACTAAAAATCATGAGAACGAGCAATGGAGTCTTTCCAGCCATACACGTATGATGGAAAAATAAGCCCCTGCTAGGGGTCACACAAACTCACTTCAGGCAGGAAAGGTCAGGTCAGGTCTCCCCGTCAGCCAGCCATGCAACATACGGTGCAGGAGCCAGGCATGCGGCCAGAAAGTCGTCTCAGCTGGGGTGAGGCAAGCAGAGAAGGTAGATGTGGCTGGCGCAGGCTGCTGCTGATCCGGTCGCACCAAAGAAATGGCAGAGGATGCTTCTTCACGATGGCTTCCTTGGAAGGGGTAGAACGGTGGTGACTGTCCGCTCTAGCTAGGTCCCGGACGACCCGGAAGGTGTGTGAGGTAGGGTGAGCTGCAAAAGGGAACCTGAGTCTGTACTGTATGCTGTCACAAGGGGGTGCTCTGGGCATGGTGTGCTTTTACAACCCCTCTCTGCTACTCCCCAGTACAGACACAGCCCTGTACGTGTAAAATAAGAGTCCTGCATGCCTTACCTTGCAACAGCTAACTGGAGCTGCTGCTTGAGGGGCTTAGATAGCTGATTCTGCTTCACACCCCCAGCTGTGTCCTGTCTGCCATTACGTATCACACATGCTCCCTGCTCTAAAATCCACTGACACTGGCTTTCCAAACTTTTCTGTAAACAGATTCAAAGATGAAAACTTTGAGCTGGGTTTTCTTGTGTGTGTTCTGCCACAAGCGTCCAATTTATGTCCATGAAAATGACATTGAAAACAGCATGTGCCATTAGCAAATACCAGCTAGCTGACACTTGCTTAAACAACAGAACTAGCTAAAAGTCCTCTGTTTGGTTCAGGTTTGGGCTTTGCTTGTAATCAAGTCAAATATGCCATGTGAGGCTGAGCCATTTATGCTTCAGGCCTTTTGAGTATTTTGGAAGGAGCTTGAATCAATCCTCAGCTCCAGAATTTCTTGGCATTGCTTTGTTAATGCACCTGCAAAAGATATATTTATCCATTTGGCTCCATTACATGTAAATAGCCTACATCATGTCAAGGCTACAGAAACTTCTCAAGAGCAATAGAAAAGGGAACAAAGAGAGAACTACTGTTAGCTAAAGTGACGAACATGCGGTTTGCGCTGGAAGAAGTGGAAATGACAGGTGACTTCCAAAGGAACCCTTTGATATATGTACCCATTCTCCTTTTTCTTGAGGTTGGGCTTTTCTTCCCTCCTCTGAAAGGAGAAACATTTCTGTGTCACAAGGGCAGTGCACGTCTATAGTGGAAAACTATGGACACCAGAGCTGCGTCTACACGTGCACGCTACTTCGAAGTAGCGGCACCAACTTCGACGTTAGGCGGCGAGACATCGAAGTCGCTAACCTCATGAGGAGATAGGAATAGCGCCCTACTTCGACGTTGAACGTCGAAGTAGGGACCGTGTAGACGATCCGCGTCCCGCAATGTCAAAATTGCTGGGTCCACCATGGCGGCCATCAGCTGGGGGGTTGAGAGATGCTCTCTCTCCAGCCCCTGCGGGGCTGTATGGTCACCGTGGGCAGCAGCCCTTAGCCCAGGGCTTCTGGCTGCTTCTGCGGCAGCTGGGGATCTATGCTGCAGGCACAGGGTCTGCAACCAGTTGTCAGCTCTGTGTATCTTGTGTTGTTTAGTGCAACTGTGTCTGGGAGGGGACCTTTAAGAGAGCGGCTGGCTGTTGAGTCCGCCCTGTGACCCTGTCTGCAGCTGTGCCTGGCATCCCTATTTCGATGTGTGCTACTTTGACGTGTAGACGTTCCCTCGCTGCGCCTATTTCGATGTTGGGCTGAGCAACGTCGAAGTTGAACATTGACGTTGCTGGCCCTGGAGGACGTGTAGACGTTATTCATCGAAATAGACTATTTCGATGTTGGCTGCACGTGTAGACGTAGCCCAGGAGAACTAATGGGATGTTGCTAAGAAGTGCATCTGCAGTAATTGAAAGTAGATGTATCTGTAGTCCACGCTGGACAAAACATGCAAAAAATTTTCTTTGTAAACCCTTTTTAAAGCCTTGGGAGAAATATGTTGTTAAGGACTCTCTCTCTGAACCTGCTTCTAAGGTTGTGTTTGTTCCCAATACAGTACGTATCTGAATCACCCAAGAAAGACATTTAGAAAAAGACATCTGCATCTGACAAAGTGGGTCTTGGCTCATGAAAGCTTAAAGTCCAAAAATTCTTCATCTCTAAGGCGTCACTGGACTTTTCGTTGTTGTTGTGGTTACAGACTAACATGGTGACGCCTCTGATGCTTACCGGGAAAAAAACAGGGAAAATCAGACTTGTCATTCCTGAGGTTTGTAAGGTAAACATCAAGCAGGCTATCTATAAAGAACATGTCAAAAATAAGCCTTTAAGGGCAAGACCCTAACACACATCCCCTTTTCAGGTCACTTTTAAAATTCAGACCTGTTGTCCTTACTCAAGCAAACAATCCCTGGACAACTACATTTGACACATTTTATCTGTTTAGCTAGCGCAGTGGTTCTCAGCCGAACTAGTGCAGACCCCCCAATCACACCCACCCCGAAACCATTTGCAGACCCCCATCAAAGCCAATTCTAGCTACTATTTACATTTCATTCAATGGAAAAGGAAACCTGAATAATACTTTTGTCACACAAAAGCACCACAAGATAAGATTTTCAGACAGTGATTAATAACACTATCGGAAGGTACTTCATTTAAAAATAATTGATTGTAACTTTGCAATTTATCTCAAACTTATTTTCCATGATCATTGTTATTCATCTTTTGTTTTTCACAGACCCCTTGCAATACCCTTGTAGACACCCCCCCCCGTGACCTGCGGACCCCCAGGTTGGGAATCACTGAGTTAAACTTGGATGCAAATGACTTCATGTGGTTGGGTGCCCAGGCAAGGTGCTGGACAAACATTTAAAGAGATGATGAGATTCTATGCTACATGGGCTGCAGAAAATGCAAAGAGAAGGGTGACTGGCCCACGAGTGTAAAAAATCAGTGCAGTGATTGAAGGATAATTGGCACCTCTGTAAGACAAAGCCCCCAGTAGTGGGACTGTCCCTATAAAATCCAGACAGCTGGCCAGCCCATGCAAAGGGAAGTGGAAAATGCGGCTTTAAGCCACCGTGTTCCCTAGCCTACTTCACAGTAGCCAAAAAGCTGCCGGTGGGGCTGCCTCGCAACCAGAAGCAATACAGAATCTGTGCGGTGTTATAATTGAGGGATTATGCAGCTGCACTTTCAGAAATCTTTCTAGGGCCAGCTGGCCCCACAGATAGCTCCACCTTCAGCAAGCAGCAGTTAGAACGCAGGCGGCTCAGGCTGACCCTGACCGTGACAGCATCACTGGGGTTAGATTTCCCCAAGTGGGTCCCATCTCAACCCTTTTCTCTGCTGCAGTCGGCCTCAGCCTCTTTCTGTTGACAAGAGGCACATATGTCATTTTTCCAGCGTTTAAAAACTGTTCAACTATAGCGAGTGTGGCCAATGCAAACAAAATCCCATTCCTCTTTTGCGTCCCTGGGGGTGCTCTTAGAAAGGTACCAAGGCATAGGTGCAGCTCACGGGCCGGTGCCAAAGCTGGCTCTGTGTTATTACTGATCCCTTGTCAGTGCTCTGGTGCCATGGAGAACTTGGCCCTCTTTTGTGGCTTTTTGCCCTGGTCTCAGCTGAATTCAGTATCCTTAGGAATCAGGCACATTTTATAATTCAGAGGTAAATACATGCACTCACCAATTTCTCTTAGAGAGAGGCTTGTTTCCCAGGGTCTGTCTATAGCACTGGACGGGCTGGGCTACTGGCCCTAGCATGAACCATGCTAGCTCAGATTAAAATAGCAATGAAGACCCTGCAGCATGAACCCAGCACCAACTAGCAAATACTCACCCCGGGGTCCTCATGGGCTTTACAGCCCACATTGCTGCATTGTCACTGTGATTTTCATCTCCTCCCCGCTTTTCAATGGCCAGCAGTGCAAGCACGCACCAGGAAATGCAGCTGAGATCTGCCAAAAGCTATTTTTATCTTCCCTCGTTTCTTCAGTTGTGACCAAAGCCAACACGTGTCAGGAAATGCAGCTGAGATCTGCCAATAGCTCCCTCCAGACCATGCCCTAGAGAGGAAAATCCCCTTTGGCTCCTCTGCGGGGGCCTGGGAAGAAAATTCTTTCCGGTGATGGGCCCTTACATCGGTGCTCCCTAGGTTAGTATTGGAACACAGCTGGCTCCCTTGTGCCTGGAGAGGTGAGTGCCAACTGCTCCAGAGAGCAGATGAGCAAATAATAAAGGGTGAAGAAAAAATAATATTCCCCGCCATTTGCAATGATGCATTTGATGAGCAGTGGATGTGGTGGGTGTAATTCTGCCACCTTTAGCCATGGGCAGACCCTTTCTCTCCACACATCCCCATTAGTGTCAGTGTGATTGGTCTCAATTATGAGAGAGCTGATCCCACAGGAGTATTTCTTACATCAGCCTTCACATGAGGGTAGCACTGTGCAGAAAAGGGACTATTGCTCTTGGGAATGACGGACCCAGGAAGGGCCTGATATGGCACCACTGAAGTCAACATGAGCTCTGTTGCTGAGCTCAGCACAGGAGTCAACCTTCACGTAACTTCTCTCCCACTTTAAAAAGTCTCCGCTTCTGTAGTCGCAACCCTGCAGCAAATTCACAATAGAGGTATCCATTGCCACTGACACTCCCAGCTGAACGAGCCAAAAGAATGGAAGAGATAAGAGCATGAACGTATTCCTACAGCTCTCGGAAAGAAAAATAAGTGAGTATTACAATTCTTGAGTGCTATAGGCCCTTGCGTACAGGCTCAGAGGCAGGAGATTGCAGCATCTGGTCACGACTGCTTTAAAAAGCGATTGTGTGAATTGCCAGCCAGTGCACACAATACTCTTGAACATAGTCTGTACCTTGGGTTTTCCTATTTATTTAAAACATATTTTTAGGGAGAATTGGAAAGCACTGTTTTAGAATTTAGCTTGCAGCTCGAGTCTTATCTTTGTGACATGAATCCTCTTCACTCCTGTTGTATTAATTGCACCTTCTCTCAATGGGGGCATATCAAATATGGAATATCAGAAAATATGGTAAAAAAATAGAAAACACTACTTTGTAGTGGTCCATGAGTTTGCTAATTTTCTCAGTCAACATTTCTCCTCAGTCCTAGCAAAAGTGAAATAATTGTCATTGTTCTTCTTTGCGAAGAACTTATTTGCCGGATAATTGACAGATTGCATTAGATTTTTATGGCTAATAATTCCCTCGCTTTAATGGGAGCTGGGGCAAACACAGATATTTTTTCCACAGAATCATTTGTCCTTGAAAAATATAAAGTCAGCAACTTTTATTCCCTTTTGCGCCTGACATTTAATAGGGTTTGTTTTCAATGGCAAAAGATACAACTTTAGTATTTAGGCAGTAGTGTATGAGAGGTACTGAGGGAGCCAAAGGCAATAAAAACAGCATAACCACAATTAAATGTCAGTTGATCAGCTTGTAGGAAATAGTCCCCTATTTCCCTCCCCTCGTTCTGCTTTTAAAAAGAGAGTTGTGATTTAGCAGGGAGCCTAAGCAGCGAATGCTGCTATATGCTGCCCAGCTTGCAGCAATGTGTTATTGGTTATTCAGGAGAACACGGGATATGAAATGTGAGCTTGTCTTTTTCCAGAGCTTCAGACCATTACCGAGCGACTGTCGTAGAGTGCAGCTTGTACGCTTGTGGCAGGATGGATCTCGTTATGCTCTAGGGGGGCAATCAGCACCACTAGACTACAGCAACCAATTAGCAGGGAGGCACCCAAGCCCAGTTTGCAGACTGCACGTTTTTCACCTGGTTGTTCCCCTTTTCCCCCTCTGTGATCAAAAAGCCCTAGTGTTGAGGGTCACCGAGTTGTTCAGGAAGCCATAATATTTTCCTGTAATTAGCTCTCCTGACTCCATGGCTGTATCGGATTACAGACAACACCTGGGGAACTTTTGGCCTGGATAATAGTAATAATAATAATAACAATCATGAAATGAATGTAACATCCACCCAGCTGAAAGCAAATCCAGCTATTGGGCTACTAATCTGATGGCCACAGTAATACCACAGCTGGAGCTCCACAGGGATGTGTGACACGGGGAGCAGGCAGGGTGCCGGGTGTCTGACGTCACTGGGGCATGGCGGGGGACAGAATGGAGCTAACTCCTCAGTACAACCTGCTGCTTCCCTGCAACCCTGGCCAACCCCTGACTGCACACTGGGGCAGCGAGCGTGAGCCAGGGCTCGCAGCGCCTTAGTGAGGCTGCTGTTTTCTGCTGGTAGCCTGAGCAGAGAGGTTGCACGCCTCTCCCCGCTGCCAGCCGCAGCATCAGCACGCCTTGAGGTCAGGCCCCCGTGCGACTGAAAAATTGACCTAAGGTACACAATTCCAGCAACAACGGCATAGCTGGAGTCACCGTGTCGAAGGTCAATTTTTCCGGCTGTCCTCACAGAGGGAGGTCAATGGGAGGAACTCTCCCGTCAACCTCCCTTACTCCTGGGGACAACGAGCAGAACCAGGGCAGCCTGTCGAGCCCCGATGGTGCGATTTGGTGTGTTCCCCCACTAGGTGCGCTAAATCAAACCTTGGAAATAGACCCCGAAGGAGATGATCTTCTGGCAAGTGTAGACGTACGCTTGGTGACCGCGGCCTGCTCTCTTTCCTGAGAGAAGCTTGACTTTAGTCCCTTTGGAAATGATGGATGATGGCAGCCAGCTTTGCTCTGAGCTGACCCAGTTTTGTCTGCACAGGCTGCAGAGAAGGAGTGGCCATCCTGGCCCTTTGACCGTACTGGGAGAGGGAGGCTATACAAATCCTGAAATTATGATAAACTTAACTCTCAGCTCACCCCAGACTCAATGCAACACTGGGGCAGCTGAGGTGCGTGGGGGCAGCTTTCATTCCACCTGACTTCCACCATGGAAGTCCAGCTCCTGAAACGGCCAAAGGCCCAACTGATCAGGAACAATTCCAGCCCTGTATTCCCCAAGCCCTACTAACATGCTTGTGATTTCTGATGTTGTCTGGAATGTGGCATTAGAAACAGACAAGGAGTTTTGGTGTAGGATGACCAGAGAGCAAACATGGAAAACTAGGACGGGGGTCAGAAGTAAAAGGTGCTTATAGAAGACAAGGTCCTGAATATCGGGAGTGTCCCTATAACATTTCCCTAGTGCCTGGACATTTGATTGGGACCTTTCATTAGAGTAAATGTGCGCAAAGCTTTTTAAAATAACTTTGTTAAGAGGGGGAGTGAAATAAATATTAAGATTTATTTAAAAATAGATGGTAAATTAAGTTCCAAGACCCAAGAGAAGCGCAGATGTTCTAAACCTAAAATGACAGCATTTCAAGAGCTCTGTGAAAATCCAGGACTCAGGAAAATCTTTCAATTGGTTCACTGGGATTCATCCTCCTCTTGATCCAAGCTTGGCAGCAGAACCTGGGCAATTGCTTGTCTCAGACACAAGCTTTCTGGAGGAAGCAGGGACCTTGATTTTGAACTGGCCTAGTGACAGTGTGATACTCCCAGGATAAAAATTGCTTGAAGCAGTTCACAACTGGGCACCTCGGGGGAAGCAACATAGGAAGTGGCACCGGAATTGGGCTCTGGCTCCCAGAGACAAGGGCCACGTCTACATGGGCAGCTGCTGCTGACGGGCGTGTGTCTTGGCAGAGCTTACCCGATACCACCTCTGTCGACAGATCGCATCTGTACACAACAGTGAGTGGCTCTGTCGACGGAGGGCATCCGTGACTAACGCTCCCTGCCAGTGCTGAGGCTCCCCGACCTCTTGGAGGGAAAGCTCCTTCCATTGTGAGAGACCTGCTCTTTCCATCCACTCCCAGCCTCACTGACTGCTCCCGCTTCCGGACCCCTAAACCCCTGACGCCACATCCACCCGAACCCCACACCTTCCTCTCTCCCACTCCACACCCACCCGAACCCCACACCTTCCTCTCTCCCACTCCACACCCACCCGAACCCCACACCTTCCTCTCTCCCACTCCACACCCACCCGGACCCCACACCTTCCTCTCTCCCACTCCACACCCACCCGAACCCCACACCTTCCCCTCTCCCACTCCACACCCACCCGAACCCCACACCTTCCCCTCTCCCACTCCACACCCACCCGGACCCCACACCTTCCTCTCTCCCACTCCACACCCACCCGAACCCCACACCTTCCTCTCTCCCACTCCACACCCACCCGGACCCCACACCTTCCCCTCTCCCACTCCACACCCACCCGGACCCCACACCTTCCCCTCTCCCACTCCACACCCACCCGGACCCCACACCTTCCTCTCTCCCACTCCACACCCACCCGGACCCCACACCTTCCTCTCTCCCACTCCACACCCACCCGGACCCCACACCTTCCCCTCTCCCACTCCACACCCACCCGAACCCCACACCTTCCTCTCTCCCACTCCACACCCACCCGAACCCCACACCTTCCTCTCTCCCACTCCACACCCACCCGGACCCCACACCTTCCCCTCTCCCACTCCACACCCACCCGGACCCCACACCTTCCCCTCTCCCACTCCACACCCACCCGGACCCCACACCTTCCCCTCTCCCACTCCACACCCACCCGGACCCCACACCTTCCTCTCTCCCACTCCACACCCACCCGAACCCCACACCTTCCTCTCTCCCACTCCACACCCACCCGAACCCCACACCTTCCTCTCTCCCACTCCACACCCACCCGGACCCCACACCTTCCTCTCTCCCACTCCACACCCACCCGAACCCCACACCTTCCCCTCTCCCACACCACACCCACCCGAACCCCACACCTTCCTCTCTCCCACTCCACACCCACCCGGACCCCACACCTTCCTCTCTCCCACTCCACACCCACCCGGACCCCACACCTTCCCCTCTCCCACTCCACACCCACCCGGACCCCACACCTTCCCCTCTCCCACTCCACACCCACCCGAACCCCACACCTTCCCCTCTCCCACTCCACACCCACCCGAACCCCACACCTTCCCCTCTCCCACTCCACACCCACCCGGACCCCACACCTTCCCCTCTCCCACTCCACACCCACCCGGACCCCACACCTTCCCCTCTCCCACTCCACACCCACCCGGACCCCACACCTTCCTCTCTCCCACTCCACACCCACCCGAACCCCACACCTTCCCCTCTCCCACTCCACGCCCACCTGAACCTCACACCTTCCCCTTTTCCCACCCACACCTTCCCTTTACCCAATACCTTCCCCTTAGAACCCACACCGGCCCTGGCCTAACACGTTCCTCTTTTCCCCGACCCCCACCCTTCCCACCTGTGACCATTGCAGAGCAGCCCCCTGCTATGCCTGGGATCGCAGACCAGCTCCTGCTGGCCCCGCCACTGACCACCTTTGGTCTCTAAGACCGCATCTGGGGAAAGAGCCCCGAGAGACAGCCTGCAGTGCAGAACCTGTTGGCATAGTGCCTGAGCTGCACTCACCCCTCGGGTGCCCAGGCAGACCTGGCAGCACGCCACCGGCTCCAGTTGGTGGGACCAGCTGGTCATGGGACAATGGGGTGATCAGCAGTGGACACAGAATGTCAGGATGTGCAAGGACATGTTCGTGGAACCGTGGAACTGGCTTGTCCCTACCCTATGAGAGCACGATACCAGCCATCCCCGACAGCTACCACTCCATGGGTCACCAATTTGACATCAGGAGGTCCACCGTCAGGGCTGTCGTGATGCAGATAAGGAAACCATCCAGCCGGAGGCCGTGCACCTTGAGTGGGGGGACAGGGACACAGGGGGATGGGAGGAGCAGGGACAGGGAAAGGAGGAACGGGAGGGGGATGCGGGAGGCAGGACGGGGGGCTGAGAGATAAGGGGCTTGCTGTAGCCCTGGGGTTCTATTCCCCCCCGGCCCTCATGGGTGTGTCTGGTCTCCCCCCACTCTGCAGGTGGTGCGAGCCATCACCACCATCCTGTTGTGGTGGCTGGTGTGGATCAGCGGTGTGGGTGCCCTCATCACCGGCTTTGTAGTAGTAGTAGCATCCTTCAGTCTACGTAGACTATGGATCGTGCCCTTCGTAGTTCCATTTGGCATCCTCATTTGCAGCGTCGGCTGTGACTGTGAAGACACACACGAGAGTGACAGTCCTTGCTGCATCTGTTGCAGATGTGGTGGGTGTCTGGCAGGTCCTTGCTGTGCTTTCTGTGGGCTCGCTTCTCCTTTGCTAGCTGTCTGATCCTCAACTCACCCTTCTGAAGGCCCTTGTATAGTTCCTGCCTCCATCTGCTGCGATCGTCTACCAGCTCCTCCCAGCTGTGTGGCTTGATGTCTACCTCCCTGAGGTCTCTCTTGCAAACATCTTTGTAGCGCAGCTGGGGGCGTCCGGGAGGTCTTTTGCCAGAGGCTAGCTCGCCATACAGGATGTCTTTTGGGATCCTTCCATCATTCATCCTGTGGACGTGGCCAAGCTAGCGGAGCCGCTGCTGCCTGAGGAGGGTGTGCATAGTTGGGATTCCAGCTTGCTCAAGGATGATAGCGTTGGACACTCTGTCCTTCCATGATATTCCAAGGACGCGCCTGAGGCAGCGCAAGTGGAAGACGTTCAGCCTCTTTTCCTGGTGGGCATACAGGGTCCAAGTCTCACTGCCATAAAGGAGGGTGCTGAGGATGCAGGCTCTGTAGACTTGCATTTTGGTGTGAGTCTACAGCTTGTTGTTATTCCACACTCTCTCGCTGAGTCTGGACAGAGTTGTGGCTGCTTTACCAATCCTCCTATTTAGCTTAGTCTCCAAGGACAGGGTGTCAGTGATGGTGGACCCAAGGTAAACAAACTTGTGGACGACCTCTAACGAATAGTTGTCAGTGCTGATTGATGGAGAATCAGCAACATCCTGAGCAAGTACATTTGTCTTCTTTAGGCTGATGGAGAGCCCGAAGTCCTTGCATGCTTTGGAGAACTGATCTAGCAGTTTCTGAAGCTGGTTTTCTGTGTGTGACACTACAGCAGTGTCATCTGCGAACAGCATATCTCTGATGAGACTTCCCGCACCTTAGATTTAGCTTTCAGCCTTGCAAGATTAACAGTTTCCCGTCAGATCTTGTGTGCAAAAAGATGCCCTCTGTTGAAGATCCAAAGGCATGCTTCAGGAGGAGTGCGAAGAAGATCCCGAACAACGTTGGAGCAAGGACGCATCCTTGTTTGACGCCGCTCCTGATGCTGAAAGCATCCGATAATGTGCCATCGTATTGGACGGTTCCTCTCATGTCTTCATGGAACGACTGGATCATCTTGAGTAACCGTGGAGGACAGCCTATCTTGTGGAGCAGTTTGAACAGTCCATCCCTGCTGACCAAGTCGAAGGCCTTGGTCAGGTTGATGAAGGCTATGTAGAGTGGCTTCCTCTGCTCCCTGCATTTCTCATGCAGCTGCCTCAGAGAGAAGACCATGTCGACAGTAGATCTCTCTGCACGGAATCCACACTGTGATTCAGGATACACCCTCTCAGCAATCTTCTGGAGTCTGCCAAGGATGACGCGAGCGAACAGTTTACCAGTGATGCTTAGGAGGGAGATTCCACGGTAGTTGTTGCAGTCGCTTCTGTCTCATTTGTTGTTATACAAGGTTATGATGTTAGCGTCGCGCATGTCCTGTGGAACCTCTCCCTCTCTCCAGCACAGGCACAGTAGCTCATGTAGGGGTTCCAGGAGGGTGTCCGTGGCACACTTGATCACCTCTGATGGTATACCATCCTGGCCCGGGGCCTTGCCTACTGCAATGTTGTCGATGGCTTTCTTCAGTTCATCCACAGTTGGTTCCTGGTCCAGTTCGTCCATTACTGGTAGGAGTTCGACGGCATCGAGGGCTGAATCAACCACAATGTTCTCGTGTGAGTACAGCTCGGAGTAGTGCTTGACCCAGCGCTCCATCTGTTTTGGCTTTGTCAGTGATGACATCACCAGATTTGGATTTCAGAGGTACCATCTTGTTCTGGGTGGGTCCTAATGCCTTCTTGATGTTCTCGTACATTCCCCTGAGGTTACCAAAGTCAGCACTGGTCTGGATGCTGCTGCATAGCTCAAGCCAGTAGTTGTTGGCGCAGCGCCTGGCTGTCTGCTGTACTGTTTTTCTGGCTGCTCTGAGCGCTTGCAGGGTATTCTGGCTCGGCGAACATTTGTACTCCAGGAGCGCAGCATGCTTTTTTTTGATGGCTAGAATCATCTTATAGGAGTTAGCTTCAAACCAGTCATTTGTGTTTCTAGATCTTCTTCCAAACACCGACAAGGCCGTGTTGTACATTGTATCCCTCAGATGCTGCCATCTGGATGTCACATTGGCACCCCCAGGGTTGCTGCGCAGATTCTCCTTGAGGGTCACTCTGAACTTTTCAGCTCTCTCTGAGTTAGCCATCTTTCTGGCATCGATGTGGGGACTTCCAGTTGGTTTAGAGCGGTGCAGCTTCTTGGGAATCACCTTGAGTTTGGACCAAACTAACGAGTGATCTATATCGCAGTCAGCACTATGATAGCTGCGTGTCAGAAGGACGTTTCTGAGGTTATCACATCTAGCGATGACCACATCTAGTTGATGCCAGTGTTTCGAGCGTGGGTGTCTCCATGACACTCTGTGCTGTGGCTTGGTTTGGAAAACTGTGTTTGTGATGCACAGATTGTGGTACGTGCAAAGTTTGAGAAGACGCTGACTCTTTTCATTCATTTTTCCCACACCGAAGTGGCCTAAGCAGGAAGGCCATGAGTCACGATCGGCTCCAACTCTCGCATTGAAGTCACCCAGAATGTACAGCTGTTCACGAGCAGGTATTTGCGCTATGGCAGCACTAAGCATGTCATAGAACTTGTCTTTTACTTCCGGCGCGGCGCACAGGGTTGGGGTGTAAGCGCTGATCAGGTGGACAGGACAGGCGTGAGTTTGAAGTATGACCCGAAGGAGTCTTTCTGATCCACCCATGACTAATTCCACCATTTGTAGAAGGGTGTTTCTGATGGCGAAGCCAACACCATGCTTCCTGGGTTCTTCTCGGGCTTTACCCTGCCAGAAAAAGGTGTAGTCCTTTTCCTTTAGAGACCCCGAATCTGCGAGTCGTGTCTCTTGCAGAGCACCAATGTCAATTTGGAGCCTCTTCAGTTCCTCATTGATGACAGCGGTCTTTCGGGTGTCGCTGATATCCTGAAGATCTTCAGTCAGACCTGTGAGCATGGTCCGCACATTCCAGCAAGTAAGCTTAAAACTTTGATGGTTTCCTTTTCTTGTTGATATTCTTATTGGTTTGCCTGGTGCTCTGTTTTCAGTTCACTTGTCAGGTTTGGGAACCTTAAGCCTCACACACCCAGTGAGGCAGGTGAACTGTGGCGGGACAGTACCCTATTGGCTGGGGGCTGCCCAGCTTGAGGTGGGTGGTGACTGTCCAGTGAGATGCAACGATCTCTCCCACTGTCGAAGGCAACACCTGGCGCTCGTTCTCTACGCCGGCTTTGACTGCATTGGCTTTCCCAGCTGCCTTGGGGTGCTGGATGGGACCCACATCCCCATCCGGGCCTCAGAGCACAGTGCCGGATGATACATAAACAGGAAGGGCTACCACTCCACGGTCCTGCAGGCCTGGGTGGACCACTGAGGACACTTCCTGGATGTTTACGTCGGGTGGTCAGGCAGGAGCCACGTCACCAGGGTGTTCCGCACCTCCAGCCTGTTCTGGAGAATGGAGGCAGGCACCTGCATCCCTGCCAGGAGCTGGCCATTACGGACATGCACGTGGCCCCTGTGCCTTCTGTGGCTGATGAGGCCATATACTGGGCACCTGGACCCCACCCAGGACCTGTATAATGCCCAGCTGAGCCAGGCATGGAACTCTGTTGAACTTGCCTTCAGACGATTGAAGGGGAGGTACCAGTGCCTCCTGCGTTGGCTGGATGTTGGGGAGCACAACGTCCCCCATGTTGTGGCTGCATGTTGTGCCCTTCACAACCCGGTGGACTGGAAGAGGGAGGACTTCCCCTGGGGTAGGTGCCAGAGGGCGCTTCCCCCAGCCACCAAGCACATGCTGATGGGGTATGTATCTGTGACGCCCTGTGGCAGCACTTTGCCACAGGTCCCCGTAACCCTGCCCAGGCAGGGGTGCCCTGGGCCTGCAGCCTTTTACCCTCCTCACCGCTATCCCCCCCCTTCACCCGAAGCCCACCTCACAAGGAGGGATGCGGGTCTGCTCAATGGAAACGGTTTACTAACGAAAAACCGAATGTGTACATGCAAAATAAATAGAAATTTTTTCCAAACCATGTAAAAAGATAACTGTGTGCAAAAATAACCACGTTTTGAATTACAGACAAAGGTGTTGTGTGTCTGCCTGCCGGGAAGGCGGTTCTGAACTGCAAGGGGACGTTTCTGAACCAGGAGGGGGAAGTTCATAGTTAAGGGAGGAGGTGGACGGCCCCAAGTCATGCTGGTGGCAGGACCCTCTCCCACCTCAGGTCTGGGATTGTCGTCAGGGTGCTGACAGGGTGGGGAGAACAGGGAGGTACGGTGGTGGGGGGCTGCGACGGGCTTGGGCTCAGCAGGCAGGGAGGGTAGGGGGACTCAGGGCTTGGGGGGACTGGGAGAATCAGGTGGTCAACAGGTCCTGGGAGGCAGGTACACCAGCCCTCCCCACTGCCCACCGCAGGGCCTGCAGCAGCAGCTGGTGCACAGGCTCAGGGAGGGCAGGGGCAGGGGCAGAGGCGGGAGGGGCAGGAGGGGGGACATTGGCAGCAGGGGGCCAACAGGGGTCACGGGCTCAGTGCCACAAGCCAGCCAGGCCCCCAGAAGGAGCAGGGCATGGCTGCCCCTGGCCAGCCACGGCTCGGAGAACCACTGCCTCCATTGCTGCCACTCCCCCTCTCTCCAGAGCCGCGGCTGGGTGAACCCCGTCAGCTGGCGGGTGACAGCCAGGAGTGACCATTGCCCCCTCCTCCAGCCAGCGACAGGCCCTCTGCGCGGGGGCATGGCACACTGGTGGCGGGTGCCCTGCCTCTGGGGAGTAGGGCTGGGCTGCCTGGCTGGGCGTGGGGCTGGCGTGGCCCTCAGACAGCGTGGCTGCATGGAGGAAAGGGGGAAGGGTGCATCCTTCCTGCTGCACAGCCCCTGGGCCCAGTCCCCAGCTGCTGGTGAGCTGTGCCCCTTCACCGTGGGGGGATGTGGGATGGGGTGGTCCTGTGTGCGTGCGCTCACACCCTGGCATGTTCGGCCCTGCCGTATGGGGACACTGGAGTGTGATGGGGCCGGACGAGCCGCAGACCCCCCACCCAACACACAGCCCAGCCTGACAGGCTCGTGGCCCAACGGGGAAGGGGCCACAGATGGGTGGCAGTGTCCATGGCGGTGGGTGCTGGGTGGGTCCTGCAGGCATACCCGTGAGCACACCCCATAGTGGGGCGCATGGGGTGTGCCAGTCGCCCTCACACTGGCCCACTCCTAGGTGTGGCAGGGGCTGGTGGCCTCCCCCCGCTCCAGGGGCCTGGTGGTCGTGTGGCCCATTGTGGGGATGTCAGCGGCCAACAGCCAGGCTGCCCGAGGGGTCCGGGTGGGATGCCCAGCCATGTGGCTTCCAGACATGGGCTGTCCCAGCAGGCTGCTCCACCCTGGGTGTACATGCCCCATGGGGGACTCACTGGATGATTCTGGAAACAGGTCCGGGGATGCCTGTGCCGATGGCCTGGCGCTGGAGGGGCCAGAGGAGAGGGCAATTACCAGGGTGCCCTGGCGTGACTCGGGGTTGGAAGGCAGCTCCTCAGCTGGCTCGGGCGAGGATCCGGGCTCCTGTGACAGCACCTCGCCTGGTGGGGCCTCCTCCCCGGCATCAATGGCCTCTCAGCTCCGGGTGCTGGCATCGCCCCCCACCATCAGGGCGAGCGCCTCGCAGTGGGCACAGGTGGGCACCCCTTGCCCGATCGCTGGCCTGCGTGTAGCCCTGGCATGGCCCTTTAATCTTTGCGCACGCCTGTGTGAGGGGGTGAGTGGGGTGGCCGTGCTCGGCCCGGGCAATGTGCCCATAGCTGGTGGCATTCTGCCTCCTGGCACTGGGGTCCAGAACAAGCAGCTCCGTGGCCCAGAGGGCCAGGAAGTCCTTGATCTCAGGGCTGGCCCAAGAGGGGGTCTGCTTTCTCGCTGGCTGTGGGGAATGCTGGGATCCTCACCTAGGTCCTGAGAGGGGCCAAGGTGGTCTTGGACAGGCAGAGGCAGCGTTTTATCCCTCTGGGGAGTGGCCGTTGGGGCAGGGTGTGTCACCTGTGCTGCCTGCAGCCATATCTCCAGCTCCTGGATGGGTCCTCCCAGGCTTCCTGGGCCCTTAAACGTGAGCAGGAGCAAGGCTCAAAGAGCTCAGAGCGGTGGAGAGAGCGCCTGCAGCTGGCCAGCGCCGTGGGGAGAGCCCCTCTGTCGACAGAGCAGGCCCTGGAGGATCTGCGCGGGAACTTGGTTGAGAAAACAGTGTTGACAGTGGCGTCATATCTGATCAGAGAGGGGTATAACGCTGCCAGCTGAATAGCCGGTTTTTGTCGACAAACTCTCGACAGGCGCTTCAGCTGTGTAGCCACTCAGCGAGTTTTGGTGAGAAAAGACCACTTTTGTCGACAGAGGCTGCCCGTGTAGGTGTGGCCCTGAAGCACTGGAACCACAAAACAATTCAGATTTAGGATGCAAACAGTCTCCCCCGCAGGATGACTTACAGAATTGCAGCTTTCAGAATTCAAGGTAACGAATGTTTGAAAATGCAGTTGGGTTGCAAGCCCATAAGAGTTAAAAATCTGAGCTGCTTGTTGCAGTGTCTGGGCAACTTCTCATCCTTAATGTATTTATCCTCTGAATCCTCTTGTAGGAAGGGCTGTATTACAGGCCCCCCGCCCCCGCCGCCGCTTTAACATACTGGGAGCTGACATACTGGGAAACTAATTGATTTACTCAAGGTCACCCAGGAGCAGTGTTGCCTGTAAGCTGAGTGCTTGGGCAGCCACCCAGCAGAGATTCAGGTGCTGCCCAGCTGATTAGCAGAGTGCCCACAGCTGCCCACGGATGGCAGCGTGCCTTTCTATTGGTGGTGCGCATCTGCCCATGCCTGGGTGCACATAACAAAATTTATTCTGCCCCAGGTGGAAAAAAATATAGAGGGAACCCTGCCCAGGAGGTCAGTGGCAGAATATGAATTTGAATCTGAGTCTCAGGAATCCCTCACCCGCATGCCAACTTCTTCAGCAGCCTGCCACGTAAGGAGGTTATTCAATTTTTATTCAGTCCTTATTTTGGTACGCACAGGTCTCACTCTCTGGACTGTTGCTTTGTCGTGGTGAGTGGGCCTGTGTTCTCCTCCTGATTCTCAAGCTCTGGGATAGGGAGCAGATGCCACGAGATTTCAGAGACACACTGATGGTCAGTCTTTTCAAGAAGGGAGACAAGTCAGACTGTGGAAACTATTGTGGCATCTCCCTCCTGGCAACAGCCAGAAAAATCTTAGCTCAAACCCTTGCAAACCAATTCCTGCCACTCAGAAGGAATTCTCCCAGAATCCAGTGCAGCTTCCAACCATTCTGAGGAACAGCGGACATGATCTTCACCACCTGGCAACCGCAAGAAAAATGTTGTGAACAAAACCAAGCCTTGTATATGAGTTTCATTGACCTGACCAAAGCATTTGACTCAGTCTTTTGTAGAGCCCTGTGGACTATCCTCTCAAAGATTGGCTCCCCAAAAAATTCATTAGCGTTTTGAGGCTGCTTCAAGACAACATGACTGCCACAGTATTGAGCAACAATGGACCCATTTGATGTCAAACAAGGCCGTGTCATTGCCCCATCACTGTTCTGCATCTTCATTGCCATGACCGTTCATCTCAGTGGTGGCAAGCTTCCAGATGGCGTGAAAATTGTCTATAGAATGAACAGGAAGCTTTTCAGTCTCAGGAGACTGAAGGCTAAAAGCAAGACCTCCTCAACCTTGATCATGGAGCTCCAGTACATGGATGACAACATGGTTGCTGTTCTTTCTCCCACAGCCCTTCAGACCATCTTCAGTGCCTTTGCTGAAGCATATGAAAATCTTGGCCTCACGCTAAACATCAACAAGACCAACGTGCTCCACCAACCTTCACCGAGGGACAATCACATGAACCTTCTGTTGAAGTCAATGCAGAGCTGCTGGAAAAAGGGAAGTACTCCTCATACCTTGGAAGTCATCTTTCTGCTAAAGTCGACATTGATGTGGAAATGCAACATCGCCTGAGCTATGCAAGCTCTGCTTTTGCCTGTCTGAGACAAAGGGTCTTTGAGAACCGGGACATCTATCCTAAGACAAAGCTCCTTGTATACCGTGCGGTGGTTGTTCCAATGCTACTGTACGCATGTGAAACCTGGACAACATAGAAGCATCATTTCAAGGCTCTTGAGCAATATCATCAACGCTGCCTCAGGAGAATCCTAAATATCTCCTGGGAGGATAGATACAGAAATACTAGCAGCGTGGAAGAGTAGAACATGAGCAGCATTGAAGCCAATATAATTCATCAACAACTTAATTGGACGGGCCATGTGGTTGGGATGTCTGATCAGCCCCTCCCAAAACAGATTCTGTTTTCTGAGTTGGAGGAAGAACAGAGGAGTGTTGGAGGCCAGAGGAAGCAATATAAGAACATGTTGAAGGCACACATGAAAAAGTGCAGCATCGGTGTCGACACTTGGAAGAACCTTGCCCAAGACGGTTCCCAGTGGAGAAAGGTAATCCAGGAGGGGGTGGTGCAATTTGAGAGGTCCCACAGCAGTGCAGATGAGGAGAGGTGGAGACAAGAAAAGAGCGTCAAAAACTGCCAGGCACCCTGCAACAGCTACCAACACCTGCCGTTTCTGTGATAAGATGTGTGGGTCCAGAACTGAACTTAGGCGGGTGACATGAAGACATCCTACTCATTGTCGAGTGACCATCAAGAAGGCGCACAACTGCTCAGCTATGCAAGTGGAGAGTGTCTATGCTTTCATAGGTGTAGAAGTAGCCTGCTCCCCCGATTGTAGGCAGGCAGGAGTGAACAGTGGTGAAAGGCAGCTCTGGGTCATGCTTGAGGTGGTAGATAGCAAAGTGGGTCCTTTGTTAGCTTGGACCTTCAAAAATAATTCTGGAACTTTGGAAATGATGTACAAAAGAAGGCTCATTGTTGTGGTTATAAAACTGAAACTCAAACATCAGGCAGCAATATCAGCTCTATCGCACTGCACTTGTGTAGCACTTGCTCATTCTGTTTTCCTACCTAAATACGCCAAAAAAGTGCAACATGGTCAAGTTAAAGTTCCTGAAGGAACATTAACTTGTTCATATTCTTAATGACTTTTGGTGTTAAATTTGCAGTTCTTTTCAATCTAATGTTGCAGCCCTGCTAAGTGGTTATGTGACAGTTATGGGATAGCAAAATCAGTGGCTACAAAACTTAATCCAGAGCAGTGGTTCTCACTCAGGGTACGTGCACTGCTGGGGAACACAGAGGTCTTCCAGGGAGTGTGTCAGCTCATGTAGAGATTTGCTTGGTTTTAAAATAGGCTACATAAAAAGCACCAGTGCCATCAGTGCAAGCTAAAATTTCATACAGACAATGACCTGTTTATACTAGTCTATAAGCTATACACTGAAATGTAAGGATGATACTTACAGTCAAGTTGGTTTATTTTATAATTAGATATTCTATAGCAAAATGAGAAAGTCCACCATTGTTCAGCAGTAGCATCACTGTGACACTTCTATATTGTTATCATAGAATCATAGAATCCTAGGGCTGGAAGGGACCCCAGGAGGTCATCAAGTCCAGCCCCCTGCTTCAAGCAGGATCAACCACCATGAAGTCATCCCAGCCAGGACCTTCTCTAGCTGGGACCTAAAAACCTCAAGGGATGGAGATTCCACCACTTCTCTAGGCAACACATTCCAATGCTTCACCACCCTCCTGGTGAAATAGTTTTTCCTAATATCCAACCTACACCTCTTCCTCTGTAACTTCAGACCATTGCTCCTTGTTCTGCCATCTGTCACCACTGAGAACAGCCTCTCTCCATCCTCTTTAGAGCTCCCCTTCAGGAAGTTGAACGCTGCTATTAAATCACCCCTCAGTCTTCTCTTCTGTAAGCTAAACAAGCCCAAATCCCTCAGCCTATTCTCATAGGTCTTGTGCTCCAGGACCCTAGCCATTTTTGTTGCCCTCCACTGAACCTGCTCTAGCAAATCCACATCCTTTTTATACTGGGGGGCCCAAAACTTGACACAATATTCCAGATGTGGCCTCACCAGTGCCGAATAGAGGGGAACAAACACTTCTCTAGATCTGCTTGAAATGCTCCTCCTAATGCACCCTAGTATGCCGTTAGCCTTCTTGGCTACAAGGGCACACTGTTTACTCATATCCAGCCTTTCATCCACCATAACCCCTAGGTCCCTTTCTATCATACTGCTGCTGAGCCAGTCGGTCCCCAGCCTATAACAATTTTCTTCCACCTCAGGTGCGGGACTCTACACTTCTCCTTGTTGAACCACATCAGATTTCTTTTGGCCCAGTCCTCCAATTTATCCAGGTCACTCTGGATTCTCTCTCTACCCTCCAACGTATCTACCTCTCCCCCTAGTTTTGTGTCATCCGCAAACTTGCTGAGGGTGCAATCCAGTCCCTCATCCAGGTCATTAATAAAGATATTGAATAACACCGGCCCCAGAACCGAGACTTGGGGCACTCCACTTGAAAATGACCGCCATCCACATATTGAGTCATTGACCATTTTCTTTCCTTCATCATTCAGACACTGCTTTACCCAACTTTGATTCTTCAGTTCTGGCCAATTCCAAAGTTCCCTGGGATTCCAAGGATGGAGTTGATTCCTCTGGCCCCACCTTCTCCTGCCTGGGAGGAGCCCACATGATATAGCCAACTATTGGACTCTTGCATCATATGTAACTCAGAAGTGCCCTTTTCACAGCACTTCCCCAGAGCAACTATTATAGTCTGTTTTCACGTTAACAAAATCTTCGGCGTTTCAGTTCATTATTGGTAACAGGCCAGACTTGTGGCTGTGTCCAGTTTATTAGCTAGCTGCTTACAGCTTCCTGCATTTTTGTCCTGGTCCAGGTGTAGTTTAGAAGAGTCTAGTGGCTGATCTAATCTGTGCTACTCACCATGGCCAGAGGAACCATATGCCATCTGCGAACTGCCAGAGCTTTCTGCACGCAGGCCATTTCCCCTGCGTGCCCCTCCCTCCTGTCTGGCACACCCTGGGTGCCATGTAGGAACCATCCAAAGGCTCCAGCATCAGCTAAGGGCACTGTATGCTGTGGGTGTCCCCCACTGGGGAACTGCAGGAGGCTTCCTCTCTTTGTGTTGCCTGAGGAGTGCAAAGGGAGTGGTGGGGGTTCGGAATCTAGCCCAGTGCTCTGGAAGGCACAGTTGCCACCTGGGGATTCGCCCATTTCAGACAGGTTTTTCAGATCCTTCATGTTAGCAGCCTGGAATCTACACTGTGTGTCTATTACCCCACTTAAGGCACTGGGACTTTTGCCTTTTGGTGTAAGTGGAAGCATGATTGGGCCATAAACCCCTATAAAGGGAATATTTCTCCATGCAACTTTCTGTGCAGGCCCGAGAGTTCATTAGGAATTGGAGGAGCCAAGATTGTATTTGGTGTTTAACCCATTTTTCCATCTTTTTTTTTAAGCATGGGACCTTCAGGCCCCAAAGTTGAGTCCAAGTTTGTGGTTTTCAATCGCAGAGGCACTTTCTGCTGGGAACAGATTTGTGCCTTTGGCTGCTCCCATGGAAGCAATAGTGACTATCCAGCGTGGGAAAATATCCTTTCCCTGTCTTTTCTGGCAGGGGAATGACATGGCCATATAAATTCCCAAGACAAGGGGCAGTTTTCCCAGCTGTGTTTTACTCGGTAATAATGGCAGTGTGAGCTACAACAATGAGAATAAAGGTAAGCAATGGATCGGTTTATTGTTACTCAGCATTAGATGGTTTCGGGCTTGCTTTGGTGTTTGTATTTACTGTGCAATAAAGGCCTGAATAACAAGGATAATTAACCACGTGCAACTTGTTATGTATAAATAAAAATGGTAGAACCTGAGGGTGGGGAGAGGAGAGGAATTTATTATACTTGTTCATAAAATAAATGTTCAGTGTGATCATGCCACTGGATGGAATAAAGTCATTTTTGGAGATATAGCCCAGAGATTTCACTGTAATGACGACTGGGATCCTAAAGAACTTTGTGGTACGGGGTTTGGAGCAGCATCCAGAATAAATACAAACATCCACAAGAAAGAGTACTGGGTTTCCTACACCGGCACAAAACAATCCTCAGCCAGTGCATATGATGAAAGCAAATCACACAACAAAGACTTTGCAGTTGGTGGGGTGATTTACTTTATTTTTCTTTCAAACTGAAGCTGGGTGGACAAGAATGTCATGGAAGAGACTTGTGAGAAATTGTACTTTACTGGACAGAAACTTTGAGCCTGTTCCTGAAACTTGTACATACTCATCAAGCTCAAAGCAGGAGGGAAAGACCTATTTAAAAAACTTTTGCATATGTTATTCCTGCTCCCAAAACCGTGCCAGGCTTTCGTAAAACCCCTGAATCTGCTATAGGTAAAAATAATAACTAGGTCAATCAAACTCCATTTTATTTAGTGCAGTATCAAAACCTTTTAGATAAGCTGCTTGGCTATTTATTCAAAATACTGGTTACCATATAAGATGTTTTAGATACCTTGGTAGCTGGATAAAAAGAAGGTCCTCTTGTCAACACATACACCACTTCTCAGTCTATTCAGGGAATTTAGCAAGTATCAGACATGTTCTATGGCTCATTTTACCACCTAAGTACCAATACTTTTGCATTTCTCATTCATTTGAAAAGAAAGTTTAAAAAATAGCTAAAGCTTTAAGCCGTTTTAACCATTTTTATTTAAAATAAACCTCTGTGTCTTGTGCATGATACCGTTTGACAAAAATAGCACATCAGTGCAGAGCAGGTAGGGGGTCACAGCCATGTTCCCCATAGGCTGAGCACTTAGGCAGCTGCCTGCGAGGAATTCAAATGCCACCTTGCTGAGTGGCAGAGCACTGACAGCCGGCAGCATGTTCCACGGCTGCTGCACCTCTGCACATGCCTACGTGCACAGAACACAATTTGTTTTGTGCAGGGGTAGAAAAAATTCGAGGGAGAGCTGCTCACAGCAACGACATACAGCAGAAATTGGTGTATATTTCTGCTTTGTGGGCCCCTACGAGGCCCTCGCTACCTTTCCATTAAAGTAAGCTGTCCAGTGGTAACCTTCTGGAGGTATGGATATTCATAGTAATTTTGCAGTTTACCGTTGCTTCTGAGAAATTAGAGTAATGGGCTAAATTAGAGTGGAAACAGGAAGTGGAACTCCAGGATGAAGCCAGCTGTAGATGTCTTGAATAACAAAGCATATGTTCTTGACACTATTCCTTTGCTACACATTCCTTTGATGCGAATATAGCTTTGTTGAAAAGTTGCTTTGGTATCATGACAGCGGCTGCTGCTGGTATTACATAAACTTCGGGTCTTTTGTTGCTGCTCAGCCACCCTGACAGTTTGCATGATCAGGCTCAGCAGAACAAGCCTGGGCATGCAGGCTCGTTACCTCTTGAAACCTGTTTGTTCTATAACTAAAAGTAAGCTGAGGGTGTTCTGGTTAAACAGCAGCACTCACCACCACAGCTGAGTGAGCAGTTGGGTTAGTGCCCCCATGTCCAACACAATCGCCACTCGTGACATAACAGGATGCTGCGGTGTGGCCATTGGGCCTTGGAGCCTTTAAATGCAGCTCCTCCAAGAGCTGCACGCGGGCAGTGCTGTCCGCCTGCTCCGCACACGCACCACCACGTGGTGGGAGAAGCGCGTGGCAGCTGCGGCTCTGGCCCTGGTGGCCAGCCTTGGTGGCTCCGGGGAGTTGCTGGCATTGATTTAGAATGGGAAGGCTGGGGGTGCCTGGCTCTGGGGAAGGGGAGGAGATTTAAATGGGGGTTGAGAGTGCCTGGCTCTGGGGGAGCCTGGCTCTGCAGGAGGGGGAGTGCATTTATGCAGAGTGGCGGGGGGTGGGGACTGTGGCGAATATGGAAGAACACCAACCACTAGCGTGGTGATCTTTCAGTTCCTGTTGGACAGCAAGGCCGTGTCTACACGTGCCCCAAACTTCGAAATGGCCATGCAAATGGCCATTTCAAAGTTTACTAATGAAGCGCTGAAATGCATATTTAGCGCTTCATTAGCGTGCGGGTGGCAGCGGCTCTTCAAAATTGCCGCCGCTTGCCACCGCGCGTCTCGTCCAGACGGGGCTTCTTTTCGAAAGGACCCCGCCTACTTCGAAGTTCCCTTATTCCCATAAAGGGGACTTCAAAGTAGGCGGGGTCCTTTCGAAAAGGAGCCCCGTCTGGACGAGACGCGCGGCGGCAAGCGGCGGCAATTTCGAAGCGCCGCTGCTGCCCGCACGCTAATGAAGCGCTGAATATGTATTTCAGCACTTCATTAGTAAACTTCAAAATGGCCATTTGCGTGGCCATTTCGAAGTTTGGGGCACGTGTAGACGTAGCCCAAGGGAGCTGCTGTATTGGGGTTATAAATGGAGTGGTAACACACCAATCAAGACACCTAGCACATTCCACTGATTATCCTCTGATTTCAGCTTAACTTTGACTTTATCAAACTTCACTTCTGGGCCTGGCCAATTTGCCAGGCTCAAGGGAGAACACTGAAAACACTTCAGTGACTTATATCAGAGGGGTGGCCGTGTTAGTCTGGATCTGCAAGAGCAACGAGGGGTCCTGTGGCACCTTATAGACTAACAGAAATATATGAGCATGAGCTTTCATGGGCAAAGACCCACTTCGTCAGATGCAGGACTCAGTGACTTGGGCACCTACATTTCAAAAGTGACCTGGTCACTTCAAAGCCCAAACCCTTGGTTTCAGACTCAGCCGTTTTCCTTTTTTCAGTTTGATCAAAATCATTGAGTCCGTTTTGAGACTGGCATTAGTGAAACAAGCAGGATGTTTTCCCACCATCGCCAGGTGCTTTCTTTTCCCCCTCCCCCACTTTTGACCAGCAACTAGCACTTGAAATTCAACAGGGGGACTAGCGTGAGGGGAAGGCAGAGCGCTGCCTTTTGCCGTCCGCACGAAAGCCAGAGCGGGTCTGGCTGAGAGCGAAACTGTGGGGAACCACTGCAGAAGGGGAGTTAGAACAGTTCGTACTGTGCTATCCCAAACCCTGCCCCAGGAATCCTGTCCTCGGCCACCACAGAACCTCCTGTGTCCTACTGAAGGGACTGCAAAGAGATCAATCTGCAGGGAACGCTGGCAAGGCAGACTCTTCTCCCACTTTCCCCATTACGGTCCCCTGCTGTCTAGGAAAGGGGGTGCTCAGCTCTGGGTGGGAAGGTGATTGCCTCTTACCCTGACCAGTGTTAATAATTCAGCTCGCTCTCCGGTGCTCATCTGTGAGTAATGTTCCTCTCATCCCTGCCCTAAAAGGCAGGAAATATAACTCCTGTCCCCCACCTCCCCCGGCCTCCCAAGAGCTGAACCAGAGAGGTTGCACAAATCATTTCTGGCAGGCCTGGGAAAGGATTCCAGCTCTCTTACATGAGAGACCCAAGTTCCATCTGTGGCTCAGCTCTGCCCCTCAGAAGGAATGTGCCCTAGCTAGGCATTTGCCTGTGCTGTCTGCACGAGGGGCCTAACCTTGTGGGCCCCCTTCTGCAAAACATTTGCTGATTGGGAGATGGATAATGCAAAGCCTCATTAAAAATAAAACAAGCTGCTTCAATCAGAGGCATTTTTAAGAAATTGGTCCTTTGTACCTCACAGAACTCTCTGAACCATCTAGACATTTCTGTTCCTAACGGGGCCCTATTTCAATCATCCTCCCTTCCACCAGGTCACAGAACTAGTTCCCGCCATAAAAACTTTCCTTCTTTTTCCAGTTGACCGATTTTTGTATTGCAGCCATCCTTCTCTTTACCTGGATGCCTGTGTTCTTTACAGAATAAATACAAAGCTTGCAATACAAAGGTGTGAAAAGACTGTTGTGAGCTTATCAGAGGGGTAGCCGAGTTAGTCTGTATCTTCCAAAACAAGAAGTCCTGTGGCACCTTGGAGACTAACAGATATTTTGGAGCATAAACTTTTTTGGGCAAAGCGGGTCTTATGCTCCAAAATACGTTAGTCTATAAGGTGCCACGGGACTTTTTCTTGTTGTTTTTGTTGTGAACTTGTCATCGTCCTTCGCAACATAATCCAGGCTATTATTCTTGGGCTGTGCCCTAGAGTTTGGAGAAAGCAGACCATGAGCTGTTGTGCGCTCTGTAGCAAGGGGGTGACCTGCCTATCTCCTGCTGAAGCCATTTCAAGCTTTGGATAAATTATTAGACACATTAGCCCAAGGTGACTGGATTCAGGGTCTCCCATCCCCCTGGTGCTAACGAGTCTTTCTCTCTACCCCCATTTCTGAGCCCACCTTCCAGATCAGGACCCTCTTTATCATCACTCATTTTATGGACTCCTCAGGGCCTGAGATGGGAGAGAGATGCCCAGATGCCTAGGGGGAAGTAGGCTGTGTCTATGCAGAAATTTAGGCTCCAAGTGAATGTTGGCACTTAACCAGGGTATGTGCACTACACGGGTGCATAAAATTCTCACCCAAGTTCCAGTGTAGATCTGAGCCCTGTGCAAAGTGCATTGCAGTTATCATCTGCAAGGGCTGCCTTTTCTCTGGCCTGCTGCAAAGGGGTTTTATCCCCAAGATGTTGCTTGTTAGGATGGGGGTTCTCTCCTAGGGTTCTCTCCACTTGTCTTTTTGAGGACTTCTGTTGAGTGGGAGGAACAGTCTGCTAGGGCATGTTATTGCACACAGTTAAGTTATGTCTAAGGACCTAGAGCATGGCATGACCATTTGCTTATACAGGTTGAAGCTCTCTCACCCGGCACCCTTGGGACCTGACCAGTGCTGGGCGAGAGAATTTGATGGATTACGGGAGGTCAGTATTGTCTAGCACATTACCATCACTTCTGCTGCTCACTGGCCTCTTCGCAGACATTTAGGGATAATGTACAGCTAAGTAGCTGTGCAGAACACTGAGGGTGTGTCTACACAGCAAAGTCATTTTGGAATAACAGCCACTATTCTGAAAAAACTTTGCAAACGTCGGCACAGCCAAACTGCTATTTTGAAATAATTTTGAAATAGCAGATGGATTATTTCGAGTTCTGTAACTTCATTCTGTGAGGAACAGCGCCTATTCTGGAACAGGTGTTTCAAAACCAGGGCTGGATAGACAGGGGATAGCGGCTTTTTCAAAAAAGGGGGCCTGCAGTCCTGCCCAGGGTAGCCTTAAATATGACTCGGCGTCCAATCAGTGTGGATGCTCTATTTCGAAATAGCTGAGTGCATTTTGTTTGTAGACGCACTATTTTGGAATAAGCTATTCCAAAAAATCTCTTCCAGAACATCTTATTCCAAAATAACGCGGCTGAGAGCCAGGACTGGTGGTTGTAAACAAAGTTTATGGGACCGCAGGAAACTTGTCCATACCCATGATAAGTGGTCGTCCAGCTAACTAAAATTATGCCAGATGAGGGACGTTGCCAGATGAGGGACGTTGCCAGATGAGAGAGTTCTAGATGAGAGAGGTTCAACCTGTAGTTTGTAAAGCAAAACAAACACCCATGCCAGTCTAGCAGTGAAGTTGCAAAGCCACATGTGCAAGAGTTCACACCGGCCAGGTCAATAACAATCACTTGCAAACAGGTCCAACTGGTGTTTGGGTAATTTAGAATTAGCACTTCAACGTCCAAGGCAGCCATGTCAGAAGGGAATGCAGCACCATGTATGCTGAAAATGATTTTCTTAAAGGGCTGTCACATCCAGAGCAGCCAGAAACCTTTGGCCCTGTCTCTCTGTGATGATCACTTCTTTACCTTCTGGCATTGTTTAGAAGTCACCGCTCCATGAGCCAAGTGCCGCATGGTCCCAGAACAGAGCTAGACCTGATCCCAAAGACTGGGCAAGTCGAGTCTAAGGTGACAATAGAGGGGGATGTGGCAATGGGGAGCATTTTTAAAAGTGCGGGTGCTGACACCCCCCCTTACCACTGTCTTTCCCCACCTCCAGATGAGGCTGGGAGCAAAGCCCTGGCCTGTGGGGCCAGCAGCAGGGAGCTGAGGCATAGGGCTGGCAGCAAAGCCCCCAGTGCACAGGCCAAAGCAAATGCCCCCCAATGTGCAGGACTGGCAGCTGGGATGTCAGGGCTGGAGCCAGCAGCAGAGCCCCTGGTTCACAGAGCTGACAGCAGAGCCCTGGGTGCATGGGACTCTGGGTGCAGAGCCAGAAACAGAGCCCATGGCATTAGGCTGGGAGCCTGGGGTGCTGCAGCACCCCTGGAACCCCTAGTTCCTGCACCTATGCAAACCGACGGGGAAAGCAGCCACGTAACAATGAGGTGTGCATGTATAGCAATGTGCAGTCACAATGCAGCAGCTGTCCAAACATGGCTGAGGTTTTCACTCATGTCCTGCCCATGGTGAGTTTTAAGAAAGGTTTTGAAGAAACACAATGAGGCAGCTGAAGGTTTATAAGGGATATCTGACCAGGCAGCCGGGGCGATGCTTTGGAATACATATTGCTGGTGACATGGTATACCCATCCCAGAACTTGGAGCCAGCCTGGATGGATCAGAAATATCTTTTTTATTTTATTTTTGCAGTATTGCATGAGCTTCACATGGGTTCGCGGGTGTAAAGACTTGGTGTTCATCGCCCCACTTCATTGCACTCTGTAGAGACACACCAAGTGGCATCTTCCCTTTGTGACCCGGGGGAACCAGAGGCCAGGAGGAGTCCATGTAAGAGGCAGGTTTAGAATTCAGTCAGTTCTAGCTGCCAGCCCTGGGTGCAGATCCCCACACACCTCTTGTGTGCTTGCCTTAACTTCCACGCGGCATAAAATAAGACTAAAAAAATGCCATACTGTGAAACAGTCTGGCCCCCTGTCTGGAAAGGGGGCTCAAATGAGTGCTTCAACCTTAGTTTTCCAAGGTAACCAGAGATCTTAATTGCCTCTAAGGTTTGAATGTCCAAGAGCCAGCACACCTGAAAAGGAGAAGTCAAAATTACTAATTGCTTGTGAAAATGTAAAGTCTTTGTGGATACAAAACAATGCATGCTTTAAGGGCCTGAGCTCTGCTTTGGTGAACATCTATAAGCCAGGGCCATCCGATGCAGGGCTCCCTCCAGGATCAAGGCCTACGTTCTTAATACATGGCCCGCCCCGCTCTCCCTGGTTGGCTGAGGCCATCATTGCACAATGCTAACCATGCTGTATTTTTCTTAAACCTGTTGGCAGGTGTCACTTTGAGGAAAATGGAATAGGCGAGCACCTCTGTGTTAGAGACACCTCACACTGCCCGGAGCACATGGGTGTAACGGTGAAACAAGGTGGAAAGACTTTCCTGGTGTAGCAAGATGAGCTCTGCCTGCCCTCTGTAAGGTATTTTCTATCTCATGATGCTTTCCATGCTTACTGACATATACGGGAATAGGCCTGTGGTATTCAGGCCAGCAGAATATAGGTGCCCAAAGAGTTAAAGGTGTGAACATAACCCAGTCACAGCTCAATGTTCAACAATTTGCAGCAACATTTGGCCTATGGAGACTGCAGTTGGGTTGGTCCCATGGCAAGTCCTCCATTAGACACTAACCATCTGTTAAAGATACAGCAAAAGGAGGAAAAACAGTTGACGCCTTTGATACGTGAAGAGTAAGGTTTTCATTTTAACAATGTCCCTTGTTCCCCCTCCCGTTGGCTGGAGAGAGTTTACAGAAAGACCCCCACACCCATGTAATAGTCTCTGGGAGAATATTAAAAATGGTAATAACTGTGTTGGTTTCCACTGGCAAGCTCGCTGCTGGAAAACCGGAGACACAGCTCACGATCTGATTGGCCACTCTGAGACCTGCCAGACTCGTGCCAGCGCCAGGCTGTCTAGGAGATTGCATTTAGCTTCCTCTGGCTGGTCACTGGTTTACAGCAGTGTTGCGAAATGCAGAGTCCTGGCAGGCTAAGCCAGGCTCCCCTCTGACAGAAGGAAAAAGGGAAGAAATAAGACAGGGAAGCAAAGGACCCGTGGTGCAGGGAGGGCACAGCAAAATTCTCCCATTCCAGGTAGCATGGAGGTGGTGTCTTCTGAGGCTCTCTCCCTGGCTGGGCCTGTTTGAACTCTCTATGGATTAGAATGAAGAAGATCTGGGGGTCGCAGGAGCTGGAGGGAGCTGGTCTTTCAGACAGACAGTGTCATGCTTGCGGAGTGGTGGGGAGAAGAGTCCATCCACCTTATTATTTTGGCCCCAGATTAGGCTTCATTTCCATCACCCCAGTATTAGTGCATTGTTTTCTCACACTATTCTTGTTTACCTGGCATCATTTTCTTACTGCCCTGGAATAGCATCACTAGAGCTTTCTGTATGGAGCAGTTCAGTCTTTCAGTCTCTTTTTTTCGGAACCCTTCCTCATCCTGTCTGGTTGTGGATTATTGTGACACTTCATGAACTTTGACTCACTTTTCTCTGGTGAGCTTGCAATTAGGGGATGTTATCCCACCAGCCCTGATGAGTTAAATACAGCTACACACATGTGTAAGCTAAAGCACATGCCTAGGTATTCCCCCAACTTCCTCCAGGATTCCTTAGCCGCTCAGCCAGATCAAATGTCTATTTCCTTTTGCATTGACGGACTCCAAACTCATAGGCTGACCCTCCACAGGCTTCAGAAGTTGCTGGAACATATAACTGTCCATTAACTGCCCCCCAAAATCTGGGGGAGACCTATGTGTTCCTTTAAACTACCCACTGTGAGGAAAGGACTCAGATTATTAAAAACAAACACACACATACGCAGCCTAGGAAGATACTAAGCCTTAACCAATGAAGACTCTGTCTGAACTGGAATTGAACTGGTGAAAAACGCAGATTCAGCGGAGCCAAAACATTTCGGCTGTGTGTAAACGAGCCCCCAGCTTGGAAGGGGGCATGGTAAGCAGGGTGTTGGGTGATTACTAATGAAGTGCTGCGGTGCGTATGCACCACGTTGTTAGGCTAAATCTCCCCCGCGGCAACTTCGAAGTGTGAAAATGTTGAGGAGTAAAAGGCCTTGGAAGGAGTGTGGGCACTTCGAAGAACCCGTGGCTGACTCGTGGCTACACTCAAGCCAGCACTTCGAAGTTGCCGTGGGGGAGAGTAGGCCTAACGAAGTGCTGCATATGCAGCACAGCACTTCATTGGTAATCTCCCATCACCCTAATTACCATGCCCCCTTCAAAGTTGGGAGCTAGTCTAGACACAGCCCTTGTGAATCTCCTTTAATGTTTTTTGTTAAAACAAACCTAAAATACAATTTCAGGGAAAAAAATCAGTATTTCATTTTGACATTTTCTAAACAAAACATTTCAGGCTTTTTTGTTTTTTTTTCTCGTGTTTTCATTTCAAAATATCATTTTATTTTATCAAGCAGTCAAAAATGTTGAAAAATGGTTGAAATTTAAAGAAAATGTTTTGGTTTGTTGAAACAAAACATTTTGGTTGACCTGCTGTGAATTTTTTGATTTCTTGATTTGCTGAAAATTTTGTTTGACCTGAAATTATTTTTTTAAATTGCCAGCGAACTGAAAAAAAAAATCAGTTATCTGCCCAGCTCGATCCTGAATCAACTAAATATGACTCCAGGTTCCCCTCAGTGTAATGTCCCACTACCTCACACCCAGACACTTGTGGGTGGGTTAAGTTTATAGAATCAAAGTGCAAGTTTTAGTCAATGAAATTGGTCACTGACTCACAATCTAAAGATGAGAAACAATGAATCGATATAACCTCGCCCACAGAAACAGCATCTGTTTTCTCAACTGCTTTGTTCAGATGAAGCCCGTGGTCTACCCATGTTCTAGGTCCTCTTCTAATTTGATGCTACCCACTGGGATCTTGTCCATACAGTGGTACTTTCAGACCCCAGGGCTTTGAATCATGAAGTGCTCTAACAGCGTGTTCACTAACTGCCCCTTGTAGATCCTGCTGGGATGACCAAAAAGGTACCTACCAACCTTGTGTTACAGTAGTCTTGGGACTACAGCAATGAGAATTAGATAACTCTACTTTGTGCCAGCAGTGTCAACAAGGTTCAGTTAGCCTTTTAGTGGAGTGCAGGCTCCACAGTTCCCACACCTTTCATCTGCATTTCAGTGCTGTGTAGACACACCTTGGTGCTATACAACTGCAGTGAAAATTGCTCATTGCTAAACCAGTTTGGATCGTAGTTTATAAATAGCGGGGCAATCATCTGCGATGATTGACCCTTTCTCGGTGTCAGATTTAACGTATTGTAGATGATCTGTTGTTTAAGGTCAGAATCCCGCCAGGGCTGTCTTCAGATTTGCCGTGTTGCTTTCCTTTGGTGGCAAAATGTCCAGTTTGCTGATCTGTCTTTTTGGCAAGATATTCTTTTGTTTTCTTTTTCCCAGTAATTTGCTGCATGTGTGCAGGCTCTAGTCAAAGCAATTCCGCTGACATAAGAGATCCGTTTGCACAGACACTGCCTCAAATCTAATGTGACTTGTGATCATTTTCCTCCTTAAGGAAATAATCTGTGTTTTTTTCTTTATTTCCATATAAGGTCTAATTATTTCCCAAGTCAGCTCTTGCTGCATCTTTTCCTGTGTTATTTCATAATTTAATATACTGTAAATAGAAACTGTAAAGTTTTTTAACTGAGACAGATTCTAGGGAAAATGGATCTTAAAACCCTTTACAAGGGGTTAGGTTTTAGAACCTACAAAATGCATTTTAGTAGAATCCGTGTTATCTACTGAGGGACTGATCTGGTGCAGGTTCATCTGGTCTGTACCCCCTCTCTGTCACTGACAGACATCATCTGCCTCAGGGGACAGTGTAGAAAACCAGTAGTAGATAGTTATGGAACAAGCTGTTGAAAGGGAAGTTCCTATCCCTTTTAATCTGAGGTTAATTTGAGGACAAATTCTTCCCCACCTCCATAGGAACAAGATGATGAGCGCAAAGCAGAAGAACCCCATTCCGACTCCCATCCTATGGGTAGGTGGGTGCTTCTGGCTTGAGGCAGAGAGAGAGAATTCCTATCAAGGTCTAAATATCCACCCCCCGCCACCCCACATAAGCTGGGTCATGTTTCCCCATACCTGTTCTTGCCACTTCTTTTCCCTCTCCTGTCTCTGTTCAAGTGAGTTCCCCTTTTACCCCTACCCCAGTCCCTTTAAGTGTAGTTCCTTAAAGAGATTCAGCCTCTTTCTCTCTGCAGCCAGATGAGGATTTACTGAATCCAGTTAGAGGGAGTACATTTTATCAAGCCAACGTCCACGTCACCAGTT
The DNA here is from genome assembly GCF_033958435.1 of Carettochelys insculpta. Taxonomy (NCBI): domain Eukaryota; kingdom Metazoa; phylum Chordata; order Testudines; family Carettochelyidae; genus Carettochelys; species Carettochelys insculpta. The sequence continues at coordinate 2,757,315 of NC_134139.1, read as the reverse complement.
TCATAAGCCAACGTACTATGCCAGTGGCTTTTTAATGTGTCTCCTTCAGCTCTTAGCAGCACATGGTATTAAAACAATGTGATTTATTTGTTAACCAGTCTAAATTATTACCCAGTCAGGATGCTTTTACCGTGTTATGGCCTAAAATAAAATAAGTGCATAAAATAATACTTAGTCATTTTGCTGGGAGAACAATACATATAAAATAGTAAATGAACCAATGAATTTACACTGCCATGGCTCTTTTGGGCAATGCTGATCACAAATTTGGTTCCTGAACTACCGAGGTCACAGTGTCACTGCATTGTACAGTACGTAAATAGCTGATGAAGAAATTAACTTAACTCACAAACTCAGATTCTCTGTTTCTGATCTTTACCATTCATGACTGTTTCCTCTGGGGGTGATTCCCTTGGCTTTGATAGAAGGAGAAAAGGCAGCAGGGTCTGTTCAAAGAATATACAAAACATTTCCCACCCAGGGTGTCATTAAAGGGTATTCTTCCTGGAAGAGCTGCAGTTGCGATAGAGACCCTGAGAAATTGACCAGTCATACTCAGAAGTATGAAGAGAACGAAGCTAGAGGAAGTAGTGGTTGGTGAGTCAGCATGAGTAATTTTGTTCCAATGAGAATGAAGATTGAGGGTTTTTTTCCCCTTTTAAACATTTTGGACATCATTGCTAAATGGAGGGAAATAAGTGATATTATGTCTGTCTAGCTAGCTAGGACTTCTTGATTTTTAAATCAAATGAAAAAAGTATCTAGAATCTAGGTACATATTTTCCTAGGCACCCTCCTCCTGGAAGCAGGGACCAGCTCCCGGTGAGTAGATTTCTGTCCTTTTGTGTACTGGTGATCATTTTGCAGTATGTATTAGAATCTAGTGTGTGTTTAGCTTTGTCCACTGGGGCACAGAACTGAGGTATTCAATGCACTGAAATGTTAGCAGGAGGCAAGTGTTTGGTTTTCTATTTTTTCTTCATTTATATGCCATTGTCAGGTGTATTTTTGACTTGTGAGTTTTCCTACTAATGAGTGCACTGACTTCATGACAGTTTGTAGCTGTTTGTTGGACACACAGCCCTGGGCAACATTAAATGGTGAAGAAAACTGATCAAGAAGCCATTAAGTTCAAAAGTTGAGCCCGGTTTGATGTGGGTTATTGCACAAGCCAAGGGGAGGAGGGGGATGAAGTTTGCTGTTTCATTCTACGTACAGGGAGGGTAACTTCTGTTGCCTGGCTGCCTGCTGTTTGCAGATGCTTTTCATTCAAAAATGGTCAGAAATGCAACATATGTAAGTTAGAACGGACACCTGATCCTGAAGTAGACTGAGGGACTCCCATTGACTTCTGCCAGCTTCGGGTCACGCGCTGTGCTACTTGCTTTCGTTGTCACTTTATCCAAACGCAGAACCTCGAGCCAGTAATGTGAATGTGCTGTGCCATTAATTAAAAAAACCTCTATAGGCACTGGGTGAGAATGAGTGAGCTGTAGAATTGTACATTTAGGTAGGTTACTGAAGGTTGCATTTCTACCTCCCATGTTGTTAATTGACAGACTTTGAAGCTAAGCGAAATGCTGGCAATCAACTTTGGCTGTTGTTTTTCAACCCTGTTTCATTACTGTAGACCCAGTTTCATTTACTGTATCACAGGTCACATGACAAGCATTTTTGGTAACTTGGTTTTGGTTTTTTTGTTTAAAAAGAGAGAGAGAAACCCCCACCACCACCCCCAAATTATGACAAAACAGTGTAGCATCCTTCCTCCTGTCTCTTGGGTACAGTCACTTGGGTGCGTGGGCTTCATGGATTAAAATGAGTCAGCACACTCCTTAAAAATGGCTTGTTGTTGAAAAGAAAGGTTAAAACTGCCTTCAGCAAAAAGCATCAGAATCTCATTCGCCTGTAGACACCTTTACCAACTTCAGCTGCAGTTGGTAAAATAACTGGTTGTTTGGTGTTTTGTTTTTTTTTCTGAGCTACATTGCAACAATTTTTGCAGCCTGAGCTCTAGTTGCAGGGGATTCGATACAAGAGAATGAAAATAGCTTTCATCATGTGCACATCTCTGCTGTAGTGACTCAGAATATTTTGGGACTACAGTTCCTCGGGATCACGGGTTTCATGGCCAGAAGGGGTTGATACGTTGTAGCCTGACATCCGCCTTAGCATAGGCCGGAAAATATCACCCAGTGACTCTTGCATTCAGCTAATACCTAAGATGGGATGTGTTTCTGCAAGACATGCTCACTGGACTAAGCAGTGATCTCTTTGGGTGTCCCCCTGGGAACCCCTCCACAGTCACTCTGACTTGTGACCTCACTTTTCATCCATTTTGTTTAACTGGAAGAGGCTGTTGTGATTTGCTCCCGTGCTGTAGAATTGCACCCTGAGCGATGCACACCTTGAGCCCAGTAACTCGTATTTGGCCGCTCTCGGCCATGGATGATATGGAAATTTGCTATGACGAGATACCACTGAAAAAGGTCTCTCCTCAGTGGTTCTGAAAGGTTTGTTTGTCTGGAGCTTTCCCTGTTAATGCTGGTGCACAAGGCGGGGCAGGGAAAACACCCCGAGAGAGGGAAATTCCCTTGTATTCCCTTCCTTTGCCAGAGACGCGGCTCTTCTTTACAAAGCTTCTGGTTTTGCTGGGGTGGAGGAGGGTATTTGCTGTTTCCTGTACCATGCCAGGAGACCCAGGACTCCCCAGCCCTGTTCAGTTAGCCCGCTCTGCTACACCTGTGCCGAGTGTAGGACTTACAGGTGGGGGAAGCCCAGCAGAGAGCGAGAAGAGCTGCAGGCCAAGCCCGGGGAGGGCTGGAGACTCTTGGTGCACGTCGGGCACACAGTCAAAGGCAGCGAGTGCTCACAGCTTTGAGCGCCCCACAGGGGTTGAACCTGGAGGGCGACCCCATTGGAGGCATGATTCTCCGTGAGAGACGGAAAAGCCCAGCAAGGGGAAACCAATGCAGGAGCGCTGCCGGGCCACCCAAGGCCACCAGGAAGTGCTTGAGATCCGGCAACTCTGTTACAACCACTGTAACAGGTGCAGCAAAATACCACAGTGCTGGGGGCAGAGCCGTGGCTCTGCCCCCACCTCCCTGCTTCTCAGCGAGTTGCACCTGGATACCCCCGGTGTGCCCCCGGCAGGAGGCCTGTGATTCAGGGCATTCTGTGGGCCCCAGGCTGGCTCTGCCCTTGCTGCCCAGCGGTGGCCATGAGGTGGCACAGATGATTGTAGAGATATCTGATCAGCTTAGAGAGAGGTTTACTGCAGCTGTGTGTGAAGGGGCACCATCTGGTTGGCAAATGGGGACCCAGCTGCGTGGGGCAGGGGATTGCATTCTCCGTCTCCCGTCACCTAGACCCTGGCGTTTCTCACCTCTGGGGCTCATGGCCACGTCCAGGCCGGAAGCACAGGCTGTGGGCCGAGACTGTTGTGTGTGGGTGTGGAACACCTTCCACAAGGAGTGTGGCCCGCGGTGAACCTCACTGAGCTGGTGAGAAGTACCCCCACTGCCATATGCCCTTTGCTTCTCTGCTTAGCAAGCACGTCACTGCCCACGCTCCTTGAGGAGAGATTCCCGGTACGGGTCAGTGCCGTGAAGCCAGTAGGCAGGTGCAGGGGTGCTGTGGAATGGAAAAGGGGTGCAAGCCAGGTCTCAGCGGGGCCCACCCCGCAGTCCCGGGCAAGGGCTGCCTGTTCCCCTCAGAGAGGTTCAGACTCACCGGGGCAGCCAGCATGCAGGGTGCCTTCTGCCCACACTAGTTACTGGTGACTCTGCAGCCAGGGCCTGGCAGCCCTGATAGGCTCCGACAGATGTAGCATCAAGCCCTCCGTAATCAGCGAGCCAGCCGGGTCAGTGAGTTTGAGCACGGCTGGGAGCAAAGGGCGTGGGTCTCTGGGCCTTCGAGAGCAGTTCAAAGCCAGGACAGTGAAGTCTGTTCCGTAGCTGCTCATCCCCGGCAGCGCTCCTGGGTACCGCCTGCTACCACAGAGCTGTCGTGACTCTAACACACAGCTCTGCTTTTTAAGAATGTGTTTTTTTCCCCAGTCATGCTTTCAACACTGAGATTTGGAAACTCAGCAGCCAGAGGCGAAGGTTCACTCGCTCAGCGCAGCCGGGCGGGCAAGCCCATGAGTGCACAAACTGGGCCATTTTCAGTTTTGCTTTTCACAAATAGGAAAATGGAACTCAGTTTTTCCCACACGATAGGTAATTCTGTAATTAGCTCGGGGCCTGGTCTGCATCCAGGGCACAAGTTCGCACCACAGGCTGCTCCGTGTCTCAGGAGCATGTGAGGGCAATGGAAAAAATGACAAAGCCTGGCCCAGAGCAAACACTGGAGCTGGAAATCTTTCTGTGGTATCGACTCCATCCCCTGCAATCTCTACGGTGCTCTTCATGCTGCACTCTGTTCTTACCAACGGGGCCTCCAATCCCAGGCCTGAGCCTGCCAGGCCTCTGTTGTAAATGGGACACTTTCTCAGAGTACCACTCAGCCTGAATTAGATGGTTGCCTCAGACCTCTTACTGCTAGAACAAACCCTACCACACTCATCATACATTAGTGTCTCTCCTTACAGTCACTGAGTCAAACCCCAGCACAGCCGACTCTGCTCTGCACAGTGTGGCTACTAAGCACCCTCAGACCAGCCTCCTCCCCAGAAGAACATTGGCACGGGTGCAAAATCAAGCATGCAGAAGTTTGGAAAGGCCAGAATTCAGGCTGCTGGTGCTACCTCACTCTGCCCCCCTGTGTGTCTAGGTTATGGTACAGTCTTTAATTCTATGGTCGTCCCCCACCCGCCGATATTATCACATGCCTTGCCTCGTTCGGTGAGCAGAGAGAGGGAGAATCAGCGGGTTTCCCCCTCCTTGTACAGTGTGTGGCCTTATTTACCGCACCCATCTGAAGCCTGACTCAGTGCAGGATCATTCATTTCTTCTGGGTGTTCACTGGAGCCTCGCCACAGGGCTGGAGCACTTCACAAACATTGGTCAGGTTTTCTTGGGTGGTAGCGTTATGCTCTTTTTACAAGGTAAGGGAATTTCGGTCAAAATATCAAGCAGCCACTAACTCTGGGTGTCCAAGGTGAGACTTAACATGTTTATAGCCTACAGATGTTAACTTGGATTGCAGCTGAGTGCTCAGCAAATCTGAGCCCCGGAGCTTCTTTTGGGCACCCAGAGAATAAGGAACTTCACTGAGCGAGCACGTATGCACGGGCTGGGCGAAGTGATTGGCCCAGCCTCTTGCAGGGCAGAGGTGGGGAGAGAATGTGCCTCAGACTTGCTGTGGCTGGCGAGTGGGGCTCCTCCCCTGGTCCCAACCCAGCCTAGCCCAGACGGGCTGCAGCCAGGGCCCTTCCTTCATCTGGCCCACCTGGAGCTGCCATGACGGTGGAGAGGTGCCGCTCACCAGGTCCTGTGCTGCTGCAGTGAGAGAAGGCTGTGGGTAATCCTCTTTCCCCAGGGCAGCCTCCACTGCTGACCCTCAACCCCATGCCACTCCAGAGCCTGTGCCCGCCGCTGGAGCCCTCACACCTCAGCCCCGAGCCCCCTCCCACACTCGGAACCCCTTGGCCCCATCCCCTCCACACACCATCCATGTGCAGAATGAATGTTGTTAAATGCACCAGTACAGATGTGATGTGTCACACCCCACCTCCATACTGGGGCACAGAACAAAACTCATTCCACACATGGAAATAAGATGCTAGAGGGAACTCTGCTCCTGTGCAAAGAAATAGTGCACAATCGTGGAATCAAAGACTGTCTCTTCGTGTGCAGACACAAAGGTACTGAGCTACAGTTACACAGGCAGCCTTAAGTCTGGAATTTCTCAGTTTTTAAGTTGACTTTGCAACTTTAAGGTTCTGTTAACACATTTTTGAGGAGTGATTTCCCAATTAAGAAAAAAAAAAACAACCTAGGAATTTGGTTACGTGGAAACACACTACTCCTCACAAGGATGCCAGCAGGCTTCAGACCATTAGAGCTACCACACAGACCTCTGCCACTTGAACTGTTAGCATAGTGGGTAGCAATAGTAGACTGTTATCCTCTGTGTGGACTGGTAACGGAAGCAGGATTAAGTGTGCTCTTGGCCCATGGGTTTTGCAGACATTTCTTGTTGGCAAGGGAGTGGTGAGATTCAGGGCTTCTGGGCTCCATTTCAGATTCAGGAGGGCAGTGTGGTCTAGTGCTTACAGGCCTCTGTGCCCCTAGCCTGTCACTAACTTTCCCACCCCAGTGTCTCTGCTCTTGTCTGTCCTGCTCATCTTGGTCCCTGCCCCCAGTTCCCAGCCCCTTCTGCTTCTAGCCAAAGCCACCCATTCCCTGGCTCTGCTGCTGGTTCCTCCGACCCCGTCTTCCACCTGCTCCTCCTCTTTGCACCATCCCTCATCCTGCTACACTCAGATCTGGTAGCTTCTTCCTTCTCTGCACTACCAGTGCAGGGGGCCCCGGGAGCCCAAGGGCCAGTCTGGGCTCCCAGTTCTGGTGCTTCTGAGGTTCCTGATTGCCAAATGGAGCAATTTTAGAGAAATTTTGGCAGGGTCCCTGCATCTCTGGGCTGCAGCATTCTTGGTCATCCCATGGGGATGGCTCATGTGCCATAGGATCTGTGGATGCGCTCTGTGTGGATGGAACCATCAGAGAATTTAGCTGCTAGACTCTAATAAGTCTTCAGTGAGCATGTGCAAAGAGAGATCCTCCTCCCACCCCCCCCACCCCCAGGCCCCAAGGTTCATACCATCGCTGCATCTGGGCAGATTTTCATACAGTGAGCTAAAGGCACCCTTCTGATAGCAGGACAATCCCCCGTAGAAAGACGGGACACTGCTACAAAACTTCTTACTGGAGCAGCACTAAGATTTTTTTCTTCCAGTGGCAAAACCGACTCTTTTGCTTATAATTCCGTTCTCAAAAATGAATGAGCCATGTTGGCTGAGACCTCACAGAACAAAAGTCAGCCTGAGGCCAACACCCAGCACAGAAAACTTCAGCCTCAGCTGCTGAAGTTTAACAAAGTTACTTGTAACTGCAAACAGGGTCTTACACTTCAAACTGTCAGGCCAGCCCTTTACAGCGCTGGGGCCTAGCCCTCTTTCCCCCAGAAAAGTGTGTGCTTTGTGGCTGTGCTGGACTAGGGCAGGAACAGGATATGAGCAGCCCCTGGGCCAGGTGTGGTTCAGCAGAGTTAGCCCCTGGCCGGCTGCCAGTGTTACGTTTACCTGCATGTACACAGGTGTGGCTGCTTGCTTCTCCGGTTGGCTGTGGGTCACTGTTCCTGGCCAACGGGAGCTGCGGGAAGTGGCACAGATCAGAACACCAATTTCCACAGCTCCCACGGGCTAGGAACAGTGATCCTCGGCCAACAGGAGCTGTGAGCGGCCATGCCTGTGGACACGCAGGCAAATGTAGTGCTGGCGGCCCGCTAGGAGCTAACCCGGCGAGCAGCATCCAGCCAGTGGACTGCTTATGGCCCACCCTGGCTCTCTTTCAGGCCTGCTCAGGAGGGGAAGTGTTTTCTGCTGTGATTGGGCTGTACAAGAGCCACTCTCTTTGCAGGCCTGGCACAGCCATTTGGGGCAGAAGTGCCTGAGGCAAAGACCTTACTTCACTTTCTCCTCCTGCCCTCTATATTTCTACTACGATGCAGTACCAGCAGTACCAGCAAGAATCCACAAGGCCAGCCTCATACTCCTGAGCGGTAACCTCTGCTGATCCATGCAACCCCTTTGGGCCCAACTCTGCATGAGCCCCACAGTGCCCCACCTCCTGGCGAATTTTGGCGCTCTCGTGGCTGGCTGGGCTGCCCTTCCAGGCCTCCTCAGGCACGAGGATCGTTATGGAGCTGGAGATGGGGCAGCAGCTTCCCCTCCCTCACCCCTGCCCCACAGCTGAATGAGCCAGTCTCACAGTGCTCCTGACACCAAGCAGAGGTATCACACCAGGACGGCTGCACCGTCACTGGTCACCATCGCAGTTAGCATCTAGGTGCCGCTCCAGACGATGCCATTAGCAGCGATGTGCATCACCAGCTCCCTGCGGGGCAGTGTCGGGTTCGAGTCGTGGCAGTGAAGCACAACGTTAGAGCAGGGGAGTGCTGGGCTCATCACCCTGCCCGTAGCACTTTGCATCCGTCCTGCCTCGCTCCAGGAAGCACCAGCACGGACAGGCCCAGAGGGAAGACACATCCAGGACTCCCCAACAGGGGTGATAAAGACACTGGTGAGAGTCTGAAGGGAAGGACAGTCAGGCTCATACACAGATGAACAGGAATGAAAAAATGCACAAACCCGAGCATGGTCTTGTATTTACTGCAGGTTGAATCTCTCTAACCCGGCACCCTCAGGACCTGATCAGTGCTGGGCAAGAGAATTTGCCAGACCACGGGAGGTTAATATTGTCTAGCACATTACCAACATGTCCCCTGCTTGCTGGGCTCTTAGAAGACAATTAGGGATAAATTACAGGTAAATAACAGCACAAAACGCTGGGAGCCAGGACTGGTGGCTGGAAACAAACTTTATGGGACCACAGGAAAGTTGGCCATGCCCATGATAAGCGGTCGTCCAGCTAATTAAAATCATGCTGGATGACGGATGTTGCCGGACGAGGGAGCTCCGGATTAGAAAGGTTCAACATGTACTGCCATTTATCAGATCTATTAGTAATTATATAATGGGATGCCCAGTAAATCTTTCCATGGGGAGGATGTGTCATTCACTCACACCTCCACCACTTCAGCAAATATTTGGCTAGTTTAATCCCTTTTTGCAAAAAAACTGTGTTCAAAATGTGTGGTCCTGCATCTACCACTCTGCCATGTGTTTGCTGCAGATGGGGAGCAGTACAATATGACACAAGCTCTATAATACTATTAAGGTATTGTATGCCCATTGTTTACATGACACACGACAAGAAAAAATGTTTTGGGTTGGTTAATCACAGTGAGTTTAAAGGAACCACAAAACCCACTTGAACCCTGCGCAAGTGGTTGCATTACACTGACATAACGTATTAATCATGCATCTAGGACAAAAGCAGTCTTCTCTTTTTGAGAAAAACAAATTTGTTAGAACATCAGATTTGGTTGGGAGTCCAGTCTGGATTGTAATGGTTACCAGCTAAGGTAAAATTGCCTTTTGTAATTCTACTTAAGACTTGTATCTGCAATTTTCAATTGTCCAAGCCCCATTTTCAAAAATGACTTACGATCCTAAGGATAAAACTTTCAAAAGCACCCAAGTGTGTCAGTCCCATTTTCAGAAGTGACTTAGAAAGTTCATAAACTAAGTTCTGTGACAATAGACAATAGAACTTAGGCTTCTCAGTCACTTAAGTGATTTTGAAAATTTTACTCCATGTCTTGTGCCATCCTATCTGCGTTCATTTGTGCCTTTACATGGCTAAACAGCCATGTTAAAAAGGCAGTGAGAGAGAAAAGGGCAGCTTTTAAAAAGTGGAAGTCAAATCCTAGTGAGGAAAATAGAAAGGAACATAAACACTCCCAAATTAACTGTCATAATGTAGTAAGAAAAGCCAAAAAAGAGTTTGAGGAACAGCTAGCCAAAAATTCAAAAAACAATAGTAAAATGTTTTTTAAATACATTAGAAGCAGGAAGCCTGCTAAAAAAGCAGTGGGGCCCTTGGATGATAAAGATATAAAAGGAGCGATCAAGGAAGACAGTGCCATTGCGGAGCGATTAAATGATTTCTTTGCTTCAGTCTTCACGGCTGAAGATGTTACAGAGGTTCCTAAATCTGAGCCAGCCTTTTTAGGCAACAAATCTGAGGAACTCACTCAGATTGAAGTGACATTAGAGGAGGTTTTGGAATTAATTGATAAGCTGAATAGTAACAAGTCTCCAGGACCAGACGGCATTCACCCAAGGGTTCTGAAATAACTCAAATGTGAAATTGCGGAGTTATTAACAGTGGTTTGTAACCTATCCTTTAAATCCACTTTGGTACCAAATGACTGGAAGACGGCCAATATAACACCAATATTTAAAAAAGGCTCTAGAGGAGATCCTGGCAATTATAGACCGATAAGTTTAACATCAGTACCAGGCAAATTAGTAGAAACACTAGTAAAGAGTAAAATTGCAAGGCACATAGAAGAGCACGAATTGTTGGGCAAAAGTCAGCATGGTTTCTGCAGATGGAAGTCGTGTCTGTCTAATCTATTAGAATTCTTTGAAGGGGTTAATAAACATGCGGACAAGGGGCACCCAGTGGACATAATATACCTAGATTTCCAGAAAGCCTTTGACACGGTCCCACACCAAAGGCTTTTATGTAAATTAGGTGGTCATGGGATAGGAGGAAAGGTCCTTTCATGGATCGGGAATTGGTTAAAAGACAGAAAACAAAGGGTTGGAATAAATGGTAAATTTTCACAATGGAGGGGGGTAACTAGTGGTGTTCCCCAGGGCTCAGTCCTGGGACCGATCCTGTTCAACTTGTTCATCAATGATCTAGAAAATGAGGTAAGCAGTGAGGTGGCAAAGTTTGCAGATGACACCAAGGTGTTCAGGACAGTCAAAAGCAAAAGGGATTGTGAAGAACTACAAAAAGATCTCAGCAAACTGAGTGATTGGGCAGCAAAATGGCAAATGAAATTTAATGTGGGTAAGTGTAAGGTAATGCATGTTGGAAAAAATAACCCAAATTACACGTACTACATGATGGGGTCAAATTTAGCTACGACAGATCAGGAAAGGGATCTTGGAGTTATAGTGGATAGTTCTCTGAAGACATCCACGCAGTGTGCAGCGGCAGTTAGTAAGGCAAATAGGATGTTAGGAATTATTAAAAAAGGGATCGATAATAAGACAAAAGATATCATACTTCCCCTATATAAAACTATGGTATGCCCACATCTCGAGTACTGCGTGCAGATGTGGTCTCCTCACCTCAAAAAAGATATATTGGCATTAGAAAAGGTTCAGAAAAGGGCGACTAAGATGATTAGGGGCTTGGAAAGAGTCCCATATGGGGAGAGGCTAGAGAGACTGGGACTTTTCAGTTTGGAAAAAAGGCGATTGAGGGGCGATATGATAGAGGTATATAAAATCATGAATGGTGTGGAGAAAGTGAAGAAAGTGAATATAGAAAAATTATTTACCTTTTCCCATAATACAAGAACTAGGGGACACCAAATGAAATTGATGGGTAGTAGGTTCAAAACTAATAAAAGGAAATTTTTCTTCACACAGTGCACAGTCAACCTGTGGAACTCCTTGCCCGAGGAGGCTGTGAAGGCCAGGACTCTATTAGGGTTTAAAAAAGAGCTTGATAAATTTTTGCAGGTTAGGTCCATAAATGGCTATTAGCCAGGGATAAAGTATGGTGCCCTAGCCTTCATAACAAGGGCAGGAGATGGATGGCAGGAGATAAATCACTTGATCGTTGTCTTCTGTTCTCCTTCTCTGGGGCACCTGGCATTGGCCACCGTCGGCAGATGGGATGCTGGGCTTGATGGACCTTTGGTCTGACCCAGTATGGCCATTCTTATGTTCTTATGTTCTTATGTACATAGTCAGTCCTTTGGGACAGTAACCCATCATGTGTTAAGCACTGGTTTACTACTGAAATAAAATAGCCCTTTACATCAGTGTATGTTGTTATTATGATTATGATTATGATTTGGAGTTTTATCACTGAATTCAGTGGAAGCAGAGTTAGGTTAACTTTTGAAAACCCCACCCACAAAAGAGGTACCTAATACAGTATATACAAATTAATATTTGATGAGTAGGAAATATAAATTCCTGTTGTTGCATTGACATGTTAAGGACTGACTTTTCAATGCAGGGGTAACGGGTAGACTAGGGATATATGCACTGCACCATGAAAAGCCATGGCTGGGTGCATAACCCAAGCATCTGTTCACCTAGCCACTTGTCTGTGTGTACAACTTCCTGATTCCATTATGAGAGTGCTGACTTGCACGTGCAGATGTGTTTTTCTTGGACCCGGGGGTACATGTGTGTTATTTTGGACACACCATATTGAAGCATTGTTTTGAAATACTGACCTTCATGTTATAATCTCCCAAGTCCTCCGTGTCTCTGTCCCTTTTGCCACCTGCTATGGACAAACAGAAATCCCAGCACAGCTGGCAGTGGCACACAGCTGCGCTGCAAGAATTAAAACATTAGTATATCAAGTGATTTCCACATGGGCTTTGTACTTCGCTGCCGTAACATCGTGTTTTTAGCAAAGAGGTTGATATCAGTGATTCAGAAAACAGGAACTGCTTGTTCATGAGAATTTAGAGTGAAAATTAGTTTAAAGAACTGAGAGAAGTCGAAACAGTAAAGTGAGTAAGGGTGTCAGGTTTTGAAACTGAAAAATTGGTAATCTTCACCAGATAGCCCTGGGGGCAAGGCTGGTGACAACCACAAAATATGATTAGGATTTCTCATAACAGCATCATTTACAGTTAAGGACTTTATTTCAGTACCTTAAAATAAAGGTTTCCATTTAGCAATATCTGAACAAAGCTCAGGCAAGAGTTCAGGCTTCAGTCCTTGCTGATTCAGTCTAATTTTCATCATACAGCTCCACTCAAAGCAGGTGAGAGTTAGTAACAAACGGGGTTGGGGGTCGGGGGTGCGGGGCTGGGGCCGGTGGGGGGAGAGAGCTTACTCAGCTGCCACAGCCATGCTCAGTCAGCAGTGGTGGTGGGTCTAACAGGGTGTCACTAGACAAACACAACTCAGTGACTGACCAGGACAGTCAGGTGAAGTGTCAGTTTGGTGCAGCCATTAGTGGGACACCATGCTCCTCTGAGGTCAGCTCTGATACAGCGTGGGTCATACTGGTGGTGGAGCAGGCTGGGATGCGCCCTGTGGGAATTGCTAGGCCTCTTTCTCCTCTCACTCACCCTGGGTTTGGATCATGAGCGACTCCAGAGGACTTAATGGATGTACACTGGTGTCACTGGGGAGTCAGGCCTATTAGGTTTATCTCAATGTGATGTTGACTTGAAGTGCTGCTGCCTTGTGGCCATGCTGGCGCACCTAACCGTGCAGACCGTTTACTACCTTGAAGATGCCAGGCTGAAATCCTGGACCTGCAAACTCAACGTTAAAAGCTGCTCTGTGCTCAGTAGGCATCTCAGCAGAGCAACAGTTTTCATTTGAGGCGTTGTGGAGGAGATCCCTGGAGCATATAGTCTGGAGTCAAATCCACCTCCAGCTTGTGCATGAGCAGCTCTGCTGGCCAAAGCTCTGTCATTGCTGGCACCAGTGTGCCTCCTGACATTTGGCAGAATGATATAGTGGTGTGGAAACAAAAAGCAGTCAAGTAGCACTTTAAAGACTAGCAAAATAGTTTATTAGGTGAGCTTTCGTGGCACAGACCCACTTCTTCAGACCATAGCCAGACCAGAACAGACTCAATATTTAAGGACAGAGAACCAAAAACAGTAAGCAAGGAGGACAGATCAGAAAAAGATAATCAAGGTGAGCAAATCAGAGAGTGGAGGGGTGGGGGGGAAGGTCAAGAGTTAGATTAAGCCAAGTATGCAGACGAGCCCCTATAGTGACTCGGAAAGTTCCCATCCCGGGTCAAACCATGTGTTAATGTGCCAAATTTGAATATAAAAGCTGGCTTGGCTGTTTCTCTTTGAAGAGCAGTGCGAAAGTTTTTTTTTCAGTAACACACATACCTTTAGGTCATTGACAGAATGCCCCATTCCATTAAAATGTTGACTAACTGGTTTGTGGATCTGGAGTGTTTTGATGTCTGTTTTGTGCCCATTAACCCTTTGTCTAAGGGAGTTAGAAGTCTGTCCAATATACAAAGCATCTGGGCATTGTTGGCACGTGAAGGCATATATGATGTTAGTAGAGGAGCATGAGAAAGTGCCCGTGATTCTGTGAGTAACCTGGTTGGGTCCGGTGATGGTATTTCCAGAGAAGATATGTGGACAAAGCTGGCAGCGGGCTTTGTTGCAAGGAAAGGTTCCAGGACTGGTATTCCTGGGGTATAGGCTGTGGCTGTTAGTGAGGATCCTCATGAGGTTGGGAGGTTGTCTGTGGGAGAGAACAGGCATGTCACCCAGGGCCTTCTGGAGTGTGGTATCCTGATTAAGGATAGGTTGTAGGTCTTTAATAATTCGTTGCAGTGGTTTGAGTTGGGGGCTGTAGGTGATGACCAGTGGTGTTCTGTTCTTGGCTTTTGTGGGCCGATCTTGGAGTAGCTGGTCTCTGGGTATTCATCTGGTCCTGTCGATTTGTTTTTTCACTTCTCCTGGTGGGTAGTTCAGGTTTATGAATATTTGGTAAACGTCTTGTAGTTTTCGGTCTCTGTCAGTTGGATCAGAGCAAATGCGATTGTACCTAAGAGCTTTACTGTGAACAATGGATCTAGTCACATGTGCAGGATGGAAACTAGAAGGGTGTAGATAAGTATAGCGATCAGTAGGTTTTCGGTACAGTGTGGTACTGATCAGGCCATCCTTGATTAGTACTGTAGTGTCCAGGAAATGTATCTCTTGCATGTTGTAATTGAGGCATAAGTTGATGGTGGGGTGTAGATTGTTAAAGTCTCTGTGGAATTCTTCTAGAGTCTCTGTACCATGAGTCCAAATCATAAAGATGTCATCAATGTATCTTAAGTAGAGGAGGGGACGAGAGCTGAGGAATCGTTGTTCCAGGTCAGCTATAAATATATTAGCATATTGTGGGGCCATGCGGGTGCCTATGGCAGTTCCACTAATCTGGAGGTATAAATTGTCCCCAAATCGGAAATAATTGTGGGTGAAAACAAAGTTACAGAGGTCAGACACCAGATGATGGTATTTTGGTTCTCTGTGCCTTAAATATTGAGTCTGTTCTGGTCTGGCTGTGGTCTGAAGAAGTGGGTCTGTCCCACGAAAGCTCACCTAATAAACTATTTTGCTAGTCTTTAAAGTGCTACGTGACTGCTTTTTGTTTTGATAGTGTATAGACTAGCACAGCTCGCTCTTTGTTACTATAATGGTGTGGAGAGTACACTTATTAAGTTTGCAGATGAGACCAAGTTGGGAGGGGTTGCAACTGCTTTAGAGGATAGGGTCATAATTCAAAAAGATCTGGACACGCTGGAGAAGTGGACTGAGGACCACAAGCTGAGTATGAGTCAACCGTGTGATACTGTTGCGCCCCCCCCCCCCCCACAAAAAAAAAAAAAAAGGAATTGTGAGGTGTGTTAACAAGAGTGTTGCGAGCAAGACACAAGAAGTAATTCTTCTGCTCTACCCTGCACTGATTAGGCCTCAGCTGGAGTGTTGTGTCCAATTCTGAGCCCCGTATTTTAGGAAAGATGTGGAGAAATTGGAGAAAGTCCAGAGAAATGCAACAAAAATGATGAAAGGTCTAGAAAACATGACCTATGACGGAAGATTGATTTTTTTTTTTAATTTTGTTTAAGTCTGGAAAAGAAAAGAATGAAAGGAGACGTAACAGATATCAAGTACCTAAAAGGGTGTTACAAGGAATAGGGAGAAAAAGTATTCTGCTTAAGCTGTGGGGATAGGACAAGAAGCAATGGGCTTAAATTGCAGCAAGGAAGGTTTAGATTGGACATTAAGAAAAATTTCCTAACTGTCAAGGTGGTTAAGTACTGGAATGCGTTTTCTAGGGTGGTTGTAGAATCTCCATCACTGGAGATATTAAAAACGGGGTGGATAAATATCTAACAGGGGTGATCTGGATGGTGTTTGGTCCTGCTGTCAGGGCAGGGGACTGGGCTCGAGGATAGAGGGAGGTCCCTTCCAGTTCTAGTATTCTATGATTCTATTATTTCTTGTGCAGCTAAGAAGATGTGGGTCTGATTATACAGGCTGTTGGGGACCTCAGTGCTCTGGAGATGGATTGACTGCAAGTTGGGCTGGCACGGTACCGCTCACTGTCTTCTGCAAAGCCAGCTGCCATTAGACAAGCCTAGATTGACTGCAGCAGAAGCTGAGTGGCGCCCCAGACTTTTTGGAGGCAGGCCTTTCATTTGCTTACCATCAAAATGCTTGGGTGCTCTTCAGCGGTTGTCAGTGCTGGCCACGCCAGCTGCTCCTGGCCCAGCAAACTTCAGCTGGGTCCAGCACGCAGGGGAGCGCACTGTCAGTCAGGTGACCTGAAGGGCCGCCTCCTTCTGCTTCCTCTCCCTCCTCGGATTAACTGTTTAAGGATCGAAACCAAGACTTCTGCAGCCAGAGGGCAACACACATGCAGGTGTCACTCCAGCAGCCCAGCACGCTGTCATGCAGGGGGGCCCAGGGTGCAGAGTGAGAGTGGCAGCTCTGTCTGAGTGTGTGGCTTGTCACGGAGAAGGTGAGCCATCACAATCGCAAGCAGCTCACTCTCTCTTCTTTTCTATCAAGCGGTGGCTGGGGATTCCCCACAACGTGCAAACACGAGCACCTGTGCACCACATATGTACAGCTCCGTGTATGCAACTGGGGAGCCATCTGCAGCTCAAGGCAGGTGGCACCTCACCAGTCAGAGGCTCATTTCCAAAAGGGCACTTTGCAGTATTTCTGGCAGCTGCTCTCAGTCGGGGTCGCTGGCTTATGCAAGCAGCCACTCGCCGTTGGACAGAAGCACATTCCAGGGTCTGAACGTGGCTCAGACTTCTCATTTGCTTCTGGGCATGATAGCTGGAATAGTCTTCTTAAACAGGGCCTTGAAAATCTCTCACCTTGGACATGTGGGGGAGTCAATTGTTTTGTCAAGGCCCAAATTTCGTGGTCGAGGTCTAATCAAGTCCCAGATTCCAGAGAAAATAATTAAAATAATAAGGATGATGTTGGAAAGTAAACAAAAAGATTTTTGAGATCCATTCAAAAGTGTCTGGCTATCCAGAGTTGGCCCATGGGCCACCTATTGACTACCCTGGATATAGTCCATGCTTACCATTTCAAAGGAGGCCTGTGAATTTACTCATGGATAGGTTGGATTTCACCTGGCTCTTCACTCAGGTTCATGCAAATCACAGAGCAGAATTAGCCCCGTGTTCGTTTTGCTTATGAAAGCAGTTTGTATGAGTGGTTTTGCCTCTTGTACCAAGACAATTTCTACAGATACAGGCCTGGACTTTATTCCTGGCTCTGTGCGTGTGTGTAAGATATATTTGGTATTTATGCTGAGCTCATGCAATCTGAGTCTCTTCTGAGCACTCTCAGAGTGAGCTGTCTCCATGTTGTGAGATTGCCCAGGAGATATGAAAACTGGATGACTTGCAACTGTTTGCAACTCCACGTAAACCCCAGCATTGATTTGGTTGTTTGTGGCATGGCACATAAAGCATTTGCCCCCTGCCCGCCACCAAGTATTCTGTGTAACAGGTTGTAAAACCTTCCCTGACATGAGAGAAGGGACCGCATACAGCGTCTTGGCGACAGAACTGATAGTTTGACTGGCTTGTGGGTGAATGCTGTCACCGTAGTAACATTTATTGCCCACAGCTAGAACTGAGTGATACGAACAGATATTGTGGTCCATCCTTCATTGCCCTCATAGAGGCTGAATCAGCCCCTTGCCACCAGGTTTGTAATAGCTGCCTGCGAGAGTTAAACCCTCTGAAAGGGCTGGATGCGCCCTTGCATCCAGCCTCCATTCAGTACCAAGGCTTTGGCAGCATCACCCGACCTCGGGAGCCATTTGCACTGGGTGCTTTTACTTGCAGCTGTTGCCTCAGGTGACTGAGCGACCCCAAAGCAGTGCTGGAGCGGCAGTGCCAAGTGCAGTGGTGCTACATGGACACACAACCCTTCCCCGCAAACCCAGTCTGCTGACGTTAGCGGGGACGGCTGGCCCCCGAGCCAGCTCTAGGCCAGCTGGGTGTTTCCTCTCCCTTGGAATTTTTGATCCACCTTTTGTGGCCAGAATCTGCACCCTTTGTGCTGAAGCAGACATAACAACCTGGCCTGACGTTTGCGTGTGCTCTGTAAAACCAAGACCATCAGTTCAGCTGGATCACACACGTGCTGCACCACAACAGATGCTGCAGCTACATGTTAGCCAGCTTCTTTCTGGAGATCTGCTCAAAGAGGAATGCAGCTAATTCTCCCTGAGCGCTGTTGGCTCTGGAGGACTCACAGCAGTCAAGAATATTAAAAACTTACTGTTGACCAAAAGAGCAAGCATCAATGACTCAGAATATACACTCCGAGCCAATCTGCTGGGTGAGAAAGCCGTGTTTTCACTGCCCTGACCATAACTGAGTTTCATCTCCCGGCTGTGGCTGTCTGCTCTCTGGAAGCTCATGCTGTATTACT
Organism: Carettochelys insculpta; assembly: GCF_033958435.1. Classification (NCBI taxonomy): domain Eukaryota; kingdom Metazoa; phylum Chordata; order Testudines; family Carettochelyidae; genus Carettochelys; species Carettochelys insculpta. The sequence continues at coordinate 2,739,033 of NC_134139.1, read as the reverse complement.
TCCAGGAGTTTACAAGCATGTCCTTTCCATCTTCCTCAACAGATTAAAGTAGCCAAATGTTCTCCTGACTCTTTGGTTAACTGTTTGATTTAAACTGTACAGCTGTGTTATACTGATATCTTTGCTCCCTGGACTGGGCATTCCTTGGTGTTTTGCAAATAACTGACCTAGGAGTGTTAACGACTCCATTGTTAGGATGGCAACAGGGTTTCTCTTTAAAGGTCAGTTTTTAAGGGGCTTTCAGATTCACCTGGATAGTTAGCACAGCCTGAGAGCTGGCAAGCTTGTTCAGATGAACATTTGGGGTAATTTGTTCCAGGGTATCCTGAGATTTAGGCACTCCCCAAATGAACTGTTTTAAAATTCTCAGTGGTCTGAAAACCCTCTTTTCATGCAGCACCTGATTACAGAAGGGGAAGAAGTGTCATGCACAGGAGACTGACATCTCTGGAATGCCCACCCTGAGATCTCGTGTCTGGCCCTAAGATGAGACACCAAAACAAAACTAACCTCTTGGTCATGAGCAGAGACCAACCCTTTCCCCTGTACAGTGCCCAGGGGCCTGCGACTATGTCTGCCCTGCCAAGTCTTGTCACCCAAGCCTGCCTTTCGGTGACAGAATGGAGCGTGTGCACATGGCACTGCCAATTTTGTTAGGAAAAACGCTCAGTTTTGGCGCCAAAAATGTCCACCCCTAGGAAAAGCTTTTCTCTTTCTTCTCCCTTTATTTTCAGCTGTTTGCTTTGCCAGCAGACCTGGATTCACCAGCAGAGCCCTCCGGTCCACAGGACGGTTTGGGGTGGTCACCCCAGCCCCCATGCTTTGTGGGGGGCCTCAACTGTGCTATGGGTGGCCTGGGAGCTTACCGGCAGGGGGCTTTGACCAAGAGAGTGGAGCAGGGACGGGGCTTGGAGAAAGGGGTGGAGCATGAGCAGAGCAGGGATGGAGCGGGGACCAGGCCTGCAGTGAGGGGTTGTCCTAGGCCCTACACCTAGGGCACTTGGGGGGGAAGGGGTGGGACTGCCCCAGGCCCTATGTCCCCCCAGGGAAGGCCCTGTCTGCCAGTATCCCACAATGCCTGTGCCCTGAGGGTGCTGGTGCCCTGCAGGCATGCGCCCCTCGCCCCTCAAAGCCCCAGCGTGTGTCTGACAGCTGCGGGAGCCGCTCACTCCCATGGGGGAGCAAAGAGCAAATCATCAGCCTGCTCCTGGTCTGCACAGCGGCGGCGGCTGCGAGGGGAGCGGGACAGGCTGCTGTACTGCTCCCACGTCCCTCAGCAGGGAGAGCTCCCAGCGCTGCTCCTGTGCTGCTCCGGGCAGCTGAGGAGGGTGTGGGAGAACTCGGGGGGAATCCCAAGACGTGCAGGGCCAGCTCTGCTTTCCCACAATGCTGCAGGGTGGGACACCTACCCACAATGCACTGCGCACGCTGTCAATGGTGGTGCCCCCCATGATCGGCTGACTGGAGGGAGCGAGCACGGAGAGTTTTGTTTTGTCGACTTTTGGGTGTCGATGAAAGTTTTGTTGACAAAACACTGTAGTGTAGACACACCCGCAGAGCACGGCTGTAGGGCTGGACAGCAAGAACATGAGAGCTGGAGTTTCTTCTTCCGCTGAGGGCAGTTAATGTGTCTGTATATCTTACAGCCTGCCCATAGTACTGGCTGCTCAGAACTGGGGTCACCACACTGCTATCTAGACTTCTTTTCTTTCATGGGTTTTAAATCTGAAAATTCTTCTCCTCCACGCTCTGCCCCCAGGTATTAACATAGACATGCAGGTAGCTTTGCTGGCTGAAGCCCATTGAAGTCAAGAGGGAGCGTTCTGTCAGACACCCAAGGCACCGGGTGAGCAATGTTGGTTATAAGAACAAGGTCAGGCCGCAGGTAGAGCTGGTTCAGAATTCTCAGGCACCAACATGGGCGGAGGCTACGGTGGCAGCTACACAAGAAGATGGTAAACAAGCTGTTGTTTCTTGGAAGTCAATGGCACAACACTCCCATTGGTTGCAGAGGCAACCAACTGCTTGGCAGCGAAAATGTTGCTGGTGATGAACGGAGGGCGACAAGTGCAATGCTTGGGAAGCACATGCTTCCTGCTCTGTTTTCTCAAGTGCCCACAACCTGGATGAGGGACTGGATTGCACCCTCAGCAAGTTTGCCGATGACACAAAACTAGGGGGAGAGGTAGATACGTTGGAGGGTGGAGAGAGAATCCAGAGTGGCCTAGATAAATTGGAGGATTGGGCCAAAAGAAATCTGATGCAGTTCAATAAGAAGAAGTGTAGAGTCCTGCACCTGGGGTGGAAGAATCCCAACCATTGTTACAGGCTGGGGACCGACTGGCTCAGCAGCAGTACGACAGAAAGGGACCTAGGGGCTATGGTGGATGAAAGGCTGGATATGAGTAAATGGTGTGCCCTTGTAGCCAAGAAGGCTAACGGCATACTAGGGTGCATCAGGAGGAGCATTTCAAGCAGATCTAGAGAAGTGTTTGTTCCCCTCTATTCTGCACTGCTGAGGCCACAACTGGAATATTGTGTCAAGTGTTGGGCCCCCAGTATAAAAAGGATGTGCATTTGCTGGAGCAGGTTCAGCGGAGGGCAACAAAAATGATTAAGGGTCTGGAGCACATGACCTATGAGGACAGGCTGAGGGATTTGGGCTTGTTTAGTTTACAGAAGAGAAGACTGAGGGGTGATTTAATAGCAGCCTTCAACTTCCTGAAGGGGCCCTCTGAAGAGGAGGGTGAGAAACTGTTTTCAGTGGTGTCAGATGGCAGAACAAGGAGTAATGGTCTGAAGTTGAAGAAGGAGAGGTGTAGGTTAGATATTAAGAAAAACTATTTCACCAGGTGGGTGGTGAAGCACTAGAATGTGTTGCCTAGAGAGGTGGTGGATTCTCTATCCCTTGAGGTTTTTAAGTCCCGGATTGAGAAGGTCCTGGCTGGGATGACACAGTGGGAGTTGATCCTGCCTGAAGCAGGGGGCTGGACTAGATGACCTCCTGAGGTCCCTTCCAGCCCTATGATTCTGTGATTCTGTGAACCTGCAATGATGGCCACATTAGACACGCCTGCACTAGTAACCACGGTTGTTTTAGCTACAGATTTGTGCTTTGGGAAACCAGATGGTAGCGTGTTTGGGCAATCAAAGTCTCAGAACAAACCCATAGCTATTAGAATAGCTTAGGCTCTTGCTAGGGGTGTTATTTAACTTGGAAAGAAAGCTTGTGTTTTCTACAGGCTTACAATGGAGAGGGAGCCACAACATGAGTGATGTTACAGTGAATGGGGTGACTCATTCTCTATGAAGCCAGAGTTTGTTGAAAACCTGCTTTCCATCTGCTCTGCTGTGTGAGCACTTTCTAACTAGGGGCACAGCTTTTGAAGTGTCTGGACACAAGAAGTTGGTGATTGGAGTGTCTGAAACAGGAGAGATTTTCCAGCGCTGCAGATTTACAGTAATTTTTGATAATGTCATATCTCAAAAATAGCTCGGTGTAGAAACCACGCCTTTGTTTAACTCATTTTCCCTAAATGATAACTAGTGCTGGGACAGTTACTGTGGTCTCCTGGTAAGGTTCTGAGACCTGCCGGACACCTGAGTTTCTGTGGTGCTAATGCTGCAGGCACCCGATACTTTTCCTGGTGCCGAGTGTATAAAACCCAAAGGAATGGGACCACAAAGGCTGGAGACTTTCTCAAGGGCAAAAAGTGGGACTGACACAATGTCTTTATGCTCCCTTGAGCGGGGTAGGTTCTTTTGCCTGCTGGTGGTTTGCACTGCATGCTGCTTCCTACTGCTGGCTAACAGCTCCCATTTCACCACGGCTTGATGATTTGTTTTCAGTTTCTTTGCTCTTGCCCAGTTCTCAAAGAGGCTGAGGCTTGTTGTGTGCATGAAGCTGTAGGTGGAAAAGCAAAAAATGCCCCTCTTCAGTCACGTCTACAGTTGCTTTTCTTTCATAAGAAGTAACTTAAAAAGAAAAACCTTTAAGCAGTTTTAATTTTCCTTTTCTAAATTAAAAAAGGAAATTCCCTCCAAAAGCTTCATGCATCCCTTGGGTGAAATCCTGGGACCTACTTGCAGTGCCATGGGGCCTCCATGGGGCCTGGATTTCACCCACAGGCTGATAAAACAGGTCATTTAACCCTGTAAAGTGTAATGGGATACCGAGAGGTAATAGTTTAAGGCGGGTGGTTGCCTAATAAAGGTTTGCCTAGAAGCCTAAGAGGGCAGGGGACTTATAATAAGTCTGCAGGTGTCTGATGGGTTTAAATGCCAGGGAGAAAAGTACTACAGGGCACAATCCTGCATTGCCACAGAACAGGACTGGATGACCAAAGAGGTCCTGTACATCTCAAACTTGTCTGACTTAGGATTCCGGGTTCCGTTTTTCTTTTCTCAGAGAGATCCATCATTTGGCTTCTCCCCATCCAATGGATATCATAGAATCGTAGAATACTAGAACTGGAAGGGGTCATCGAGTTCAGTTCCCTGCCCTCATGGCAGGACCAGGCACCATCTATATCAGTGTTGCTCAGCCAGTGATACAAGTACCCCTGGGGGTACACCAAGGTCTGTACACCAGGGGTACATCAACTCATCTAGATATTTGCCTAGTTTTACAACAGGCTACATAAAAAACACTAGTAAAGTCAGCACAATTTAACAGTTCATTCAGACAATGACTTGTTTCTACTGCTTCACATGCCTTTCGCTGAAGTGCAAGTACAATATTTCTATTCCAATTCTTGTATTTGATAATAAGATGGTAAAAAGTCAGCAAGTTTTCAGTAGGAGTCTTCCGTGATATTGTAAGTAAGTAGTTTTCAAGTGAGGTGTAACTTAGTGGTACGCAAAACAAATCTGACTCCCGCAAAGGGTACAGTCATCTGGAAAGGTTGAATGTCACTTGTTTCAAAACGTCAGATTACTTTAGGACCATGTTTCTCAACCGGTGGTATGGGTACCCTTAGGGTACACAAGAGAAGTCTGGGGGTACTTATAATTGTTTTTTGAGAAAGGGGGACTTTATTTTTAAAAAAGGATTAGAAACACTGATCTATATTATCTCTGTTAGATATTTATCTAGCCCTGACCTTAAACGTCTCCAGTGGTGGAGATTCCACAACCGCCCTGGGCAATCTATTCCAGTAGTTAACCACACCAACAGTTAGGAAATGTTTCCTAATGTCCAACTTAAACCTTCCTTGCTGCAATTGAATATCGAGCCTCTGCCACTTGTACTGAGTGTCCTTTGTATAAAATAAGGGTAGATTTCTGGCTATCCAGCATTACCCTCCAGGGACTGGTACTGGGGACAGAGAATGACACTCATACTTGAATGTAGAACTTCAGATGCTGTGAACAAAGTATCAGCTACCGAGCTAAGCGAAGAAACATGTTAATGTGAGATTAGACACAGTGCAAATGCACTGCGAATTAAGGTGCACGTTTCTTCCCCTGCTACTGGTATCTGTTGTTCCTACTCCAAATCCCAGCTGATGAACTGGGCTTTAGCCACAGATGCTCAGGATGCAATAAATGTGTTAGTCTCTAAAGTGCCACACGACTGCACTTCTGAGCAATCGAGAATGTGAGAGGGAGAAGGCAAAGGGGGAGAATTTGCACAATTATGTTTTCTACATGTAGAAACTGAAACTAATGCTATGTGGGTGGGGACTTATCTCCTAACGTCAAAGCTGAGTTCCATACAGCCACCCCACCAACGCATTGTCTTAACCAGCTGCCCACAAACCAGGCAGCCAGCTGGAAGGCCAGTCAGAAGAGGCAGAGTGCACACAGCACAAAACCAGGGCATTTAGGTCTCTGATGGCTGAATCTTATTTGATTTCTTGCTGTGTAAGATGCATATCATCCTCTCTTTATGAATAGGCAGACCCTGTTTCACAAGTGATCTTATGCTCTGTGGCATGCCATAGGTGTACATATTTCAAATTCGATAAAATCATTTCAGAAGTGCTTCATTACTACTGATGAAATGTGACCACCAGAACGTCATCTGCTTCTTGCTATTTAACCAGTGAAAATTTTTGTACAGCCCTGCATGTGAGAATCAGTGTTATTTTTTATTTCCTATGTTCGCTATACGACCTCTGGGGTATCGCCTGTGAATTGTAAAAGCAGTAAAACCTCTGAGTGGCCAGATTGAGAACAAGGAACATCCAGGGGCCATTTAAGTCATGGAAGTTTTGCTTTGGAGCTTGTGTGTATGGTATAAATCTGTAGTGCCAAGGGAAATTAGAATCTCTCTCATCCTTTGCAGCTGTTGTTTGGCAGGCTTTACTGGAAGAAACCCAAGTATATTAAGATTTCTGTAAAATTTCAAGAAGTGTGTGCATGTAGGTCATATCACAGATTACCCACTTGTGAGCCTACTGTCAACTGGGGATGACAATGGAAAAATATGAATCTTATTGTTTAATATTGTACATCAGACCCCTGCCCCTGTTTTGTATTAACAGTTGATGCTCTTTTCTTCATGAATGATATTTTAGGAGGAATATTGCTGAACAAAATGAAAGGAGAAGCACAGCAATTCTGCACTACACCAGCTGTTTTTCTACTTGAGTTTCTTTTATGATACATACATATTTTGTAAATGACTCTGAGAAGTACGTGTCAAGGTATAGCATAGGATTCTATCCAAGGTCGTTGCCTTTTAGTCCTGCTTGAATCTGTAACTGAATCTCGAAACTGGAAAGTTCATGAAGAGCTCAAAATAGTTTATTTTGCAATATTTAATGTTAAAACAGGGCATGTGTTTTTATTGAGGTTGTTGCACTTCTCTGAATGATTTTTTTCTTCCTTTTTGAAAAATGTTGGTAGTAGAATTGACTGTATTTATAAGACACAATGTAGCAAAACAATTAGGCATTACAAATAGATTATGTGAGGTTTAGGAATTTTAATAGAGCCCAATCCCAGCTTTGAATGTATTCATTTTCAAGTTTTAAAAAAGTAGCTTTTGTGATCATTGCCACTTTTTTTGCTACTGTAAATCTGGAATTGATCAGACTGCTGCTCTGTGTTTCAGAAGTGTGAGGACTGTTACTGAAACAATAGGATGTTGTGTTTAAAAGAAAAGAAATGGTTGAAAATGGACAATGCAAGAGCCATTTAGTCACTAGTGATTAAAGGGCATCAGTCCAAACAGAAAGAAGTGACTTCCTTACAACTATTAACACACAGAACAAAAAAGCAGTCCTGTGATACCTTAAAGACTAGCAATATTATTTATTAGGTGATGAGCTTTTGTGGGACAGATCCACTTATTCAGCTCACAAAAGCTCATCACCTAATAAATAATATTGTTAGTCTTTAAGGTGCTCCAGGACTGCTTGTTTGTTTTGTGCAGATACAGGCTAACCTGGCTACCCCTCTGAGATTATTAACACCCAGTGAGAGGCAAAAGTATTTAGGCCCCTCAAAGTGGTACAAATCTTTTTTTTTGCCAGAAACTTTCCAGAGAGGTTTCTTCAGAGGCTCTTTGAAAATTACAGCCTGTACTGACCCTCTGCTCTTAGGGACTGCTCCAAGGTTTTTGTAGCCCTAACTGGGTAATATCTATTTATTTGCACGATCTCCTCTCCTTCCCCTCCCACTTCTGCTGAATTGCGGGCAAGGTTCCTTGCTCCATCAGCAGCTTGTATAGAAGTCAGAATACACAGGTCTCACTTTTTTACTGTGCACTTAGATGGGAAAAAATGCACCTAACTTTGACATGCCATTTGTAACAGATTCGCTCACCCTGTGTAAAAAAGGAATTCCCAAAGCATGAGAATAAAACCATTGTATAACTTTGCAAATGGGAAGATCGCTTTTGTTACTTTCATTATCACTAGTAATAAAATAACTGACAATACGCATGATTCAGCAAAGGTGGGGCAGTGCTACTTCTCCTGTAGAGAAAGCCTGACAGCCTCAACATGCACTTCTGTACTGGGCCTTTGACAGTGAATAATTCTGAAATATTAAACTATGAACAATTTTAGAACCATCATGTTTGGCAAGCTTCAGTTTCACTACATGAGCAGAGGGATTATTGTATGCGTATTTCACTCAGCTTGCTGTGAAACCACTATTATTCAAAAATGTTATACTCCATTATTGTCCCCTTGATTCTTTCTTAATATGGAGGGACATGCTTGGGATAGAAGGCTCAATAAATACATTTATTTGTGGCCTTATATTTGTGCCACATTGTATCAACATTTAATTTTTTACCACAGAACCCTGTTTTCATTATTTTCATACAGAACTATCTTGACCAAGCATGTTTCCCATATGGAGTTTGAAACCAGGGATTTCAGGCTAATAGCAAGTTTTATTTTGTTTTGAAAATTGCAGAGGATTAGTTTAGACACTATATGGTTTAGTATTTCCTAATCTGATTTGTACTTATGCAACTTTTTAAAAAATAAGATTCTCCAATTTAATTAAATAAATTCACTAATTAATTCAGTTAGGACTTTCCCCAGCACTGCCTGTGTTGAACAAGTACTTAAGGCAATTAGTTCTTACTGAAGACAAATAAATGTGCAATTTATGAACCAAGCCATTTTGGGGAACATTGATAAGGAAAATTCTTTAGAAAAAATTAAAAATGCTATTTTTATTTTCAGTTCTCATATCTCTGAAAACTGTTATCCTGCTGAGTTAATTTCCCTCCCTAGTTCCCCTGTCCCTTCAAAAAGGGCACTCATTCAGGAGTCTATGCATAAGAAATTTCAAAGAGAGGGGATGGCTTTAGGATTTTATGGGTGCAGAGTTAAAGATTTACTATCAGAGGTGAAGTTGGATACAATCTTAACTGTGAAGTTGCAGCCACCACCCTTTAATGCTTACAATGAAAAAAAAAACCCACTGTGGGTAGATAATTTATATGATTTCTGACCCATTCAAATATCTCACCTACTATCACAAGCAGATATGTAAAATCTTTCACTCAGACACAGTGTATGGCACAGAGGTGACAGGGATTAGAAACATCTTTTTTGCCTGTAACATATGACAAGACTGTTACAGATAACAGGTCTTCACATGTGGCATATTTATAGATGGATCCAGTTCTTACAGCTCATCTGCATATCCTCTAATTTCTAAACACAAATGGAGTCCAGTGTCTGATCCAATGCCCATGGATGCCAATGAGCCAGTTTCGTCATTCCCTCCATGAACAAGGTGTTTTGGGCACTGCTGCTGGTTTTGCAAAACTCTTCACCCTTCGTGCTTCTTGAAACCCCATCCAATGCCCTCTGGGATTTGAAGTCGCGCTATCAAGTTTATCTTCAGCAGCCACCTTTTCCCCTGCTGAGTGGAGGAAGCAGCTATCGCAATGTGGGGTTCTCGGGCTAACGGCCAGGAGTCCTAGCAGAATAGGATTTGAAGGCTGTGGTGGTTTTAGCAGAGACATGAATCCAAGAAGTTACCTCATCACAAGTTTGAGGGCAAAGAGGCCTAAGGCCAGTCTCATCATGGTATTAGCTGGTGTCTTAGCTGGTAGCCCCATCACTGGAAGGCTGTGTCCATGCTACGGCCCAATATGAAGCTATAGAAAATAGTTTTGAGGTGTGGCTATCCGTACATTCCTGTGTGCGTCCACACCCTTAACAGCACCCCGTCGGCAGAAGAGCTAAGGAGGGCATGGTCGGTTGTTTGTGGAAGTCTTTCAGACAGGTGAAATGTTTTTCCCTAGGGGCTCATGAAGCCAAGGGACTTTTGCTGGGTGTACAGACTGTCAACATTTGTCCTGTGTGGCTATGCAAAGGTGATCACCAAGTTTTCTACTGGGGAGTTTCAGCAAAAGAGATGCACACAAGCAGATGATGTCTGTTTATGAATGGACTTTGTTTTATCAAGTCCATGGAGATAAAATAACAGAAGTAGACAAATGTTGCTAAAATAAGAAGACCACAACAGCAACTCTTGCCCTTCCCTTTGCTCCCTTTCCTCTGTGAACAGAGGAATAATGTGGAGTGCAGCTGTGAATATTTTAATCAGTGGAATTGTATAAATAGAAACCAGGTGTAAGTCTGTATTCCTCTAGGGCCGGCAGGCAGTGAACATACAGGAGCATGTGCAATTTGATAGACTATTAATAAACAGGAAGCTAGAAAATGCCGAGTACTGTTGTTTTTGAACATTATTTTTCTTCTCGTACAGTGTGTGCTAGTATCAGCGGTGGCTTTGCATTGTTAGGAACAGTTCAACTGATTGTCTGTAGGGGGTGTTATTAATAAGGAAATCAAACAGCAGGCTGCTTAGAAAGGCCACTGCTGTAAATTAGCTGTTTGTTACTTGTCTCTCGGAATGTTAACCGAGGATGCTCCTCTGAGCAGTGGCAAGCCAGTTCTGGCTCTTGGGGAGCCCCTTGTAGCTAAAATTAAGATACTTGGGCTCCTAGATCATATTGGTCAGAACACACTCCAGGCTCAATTGGTTTTCTTCCACATGTTTCTTACATGGGAGTTCAGGGGGAGATTATCCTCATTCCTCCCACCCCCCACTGTTTTCCCCAGCAGTGATCTCGAGAAGGAACTGTGACTCCGAGGAGAGGACACTGTTTATAACCATGAAAGCTAAAGCCAAGGGCCTTGCTCTGTGCTCACCAGCAGATTCTCTTTGCCATAGCTGGGCGTGTGCCACATCACAGCCAGGCTGCCGCTCCCTACTTCTGCGCTGGAGGGTAGGGTAGGAACACACGGCACTGGCTGTGCTGCTGACCTCCATCCCCTCCACCAGTGCATGGCCCGAGGAAGGGCCTTTGGGCTGGGCCCACTCTGACTGAATATTGTAAAGAGTCAGGCGTTGCTAGCTGGGGTCACCAGGCTTAAATTCTCAGAGGTTATTTCTTGGAGCTCTTTGCATTTTGCTCCCCCAAAACCATTTGGGGATCTTGGCTTCAGCTGTGGGGCAGGGGTCTTGGGGCTTTAGCCCCAGGGATGCCAGGGCTCAGGGCTCCAGCCCCACGTGGGAGGGCTGTGTTACAGGGTTCAGGCTCCAGCCCCACATGGGAGGGTGGTGTTACAGGGCTCAGGGCTCCAGCCCCACATGGGAGGGCAGTGTTACAGGGCTCAGGGCTCCAGCCCCATATGGGAGGGTGGTGTTACAGGGCTCAGGGCTCCAGCCCCATATGGGAAGGGGGCACATGCAGGGGCCCAGGGCTCCAGCCCCACATGGGAAGGGGGCACATGCAGGGGCCCAGGCCTCCAGCCCCACATGGGAGGGTGGTGTTACAGGGCTCAGGCCTCCAGCCCCACATGGGAATGGGGCACATGCAGGGGCCCAGGGCTTTCTGCACTCTAGGAGGTGCTGGGACTCACACTGACTTAGTCAATATTTAGCAGAGCTCTGCATGGTGACTAGGGCTGAACTGAAGTCCTGTGTGTGAACCTCTCACCCTCTGGCCTAGGCTTTGCCAAGGGCCTTGGCCTTGGAATCACTGTGCCTCCGAAGCAGGAACCAGAGCATAAACTCCAGGTGTAGCCAGCCCAAGTGCGGCAGCCCTGGGTTTTCACGCCCTGCAGTAGCTCTGTGCCCTCTGGGGGGCTCAGCCAGCAGCACCCCCTGTGGGGGCGACCCGTGTGTCAGCCTGAATCTGGGGGAATTGGCCGTCCTCCCCAGTGGCAGCGGCAGAGACGCACGCCTCCGAGAAACACACAGGAGTGGTTTAAATCCAAACCCTCCTGAGCCTGTGCCCGCGGCCTGGCAGGGCCATGCACCGGGCCTGAGCCTGTCTGGGCTCCTCCGTCTGTGAGTCTGAGGGGACTGCGAATTCACTGCACTCAGCCCAGGCATGAGAGGGTCCTTCCTTGGAGCTTGTCAGGAGCTGGAATGGGCTTGGTCTAGCCCTCCCGCTAAAGGGGAGAGCAGTCGTAGGGGAGCCTTGCCTAGGGCGATGGAGAACGGCTGGCCCCTCCTCCCCAGAGGGAAAAGCAGGGCGCAGTCGTCTGTTCCACAGCGCCCCGTCAAGCCCGCTAAGCCCAGGTGCAAGGCCAGAGTCTGTGACAGGAGGCTGTCCTTGCCCGGGCTCTTATCAAGCAGCCCCAGGCCTCTCATGCTGAGTTGCACAACAGCTGAAGATTCGTTCTCAGGCACAGTGGCTTTTGGAGCTGGTTTCATGTGATTTGCAAGGGTTACATAATGGTCACAAAACTGAGTAAGTCACAGGAAAGGCCTCCTCCTGTTTTCAAGTGAGAGCTGGAGCCTGGCTTGCCCTAAGGGGCCAGGTGGGATGGGGGGGTGGGGAGCGGCAGGACAAACGGACACAAATACCAGTGTAAACATAACTCCCTTTCTATGGACCAGCACTGCTGGAAAAGCTGAGGAAAAATTGCATTGTTATCAGCCCCTGGGGCATGGAGCGAGCAAAGAGAGCGGGCTGGGGGTGCCGGTACTGGCCAGGGTCTCCAGAAATCTGGCTTTGCTGCCCTGTTTGGCCAAGTGGCTTCCTCTCTCCTATGCCCACCTTCCTCTGTTGGGTCTATTCATCGTGCAACCTCTTTGGGACAGGGACTGTCTCTTCCTAACGTTATGTTCAAAACTGAGCACCATGTGGCCCTGATCGCCGTTGAGGCCTCAGGGCATTACTGTAATATAAATACAGTGTGTAGACAACTCTGTTGTGGTTGAATCAATCAATTAATGAAACACAGAGGAAGGCCTGCAGCCCATCCACTCCTGACAACCTTTATTCACCTTCATCATCTAAAACCCTCTTCCAGCAGCCCCCCTGCAGTGATGTCAGGCCTTCCGTGCTGCAGGACAAACGTAAGCACCACAGTGACTGAAATACAATTGTGGGATTTTCCAGAGGTGATGGGGAGCTTGTTCCATGGGAGGCTTGTCAGCAGAAGTTGTGGGAGTGAGCATCTTTCACTCTCTCTTGCCCATAGCTTTGCAAACAGACTTGAGTAGACCCAGTGACCAAGGAAAATCACCACCCTCTCTATCAACAGATGCACGGAGACCAGGTTTTATAAAGGAGCTTTGGAAATATTCTGTGGGAAGCTGGCTTCGTCCGTCTGTCTTCCATTAATGACTCACCAGGACAGAAGGGGTCCCTCCCTCTGTGGCTAGAAAGCACATTGAGCTCTCTTTCTGTTTTTCTTTGGGAGCATTTTCACTGATTTCGCTCTTACTCATTAGAAAATATTCTGTTCACCCACAGATTACCACGGCTTTGAGAACCAATCATCTTGAGAGGGACATTTCTTTATTTTTTGTTGAATCTTCCTTTTCCTCTGATGTTGCTGTCACAACTAGATTCCATTTGACTAGCAAAAAGTTATTCTTTTTGTTCAGTGTTTCGCTAGTGCTCGAGGTATAAAACACGAATGCTGTGGCGAGCAGCTGTGCAGGGTATGGTACTTGTCACTTGCTCTGAGTCTTCGCAGTAAGATGGTTGTGGGTTTCAGCATTACTGTTTTGTTGAGTAAATATGTAGTAAGAATTGCAGCTAAGCCATTCCAAGTGCTGTGAATTTGATGTAGATTCTTTGTTATGAACAATGCTTCTAACTCATCTGTTTAAAGTTTGCTGCCGTATGAAACTTGGTTTTTAAGAATCCAGTCATGGGTGATTTTTATTTCATACTTAGTCAATTCTCATATAAGAAGAGCCTGAAAAAAATGTGCCCATATGTTGTGTACTGAAGTGAACAAAATATAGAAGTCTGCCAATTTTAGGGCACTTTTTCACTTTGATGCACTAATGTAAAATATGGTTGGATTTAAAAGAAGTACGGCAAACAATCAGTTCACAGCCTGACTAATGAGTTGTATAAATATTTCGATCAATCTGTTTTTAAAATACCCACTGTGTGCAGAGTGAAACGAATCCAGTTTTTCACTGTATATGATATATACACAGTTCTTTGGTGATGAAGCACAGTGGGTAGGAATAGCGCTAAATATAATTATTGTTGGGGTGGGGGTAGAGGTGGGGTTGAGGACAGAAAATTATTACAGGATAGTGAGTCAATATCCTGTTAAAAAGCATTTATCCCAAAGATCATCACTGCTATTAGACAATAACATGCTGGGTTTTTTGTTTGTTTTTAAATCTGCCTGTTTGCCTGCCACTTCTGACTTTGAAAAATCTCTCCCTTTGTGAGTACATCACAAGACCCTTTCCTGTCTTTCAGGTGCACTGACTAGCACATACACAGCAAACTGTCCAAATTCTGGTCTGGCTATGGTCTGAAGAAGTGGGTCTGTCCCACAACAGCTCATCACCTAATATATTATTTTGTTAGTCTTTAAAGTGCTATTTGACTGCTTTTTTGTTTTGTCCAAATTCACGTTTTTCTGGTTCACTGTCAGGAATACATTAGTAGCCCTGTCACCCAGGAATTTTTAAATATTTTTTCCTCTTAAGAAGAGCTAAACACTTAGCTTACTCATTCCACAAGCTGGAACAACTCCAGCGCAAATATAACTATCCGAGAGATGCATATTGTATTGTGTAACCACCATCGCTACAAAAGTCATCTTTCTTTCTTTCTTTCTTTCTTTCTTTCTTTCTAAAAAGTAAATTCCTCCCATTTTAAGATGGTGATACAAATAAGAGCAATGAAAAATAATAATGCCCACTAGTAGTAGTAGCATCCTTCAGTCTACGTAGCCTATGGAATGCGCCCTTCGTAGTTCCGTTTGGCATCCTCATTTGCAGCGTCGGCTGTGACTGTGAAGACCCACATGAGAGTGACAGTCCTTGCTGCATCTGTTGCATGTGTAATGGGTGTCTGGCAGGTCCTTGCTGTGCTTTCTGTGGGCTCGCTTCTCCTTTGCTAGCTGTCTGATCCTCAACTCACCCTTCTGAAGGCCCTTGTATGGTTCCTGCCTCCATCTGCTGCGATCGTCTGCCAGCTTCTCCCAGCTGTCTGGCTTGATGTCTACTGAAGCTTTAAATTCACTTGTCTATCACTGGGTGTACTTTAAATGTATAAGTGACAATGAAACGTCACAAGAAAGAATAAGATGGTGTTCACTCAGCTGTAGTTTTCTCTGCTGCTGCTGCTGAAACGCTGAACCCTGGGAGCAAAGCCCAGCCTCCCCAGCATTGCCTGATTTAGTGAGGGAGCACTGGTCTTATTTCTGACTACTTTGCTCTCTGTGTATCAGTTGGGGCTAAGGATATCGAGGACGCTTCTGAGTAATGGCAGGCTCGACACAGACGCTGCTAAGTCTTCTGACCATGGCCCAGCTGGTTTTGATTTCTCTCTGGTCAGCCTTTGTGTGCGGAGCCAGAGAGTGCCCAGGGGTCGGCAGGACGGGCTGGGTGGAAAACGACAATTCTGGTTTTATGCGAAACATTGAGGCTTCAAACTATGTTTTCAGTCCCATGTGGAATGTGCACAAGACCTGCTGGCATTTTTACGGGAAAACAAGAGCCTGCAGCCCACCACTGTCTGTCCTAGTGGTTAGGGCTAAACGCTACTCGGTGGGGGGCAAGGACCAGGCTCAAGTTCCTGATGAGGAATGGGTAACCTGAGCGCAGGTGTTCCATTCCGCAGGTAGGAGCCCAGGTTATTGGCTATTGTGTGACCTTTTGCTCTGGTTTTGACCAGAAATTTCATCCCGAGAGAGCTTGGACAGAAAACAGTTTCCACAGCAGGTTTTCACCTGGACGTAGCAGGCACCTATTTAAAAAGCCACATTCCAGCTTCTGACTAACGGGGACCATAGCCCTGGCCTAGGCCAGTGGAAATAGCGCGCAGCCAGGGCAAGCTGTGCTCAAACCCGCCTCAGAATCTTGGCATGAGACGTTTCTTAAGAGCACGGGCAGAGCTACCAATGTTCCCTCTAAGCTGAGTGTCGGGCTGCCACCCAGAAGAGATTCAAATGCCGCCCAGCTGACAACCAGATCGCCCACAGACAGCAGTATGTGCGTCTAATGGTGGTGCGCACCCACACAGGCTGGGTGCACATAAAAACTAGAGGGAACACTGGTAGCTACTGTCATTAACCTGCCTTGACTAAACACCTTTTAAACAGGGCTTTCCCTGGGCTTGGCCCAGTCCAGAGAGGCCCTGTGGTCAGGCAACGCAGTGCCACATCATGGCTCTCAAGCTCTGTTAAAGGCACCTTACTTCTCAGTCACAGCACCGAACTGCATGACCGACGGAGTCACTAGAGGCATGCCCAAATAGATGAAATGTGGCCTTCGGTGGTTAGCTTGTATGCTACACTTTTCATTAACTGAAGTGTCACGCTTGGCTAAAGAGGTCATTCAGTTGTTGTCGATACTTTGCATTTACAGAGCTTTGCATTTGCTAGATATTGCAGAAAACAGTCTTGATTTCTGTCTCTGAATATTGTCTTGTGTTTAAAGGAAAGTTTTAGGGGAGATAAATATGGAATGTACAATTATTGTCTGATTCTCAGTATACTCTGGTGAGATGCAAAGTTCACCATTCATAAGTTAGTTTCTGCCTCTGGTATCTGAAAGGTAACAGATTGGAACCATTTTTACCTGTACCTCAAATTTGCTGACAAACATTCATTGATTTTAAGGCCAGAAGGACCCACTCTGATCAAGTATCTGACCTCCTGCATTGAACAGGCAGAAGACCATGACTTTTTAAGGGTGACCACAACGTGAATGTGCTATCTATATCAGCAACATCTGCATTATCAGTCTCAGTTTATAAAGACCGAGACATAAGGGTCCAGGTGGCTGAGTAGCCTACTGGTTAGATCACCAAGGAGGTGGGTCAAAATGGGGGTGGTTCTGACCCCCTACCCCTGTGGGACTGGCCCAGGGATCTGGAGCCACTCCCCTACTATCACTTAAGTTTGCAGGCATGGCCTCAATAGTCCAAATTCCCCCTTAATTGTGGTCTCTCAGCGGTTTCTTCCCTTTTCGCAGAGGGGTGGTGTGGGGGCTACACAGATACACTGCGATTCCTCCACTCACCCTCCTCTTGCCTCCCCCCATGTCAGCCCCCGGCTGAGCCAGGCTCCTTGCTTTTCTCCTCCCTCCAGGCCTGTCAGTGGTTGCAAGGAATGTGGGGTGCAGCTAGCTGGGCCCAGAGGCTCTCTTTAATCGCTTGGGTGCCAGGCCCTTCTTTCTCCACTCCCTTACAGTCAGACTTTCCACTGCCCCATCACTTGGTTTAGCCATCAACAGCCATGCAAAATGCTACCAGAACAGCATGGTAATGGTTTCCACCTACTCTTCACAGAGGTAATTGTCTCCATAAGGTGTGAAGGCAGTGGAGTGACAGAGAGTGAAGTGATTTGAGCCAGAGAGAATCTCATCTGCAAAGTTTGGGTTAACTTTTAGGAGACTTCATGCTTTCACCGGTCCACTAAGCCATGTTGTCTCCTGCTAGGCTAGGCTGTCTTTACTGGGCAGTCATTAACCTGCCTGTTTAGGCACCTGGAAGCTTGTTTTCCTTTTGAACAACATGGATAAAAGTGTAACCTGCTGTTCTTCGCGTTCAGTGAATTAACAAGTTTCCTTTTGGAGTATGTACTGCCCTTGATCCACATCGCCAGTGGGAGCTGTCATTAATGTCCGTTGCTCATTCCAATCAAAGGAATCGCATACCCCACTAATATGACATGTTATTGATGCAGAAAATGAACAGCCAGTGTTTCAAAGGTATTAATTCAGCTTGGTGTTTCTGTGCATGAGTTTACAGCAGATCACCCCAGTTATAAATGCCTCAGGCGTGCAGGTTGTTTGGAACTCTGAAACATTCAGAACGCTGAACGAAATGTTAGGGCTGTTCTTTTAAAAGTTTACAACTGATTGTTGGCTTCATACAGCTTTAAAACTTCACCATGCAGAAGAAAAATGCTGCTTTCCCTTTATATTTTTAGTAGTTTGTATTTAACAACATACTGTACCACATTAGGGATTTTTTTTGTCTCTGCTGCCTGATTGTGTATTTCTGGTTCCAAACGAGGTGTGTGGTTGGCTCGTCAGTTCATAACTCTGGTATTTGTAACTCTGAGGTTCTACTGTATCAGTGTGACAACATGAGGATTTTCTCTAATCTATTTGATGAATCCTAAGCATGTCTCAGTTTCCTGCCGTACTTTGGATTGCTACCCAATGAGTGCAAAAGGGTCAGCGTTGCTCTAGCGAAAGGATAGGAGACAGGAGGGGAAGAGGTGGGCAGTGTGCACCCATCTCTTCATCCATCCTCTCTGGTGAAATGAAGTAATTAAAAAACAGTCTGAAATCAACGCAAATCAACTGAGGGTCCAGCATGACAGAGCTGCCCCAACGACCTCACACCAGGAAACCCCGGCAGGCAGGACTAGGAATGGATCTGGAGAACCAGGTGTCCAGGGACTGGGAGAAGGGTCTCGGTTTTGGAGGGACTCAGGAAGAGACCAAGGGAGGAGAGTGAGTCCATCCCAGCTGGGCTGGCCCTTCCCAGCATTGGTTTAACCAGGGTGAATGCTGCTTCTCCGGGCGAGCCAGGACAGCCGCATCCTGCACCAGGCGACTAATGGACGATGACCTTGCTGGGCCAGGCTGTCTGTGGTGCTGTACCCACGCCGGGCGAGCACTGTGCCACGTGGGGCAGAACTCGTCTCCTGCAGGCCCCGGGCTTGTCTGGATTTGTGCCAAGGAGCCATGAAGCACGGCAGGAATAGCCAGTGCTTCTGACTTGTGTCGGGTACGGGTCTGTCTCTGTGACTTGGGTGGGTCTTCGGGGCCTGGCCCACTCCCAGGAGATTGGGACCAGGCTGGGTCATGGCCCAGGCCCTGTGCCCCCGACGAACAGAGAGTACGGCATTCGCTTGCCTCCATATAAAGCAGGCAGTGGGGTGGGAGGGGGCGGGGTGTGCAGGTGGGAGCCCTGTGACATCTTACAGACTGGCAGAAACATCAGCTGCGTCCAGGACCTCGTGTCTTGTTTCTGCTCTGCCGAGCGCTGCTGGGACTCCCTGGCCTCTGGCTTGGTCTGCTCAGAGCTGTGCCCCTCTGCCCTCCCAGCCGCCCCCCACATCGTGGTTTGGGTGGCTTGGAACATGATTGGAACTGGTCGTGTGGCACCGGCCAGTTCACCAGGCTGCCCACGAGCAGCAACCCAGGCCTGGGCTAGCAGTGTGCCCCAGCCAGGCTGGTGTGGGCCATTGCTTGTGCTGCAGACAGTTCCCCCAGAGTTAGGGCTTTAGGGCGAGAGCCACAGCCAGATTTAGAGGCCACATTATGTGCCTGTGTTCAATTTTCAGGTCCTCCAAACCCCCTTGTTGGCTGCTTGGCCATGGTGGTGCCTACGTTTCTGTCAGCAAAGTCTCCACAGCTCCTAAATCCTGCCAGGGGCCACATGCAAGGCCAAGCAGAGCTGGCCCCAGCACACATCTATGCCCCCGCAGGGTTCACAGATTAGAGAGTCTCCAGCCCATGCTGCTTGCAAGGCCTGAGCCCAGAGGGCGGGGAGAATGGCTGTGAAGCCCAGTGGTTAGGGCATTCGTGTAGGGATCCAGGTTCAAGTCCTGTCTCTGATGAATACCCAATGAGCCATGCCAGGAACAGCCTTCCCAGGAAACTGAGAGAGCCCTGCTCACGAATTCCCCTCTGGCACGCAGCGGGGCAGCAGAGATCATGTTTCTGTGCCATGTCAGCCAGCGAGAGAGAGGGATTGCAGCCTGGTTTCCATGTCCATGTCCTCGGTGAGAGCCAAGGCTTCTGGGGGACCCCGAAGAGATCAGCGGGCCCTTGTAGTGGGCTCATGACTCAGACTCCCTCCACGGCCAGCCTAGGGTCAGGCACTTCATTCCTGGACGGGCAGGGTGTGAAGCCGGTGGCTCTGGCTGGTTAGTGTAGACGGCTTCCCGTTTCTGGGAGAATGTCTGTCCCCTGCATCGTCCCGGGAGCTGGTGGGCCTGGCTGGAGGCTGTGACTTCTGTCTGGAGCAGCAGTACGCCTCCTCAGCTCATGTGGAAAGCAGTGGAAATCCCGCAGCAGCCTCCACCCCCACATGGCTGCCCTGCAGCCTTCCAAAGAGGCTTTCCACCCGACACGCTCCCCTCCCGCCCCTCTGCACAAAGAGCTCTATAATGGGATGTGGTTTGACCCCAAGTGGGAGGGCTGAGCCCCACACACCAGTTATTTGCATACGTTTGCCTGAAATGAGTGTATCAGGGACACATTTCACCAGGGCTCGGTCTCCAAAACACCTACAGTAAAAAGGCACATGGTCTGCCTCAGCCAGGAGCTGGCTGGCTGCAGATTTATCACTGCACCAATCTCCCCACTTGTTCTGCCTTTCCCTCCCAGACAGGGAGGAGCTGCCCAGTGCTTCTCAGACACCCACGCTCACACCTCAGCGCCTGGGGTTTTCACACTGCAGGAGCAGCCCCACTGGGCAGACTCATATTGGTTCGTCCCCGTGGCTTGGAAAGCAGAGAGCTTGCTTGTAACATCTGGACTCATTACCCATTGCTGGCACGCTGGAGCATTCGGTGTCTCTACTTGTCAGACAGCTGAGATGCTGCTTGTTACTGATGAAGCGGGTCTTTGCCCCACGAAAGCTTGTACTCCAAAATAGCTGTTATTCTATAAGTTGCCACAGGACATCTTGTTGTTTTTGAAGATACGGACGAACATGGCTACCCCTGTGATGCTTGTTACTTGCTTCACATCCTGAGCAAAACATTTGCTCTGCAGGAGCATTTTGGTGTCCCTGGAATACATAGTAGCAGGGCTGAGAAAGCAGAATTCAGGTTGTGGGGTAGGGGTGATTCCCTTGTTAGCTAGGCAATCACCCTCCTACCGTCCCCTTTAGCACAGGGCCACTACTTTAATGACAGGCTCCTAAGAGCTGCCTGTAGCACATCGCCACGTCAGGAAATCATGTGGAGGGTGGTGCGTCTTCTGGTGACTTCTGTAGGAGTGGTACAAGAACATCTGTTTGCAGGGCAAAGGGTGCAGAGATGCATTTTTCCCCTAGGAAGTTGTTTATTTTTGCAGTTAAATAATAATGCCTTGCCTTTCACAGGGCTGAGAGACTCTAAGGAGTGTGTTTGCATTGCCTTAAAATTAGTGGTTTCCCATATTGCATGCATGGTTTGCAAGGACACAAAGAAAATAACACCTGCGTAGAAAAATTCATATACTACTGGATGGCAAAACAAGTCAGACCTTGTGTGACACTGAGGCATTGTCACATTGCTGGTGCTGAAGCAAATGCTGCTCGTATAAATTTGTGCCATGCAGGTAGTTTTAATTTGCATTCTAGTAATTCTGCATTATTGCAGGATGATTCAAAAGGAAAGGCTTGCGAAGAGAAAGCCCCAGACTGAACATACTATTGCTCTTTAAGATTAAAAAGAAAAACACCAGGAAAGAACAATACAATTCTCACAAACTCAGTGCTTAATTTTGTGCCAGGGCTTGCCAGGCCTGAGTCTTGGCAGCTTTAGGTCTGGCAATTCATAGCCCCAGCCCCCTGGGCTTGCTACATCAGTTATGAATGTAAAAATTATTGAGGCCTGGCACTTTTCATTACCAAGTGAGCACTGCAGCAGTGGCTCTCACTAGCAAGTCAGATTAATGAGGAGGCAGTGCAGCACAAGGTACAGTAATAAACCAGCCGGTCATTATCTGTACTGACCCCCATCCAAGCCATCCACAGCAAACACAGCTCACGTGCTCCTTAGCAATCTGGCTCACGTTGCCTTGTGACGGAGAGTCCAGGTTACACTGTTCATAAGGGCACATGACAGGATGAGGAGTTACTGGAACCCCAGGTGAACAGAGGTGAGTAAAACCATCGAGGCAGCTGGAGAGTCGATTCCAAGTTGTGCACTGAATAGAGAGGTGGCCGGTGCAGTGTGTCTGCTAACCGAGGAACTGGCAGGGGGCTGGCCTCTGGCTTGCAGAGCTCGGAGACCTGTTGGCTTCTTTTGTGCCACAGGCTGAGATGTGCCTTCCATTAGAAAACTCGGTCTGCATCTCTCTCCCTCCCCACGCCCAGGCCGTGGGGTCCCATCCAGCCAGATCAGCCAGAAGTTCCACCTGTGCTCTCCTGCGCCACAGCAGCATTTGCCACCCTTGTTCCTGGAGAGGGTTCGGTCTTCCCACCCTGTGGCAGGAGGAGACTAGACGGAAAGGAAGGCGAGAGGAGCTGGGGCTGCTCCTTCCCAGCACTGCCGGGCTCCAGCAGGGGTAGGTGAGGCAGCGAGTGGCTTCGGCAAAGCTGCCCAGCAGAGCAGTCTTGGCTGCTGCTGGCATGCCTGGCCGTCTCACTTCTGCCGCCCTGTGCTGACCCAGGTCGACAGAGGCACCAGCGGTCACTGCAGTCTGCGGAAGGCAGAGCCCAAGGGAGCAGGGATTCGAATGCAGAGGCTACATCTACACTGCGAGATAAATTTGAATGTATTAATATGGATTTAGTAACACTGGATTTTATAAATTTGGACCTGACTATCCTCACCTCCCCACGTGCTCCTGACAAAGTTGACTTATTGCTGCCACACAATCGGCAAGCCTCAACTGTTGCAGCAATGCATTGTGGGAACCTATCCCACAGTTCCCTCATTCCCGTAGCATTCTGGGTATTTTCGCTGGTGCAGCATGGGAGAAAAATGCCCCACAAGTGGCTGTTGGTATTTGACATCATCTTCCCACATTGCATTGCCCTCATTCCCTTACCGTGGTAAGCAAATGTCCATTTTTCTAGGTGGAAGGAAGGAAAACTAGCGCATCCACCAAGAACACCAAATTAACAGAAATCTCTTTCTTCTAGAACTGAATTGCTTTTTAAAACTGTAGTTGTAACTGATTTATCAAAGATTTTTATAAAAAGCAGCAGGTGTATGTCTTCTCCACTGGCCCTCTACTCACTGTCCCCGCTCCCTTGGGTACATCTGATTCCTGAACATAACACGGGGACAATGCGAAGCTTGAAGAAAGAGTAGATAGTGAAGGTTTGAAGAAAGAGCTTTGGTGAGGGAGGGTTTTTGCATTCCCAGTTCATTATACAGCTTCCCGCCCTTGGAGCCCTCAACGCGCGCAAGCTAGGACATGGGGCTGCCTGGTACCATGGTCAGCACCGAACAGCAGGCATGTCCTTTCATTGGGTTGGGGGTTAGCTGTGTGATGCGGTGGGCGCAGGAAAGACCCCGACAGTGTGGCGTCTGTTGGGGAGGGAGGGGGCTGCACAAACGCAAACAGCTGAGAAGTTTCTTGGTCTCTCATACCAGCACGACCCCCACAACAGCTTTGATGCCACATGATGCGGAGGTGCAGCTGGTTTCAACGATGTTATGTTATCGACATTAGTGCTCCCTAAATCGAGCTAGTGGTATTTACAGTGAAGACAGTCACATGGTAGTATCGAGGGAACTGCCTTAAATTCCAGTTTATCTCCTAGTATGGATGCAGCCTGAGTGTGTTCAGGGCCTTGCTGACGGGGCTCTGGGTGTTTAGGGTGTGCTGATGTGGAGGGTGGCAGGGGAGCCAGTGACTGCTTCCTTGGTTGTCGTGTGAGCGCTGGAAAGGGAAAGGGCTGTTCAGAGTAGGGGATCTGAGCCTGGCCGTGGGCAGATTCAAGGGCTCCAGAAGCCTCACTGGCCCAGAAAATAGTCTCAGAGGGGAGCAGTGTTACTCTGTAGCTCCACAAAAGCAAGCAGTCCTGTGGCACCCTGGAGAGGAACAATTGAATTATCTGGTAATGGGTAAGACCTGCTTCTTCCGAGTCATCCCCAAATAACGATGCTAGTGAGAGCAGACGTGTAGGCCTGAGGAAGTGGATCTTAGCCGCAAAAGCTCATTACCCAATAAAGAAAACTGCTGGTCTCTCGGGGGCTACAGGACTGCTTGGGGGTTTTGTGACCCAGAAAATACACTTTGTCTCTGCAGCCAGCCAGCCCCAGCCCCAGCCGCAGCCCCAGCCCCTGTGTTTGGCCTGCAAGTCCAAGAAGTGGAGCTGCCAGTGGCTTTCTCTCTCTGGTGACACAGCCCAGGGCCCAAGAGCTAGGGAGAGGCTGCAGAAGGTTCCCATTTAACCCTGCCCATCCATCCCAGGAGCTGTGGGTGTATCTCAGGGGGTTGCTTTAACAACCGTTACTGCTAATCTGGCACAAACCTCGCTTGGCACCAGGTCTCTGGGCAGCCGCGAGCCCTGGACAGAAAGCAAACAGCCACACTCCCACCCAGGAGCTCTGTTTTGGTCTCCCAGCTCCACACCAGCCCCAGCTGCTCCTTCTCTGGTGCATGGCCCGGTGTAAGGTGTGGCGCCTGAGCACGCTCAGCTGCACTGACTTAGCTCCCCTCAGGGGTTGTGCTTTGGTGCTGGCCGGACGCTAACGCCAACCAGCACACAGCTGCTGGCTGAGGCCATCAGGGGCTGGCAAACGGACCCCGCATTCAGCAGCTTCTGTTGCTAGCGCTTTCCTCCCCTGGGCTGTCAATGGAGCAGGTACACACTGGCTCTTCTGAGTCCCTGCACTGGGGCAGGGGCCTGTTCTTCCCCCTGGCAGACATGCAGCTCTATCTCCATCCTGCAGAGCAGCCTGCCTGGCCACCAGGAGGTTCGTTGTCTTTTCTTTCTCCTCACCTGCTTTCAGTTGCCAGGTGGCACCTGCTCAGTTTTGTGCTCTGCCAGGGCTCTGCCCTGCTCTGGGAACCCACCCCAGCCCACTGGGCCCAGGCAGAGCCCTGCCCCCTGACACCCTCAGGGCCCACTCAGGTGGTTCTCAGTGACAGATTGGGGCCCACTATTGCAGTGCTGTGAAACCACAACAGGGTGGTAAATGCAGGCTGCGAACTTGTCGCAGTGCAACTGTAACCCACGCACCTACTGGGTGTGGTTCACTGTCCCAGGTCATGGCACCTAGACCACTCACAGGAAGAAGGAAAGAACGCATCTCCCCTGCAGCCTCAGCTGAGGGCCAGCTGCCTTTTAGCTCAAACTGTAAAGGCTCCTGCACAGAGACCCCAGGTTTGCACGGTTACCTTGCGGTACCACCGCTCTAGTCATTGTTACTCACTTGTTACAAAGGGGTGGCAGCAGCCAAGGAGCTGATCAGGGTGTCTTGGTGCCTTTTCACTTGTATCAAAAATACAGTCAGTCGTTGGCACTCTCCCAGGAATGCATCATCACCTGATGGCGAGTGGGAGCGGCGGGAGGAGAAGAGCTTTCTATGTCTGGTTTCCAGCGATTGCCACCACGTGATGTGGAGCAGAAAGGTGACGGACAAATCCATCAGTGGTATCCTGTTAACATGCGTGCCCACCAGCCCGGGGGGCAACAGCCCCTCTCATAAGCCCTGCGTGTAAGCGACGCCGGCTTGCCCAGGGTGGTTTAGGTTCTTGAAAATGAATGCAGCTTATGCCTCAGCCAGCCGCTGTGAAAGTGACTCTGGCAGTGAATGGAGTTGTTCCCAAAATGAGCTGCCCTGTGTCAACTCTGGCAAAGTTTAGAAAGTGACAGAGAGGTAGCTGTGTTAGTCTGTATTCTAGCAAAACAAAACAGCGGTCATGTAGCACTTTAAAGACTAGCAGAATAATTTATTAGGTGATGAGCTTTCGTGGGACAGACCCACTTCTTGGTCTGTCCCACGAAACCCCATCTCCTAATAAAGTGTTCTGTTAGTCTTTAAAGTGCTACATGACTGCTGCTTTGCTTTGAAAGTTTAGAAAGCCAGAGGAGCAGAGAATTAGTGTCAAATAGCCACACAGGAACCATGCAAACCACTTTGGCCTCTTTTCTGCTAGGATTTGTGTCACAAGCCAGACAGAAGCTTTCCCTTCACTCTGCACCGTGGCGAAATGAATCAATCAATGGCATTGGTAGCCAGAATTTTCAAACCTGAGGGCCTAGAGTTAGCCACCTGAATATCCACTCTGCTCAGCAAAGGTGCTGGGGGCCATGTGCTTCCAGGCAATTAGGCACCTAAAGATCCAGATGGGGGCTTTTAAAAAAAACCCAACTTCGTGCCTAGTTGTCTCTTCAGGTACCTTTATGAATCTGCCCTTGACTGCTCCCAGCTCCCAGGGCCTTAAGGCGAAGCAGGCAATGGGCCCTTCTGACCCCCAAGGCCTTAATTGAAAAGTAAGGCTGTGGCTACACTTGCATTCCTCTTTTGAAAGAGGTATGCAAATAAGGGAAATCAAAAACACAAATGAGGGGCAAATTTGCATATATGGCACCTCATTTGCATATTCTTATTTCGAAATAGCTTCTTTCGAAAGACAAAAACCAGTGTAGACGCTGCTCCTTCAACAGTAAACCCCATCTTTGAAACAATCCTTCTTCTCATAAAGAAGAGAAGGATTCTTTCAAAGATGGGGTTTATTTTCGAAAGAGCAGCGTCTACGCTGGTTTTCTTCTTTCGAAAGAAGCTATTTCAAAATAAGAGCATGCAAATGAGGTGTCAGATATGTAAATTTACACCTCATTTGCATTTTTAATTCCCTCATTTGCATACCTCTTTCGAAAGAAGAATGCAAGTGTAGACACAATCTAAGGCTATGTCTACACTAGCCCAAAACTTCGAAATGGCCATGCAAATGGCCATTTCGAAGTTTACTAATGAAGCGCTGAAATGCATATTCAGCGCCTCATTAGAATGCCAGAGGCTGCAGCACTTCAAAATTGATGCAGCTCACCACCGCGCAGCTCGTCCAGATGGGGCTCCTTTTCGAAAGGACCCCGGCTACTTCGAAATCCCCTTATTCCCATCTGCTTTAGGAATAAGGCGATTTCGAAGTTGCTGGGGTCCTTTCGAAAAGGAGCCCCGTCGGGACGAGCTGTGCGGCGGCGAGCTGCGTCAATTTCGAAGTGCCGCGGCCGCCGGCATTCTCATGAGGTGCTGAATACGTATTTCAGCGCTTCATTAGTAAACTTTGAAATGGCCATTTGCATGGCCATTTCGAAGTTTTGGACTAGTGTAGACACGGCCTGAGTGATTGGGGCTGGGGAAGGCTGCCCTATAGGGAATCCAGCACGGCCATTAGAATATGAGGTCCTGGCCTTTGTGCAGGCGCACTGTGTGAAAACCTATGGCCTGCGCTGGACAGGTCAGCTTAGAGAGTCACAATGATCTCCTCTGCCTTGAAATGCAGGACACACATCCTCTGCTGAACCCCAAAGCACACGTCGCCGTGAGAAAAGGCACTCCATCCTCCCATGCTCCCGCTGACCAGCAGAGAACGCGCTCTTCTGACTTCTCCCCCACCCCAGAAGAGCGCGACATGCACTTCTTCAAGAGTTGGCTCTAGTTAGAGCCTGAACGCTCAGGAACCAGGACAGAATGAGGCTTCTCATCCTGCTGCCTGGCCAACCTCCCTTGTGCATTGAGGGGAGAATAAAGCCCGTACAGTCCTGTCATTGCACTGCGGTACACAGTCTACAACTGTGCCCTGGAAGTGCCCCAAACAGCCATAACGAGGAACAAGCACTTTGAAAAACAATCGAGATGCAGCAGGCAAAGGCATCACGAAGATGGTAGCCATTTCCGATCTTTATGTTTGAAGTTGCAATGAAGTACTAAAGGAAAGTAGCATATGTGGACCAGCATGACAGTGGCTTTTGGGCCCACTGATGCTTTAGTTTTGCTTTACATATCCCCAGCCATTGCGTCTGGTGTTATGTTTGCTCTCCATGAGTGCTTTTGCATTATCAGGTCCCTGATCTTGATCCCACTGGATTAGCCCTTGGTACAATCCCATTGTACCAAACCAATGTGCCAGTTCGGGGTGTATTTACACAGTCCTTGTTTTGGTTCTGTTCCCAGGCCAAGTATTTTATAAGCACTACAATTTTATTTACGACTTATATTTACAACAATATGTATTTTATAAGCAATACAATTTGCGGTAGCAGGAACAATCTTGTATTTGATTTCACCTTTACTTTTAAATCTTCAGTCAAACTGACTATCGGCAGTAAATTCATGCAGCAAAGATAGTTTTAGGCCCCAATCTTGCAATGTAATACATGGGGAAATGCTTGCACCTGCACAAAGTCCCCTGGGTCTCTCCGTGCAGACAAAGGACTCTGTCTGCAAAGATCAGGTTGTGGGATTGGTTGGTCGTAGAGTGACTGACAAGCTGTGAGGTGGATGGGCTATGCTATGCACATGTCAGCTGGTATTACTGTGAGGAATTCCACAACATGATGAGGGTATAGAAAGAGTGTCATTGTTCAGCAGCATGTAATGCAGTGGTCAAATTTATGTCATATGATTTACTTCTTGAGGGGGAGGGGACGGGGACTACAGCCAAGGGTTACTGATTGCATTGTCTACCACAGTGTTGTTTTGCTGTATGCAAAACAGACTATATACAGCTCTTTGAAAGAGCACTCAGGGAAATCATTGAGTTAATGCATCGGTCCAAGGATTTGACTGTCCTCTTCTATGTCATTCTTTTCCTAAAACTGTCTAAAGCCAGATCCTGTTATTTCACAAACACGTTTGACCCAAAGGCAACTTGGTGATTGTCCAGCTACATGTTCTGTTTATGTTAACTGCAGATTTACTGACTTGCTAGCCCCCATCACTTGTTCCCTGTGGTTACTTCTGTGTGATCCATCTTGTTGCAGACTTCCATTTGTCATCCATGTCTGTTTGCTTCAGTGGTGTTTAGGCAGAAAGATGCAGAGCAAATGTAGAAAACATTTCTAACCCAAGCCAAGCCAAGCCAAGCTGGTCTGATAAAGCCCTCTCAGTGGGGTTTTATCTGGTGATAAGTGTAGGTAATGTGTGAAGCTGACAAGCACAATAAGCCCTTTTAAATGTCAGCTGCATCACACGCACACCATAATGACTTCTCTCATAATAACCCAAACTTTTTTAAAATATATATTTTATGTAAATACATTTTGTAAAACCACAAGCTGTTTCTCTCAGTTTTGTTTTCAGCTATCTTTGATGAAGAGATTGCTGGCTAAGGTGTGGGATGCCAGCTACACACTGGGTTCAGCGAAACATCTCTGCGTTGAAGGAGAGCTCTGGTGCGACACACACAAAGGGGCATAGTTGATGTTAAGAACCATTGTTGATATTCTGAGATCAGAGGAGAAATGATTTGACTCGTGCTGCCAAAACCTTATATTGTTATCCAGCACTTACAATCCATTTTACTAGTGAGCGTGGGTGCCTAAAAACATGCTCGGACTGCATGATTTCAATAGTCTTGTGAAGTTTATCACTCATTTCACAACGAACTCACCAGAACAGACACCCTGTCTGTCACATTGTTAATGGAGCGTTGTTTTAGATTAATTTTTGTGTAGGAAATTTTGAAAACTTTCTGAAACTCCAATTAAGATTTTCCAGGTGGGTTTCATTTTCAACACAGCTGTTCTATGTTATGGGTTGCAGAATTAATCTGTCACGAGGTTACTTGTGTACAGACTATCACAGCACTTGCTTGTTTGCAGACAGGAATAAGTCTCAATGCATCTCTAGAAACTGTTCACACTTGAAAGATGCATTCTCTGAAAATTCAAAAGATCAAAGCTAGATAAACACACACAATGCAATTTTCCTAAAAGGGGTTCTCTAACGTTAACACCCAAACACAGTTTATACAGGCTTTTGCTGCTGTATACTTGTAATTTTAGATATCCATTCTGGTGTACTACAAAGTCACCTGTTGCCTAGTAATGATCTAACTTGGCATATGTCTAAAAATGCCCAGTATTCTAGTTCTTTCAAATGTGGTGAACTACGTGTTAAAAGTAAAATGCTCTTTTATGCCTATCTTACTTTTTAAGGCAGTGTCATGTTTCACTCTTTCCACATGACTCAAGTCAAAATGATTTCCTAAATCTTGCGAGTGGGCTTTTCAAGTGAGTGGCAAATATTAGTACCATATATAGTGTATGCAATCGTGCACTGTAGAAAAGGATGAGTCAAAGTTTGAATTCAGAATAATTCTACACGTTTCACTAGCAATTTAAAACTTTGCTCTTACAATAATTACAAAGAGAATTTTAATTAGACAAATATGCAATGCAGTACTAGAGGAATTAAAAAATGAAATAAGAATTAACTTTGATTTGAATATTGTTCAATTCATTGTTTTCAGTGTTTAAAC
Organism: Carettochelys insculpta; assembly: GCF_033958435.1. Taxonomy (NCBI): domain Eukaryota; kingdom Metazoa; phylum Chordata; order Testudines; family Carettochelyidae; genus Carettochelys; species Carettochelys insculpta. The sequence goes on along the minus strand of NC_134139.1, from coordinate 2,708,991 downwards.
AACAATCTTTCCGGGTTAGTTTAGTCTTTTATTTGACTGTGTCTTAAATTATTTTAGATTAACAAGCTGAAATGTTGGTTCACTGCAGCTCTAAATGAAATTACTTTTGCAAGAGGTAGCAAAAAACCCTGTTGTGATGGGTTTTATTGAACAGTATATTTTTTGGTGATATTGGTGATATTTTTGTTTGATTGGTAGAGGGGGAAAATAAGTTTCAAATTAAACTCTGGTTTATAGTGCCACAGGAAGTGAGGAGGGTATTGGAAGAACTGATCTATGAAAATTTTAGACAACAAAACGAAACACTTGATAACCATTATACTGCTGAATTTCATTTGGGGGTCAGGAAAAAAAGACAGTACCAAGCATTTCGTACTCAAAATTCTGTGGGAAAGGTACTGAAGAACAGTGTTGTTTTTTAACCTGCAGTAGTTAGGGATGTAAGCCTGTCCTTCCCAAATTCAGTTGTGAGAACCAGCGACGAGTTCTGAACGAAAGGAAATTATCCCAAATACTATAAAATAGGTCTTGGTTGTTTTTGGGTAACTCTCCATTTTTAGAAACCGTTTGAACTTTTGAGAAACACTTTAAATTGATTCAGGCTGCAACAGTATTGTCAGGAAAGGGAGCTTTACTGAATAGTTTCAGAATGCGTCATTTCTCCTTGATTCAATCTGAGACAAAATGCGTGTGTGTGGGAGATATTAATATTTTAAAAGTCTGAGCAGGCTTGTTACTATTTCAGATATCACCATGTCTGGAATTAAGCTTCTGTCTTAGTGCAGTGCTAAACGGACTTGTTATTTTCCAGCTGTAAAGCTTCTGACTTTTCAAGTGGTTATTTGGTTTTATTTCAATCTGGGTACATACATTAAACTAGCAAAATGAAAATTGCACCATATCAGTTTCTGTGGGTTAGCAACAATTTAATTTGGTTTCTACAATTAAATTACGTTACAAACATACCGTAAAAGTAAATGTTTGACTTGAATTAGTTTCATTTTGTCCCTATATACCATGATTCTGTGGTATTAGCTTACTATTTGGTTTCAATATTAATAGTCAATACGCACCATATTGGTGTCAAATTTTCAGTGGTAAATAACTGCTTAACTGATTTCATTCATGCGGCATCTATCAGATGAGGTCTTAATACCATTGGTATTACAGTTTGAATAACAGTTAGGGAAAATAAAGTGTAAGCATCCAAATACTCTGTTAGTTAGATAACAGCAAGTTTGACTTCCATCAGAAATTGTGAATGGGGAGGTTCAGGTGCTTGAAATAAAGTCCATGTGCTGAAAAAGATAATTGATAAATGCTAGAGTTTGAAGGTTCCTCTGAATTTAGACTGACACTAGCTAATCTTTGTGTCCTTTTTTAAAGTTCAGAAAAGTTCATTTCTACTCCTGGATGAAATTGACATTTTTTTCCTCACTGTAGTGGCTTTTCTCTAAAACTGTAGCTGTTACTGTATTGTAACAGAAAGACTGCAAGCAGTTTGGGAACAAAATGTCTGCCTAAAGCATTGGCCACAAATTGCAGATGATACTGATAACAAAAGCCAACAACGTGAAATATGAAGCAAAACAACACATTCAAGGCTGCAAGACCACTAAAGATCTTTTTTGTGTGCTTTTTCCTAGTTCTGTAATGATGGAAATAAAAACACATGAAAAGAAAATGTCTCTTTATCAGATGTTTGGTGATTAACCATTTCATTTACAAATGTTTTACATTACCTCACTGAAAGCAAAGGCTGCTGAGTCCTACATCTTACAAAATGTAATTCAAAGGCTCCATGCTTAATATACTGGAGCACTATATTAAGAATAACAAGCTGTCCTTCAAATGAAATGCACCTTCCTATTCCTCATATTCTGATTTCTTGAAGCAGCTGCATTCAAGCAGCAAACATTTGACCTTAGTATATTACATTGTAATTATATTATTACCTGCTATGTATTGATGTGCCTATGACTACATTCTGCATGGATATAAATCTTTGTCAAGCCTGACAATAAACAGTGTTTGAAAAACAAGCACAGTAAGAATGTTTGTGCACTATCTAAATAGATGTTTCTGTAGCAGAGAAGGTGTAGGAAAAAGCCTAACAACATCGTTAACATTCAGGACAGTTTTTTCTTTTGAGACATGCCAAGCAAGGTGAGTATATGATCTCCAGGTATCCATCTAGCCCATCTCCTAGGAGCAAAGAGGAGAAAAATATTCACACCTGCTGGAATATAGGACTCTTTGTTCCAATCAATCAGATTTAGAACAGAAATTCAGATGAGGTTTTTGTTTTTGTTCTACTTATTTAATCTTTGTTTTTATAAATAAATACAAATAACTCAAACTGAAACTTGATGGCTTTGGTGATAATAAAAGAGCAGCCCCGGGGAAATTTTCTTCATTAACATGTTCTTTCACAACCCACACTCAGTTTCGGTAGGAAAATTTGTTTAACCTTTGCAGTAGCACCAATAATCTTTGAAGTCCAAATCTATTAACAACTTGGTTCACAATTTGAGCATAATTTCTGAGTTGAAGGATTTGGTTCTATGGGAAGGGTTGTGTGCAGACAGGCAAAACCTGCAGAAAGTAGTGTCATTTAAAATTCCAAATGGCCCCAAGGCTGGTTCTGTGACACTTCTGTAATATATCTGCTGCTCTTTTGAAATGTGGTTGCCCAACATTTTATGATGGACCAGCTGCCTTGCTGTGGGTCGTTTGTAATGAATCAAGATTGCAGTGACTGGTAATGCCCAAAACTCATCACAGGGGAGCAAGTTTGCCATAGTCTTTGATGTGCCTGGCTTTGTTTTGTCTAGCTTTTGACTTACTGGGTTTTGTTGTTGTTCCTTGTGTCTGGCTGTAGCTAAACTTTCCTGCAGAAACTGAATGCAATCCGTGAAGGCTGCTGAACTTGGGGAGGAGTTTCCCGAGACTCTTGTCATTCAGGTATTAGGGCAATGGGCGCTCAAGTAATAGCTAAGACAGATTTTGTCTTTGGACACTGCAGGAGAGAGAAAATACTGAAACCACTCTTGTGCACAAAGTAGTGGGGAGGATAAATACCCAGCCGGCTCTCGTCCAGATAAGTTCAGTGTTGGTTGACCTGTGTGTGTCTGTGGCACATACCTGACTATTCTGGGGTGGGGGGGGACAAACCCCTTTTTTTCATATGACAACCAGAGCTGCGTTGTTCTCCCTAGAGACTGTCACCTTTTGTTTAAAACCCTCAAGTGATTTTGTAGCTGAACCATACACATCCTTCTTACCTTGCTGTCTATGGGCTCTAGGAGGCAGAAAATACAAGAACAAGAAAAAAGTACAACAAATGTGTACCTCCCCAGCGATCGTACAATGTACTGGCGTTTAGTATTTGCAGCTTACTTCCTGTATGAGGTTAGTTTGTTTATCATAAAAAACCTATTTTTAAACCTATTTCTGCCAATAAGTGATTTGAATGTCAATGTAAGTTGCCTACTGATGTTTCGTTACAGATGAGGCTTCTGCAGATATTTCTGTATGAAATACGACATCCTGCATGGGGGGGGAGGAGTACAGCTATTGTACTTGCTAGTTTCTGGCTGCCTTGTGCTGCTCATGTCAGCTGCTCTCAGGGATCACCTCTGCCCACGGGGCCGAGCAAAGGGGACCTGTAATATTGAGCCTCCAGCACTGCTATGAGCTGGAGCTCCCTGCAGGAGCCTCCCAGCCTTGGGGATTTGGAGGACACAGGACAGTAGCCCTCCTGCAAACACAGTGACAGGAGCCAGCCAGAGAGGTGGCTCTCACTTTGGTTTGACCCCTCCAGGTTCACCCTGGTGTATTGGCCTGCAGAGCTGGGAGACAAGCTACTCTCTCCCTCGGGCTGCCCAGCTCGGCTGCCAGCCCTCTGTGACACTGGCACCCCTTCAGCACAGACATCCTGCATGGGCTGGAGTCTGGGGTGGGCCAGGAAGACAGTGGCCGCCCTCCCCCAGTGCCGTACCCAGGCACAGCGCTGGGGCTGCATTGCAGTCGGGGTGGGGCTTGTCAGCATTGTCTCCAGAGGGAAAAAAGCCCCCAGCCCATGGCCTAGCGAGACCCTGGTGCCCCTCCTTAATGGGACCCACCTGTCGAGGTGCAGGAGATGGCCGGCGTGGCCGGCTGCCCCAGGAGTGGTGCGGCAGCTGCTCTGGGGCCTGGAGAGTCAGTCCTGAGGAGGGGCTGTGCTGCTCTCACTGGAGGCAGCCGGGGAGAGGCATGCCAGCAGGCAGGATCATCGGAGCCCACGGTCTCTTACAGCCTGCAACAGGGTGAGGCAGTGGGTAAGCCGGCTGGCATGGCCCCCCACTGGCAGGTGAGCCAGGTCCCTGGGGCCTGCTGGGGCGAAGCTACACCGAGCCCTTCAGCACTTCCCCTGCGATGCCCTGACTCGCTGTGGTGGGGCCTTCGGAGCCGTTCCCCTGGGCACGGCTTCCAGCCTGAGGCCCAGGTTGTGTTTGAGCCGTGCTGGCCCCTCCCACGTCTACCCCACAGGCCCCTTTTCAAGCGCTCTTGAGCCAGTGCCCTGCCGGTGCCCTGTGGGTAGGGCATCCCCAGTGCTGGTGTCGGGATTTCCTGCTGCGTCTCCATGGCACCCAGCTCTGGAGGGATGGAGGAGCTTGTCTTGAATCGTCCCCTCATTGGCCAAGGATCAGGGCCAGGCCCTTCTCACCTGCCTCCAGGCCATGTCTCCCCGTGAGTGCATCACTGTCCTGAGTCTCTCTGCGTGCCCCCGGCAGGCCAATGACTTCATGGGCCAGCCGAGCCTGCAAGCCTGGGGCGCTGATTGTCTGCAGCAAGGCATGCCCAGGGCCATCCGACAGCTCTGGCTTGTCCCGCAGCTTGGGGTCTTGTTTTCCAGCCAGTGTGGCTGACGGGGCTCTGCCAGGGGCAAGTCATATCAGCACTTGCTGCCTCAGTTTCCCCATGTAGAAAATGGGGGAAATATGTCCCTCTTTTGTGAGCTCAGCTAGATAGGAGCTTGGGGTGATTGTTTTACATGTGCCAGCGCAGTCCAGGATTGGGGGCATGTTATTTAAGAGGGGCACAGCAGCTCTGCCTGGTCTGGTACCAAACGACTCATGCATGCCGTGGAAAGAGCTGAGCCCATGGAGCGCCAGGCTAGGGCCGCTGGGGCTGGGAAATAGGGCCCAGGCAGTGTGAAATGGGGGAAGGAGAGGAGAGAAGCAGAGACTCTTGTTAAGGTTCAGGGGGGGCTCGCACCGGCTGTGAACGAGGAAACCTGGCTTTCCATTTCTGTTGGAAATGCCTCTCCAGGGAGAGCAGCATCAGGTTCCTCCAGAGCGTGCTTGTCCAGCGGCCTGCGCAGTGGCCACGTGGCTGAGTGGGTTGCTGCTCAGAGTCTGAGCAGAGTGGTACTTCAGATGGGGGTCCCACCCAGTGGGGGTCCGGATATGGGGTGCAGTGGGTTAAATGCTGCTTTTTGCCCCAGTTTCTGTGGGAGATTTGTTTGTTTCAGACTGGGTGTGGCCGTGAGCCCAGCGGAGCTGGTTGGAGTAGGAAGCCGCTAGCAGAATGGCACTTTCACATGGCGGCTGAAGTAACCCTTCAAACAGGCCTCTGGGCTGTGATCTCCTTGTGCGCCTTGTTGGAATCGCCCTACAGGGCATTATGGCCTCCTGTCATCCCAGCTGTGCGCTCAGTGCAGCAGGAGTGATCTACCCTCAAAGCCAGCAACGCTCCCCGTCAGACCGGTGGTGTTCTACTCCTCAGCCCTGCTTGGGATGTTTCTCTCAGCCACGTTTCTCCTTCCATCCCTAAGAGCTTGTTTTAATATAGCCAACTGTGCAGGGTTACCAGTAACATTCCAGTAGCTCTGCACAAGTCAGGCTCAGAAAGCTGAGCTGCTTCTCTTGGCTGGGCTGGGCATGTGGCTGTTTTTGTCTTTGTTTGTAACTGCATCTAAAATTAAAGCTCCACAATTCTTTCTTAGACTCCTAAATCTGTTTTCCTTTGTGTTCCAGGCCGAGTGGTTTGTGGTCATTTTTCTAATACAGATGCAGTGGTCGGTATTTGTGATCTGTGTTCTTTGCTTGGGAGTTTCACAGAATCACAGAATCCCAGGGCTGGAAGGGACCTCAGGAGGTCATCTAGTCCAGCCCCCTGCTTCAAGCAGGATCAACCCCCACTAAGTCATCCCAGCCAGGACCTTGTCCAGCCGGGACTTAAAAACCTGTAGGGATGGAGAAGCCACCACCTCCCTAGGCAACACATTCCAATGTGTTTCTGGGAGGCGCAGCAGGAAGCTAAATCGCAGAGATGGTCTCAGATAACATAAGTGCCTCAAGCCCACCTTTTAGATGCCAGAATCACACTCCAGTTGGGAAAGGGGCGTTGAGGGACTCCAGCTGTCTGTTCAGTGGATGTGCCTGGTGCTGCAAATGAATGTGATACTTTGGACATTCCTTATCTTTACTGGCTCAAGTGCTCTGGTCAGAAATGTCCTATCTCTCATGGTAAATCACATGATTTAGCTATGTAGTATGAAAAAATGCTGACAGTCCTTGGTACTGAGGTGAGCTTAGTTATTTAAACACTTCCTGGAAAATACTAGAGATTATTTAACAGAAATATTAACATTGTAATGTGAATGGGGAGATGTGGTTGCCACTGATGACGATAATAAAGTTAAGATTCAGTCAGATATGTAAATAACTTGGGCCTTCTCTGTAGATACGATAAATCCTCTTGTTAGGGACTGCAGTGACACCTTACTGGGTATCAGGGGCAACCTGCATTTCCCGGGGGCAAACCAACACAAAAGCACTCAAATACAGGTATTTTGCTTAGCCTCAGCTGCTATAGAAAAACTTTCTTGTGAAGGACAACTGGAGTAAACACCATAAATCCCAAGTGAACTCCCACTGTACACATTGATATTCCTTGTTGTTGTAATGAGCGATAGGGAAAGGGGTTAATGTAGGTTGGAGACAGGGCATTACTGGAAGGGTAACAAAAGTCTGTCAGAGAAACTGCACTGAAAAGAGCTACACACGCTGGCTTGCAAATCTCCTTTTGTGCCAAGACGAGGGGAGATGCAGAAATGAAAAGGACTGGGTTTTGCTGAAACAAGGCCCCCAGTTGCGGTATGTGTAATTGCCCCATGTGTGACACCAGTTGGAATTTTTGAGCCATGTCATTTATATTGTCACGTTATGTTGGTGTCTAATTTTTAAAGTCTAACGAGGAAGTTTTATTGAGCTGGGAAGCTCTTGGGGTTTGTAAAATCCATGCTCAGTAAAGAGCAGTAGGTTGGGTTGAGGGCATGTCAATGAGATTGAAAGCAGTTATTGAAGCCTGCAAGAAACTCTTCTTGCTAACTGCTGTATCTAAACTGGGCAAATTAAAGATTCTTCTCTGCCTTGAGAAGTGCAGCTCATTACACAGAGAAGGGAGCAACTCTGCCAGCAACATCCTCTGCCTGTGACCTCAGCATCCCAGCTTACATCTACCTAAATCTGTCTCGGGCTGAGGCCTGTGTCCCCGCTGGCGCCATGTTACTTGTAGCTATTGGCTGTCATTCTGGTCAGTTTCATAGCTCTGCTCTGCTGAAACCGTGAACTTGACCAGAAAGCCAGCTCCCCGGCTTGGCTGCTGCCCTTTTTCTGCCACCTACAGGGATCCTGCTGCCCTGGAGACCCAGCTCCCTGCCCAGAGCCTCTGCCAGGAGTGGGGCATCTGGGCTTCTCTGCTCCACCCTGGGAGCAGAGCAGCTGACTGGACTCAAGGGGAATATCACCTCTTGGGACTTCAGCTGGCCCCATGCTTTCCCAGTCTCTCAGCTCCCTGTTCTCTGCCAGCAGCACAGCTGGGCTGCTGGGGAGATCCAGGCCCAGAAACTGGCCAGCTGCCCCACTATTGGTGGGGAGCTGCCCTTCTTACATTGGTGGAAGCGCTCCTGGTAAGGCCCTGCGCCACCCACAGAAGCAGGATGGAGGGGAGATGACCCACTGCAGTGGCTGTGTGCCAGCCTAGCCTCGGCTGAGGTAAGTTCACAGCAGAGAGAGGCCCTGAGCTTTCACTCTCAGCGTGCACACAGTTGTGCTTGCATTCTCCGATCAGGGCTTCTCCTATGGAAATCAGCTTTCACGCTCAGCGTGCACACAGTCGTGCTTGCATTCTCCGATCAGGGCTTCTCCTATGGAAATCAGTGTCTTGTGCATGGCCCTGGGAGTCACATGCAGCGTGGACGTCACTGGGCATTATGAAACCACTGGGCATGGTGGCCCAGGAGCCCCTGGGCTCCGGGGTGGTTCTGTGGAAGTGAACTGAAGGGAAACCGTGTGTCATGAGGATCCAAAGGGTGAATATTTAATGAGGGCGACTTGCCTCCTTTTCTCTCTTCTTCATTTACTAATTACTTGATCTTCATAAAAGAGGGTTTCCTGTTCTCTCATTGTGCAACTCTGCAGTTCACCATGCTAAAGTCGTGGGGCCTGTGTTCTCCCCTCATGTTACAGCCCTTTGGGGCATTGGAGGAGGCATAGATTGGTACATTTCATGCACAATTGTTCCGCTTTTCTTGACATGGGGGAATGTCTTTGCTAGGCACCTCTCCCCCGCTGGTGACACTCCGAGCCAGGGGCAACGAAAAGCAGCACTAGAGATATTTGGAGTCAGAATCTTGAAGTTTGGGCTTTTCCCCTGTTCCTTGTAGCTGAGTAGCATGAGCCAGAGTCCTGGCTCTGAGACTTTCTGCTGCACATTTGGAGGCTGCAGTGTAGTATTAAAAATACTGATTTTATTAATTTTTTTCTGTGCCCAACAAGACTAAGGGAAAATATATTGTTTTGCTCAAGGTAATATTCTCTGCTCACCCTCTCTTTCAAAAGCCTTAGGGCGCAACTTGAAGTCTGGGTGGGGTTTGCTCTCGCCATCTCCAGGGCTATGTGTACACTGTGCCCCTAACTCAAAATAAGACAGGGTCTGCAATTTGTATACGCAATTTGTGCTATTTTCAGTCAATTTCAAAATAGGCTATTTTGGGATTTGGCGCTGTGATGCTATAATAGATGCTTATTTCGAGGCATCCCTTATCGCCTCCAGTGGGGGTAGAGGGATGCTGAAATAGTGCACTCGCTATTTTGAAAAATACTTCAAACTGCTGGGTGTGTTTCCGAGCTGTGGAGTTGCTATTCACAGCTCTGCAGTGTGAACATAGCCCAGGAGAACCTGCCCAAACATGGCCCAGTTCTCATGCCTTGAAAAGTCACTGTTTGCACATACTCAGTAGGGATGTATGGAGGTTCAGAATTAAAATCCTGATGAGTCTGTCTGCGCTGACGTGCTCAGGGCTGAGCAGGACATAAGAGCAGCCACACTGGATCAGAGCAGTTGTCCTTCTTGCCCAGCGTCCTGTCTCCCAACGGGGGGCGGTCAGTTCCACATGCCCTAGTGGGACTGAGCAGAACAGGGAATTTTTTGAGTGATTCCCTCCCCTAGTTTCTGACAGACAGAGGCCAGGGCCACCATCCCTGCCCTTCCTGGCTAGTAGCCACTGGTGGACCAGCCCTTCAGCAACTCACCTCATCCTTTTGTGAGCCCAGCTATACTTCTGGGCTTTGCATCATCCCCCAGCAATGTCTTCCATTGACTGACTGTGTTGTGTGATGAAGTGCTTCCTTGTGCATGTTAAACCCACTGCCTGTCACTGCACTGGGTGGCCCCTGGTTCCTGTGTCACGCGCAGGGGTAAATAACACTTTTTTCCCCACACCCATCATGATTAAATAACTCTGTCAAAGCCCCGCTGACTCATGTCTCTTCTCAACTGCAAAGTCCCAGATTCTTCCGTCTCTCCTCATACAGTTGTGTCAGGTCCCTTTCTGAATCTTAGGGTTTGAGGAGAGTTCAGGAGGTCATTGAGTCCAACCCCCTGCTCAAACACAAGACCATCCCCAACTGAATGGGCCCAGGCAGGGCTTTGTCAAGCCAGGACTTGAAAACTTTCAGGGATGGAGATTCCACCACCTCCCTAAGTAACCCATTCCAGAGCTTCCCTGGACTTAACTCTTGTGGCATCAGCTAGTTTTGCCTCCTTGCTGTTTGCCCCTTTTTCCAGGTCATGTATGAATACCTTCACCAGCCCTGGTATCGGTACACATCTAGAGGGGACCTTCTATTTATCTCTCTCTTCTGAAAACGGACCATGCACCCCTGCCCTTTGTTTCCTATCTTTGAACTTGTTAGTAATCCAGGAGAAGACCTTCCTTCTCACCCCATGGCTGCTTAGCTCATGACTGGCAGCTCCAGGCAAGGCCAGGTCTGAGGAACTAAATGTTTATCCTCAGCTCTCCCCAGGCATGCTGGGCAGTGAGGGGGCCAAGGCAGCCTGAACTGAATGTGGAAATGGCGAAAGCCAGAGTTGGGTGACTGGGGTGGGGGGAAAGGTAGACTGGCACACATCCTGGGGCAAAGACTGGGGCTAACGGCAGGTAGGGTGGGGTGGGACTAGAGCTGGGGGTTAGGAGAGAAACTAGGACTTGAGCTGGGAAGGGCTGGACTGAGCCTGGACAAACGATGAGCAGCCTGGAAGGGCCTGTGGTGAAATAGTGGTGTTTTCAGAGCTAGGCTGGAATAGCCCGCAGTGCACAGGCCTGGAGCTGCATATTGAACAACAGGAAGAACCAAAGCTAGGAACTAGCTGCTCGTTAAGGGGGCACCAGCAGCCCTCTGCACTGAACTAGGCCAGTCGTGAGGGCAAAACAATACTGTGACCATGGAATGACCGAGGGTCTCGCCACCAGCTAACCCTGGAGCAGAACTAAGAGTGCACAGGTCTGGAATGACGGCACATCTACATGCATCCAGTTTAACCCTCCCAGTCATTTCCCAGTCCGGTCTGGCTCTGGTGCCAAGCCCCTGCTCAGTTTGCATTGGGCTGTGGGGTGAGACTGGGAGTAGATTTGTAATGTCCTTTGTTTCCACATCATGAGAGAGGACATCCTATCTCTGAGTGCAATTTGGCTACTCGTAAATTGTGCTGTAGCTTTTGGAAATGTGAACGAGGGACAGTTATGGTCTAGTTGAGCTGTTCTCACACTAATGCACCCACCAGCACTTCTGCTGCCTTTGAACCAGGAGGCTTTGCTGCTCTGCATAGTTTGGCTTTGGGAAATTTGTGGTTTTTGAAGCACTCACAAAACTAGGGTTCATTTGCAAAGCTCAGGCAACCCTATCTTTGCCTATCTTTGCCTATCTGCCACACTCGCTTCATGGAATGGGTGAAGTCTGTAAAATCTCACTTCAAAAAGAAAAATCAGATTAATTAGAGTGTACATTTTTTCTTGTAATTATCCTCCACTATCTGAATGCTTCTGAAAAAGCAGGTTCCCGTCAAGCACTGTGAATTAAATTCCAACCTGAATGTGTCATTAAAGACAAACACAGAGAAAAGGGATGAGGCAAAAGGGAAAATCCACCTCACTGTGATACCAGTATCTATCCCTAGAGGACTGTGTCCTCCTATCTCCTGTTTCTGGACGTGAAACTTGGCAGGACGCCCGTTTCTTTCCTTTGCCAAAGTCACAAGAAACAGAAGGTCTACTGATGGAAGTTGCACGTGACTGTTGCGGGATAAAGGCAGCTGCCGGCATGTTAGTTCCGTGTGACGCCTCCGTAAGGGCTCAGCTCAGGTGCTCATCCCTAGTCAGCGCCCCCACCCTTTGAAGTCAGTGGGACTGAAGCGTACGGCTAAAGGCAACCGTGTGCTTAAGGCCTGTCCTCTAGGGCCGACTCAGACACGGGCTTCAGTGCGCGCCTGGCTTAGGGCCTAACTCCACTGATGCTTTTAGCCGGAGCCATCCCATCCATAAGAGGAGGTGGGGCAGCCTCAGGCCTCTCCATTGGACGGGGGAAGATTACCTGGAGCAGGGCTGGGGCAAATGGCAGCAGCCGCAGGGGATCGGCTGCCTTCAGCTCCCACCCCGAGCCAGCACTCACAAGGCAGCCCTCCCCCAGACCCTGCTGAGCTCTGCTCTCCACAGCTGGCCTGGAGGCCTCCAGCTGCCCACAGAGAAGCAGGGCTCGGGGGGCTGGGGGGCCTGGGAGAGAGCTGTGTGGTGAGTGCAGGGAAGGGAGGCCGGGGGAGGTGACCTCTTGCAGCTGCTTCTGCCTTCCACTGCTTGCCCCCTGCCCCAGGTAATCCCCAGCCAGGCTGGTTGGGGAGGGGGAAGGGACAAGGGCCTACAGTGAGGGGCGCACCTGGGGCACTGGGGGCATTGCCCTGGGCCCCACCTCCCCCTCAGGACAGCCCAGCTTTTAGTACTGGGCTTAGTGCTTCCTCCTGTGCCGAGTTCCCGTGGGAGTCCACAGGGAGTCTGCCGGCTTGGTTCCTGGGGCGTTTTAGTCTGTAGCTCTTGTAACTCTTCTGCCAGCTGGAGTGAGCAGAAGCCAGGGCCGAGCTCAGCTGGTGGGGTTCACCTCCATCCATCCAGCACAGACCTGGCTCAGCACTGACCCCCCACCCCGAGTAACCTGGGAAACACACACTGCCCCTGGGTGCCTCTCAGCGGTAACGCCTCCCCACTGGCGCGCACACAGACGTGAAGACGTGAACCTTTTTATTAAGGGAGAGGGAAGTAAGTCGGCAAACACCACAAACAGCTCATAAACAAAACCATGAGTAAAAGTGCCACCCAAGCAGCTGGGCAGTGTCCTCTTCCTCTCCGGGCAAGTCCAGCACCCAAATGCCCCCTTCCCAGGCCCGACCTTCCTCCTCACCCCTTCACAGTCGCTGCCCCTGGTCAGGGCAGCCCCAGAGTTCAGGGTTGCCTGCCAGGGTTCACCGCCCATTCTGACTGGGGACGGAAAGCAGCATCTTGCTCATGCCACTGGTCACTTGCCAGCCGCCCAGTCACTGCTCCGCATTGCTGCTCTGCTGGCCACTCGTCACGCTGCTGCTCCTGCTGGAAGACTGCTCGCTGCTCGTCACGCTGCTGGCTGCACTTCTGCTGCTCCCACTGGCCACCTGCTCGCTGCTGCCACTGGCTTGTGGTGGGTTTGTCTCTGGGCAAACCCAGCAATTTCAGCTCTTGGCACAGTCCAGCCACTAAAGAAGTAAAGTTAAAATAACGAAGACTCCTCATGGAGCCTATTTCAGCTTTATCATTGAGCCGCTCGTATAGCTCAGGCACAGAGGGCGTGTCAGCTGCTGACTGCGAGCCCTGCCTTCCTCTCCTCTCCCGTCCCCTCCCCTCCCCTCCCCTCCCCTCCCCTCCCTTCCCTCTTCACAGAGCTCCGGCAAGGGGTCCCTTGTCCACCTGAAGTTCTTCAAACCAACAATGTCTCTCAATGTGTCTGGGAAATACAGTGGGCAATTAATCTGGGCCCCATTTTTTCCTTGCCCTTCCCCACATGTGCAGTGGGGCCAGGATGGGGAGAGGCTGGAGCTCTTCCCTGTGGTACCCCTCTGTAAGGGCCATGCAGAGGTGTAATTCTAGCACCCAGGCGAGTAGAGGGTCTGCTTCCACCTGTTCCCAGATGCATTATGCCCATGGGGTGTGCGCAGAGGGGGCAGACCTGGCTGGTGAGGTGGGGGAAAGTAGGTTGTACTGCTTTGATGGATGCAGTGGTGTGAGCTTCCCCATATGGCTAAATGGTACCGCAACCCTCCGCAGACCCAGGGCTGTGCCGAAATGTCAGTTCTCTCATCACCTGGGGATGTATGTGGGTGTGTGCCTAGGGAGGCTGATCCACACAGGGCAGGGCTAGGAGTGTGGCTTTGCCCAACACGTCCCATTCTAAGACCTCGTCAGTTGCTTACAACTTTTGCCAGATGTTTAGCTGCTGGGGCTGAGAACTTCCGTGCTAGGTCTGCGCTTGCAGGCTGAGTGTTTCAGCCAAACCAGTCCTGCTGTTGCTGGGACTGAGGCTCAGGGAAAAACGTGCCGTCTTGTTTGTGGTCACAAATTCTGTGCTTTGAACAGCTCTCCTGCTGTGCTTTGGAGCAGGGACTTGCCCTTTGGTGGGGATGTGACCCGTTCCACTTCTGAAAATCTGTGCAAATCTGGCCAAGTTCAAAGCTTTGGAAAAGCCAGTGAGCACATGCTAGGTAGGGACCTGCTGGCACGTACCTGCTAAACCCTCCCAGAGCATGCTGCAGCCGCTCACAGCTCGGAAGGCTGGTCCAATGCTGAACGAATGCACCATCCCTGCAGAGCAACTGGGGCTTCCAGAAACCAGCCTCCTTCCCTACTCAACAAGGGTGATCATCTGTCCTGTTCTGACCGGGACAATCCGGTGTTTCAGGCAGGCGTCCCCGCCTTTTACTAATTGTCCTGTATATTCCATCCCCTGCTGAGCTGTCCTTTCTGCAATAGCACAGCCACAGCTGCAAGGAAAATCAATCGGGAGCTGGCTGGCCAGCACATGTAGTACGTACTGACTGGCCAGGACAGGCAGCAGCAGGAGAGGGAGCTGGGGCCTTGCCAAAGAGGTAAGGCAGGTATGCTGCGGGTGGGGTAGTGTGTTTTATCCCTCTCCCTAAGATTTTAAGGGGGACCTGGTGTCCCAGCCATGCTGGGCAGCTCCTTCATGGGGAAGCTGCCCCTGCAGCCAGCGTGACCACTGTGGGAAGGTAGCTCAGTCCCCATCACAGGACAGCCTCCTGCGTAGCCACCCTCCTCTCCACCTCCACAGGGCAGCTGCCTCCACAGCTAGGGAGACCCTGCAGCCAGGGGGGTTCCCCCGCAGGGCCGCAGCCTCATTACCAGCACTCTGAGGCACGGGACAGCTGGGGAGCTCCACTGCAGAGTGGCAGCAGCCCCATTCCTGGTGCTGGGAGGTGTGGGGCAGCCAGGAACCGCAGCTGCTCCCCCACAGCCAGGGAGCGCCTCTCCCCACAAGGCAGCCACTGCTGGAGCCAGGGAGCTTCCCTGCAGCATTTCCGAAACTGGACGGCATGGGGCACCTGGCGATTCCACTCTCCTTCCGCAGGGCAACTGCCCCTGCAACCAGGGAGTGGTGGCAGCCCCATTCTGGCGCCCCATAGCGTGGTGCAGCCTGGGAGCTGCCTCCCACCCCCATCCCACATTTGGCATAGGGACATACAGTCACCCTGTACTCAGCCCTGTCTGCTCTCTGGAGCACCACCTGTGCTGAGCACTGAATGAGGCAGCCTGGGAGAAGACAGTCTGTGCGTTATAGTTAAGGACTGTAGCATACGGCATACGCACAAGGGGAGCCAAGTAAGGCACCATTAACTCTGGCATTTCCCTGGATGTGTTACCGTAGGGATGTTCTTTTGGCAGAGCATTATGTGCAGGAGGTGAACGTAGATGTGTGCGAGCTTTTAACAGAGCAATTGAAACAGGGTGAGATTTTCAAAGGCACCAAAGAGATTTAGGAGCTGAAATCTCAAGGAGTTTCAGTTGGAGTTATGGTCCTTGGTCACTTGGGCCCTGATCCCCAGAAGTATTCATCTGGGTGCTTTATTTGGTGCTTTTGCAAATGCCAGCTAATTGCGCTTATCTCTGGAGGTGACGTCTTGTCTGCATCCTGCAAGTTGGGCTTAGTTTAGCTGAAGATCTCTCCTGGTGCTCGGTGGTAGAAGTGTAAGAGTACAGGGTCTCCGGATGTGTCCCAGCAGGGCACAAAAACTGCATAGCAAGGGATGTGCAGTTGTAACCCACACGCCTACTGGGTGTGATTCACCAGCCCACATAGTGGCACTTTGAGCGAGAAAGAATGAGTCTCCTCTGCAACTTTAGCTGATAGGCAGCTGGCTTTTAGCTCAAGCTCCAGGGGGTCCTGCACTACCCTCCAGAATCCCCTCTTCAAGTCTGCCTGACAGCGCTACACAGTGCAGGGGTGTGGTCAGATTGTATTCTACGGACCACATCTCTCTGCCTGGTCTCTGGAGGGAGAGGGGAAAAGGTGGCTTTGGATTCCCAGGCCTCTCCCTGGATCTGGGCCACTGAATGCTGGTCTGGTCTGCAGCATGAAGCAGAGCAACCCCAAGGCTGCTCTATGTTACGCTGCTGTCCCCAGAGAAGGGATGGCATAGGCCCCACTACAGTGACCCCGAGGTTTTTTTCCATGCCAGGGAATCTTCCACCAGTCAGCAGAGCCAAGTTTGTGCTTTTTGCTGCTGCGGTGGTGCTTAGCGGCTTTGGCAGGCTCTAGGGCTGGGCTCTAATCTCTCCACATTAAGGCCATCCGTGTATATGGGAGGTCAGACGAGAGAACTCCGGGATCTCTGCAGCGCTGGAGTGCTCCCATGGCGCGTACTGCCCGACAACACTGAGCGCCAGAGGGAACAGGTGAGAGCATTTGCCCCACGTAGCCACGCCACCATTAGTGTGGTCATGCAGCCCTAGACTCTAGGCCCAGTCAGTCCCCTGCTCGAGTCTGGGGTGCTGCAGGCCCGGGCTGGGCCGGGCCAGGCTAGGCAGGCACTCTGCGGAGGAGGAGGCGCCGGAGACTGAGCAAGGGAGAGCCAAGCAGTGCATGAGACTGATGATCAGTGTCTTGTCACTCTTGACTTTGTGCAGGACAGTAGATTCTGGCCATGTTTCCAGCCCTGCTGATGGCATTCTGCATGCATTGGTTCCCCCCAGTGCTGCCGTGGGACACAGCATTCCTCAGCTCCTGAGCAAAGCTCCCAGGTCGCTCTGGCTTGGTGCACTTCTGAAGTGAGCTGAAGTGACACCCCTCAAAAGCCTCCCCCTCTTTGCAAAGCTCTTTGCCATGAAAGCCTTTGTAGCAGAGTGAGGTGTTATGGTGTTTGGTCATTTCAGCAGAGTAAGGGCCATGATCCCCTTGGCTTTCCTGACACAGCAAACACCTCCTGAGCCAGCCCATGTAAAACTGGTGTGAGCGAGGCCAGAACATGGCTGTCCCATGGCCTGCTGCTTGCCAGACGGAAATAATGGCCTGGCTCTGGTGTCTGTCCTTCTTGGCTGTGATTTCAACGAGCTGCCGGGCTGACATTTGGTCAGACGTACGTAGGTTCAGTTTATTGGCCTGCGGTGGCTTAATCCAGCTCCTACCACAGGCTGCAGACTGAACAGTCTTTCATTTTGAGTCACAAGAGCCTGCCGAGGGTGTGATGCTCTGACTCCTGCCACTTGCTGCTCATGTTGTCTGTGTGGTTGTGGCTTTCCCATGGGGGTGTTTGATTTGGGTTAAAAAAATATTATCCTCAGATGGAGACAACAACAAGCAGGTGACTGGTGACAAGTTACAAACCCTAGCAGGGGATCCGTGACAGATTTACCACCACTGTGCAAGGGCCTGGGAGGGTACAGACCAGAAAAGGTCAAGGTCACAGGTGAGCTGCAGTCCATGTGGCACTTTCCTTACCCCTGAAATGGTTCAACCCTTGCAGTTGGTTGGTAATGCTACTCTGAAATGTCAGTCACTTGCCTGGGGAGGTGGTGCACTCTCCATCACGGGAGATATTTAAGACCGAGGAAGACAGGCGTCTGATGGGAATGATTTAGATGGCGCTTGCTCCTGCCGTGAGGGCGGGGGACTGGACTTGATGATTGCTCAAGGTACCTTCCAATTCTAGTGTTCTGTGATTCCAAGTGTTCTCCTTGTTCCAAAACCTCCTACTTGTATAACCCCACCTCCCCAAAGTCCACGGATGCACACACAAAATGACTATAAATAGATAATAAAAAGTTCAGGGTTTTTTTCTATTTCCTCAAAGCTCACTTCTCAGAAGAGAGTTTCATTTACCATACATTGTTTACCAGTAAAGTTAAAACCTCAGGAAAAGAATAACAGCAAATATTTACAAAAGTTGATTTGATTGTCCTGAACTTGCTGGTGAAGATTTAGAGGCATCAAGTTTGATGAGAACCAACAAATTTGTTAAACTTTCTATTTCTCCAGTTAAATTAATAAGTGTTTGTTTGTACCACAGGCTAAAAGCTGAAAATGATGTTTTCCCCGTATGCTGTTGCACTTTTTTCAATCCCATCCCCACTTCCCTTTGAAGAAAACGTTTGACTTGTTAAACCCAGTTCGAGCCGAGCTGGTGTTGAGGGCATGTCAGCTGGCCACTGCAGTTAAAATGAGTTGTGTAAACACGGTTCCCGCACGGCCTGTCCATGTGCAGGAACGCGACAGGCCATGCTACGTTAGAGACTGGGTTCCCACGCCCTTCCATCTCTGTTCTTTTGTGATGTGTGCGCTGGGACACCGAGGGTGCCTGGGGTTTCCCTGGTGCGCTGATATGGAACAGTGCCTCCGTCAGGGGCCTTTTGCATGGCCAGCCCTGCGTAGCACAGATCTTGCTGCAGACGAGTGGCCTAGTGAGAAGGTGCTGTGTGCCACAAATAAGGAGAGCGGCTCATCCCTGGAGTTTGTGTGTGGACATAAGGCTAGAGGATGTGGCTGCCTTGGGCATGTGGGGGAATTTTGCCCTAAGTAGGTAACTGGGCAGAGTTTGGTGGTTTCATAAGTGAATTTTTCACCCACCAAGACTTGGCTGAAGTAGAATGAAGTTGGAGTGAGTTGACTGGTGCCCTCTGCAGCGCCCGGTTGACATCAAACCCCCACTCCTCCTCCTTTGGCATGAAAAGCGCCCTGGGTATATAAGCAAAGGCCAAGACTCTATGGCAGTCCGGGGGGGCACATACAGTGAGGAGGCCGGCCAGGGACGAACCTGTGCAGATGCACTGAGCCATTTGTGTTTAATCCAGCTCAGCTGGAGAAGGGGGCTGCTGTGTTACCAGCGCTGTGTGCTGGGCGTGGGCCTGTGGCCTGGCTGGCTGTTCTCACAGCATTCATGCCCCGCTCTCTGGAGCACCATGCTGACAAAAAGGCATTTGGAACAGTGACTGCGAAGGGCAGGTGATGGAGTCCCGCTCTGAACAGAAAGGAGGGCATGATGGACTGCTTGGTGCTGACAGACCCCCCAGAGCAGGTTGAAGGTGCGTAGCACACAACTCAGAGGAGGCCTCAGGGCGCAGCTTGCTGGGGAAGTGTGCCATGGCTAGGCCTTTATGCCCACCCAAGGGGATGCAAGGCTGCCCCCTCAGAGCCATTTCCTGGGGAAGGAGTTCTTTCAGCCAGCTTCTCTGCAGACTCCACCACCAGCCGTCCTGCCTCCCCGCTAGTTCTGCATGCTCCATGGCGCTCAGGCTCTGTCTGCACAGACCTGCCCCCTTCTCCAGCTGAGCTGGATTAAACGCAAATGGCTCAGTGCATCCGCACAGGTTCGTCCCTGGCCTGCCTCCTCAATGTATGTGCCCCCCGCCAGCCAGTGCTGTGTTTATCCTCCTGCAAGCAGTGGCCCTGGCTGGCCTTCCCATGGGGCCAGGGGAGCTGAGGCAGAGAGAGGTCTGTAGCAGAGCAGGGGGAAGTGAACGCAGCAGGCCTCCTGAATCATCAGCCTGAGCTCACCCCTGGGCTCTCCTTCCCAGTCCAGCTCCGCGAAAGCACCTCACACACAGCAGCAGTGCTCTGACCCAGGGCTGGAGTTTGCCACAGCAGTGTCTTGTGGGAGATTTTGCAACGTCCTCATGCCCTGGGCTAGCAGGGGGAGAAGTTAGCTGAACCCTTACCCACGGCACAAAACTAGTCCCGGCTGGCCCCAAGCGACTTCTGAGACCTCCCGAACACCTGGTCTGCTCCAGCTGCTTTGTGACGGGCTTGTCGGCCGGCTGTAGCACAGGGCTGGCAAGGCTGTTCTCTCCCCTCGCTGCCGAGCGTTAAATCAGTCTGCAGACCGCTACCAGTGTCCAGGGCAAGCGGGCTCTGGTGCAACCCCACCGCCTGTGGTGGCGGTGTAGAACCGAGTTCATAGCAATCCACACAGCAGCGCTGAGGGCGGCTGCTTTCTCTGAGCCATGTTGCCTGTGCGGGGAGAATGAGAGGGGAAAAAGCAAGACAAACTTTTCTTCCCTCGCTGAAGTCGCTCTATCAGTCAGGCTGGAGCAAGGCTGCTCAGCAGATGGGGGCCTCTTGCCACCACATGGAACCGGGCGCTAAAATGGGTTGGTCCAAGGTTTTACCTCAGACTGAGCGGTGGGTTTCAAACCTTTTAGGAGAAGAGGAATTCCGACAAACCTCCCTGTGTCACCAGCCCCTTATCCCTGAAAAAAATCACGGATAAGGGGCTGGTGACAGAGAGGATTTTTGCTGGCAGAACCTTGTCTACGCTGCTTGTTTTCTGCTGTGAATATGCAAATGAGAGGCCATTTGCAATTACGTGAGCCCTCCTTTGCATCATATTGCCGCAGCCAGACTGAATCTAGAGGCAGCCATCCCACAGACAGGTGTTCAACGAGGTTAGAACACCTCACGGGGTACATTATTTGTTTCCCTTACCAAATAGCGCAGCTGACTAGGTAGCCATGTCTGAGGTAGGGTCACTATGTAGCTATGGGCCCGGCGCTGGGGGAATTCTGTAAGGGATAGTAGCATGATGTGTTCTCTGCCATTGTAGGACTCTGTGTACCCCCCTTGGGAGCTCGTCCCCCAGTTTGAAAATCACTGATAAAACCCCAGGTGTTCTGCATCCCCCTTAACCCTGCGAGGTTCATGGGAGGGGAGATGGCACAGAGCAGATGGCTATGAACTTACCAGCCACTGATTCTGCTCCTGTGTTTGCTGTTTGCTGCTGGGCACGCCCTTTGAAAGAGGGGGAGAAGAGCGTCTGTGTCCTCCAGAGCTCAGCCGCTGGGAGCACCACGGCGTCACATGGCACAGCAGTGGGGCTGGCCGAGGTGGCTGGTGTTGCAAGGAAGCTTGGGATTTCCACAGAAAGGGAGATACTGGCTGGGTTTGTCATGAACTGTCCAGGGCCTGCTTGGGAGCCCCACTGGGGAGCAGACCCGCAGGAATCCCTGGGACTAAGTACATGCCTAAGGGCTTTGCCCATGAGAGTGGGATTACTTACCCACTTAAGAGGTGCTCACGCTTTGGGGAAGCAGGACTTTGCTAGCTCTCCTTCTGCGGCTCATGAAGCAGGCTGGTCAGCCGTGGGCTCAACAGCTGTGCTATACACACAGGTCAGTGCCCAGTTGCCATCAGGTAACAGGCTTCGGTAAAGACTTCCAGTTACAGCTGACCGTGAAAAATGGCTCCCAGGAGAAAAATGAGCAGCTTTATTGCTTTGGGCTGACCACATGTTTTCAGAAATGGAGAGAATCTTTTTCCCTCCCCAGAGCTCCTATCCACTGCTGAATAAACAGCCCTGGCTCTGCCAGCAGCCGGGGGCACCTATTTGACTTCTCTCCTGCTGCAACTTCAGCTTCAAGCTTTATTGCCTTAAACATGAGTGACTGGGGAAGTGAGGTGCAGCTCTGATTAGCAATGCAGACCTGACAACCACACTCTTCAGCAGTTTTTAGTTTTCTGTGTCTGTAGCCACTGAAGCAAGTTTCACCGTGAAATAGATGAGGTGTTAGTATACAGGTTCCTAACATCAGAGAACTGTAGAATCCTAGGGCTGAAAGAGACCTCAGGAGGTCATTGAGTCCAGCCCCCTGCCTAAAGCAGGACCAACCCCAACTAAATCATCCCAGCCAGGACTATGTCAAGCTGGGATTTAACCTCTAGGGATGGAGATGCCACCACCTCTCTTGGTAACACATTCCAGTGCTTTACCACCTTTCTGGGAAAATAGTTTTTCCTAATATCCAACCTGCATCTTCCCCTCTGTAACTTCAGACCATTGCTCCTTGTTCTGCCATCTGTCACCGCTGTGAACAGTCTCTCTCCATCCTCTTAAGCGCTCCCCTTCCGAAAGTTGAAGGCTGCTGTTAAATCAAATCACATCACTCCTCACTCTTCTCTTCTGCAAACTAAACAAGCCCAAATCCCTCAGCCTCTCCTCATAGGTCATGTGCTCCAGCCCCCTAATCATTTTGGTTGCCCTCTGCTGGACCCTCTCCAATGCATCCACATCCTTTTTGCACTGGGAAGCCAAACCTTGAACCTGTCTCATCCAGCAACATCCGTAATCCAGAAGGATTTTAGTTAGCCAGATGGCCACTTGTCATGGGTGTGTCCAAGTTTCCCGTAGTCCTATGAAGTTTCCTTACAGCCACCAGCCCTGGCTCTCAGTGTTCTGTGCTGTTATTTAGCTGTAATTTACCCCTAAGTGTCTTCTAAGAGCCCAGCAAACAATGGAAGTGTTGGTAATGTGCTAGATAATATTGGCCTCCCATGGTCCAGCAAATTCTCTCATTCGGCACCGGTCAGGTCCCCAGGGTACCACATTAGAGAGGTTCACCCTGTACAATTGAAAGGTTGTTGCAGACACACTGCCGTCTCCCTGGCCTAAGTGCGTCTGCTGCAGCCAAAACAGACGAGTGCTGTTCATTTGGCTTACAGTCTGTGTGCCTCCAAAGCATTCAACAGCTAGTTGAGGCATAGGAGGGGCATGTGGTTATTTGGTTAACCATCGACAGTATTGTACCTCTTGCAGATGGGGTGTTGCACCTACAGGCTTGTCTGGAGTATGGGCAGCTGTGGGCTTGGCTCTTGCTGCATTTCATCATTTTCGTTCAGATGTACATCTCCACACTGACGTGCCTGGGCCTGTCAGCGCATGTCTCCCATCTGCTTGGGGCTGCCTCTGCCCGAGGCCCTAGTTCAGCCTGTCTGTCTGACATTACTTCCTGCCTGGGTGTGGTCCCGTCCAACTTCACCAGAGCAAACCAAGCCCCCCGGAATAGTCTGCACTCCGTTCCATTGTCTCTCCATCTCCTCAGTTTCTCCCGCCTCTTTGGCGCTCTCGTACAGGCTTGCTGTGTGTTCCTAAATGATGTTCCCAGGTGTTCGCCACCTCTGTGTCCTCAGAACACTGGAGTGGGCCCTGCTTAGCCCTCAGAGCTGTCCTGTCCAGTGGGGCCGACAGCCTCCAGGAGCCCAGGTGGGAGGGGGGTCCAGCTCTGTGCCCCAGAAGGGGCAGGGCCTGGGGAGGAAGGGGTGGGACCTAAGGGAGTCAGCCCTTAGCACTGCTCTTACCATGTCCTGTCCTCCCCCTCTCCCCCGGAGCAGTGCAGCAGCATTGCCACGGTGTTTCAAAGGGACCTGGAGTTCTGGCTGCCCTTGTTACTACTTCAGCAGCAGCTGGAGCTCCAGGCCCCTTTGAAATGCCAAGCCCTGGGGCAACTGCCCCCCTTGCGCACCTGTGGGTGGGCCTGGTCCTGTCTGAGCATCTCACCCTTGCTTACATTGTTTCATCCTCACCACACCTGTGCCTGGTATTACTGTCCCCTTCTGGATAGGGAAACTGAGGCAGAGGGAGGCTGCTGTGGTTTGCCTAAGGCTGTACAGGGAGTCTGTGGCTGAGCTGGGGATTCAGAGCTGGTATCCTGCAACCTAGTTCCCTGTCCTAGCATCTCGACCGTCCTTCCCATCAGGCTTCCTCCCAGTCCTAAGTAATGGGTCCAGAGAGTGAGCTTCATGTCTTCCTGGAAGAGGCTTTTTCCCTCCAGGGCAGTGTTCCTCCCTAGTAAGGAAACATGCATCTTTCATAGGTCTGTTAGAGACATAAAGGATCACAGATTCACCATCACTGCAAGATGCACATGTGAACGGGAATCAGCTTGTTTGTTTGTTTGATATACAGCAGCTGTGAATTACCGATGACAAAGCAGTAAGCACATTGCCTCTGGGTTATCTGGAACCGGATATGGGTCAAAGAGTGAATTTGGTGTGCGCTCTATATTTTTATCTTTCTGCCAGGGCCAGCTAGTTTTGCTAATCTCCAACATGTGTTGCAGTTGTAAGAGGCTCATCCGCTGTGCACAGAGCTGTAATACAAGGTATTAAAACGGCACTAAATTTTGGCCCGTCATCAATGATGAAGCCAGACCTTAAACATGATTTGCAAAAGGCAGTTGCTGTGCACATCTGGTGATGGTCTTGTAGCTCAACGGCTCAAAGATTTCTGGGCAGGAGGAACGGGGATTTTTGTAACATGAACTCGCATTCACCAGGGACGCCAGCGAGGCAAGTCAACGCTTTATCCCGCGGAAACTAGACAAGAGATGAAGCCGGCTGGTCCGCAGTGAGGAAAAAAACAAACCCGCGTGTGCCACGTGGTCCCAGCGCCTGCATTTATCCCCGAGAGCTCATTTCCACTCATCCACTGAACTGGCTCATTTAAAATATGAGGAAATCGCCTGCCAAGCTCAATGATCCTGACTGTAGCACCTCCACATGCTGCACACTTAGACCCAAGCCTGAGCTCCATTTCTATGCCAACCAGTTATTCGAATGTGCTCCACAGCACCTTTCGGGCTGAGGTTTTCCATGCCTGGTCCTAATCCAACAGCGAATGTTTGTTCCAGGAACACTCGACTGAGTGACCATTGGAGTTGAGTGTTTCCAGTCTGGTTAGCCTCATAGGCTTGTGTTAGACAGTGAGTTCATTTCTTTTGAGATAGTTTGAGCACAAAGTCCAAGGGTCAGAGTGTGCTGTGGCTAAGTTCTCCCCACTCTTCACCCAGCTGTTCCTGGCCATGTGCATGTTAGAGCCATCTACCGGCTGCTCTAAACTACACCGGCTGACAGACAGTGCTACAGGTCTCTCCCCTTCCTGGGATGGGTCCCCTCAAAATGTCTGATGTTTGAGTTTGATGAATGGTTTCCCATTGTAATAGTCACCTGTGTGTAGCTCTCCACTCGTTCTGGTCCTGTTAGTCTCAGCACATACTCAGCCCGCCCTCCTCTCATCCGTCACATATGGTTTAATCTCCCTCCCCGGCCCTGGGAGAGGTGCCTGCAGTGCCGTGCAGTGCTTCGCTTTGGCTGCGTGGCTTTGAGCATCCATGGTCCAGTGCAGCCAAGAGGGCAAGAGTTGTGCTGGCCAGGGGAACTTACCGGGAGGCTGGGATGTTCCGTGGGGCCAGAGGAGTGGTGCTGTCACACCCGCTCCCCATCCCCAGGCTGTAGGCCAGCAGTGCAGGCGTAGGCTCTGGGCAGGAGTCTTGCAAGGTAGTGGATGCCAGGGCTATGCACCTGCTCCTTCCCACACCCAGAAGCTCCAGCTCCCAGGGAGGAGCTGAGACACCCTGCCCCCCCCGATCTCTCTGAGACTGTTGCTAGTGTGCAATGCAGCCCTTGCTGCACATCCCGTGGGTGCCAGTGGAGGGGTTCACATGTTGCCTTGGATGGCTGAATAACCACGTTCCCCAGCCACTAGTCCTGTATGTACTTTCCAGCCCGAGGGAGCATGGCTGGGTGAGCTCTAGCAGCAGCGAAGGGGGGAATGCTAGGCCAGCACAGCCAGACCTTTGGCTTTGCCAGAGCCCAGACTGCAGCATTTCTCCCCTAGAGCTGAGAGTCCATCCCACGTCCCCCTGCAAGCCTGCCACTCGGCCACAGAGCTCGCCCCCGGCATGGCCAGCCTGCAGGCAGCAGCTGCTCGAACTGGGGAGGGTTGTGTGTGTGAACACGTTTCATGGGATGCAGTGACTTCGGTAGGAAAGAATGAGTCAACGTTATGAAAATAAAAACCAGCAAGCCCTGCAGCAGCGAGTTCAGTGGTGTGCATAACACTTTCACCTGCTGTCTCGCGCGGTTCCTGACGCTTACCTCCTCTGGGCTTTCTCCTGTGACGCACTTGCTGCAATAGCAGCAGGGTGTGTGCTGCCAGAGGTCCACAGCTTCACGCGGGACTGCTGGGCCGAGCAGCGCCGCTAAGGGCAGCACTCTGTGCTGCTGGTGTTACTGCTCCTTACGTGCATTGCCCCAGCGCCTTGCACCCTGGGCTGGGCCAGCTGGGTGCTGAACAGGCACGGAATGAAGAGTGGTGGCCAAGTCCTGTTCCACACCGGAGCCAGCCAGACAGCAGAGCTGCTGCACTGGGCCCGGCTCTCTGACGGGGAAAGTCTGTGCGAATACGTCCCCGTGACCTGTCCCATGTGAACGGACAGTAACGCCACCGCCCACAACCCCTGGGCCACAAAGGAGGCTGCAGATGTTCCCCACAAATCCAAATCCTAATCCAAGCCCTTTGCTGCTGAACGGGGCCGATGCACTTCAGCACCTGGGGCTGTGGCTTGGGCAGGTCGGATGATGGCCTCCGGGCAGCTCCCCCAGCCTGGCTGGGATGAGTTGAGCCAGCAGGGGTCTTGGGAATGCCCTATGCTTGCTGCTGCTCCTCCCTTCACTGTTCTGAGCTCCTCTAATCCCAGGTGGGCCACCTCAGCCCCACAGGCAGTGGTGTCCCCTGGCCGCTCTCACCATAGAGCGGACACCTGTGGCCTTTGGACATGACTCCCATCTAACCAAATGCAGCTAGCCCTCTGCTTCCCGGGCCAAGCCTTTCAGCACCCGCGGGCTGGCCCCTGGCGTAGCAGAGGTGCTCACGCAGCTCAAAGGGGTGCAGTACAAAGGGACTCCCGGCTTAGCAGCGTGGGAGCCTCTCCCATGGTTCAGAGGGCTGTTGACTGCCGGTTTTGACCACTGACTTGGGTGCGAAGTTGCTGCTCTTCCCCTCACTGGGGTCACGCCTCCAGAGATGGTGTTCAAACACAGCTGAGCTGCACCCAAAGCAACTCTTGCTCCACTTCTGCACCCGCCAGGCAGCTCACAGCCTGGGAGAGCTAGGGAGTGCGCTCAGCCACAGTCACGTGGCTCAGATGGCCTTCCAGAAGAGAGCTGGGCCAGCCGGAGTGCTCAGCAGGGTGCTTGGGTTTTGTTTGCTCCCTTTCCTTTCACCAGCAGCTCGTCTTTTTGATTGCAGGCTGTTGCGGAGGGCCTGTGTCATGCAGGTCATGGGGGCTGCGCCTAGGGCACTGCCGGTGCATGGGCCATACACATGAATAAAAGGCGTGATTGGGTGGCTTGGGTTTTAGGAGACCTAACCAAACAGCCCCTGTGTTTAGTTTGGCTGCAGGAAGTGTCCCGTCTGTCACCCGAAGGAACGAAGCGCCGCATTGTAAAGAGGAGTGTGTGGTGAGGTGTGCAGCACTTTCTGTCAACGTCCTTTCTTTCTCCAGGACACACGAGCGTGTGTTTGAAAGCCACCAGAAATGTAGCTCAGAACAAGGGGGTGAGTTGCCCTCTCAGCCCAGGGTCGATTTTCCCCTCCCAGTCTCACGCCTGTTTATCTGCCTCAGGTTAACTTTTGCAAAGAGAATCTTTCCTTGACTGCATGTTGTTTTGTGCCTTGGCAGGAAACTCTAAGACTGATGAAAGGAGGACTTCATGGATTTAAAGCCCTGGCATTTCTCCACAGCAACGTGGGCTAGAATCCAGATTGGGTCAAAATGCTAAAATCCATTCCCCGTGCTTCCAGTCCAATGGCTCGCTCACTTCTTAAACCAGCGAAACCCTGGAAAAAGCGCCATGCGAACCAGTCCTTCCTGACCCATTTGGCAGCTCCAGAACTCGAACGCCCATCCTGCGAGCTCAAAGAGATTAACATGGCAACCCACTGGTATTCCTCTGAAGAGCCCCAGAACGAATTCAATACAGCACGACAGTGCTCCAGCACCAAGGTTACAACTGAGGTGGATTAGCAGAGCTTTTAGAAATGTCCTTGCTCGGTTCTGCCTGGGATCAGCAAGACCGACTGAAACACTCTGATGACTCACTTTTCCACCCGGGAGTGGAGGTGCGGAGTGCAGGGGAAGGAGTGGTCCCAGTTCCATTGTGCCGTGAGACAGACTGGAGGCCTGCTGGCGGAACTGTCCTGGGGGCAGCGTGACATCATTCAGCTCACAAAATAAACCAAGGCATGAATGGCCCCACGCGGCACACACTTTATCACCGCCTCCCATACCTGGCAAGGTGGGGGTGACTGAGATACAGCTCGGTCCTTGGGAGGGTGGGGGGAGGGCTGTACTGTTTTCCCCTGGCTCCATCTGGAAAAGGAGGTCACTGAGGCAGAAGCAACGGCCGGGTGCATGTGTGTGTTCAGAATTCCACCACAGGCGTCTCTCCTGTGAGGCTGCACCTTTATTTCCTCTCCTGGGCCTCCATGGAACCTGATCCATTTTTGGGGTTTCCAGATACTGGAGCAGGGGTCAGGAATGGGATGGAAAACTCCTTTTCCTCTCGCTGTGTGCCACAGAATGATGTTCTCCTGTGGGTGAGCTCAGCTGGCAGGTCCTTTCCTGGCCCTCCTGGTACAGCCTTGGGCACTTTTATCCTCCTTCATGTCTATTGCAATAGGGAAATGCCTGGGGCCTGCTTCCCATTCCCCCCACCGCTGGCATGGCACAGTCCAGACAGGGCAGCCACACTTCATTGCTACACATGAAAGGCACCAGAGGGACAGAGGTGTAGGGCCTGTCCGGCACAGGACTGTTGCACCAGGCAGAGGTGAGAATTTGTGCGGAGTAGGGCAGCAGTGGGGCTCTTGCCCAGAGCTGCGATGGCTGCTGGGTTACCGGATGCAGATGGCGGGGGGGAGGGTTTACTTCTTGTGGTTGAGGGCGGGACTCGGGCTTGGGAAATCTAGATTCATTTCTTGGCTGCACCATAAATTTCTTGGGTGACTTTGCACAAGTCACGTAGTCTCTCTGTGTCTCCATACTGTGACTGTCTGCACCCCTGTGGTCGCCCCATTCAGAACTCTATGGTAAATTGTGTACACGTGTGCCTTGTGAAGTATCAGCTGAAAAAATCATTTTACCAGGACAGTAATGATCAGTGATTTATGTGCATGGCAACTGTGCCTGTAAAGTCATGGGTTTGCTCTCTTTGGGATTGCTAGGCATGTACCAAGTCAGGGGGAGCAGCCACATGCAAGTTCCCTGGGGACAAAAGCTTAGCCAGTGCCTAAGCTAGGAGCCAGTGAAATGGAAAGGCCACTCACCTGGCTAAGTGGCAGGAACTTGGAAGTGGGTGAAAAATCTGTACCTTGGTGAAGAGTCAGTGGTGGGGAGGGGTCGCATCCCTATGGACTTTCCATCTCCTGAGCCCCTCCTGCAGGTTCTCAAAGAAGCAAAAGAATGACAAGATAAGGGAGCAGGTGCCCCAAATTATTTTGCCTTCCTTTCTGCTCATGGCACTGACAACAGCTGAAGGGGAAAGGAACCATCTTTGGGCAGAGGGAGGGACCCTGCCTGAAAGCTTTGGGTGGCACATGTGGTGAGAGAGACCTTTGTTTTGATTTACTTTCATTTTCTTGTAACCAGTTGTGGCTTTTATGCCTCATTCCTTGTAACCATTTCAAATTGTTCTGTTCTGTCATTAATAAACTTGTTTTATCTAGTCCAGTGTGTTTGGACTGATGCCTGAGAAGCTCCATCTGGGGTAATGGGGTCTGTACCTGCCACTTTCTTTTATGAAGTGACGGACTTAACAGCAGCTTGTGTTTGAGAGCGCGCTAGGCAGTAAAACATGCAGGTCAGGGGAGTCTGGGATGGGTGTTGCCCTGCAGGGTAATTCAGTGGTGGCTGCCTGTAGCACTGTCTCAGTGCAGCTGGAAGTGATTGACATGCTGGCGGCTGGTGGGAGTGGTTCAGGAGTGGTGGCTCTTAGGGAAGCCATGTAAAGGCACCCCAAGGTGGAGAACTGAAGTGACACAGCCCTATGTTGCTCAGGATACAACCTCCTACCTGTACAGTGGGGATGCAAACCCCTCTGCCCTTCATAGGGGAGTCCGTGGGACAGCTGGATCCCTCAGGGCCAGGGCAGCCTTAGCTGTCCCTGTGTTCCAGATCGCAAGAGGTCATGGGGGTGTGACCTTCAGTCCCCCCTGCACCAAGGCCTGTGCAGGGCGGGCTGTGCAGGAACAAATGGCGGCCTCTCAGCCGGCCCTTCTGGGAGAGATCCCTTCATCACAGGGCCAGAGACAAGCAGTGTAACCCCTAAGCACAACCACCACCACCCTGGAGTAGAGAGATGGGGCCTGTTGTGGGGACATCTGGGTGCCCCCCTTCCCAGCAGGAGCAGCGTGCTCAGCCTTTAGAGGCCTCATGTCCCCACTGCTCAGAGCCTGGAAGGCAGAGAGCAGGAGAAGGGCCGTCTCTGCCCTTCCCAGCCCTGCTTCCCTGCACTCGTGCCCCTGCCAGACAGGAGCCTCTCGGACAAGTTCTCACACATCTCCATGGCCAGCTTAAGGGGTGGCAGAGGTTCCTCTCAACCCTCCCCGCTCTGCTCAGCCTGCAGCCAGGGTGCCAGTGCATTTGTGGGATGGGGCAGGACAAGGGAACAATCTCCTGTAGGCCATGACCTTGCCGTGCTTTGGTTGGACCTCGTGTGGAACCAAAATCTGAAACCTGCCCCCGTTCTCCCCAGGATCAGGGCCCAGAGTTAGACGGCTCGGAAAGGCCCTGCTGAATCATCTGGGGGGATCATTTCATATTCCTGCGCAGCTGGATCCGAGGCTGGAACAAAATGCAGCAGAGGGGCCGGGTGTCACGTAAGCAGATCAATAGTTTGTTCAAAGCAGCAGTGTTCTCGAGCACGGTGAGCTTCTGTGATAGCACAAAGTTGTTAGGATCGCAGGAAGGAGCGGAGAGAGGCTTGGTGCAGGGAGAACACTGCATGCGGTCAACGTTTTAACCACAGAGCTTGGTTTTATGGGGCTGGAGCTGGGAGAGGCAGGAGGCCAGCAGCAGACGAGAGCTGGCTCTTTGCTTCCCTTGTCTTTTTGGACAGCCTTTTTGAGCCCATTGAAAGTCCCGTCGCCCTCTTGTTTGCCTGACCTGCCTTTCCCCCAGTCTCTTTCAGAGGCTGCACGTGAGCCCTTTACTCACGCCGAGTTTACACGCGCTTTGGGAGATGTCCGCAGAAAGCCAAGGGGCTGCTCGGTGTGTAATATCGCTCAAAACCCAGGCTCTTCCTACAGCGTGTGGTTTCACTGTTATGGGTTGGCTTCAGCACTGCAGTTCTTCCAGACCAAACGCTGACGCGTGTTGCAGCCTGAGAGATTTGCAATCAGCTGCCACGGACACACACTTAAACACGCACTGCACTTGGGACCAATATGGCCAAACAGCAAAGCAAATGCCTTTCGGAAATGGTCTTTTTCGAGGTGCTGCACGTTTTGGTGTTGGCACAAAAGCCATGGGGGCAAAGCTGGCAGTTTCTGGCATCTGGCCAGGGGACAGCGAGAGCTTTGGGTGTGCTTAGGGGCTGGGGTTTTGGATTGCAGGGCTTAGGCATGCAGTAGATGTGCCGGTTGAAACCCTCCTTGGTGTGATGGTTAAGAGTAGCAATGTTTAAAGACAACCATTAACTCCTCTGGCTACCCAGAAGCAGAGAAGTAGCCATGTTAGTCTGTATTCTAACAAAACAAAACAACAGAAACGAAGCACTTTGAAGACTAACAACCTCATTTTGTTAGTGTTTGAAGTACTGCATTTCTGCCGTTTTGTTTTCTCTGGCTACAATTCCACTAGCAAGTTTTGCCGGCAAAACCCCAGTTTTGTCAGCAAAACTCATGGAGCGTGTACATACAAAATGGGATTTGCCAGCAGTATCTGGACAAAACACAGCACTTTTGCTGGCCGCATTCTGCCTCAAAACTTGGAGGCATAACGCTGCTGTCAACAGACTCTGTCAACAAAAGAGCTGTGTAAACGCTCCCAGGGGCCTCTCTTGGCATCCACTACAAAGGGCAGCCCTGTCCGCTGTGCTTACAGTTGCCTGATTGTCGAGAGCGCTCTCCCGACTGGCTTTTGTGGGTGGCCGCACTCTGTCAACAGAAGCTCTGTTGGGAAATCTCTTCCGGCAGTGATTTCCATCGGCAGGTTGCTGTAGTGTAACTGTAGCCTCTCTTGGGTTAGCTGGTAAGCACATGGAGCACCCTGCACCTTCCAGACTGCCCCAGGCTGTTCCAAGAGGACCAGCTGCACTTGGTTCAGGTGGCCAAGTTTTTCTTTACAGCCCTGAAGGATAGAGAGGGAGGAGTTATTTCCCTGGCTTCCGAAGTGCAATTCTGCTGTCTGGGGCAGGTTCAGAGGCCAGCCCCTGGGGGCAGAACTGAAGGGCTTTGGGTCTAGCCCCAGGCAGGATTTCTAGAGGAAATGTGCTATTTGCCAACAAGGGGCCTGGCGCCAGATGTCTTCATTCAGTAGGAGCTCCACCCAAACACTGGAATGGTCCTGCTTGCCAGCACAGTTGAGAGCCAAGTGGGACCCTCATGGGCCATAAATGACAGTCTTAGGCAGAGCCCTTATTCCCTGCATGGACAGGCAAATTATATTGTCCTGGCTCCATCACCACAGCCTTTTTTAATCCTTCCTGTGCTGTGGCAGAAGGAGAACCCCTCCCTCGCGTCCCATCCTCCCCCGACCTGTGAACTTTGGCTCAGCTCCTTAGAGGAATATAGGGGATCGATAGGGTGATGTACCTACACATAGGATCTGGGCCTTTGCCTCCTTTGGAAAAGTCGCCTTTAGCCCCTGAGCCTGGCATGGATACCTTTTACAAAGGCAATGTTCATTTAGAATTACCACTTCTGTAAATTCTTTTCTGTCATAAGATTTCTCCTCTTTGTTTGGTTGAGGGGATGGAAGATGTGGTCTCAACATATGGTGATAACATTTCTTCCTTTTCACTAGCATCTGTAAAGGATGTTAAAGACCAGCCATTAAAGTCCGCTATTCTTGTATCCAAAGAGTTTTCAAAGAGCTGGCCGAGGACCTTTCTGGGCTGGTTAATGTTGACTTTCAATAAGTTATGGTGCATTGGGAAAAGTCCAAAAGACTGGAAAACAGCCAATGCTGGGTCAACATTTTAAAAGGGTAAATGGGATGACTCAGATAATTTGATGCCAGGCTGACAGGCCTATATCTCAGGCAAGAAAATGAAGCAGCTAATATGGGACTTGATTAATAAAGAACTAAAGGAGAGTAATGCAATTAATGCAGATCATCATGGAGTTATGAAAAAAAAAGATCCTGTCAAATTAACTTGATATTGTTTTAAATGAGATTACAAGTTTAGTTGATAAAGGCAAGCGTGTTGGTGTAATATATTTAAACCTCTGTAAGGTATTTGACTTGATACAACCTGACATTTTGATTAAAAAAAACTAGAGCAGTTTAAAATTAATATGGCACATTCTAAAAGATTAGAAACTGAGTAACTGAGAGGTCTCAAAATGTGATCTGCACTGTTGTGCCTGCATTGGTCCCCAGTCGCAAAACGTAACTGCATTGTCGTTCAGTTGGTCTGTTTCCAGCAGAGTCTGGCAAGCACTGGCTCTTGCCCTTGGCTATGTAACATGTTTATTGATGCCCTCGAAGAAAACTTAAAATCCTCATTGATCAGATTTGCAGGGGACACACAGAATGGGGGAGAGGTAAAGAAAGACGACTAGGACAGGATGACTCAGGATTGCTAGGGAAACTGAGCGCAAGCAAACCATGTAGGGTGTGATGTAGCTAAATGTACACCGCTAGCTGGGCACAGTGCACGTAGGCCTTGCTTATAGGCTAGAGGGGCTGTACTCAGCAAGATGTGACTCAGACACAGATTTGGGGTCATGGTGGCTGATCAGCTGTAGGTGAGCTCCCAGTGTGACATTGTACCAAACAGGTTAGTGGGATCCTCGGAGCGGAAGACGGGGAGCGGGTGCATAATCCGGGAACTTGCTAGTAGGAGTAACGAAGTCATTCGACCTCTGCGTTGTCGCTGGTGTGACACTGCTGGACTCCTGTGTCCTGATGGCCACCACGTCAGAGAAGAGCTGCCAGAACAACGGAAGGGTTAGAATACCTGCCTTGCCCCACTGGCTGGCTCCAAAGCGCAGTCTCTTCAGCTCGAGCAGGTGCAAGGCTGAGGGTGGCAGACTAGCAGGATCTATGGCGGAACACGTAGCTGACCACGGGCTCTTTGGCGTAGCAGAGGAAGCTCTAAAACTACCCAGCAGTCGGACCCTGCAGTAGACGAATTCAGACAGGAAGCCGCTGGGCATAGCTCCCCATTGGGGCAGCTCCCCAGCCGCCGTGGTGGACTGTCCATCACCGAACACCCCAAAATTGGGATTTAGGTGTTTTTCTAAGAACTCGGCTCTGGGATTGCTGTGGGGAAGTTCTCTGGTCCAGGGTAGACAGGAGGCCAGGCTGGATGGGGGTGGGGACCCTACAGCGTGTGGCTGATCTAGCCCGGGGCTTGCCTGGATCCAGCCCTCGAGGGTTGTCTTTTCCCTTCCGCCCCACAGGCACATAAGCTGGCCCTGGCACTCCAGCTACGTGGGGGGCAGGGGGTTAGAGCTGGAGTGCCAGCAGTGGCTGCTTCCGCCACTGCAGGGCGGGCAGAGAAACCCAAACCTTGCAAGCCTGATCCAGGCAAGCCAAGAGCAGATCTGGCTCACAGGCTTTGCCTGGCAGGTGGGGAGCAGCTCTGTGCCGTGCAGGGGAGCGCTCTGGTCAGGCGCCACCCCCCGCACATGCTCATACTGGCTGAATCTTGGCCAATAGGAGAAGTGGGGGCGGGGCAGGCAGCTGCCTTCCCTGCAGCATGCAAAGCCATGTGCATTCCCTCCCCTGCCCCCACGAGCTGCACCAGGTAAGCACCTGTACCCCCATCGCTGCACCCCTCCTTTCCAGATCCTGCACTGACACCCCAGCACACGCCTGCTCCCTCCCTCCTACTCTGCCCACTTCCCTGTGTCCTTTGCTATTGGAGAGAATCTTTAGGGCTGGCCAGGAAACGGTTTCCCCCCCAACAAAGTGTTTTGAGATTATTAATTGTTTTCAAATAGTTATTTTTCTGTCAAACCGCTGAAAAATCCCCAAACCCAACCTGTTTATCAGACATGCAAAATGCAATCATATGCAAAACTTCCTCCCCAAATCAATGTCTGGGGAGTTTGGCCAAAATTCTTCATTTGTCAGTTACTGTCAATTGGTAATTTTTCTGTTTTCACACTTAAGAGAAGAAAATTGTAACTTGAAAATCAGCACTTCCTGCAGCACTATCCATGTTGACACAATCCATGTTCTGCTAGGACAGGTTTTAATGGACACATCTTGACCAGCAGCACCCCAATATCTTCCCCTTTTTCCCAGGCCTACTGGCACTGCTGGTGAATTACATCCTGATTTCTGCACCTAACTACACTCATTTTTGAACCCACTAAAAATGTTCATTGAATCTGAGAACTTGCAAGTCAAGCTGGATACAGAACACATTTTGTTGCACCAGGAAAACAAAACAAATCTGATGGGTATTTTTAGATTTTAATTGTTTAAACGAGAACAAGTATTTAAGCATTGAAAGGAGAAATTTGAGTAATGACAAATGGCACACCCACTTCACATCTGGCTGTAGCTTTGGGCACTGTCTGAAGAGCATCCCATGTCACACGCTTGGGATTCTGTTGGCTGAGTAAGAGCAAACTGAGAGCTGGAACTCTGAAGTGGCTCTTAGAAGCTGCGTAAG
This sequence comes from Carettochelys insculpta, assembly GCF_033958435.1. NCBI lineage: Eukaryota > Metazoa > Chordata > Testudines > Carettochelyidae > Carettochelys > Carettochelys insculpta. The sequence goes on along the minus strand of NC_134139.1, from coordinate 2,673,676 downwards.
CCGAATAAACTCTGAGTGCTCGTCCCCTGAGCCAGAGCTATCCTTGTGAGATGAACAGTAACAGAGAGGGAGCCGGGCTAGTCTACACACTATCAAAACAAAAAAGCAGTCAAGTAGCACTTTAAAGACTAGCAAGATGGTTTATTAGGTGATGAGCTTTCGTGGGACAGACCCACTTCTTCAGACCACAGCCAGACCAGTGAGCACAAGGTCCAGCCAATAGTTACAAGGTAGCAGAAAACTCCTACAAGTTGAACCTTTCCAGTCTGGCAATAGCCGCAATCCAGCGTGATTCTAGGGAGCCAGACAACCACTTATGGGTGTGGCCGAGCTTCCTGTGGTCCAGTAAAGTTTGTTTGCAGCTACCCGGTGCTTTTTTTTCCAGGAAAATGGCAAACTCAAGCCCCCGAATGCCCAACCCCCTTCCAGCAGCTTAACTCCACCCTGCAGCGGGGCCCAAGCCACCCCCCCCCAGTGGCTTAACTGCCCCACAGCAGGGCTGAGCTGCCCCCCCAGCAGCTTAACCACCAGGTGTCGGCTTAACTCTTCCCGAGCCACCCGTCTCGGTGGCTTAACTGCCCCCCCAAGGTCCAAACCACCCCCCTGACAGCTTAACCACCCCCTGGAGCTTTAACTGCCCCCCAGCAGCTTAACTGCCCCCCCTCAGTGGCTTAACCACCCCCAGTGGCTTAACCCTGCCCTGGTAGGACCTGAGCTATCCCTGGGCAGCTTAACTGCCCCCCTCCGTTGCTCCCGAGTCACCCCCCAGCAGCTTACCCACCCCCGGGTGTTTTAACTGCCCCCCCCAGTGGAGGTCTCCCTGTTCCCCAAAGCCAGGTACCTCCAGGCGCCCACCCCCGGGAATGCCAGCTACTTACCTGGAGCCACGCAAGTGCCGAGCTGGGCCAGGCCACCCGGGCTGCTCCAGGACCACGCCAGGCTACAGGCAGCAGGAACCGCGCAGCTCCCAGCATGGAGCCGCATACTCATGGGGGCCGGGAGGAAGGGGCACATTCAAAAAAGTGGTCCTGGGGAGAACGGTGCCGGAACGCCATTCCACGGCCTTGTGGCAGAAAAATGCCCTGAAGCCGCCAGTCCTGGCTCTCCGTGTGCTGGGCAGTTACTTGGCTCTAATTTACCCCAAGTGTCTTCTAGGAGCCCGGCAAGCAGTGGCGGTGCTGGCCATGTGCTAGGCAATCCTGACCGTCTCTCGCCTGGCCCCGGCAGGCCCAGAGAGCTTCGACCCGTACGAGAGAACTACGCTGGGCGTCCTGGGGCATGTTGCCCAAGGGGTTCTGGCTAGCGCCTGCAGTCTGCACTGCCCTAACTTGCCCCGTCTCACGCCCTTTCACCAGGCCGGGGGCTGCGTTCTCCCAGCCGGGCTGGAAGTGACTCTTGGGCGTTGTGTGTGACAGCGCAGACAGAAAGGGAGCGTTCTGTTCTCACCACATACAGCAGACCAGCTGCTTTGGGCTGCGGGTAGGAGCGCCTGCGGGGCAGGAGGTGGCCAGAAGCCTCATTAGCCCTGCTCCCCACTCACCAGCGCCCCCCCCCCCGGAGTGGAGCCCCTTTCGCCCCCTCTCTCTCCTGTGCTAGGCTGGGCACTCGTGGGAGAATTAGCTGCACCCTTCCCTTCAGAGCAGACCCCAGCCAGCCGCGGGAGGGAAGTTTCCTCTGGAGCAGCCGAACACGTCCCCTTGCTGCAGGGCTGGGGAGCGGCGCTGCCTGGAAGCAGCTCCCAGATCCAAACACGTGGGGCAGTCCAAGCCTTCTGCTCAGCCAGCCCCTGGGCAGAGGCGCCTCTGGGTTAGAACCCGCCCCCACTGCGCACTCCTGTGCCCGGTGCTGCATTCCTCTGGGCTCTGGGCAGGGACAGTGCTGCCTGGCAGGAGGCCGGGGAAGGAAGACGGAAGCCTGTCAACGGGGTAGGGATCTCTTGGTGAGTCCCTCCTCTGTCTGTTCCCTCTGGGGCACTGGCGAGTCTCATGAGCCCAGGTCTGTATGTAGCCTGGGCCACTCAGACTTTCGGTGCTGCCCATTTGCTGAGAATCAGACTTACAGTTGTCAGAGCACCAGATGTGTGAGTCTGTATCCGCAAAGAGAGCAAGAGGTCCTGTGGCACCTGGTAGACTAACTGAGTTTTTGGAGCATCAGCTTTCGTGGGCAAAGACCCACTTTGCCAGATGTGAAGCCAGAAACGCCCTGAAGGGGTAGAGCAGGAGAGTAACCATCTTCCACCCTGAATCTGGGCGCTCTGCTGCCCTGGACTTCAGCAGCTTGGTGAGCAGCGTGAGCCTCCTCTCCGCCCCTTCGCCGGGGGAGGAATGGCCCCCCTACATGGAGGGGGCCGTGGGCATGGGGTGTTGTAGGTGATCCAGCATGGCTGGTAGCCAGGAGCCCCAAATCTTCTACCTGGGCAGTCACTGACCTGCTGTTGTTGGTATTGATGCTCCAGGAGCACTGAGGGTCCCTGGGGTGCATGGTGCCAGGTGCTGCACAAACATCAGGCTGTGTGCAAGGAGCCGTCCTGCCCCGGGGCAGCCTGTGCATGGGCAGAGCCCAGGAGCCGCCCCTCGCCTGGCTGAACCCACAGAAAGGGGCTCCTCTGTGCAGAACCCTGCCCGGAAGAGCTGAGAGCAGCTTTGGCCACCTGGGCTGTCTCAAGCTGGAGGTCGTGTCTGAGGGCCGTCTAGGCTGGCTGAGAAGCAGCTTCCTTAGCTTCTGTTCCTGGTTCTCCCAAGCAGCTGTAAACCTCCATCTCAGCCTGGCTGCTCTGTGTTGGGGGGCTTTGCTGCCTCCTGCACCAGCCCAGGTAGCACCTCACACTCCCTGCAGTAGGGCAGCTGTCAGCTGGCTGCTCCCGCCCTGCAGGAGTGGGGTAGGCTGTGGCCCCTGGGGGCCCCCTCTGCTGGGATTCCAGCAGGCGCAAAGCCCCTCTGCTCACCACCCATGGCCCAGCTCCACCCCTCGCTCACAACGGCTTCGTGCCCTTCTGCTCTCTCTCCCCCGCTGGGGGAGCCGCCGAGCCGGTGCGTTTCAGAATTGCACGAGGCTGGAAGGCCGGGTTCCGAGCCAGCATTCAAGGCCTGCTTCCCCAGCACCAGCTACTAAATCAAAGCCAGTCCAAAATCCGGATAGCACTCGGTGTAACTTGAGCTCTCTTCTCCCTTTACTGCTGTGAATTAGCCAAATGTCGCCGTGCTCTGGGCGCTGTTTGTGCAGCTCTCGTTTGGGTTTTGGCTTGTTCTGCTCACTGTGTTAAATAAAGCTGCCCTGGCTGAGCTTGGAGCCTGCTCTTATTAACCCCCGGGGCGAGGGGGCAGCAGGCAATGGAGCTGACTGCTGGGTGGGTCTGTGCACTAGGGCTGTGGGAAAATGCCAGGGTGCTAAGGGTTAAGGACAAGGCCCTGACCATGGAAACGTGCTCAGGCTGCAAATAGGCATGAAGCATTTGGAAGCTGCCTGTCCTAATGACCCTAAGCAGCAGAGTAAATACTGAGCCTGTAAAAAGAGGATGGAGCGACTGTGTAAAGTCCCTGCCCCACAGCAGGGGAAGGTCCATTCTCGGTGACCGTTTCCCAGACCATCGTGTTCCAGGAATCTCCCAAGGAGAGGGTCAAGTCGAGCGTATTAATGGACCTGCAGGACCCAGAGGGGATGTGCAGCCCCAGCTTGGCACCAGAAACTGACCCAGACAGACCTGAACTTGTGCTGACCTCCAGCCCCACCCGCCACCCCCAAAGGAGGGCGAGTAATGGGGCAGTGCACCCCACCACCACAGCGCTCTGGGAAGCCCAGGATTTCAGGCATGGGGCCTCTGACGGAGGGGGCTATTTGGGTACTGGGAAGTGGGCAGATCTAAGCCAGCCCAGTGCTAAGGCCCCTCCACCAGCCTAGTGGGAGGGGCTGTTGGACCCAGGACCCAACTGGTTGCTTGGGACACCTAATGGGAAAACAGGGGCAGGAAGGGAGAGGGGCTGGGAGTGGGTCATGGTCCTCATTGCTTTAAAAGGCACTCAGAGGACTGCAGCAGGATGGGGGCAGTGATCTGGGGGAGTTTCAGCTGGTGCTGACTTAGAGTGGACTGTCATCGCGTGTATTATACAGGGCACTGCAACGTACTGAGCACTGCCACAAAGCAAAACATTGAGTCAAGGAGAAGGACAGATTTGCTCTTCCAGATCAGGCCTTTGTCCTTGTGGCCCCTCAGTGTTGTGAGTGTCTGGGAGGGGAGCGTGGGAAGAGAGACCTGAGTTGTTCCAACACTGTTGTAAATGCCGGGGGTGTCCTTCCTGTGTGTTTGTACCGTGCCCCACATGACGGGGCCCGTGCCCCACATGACGGGGCTGAATCTGGTCGTGCAGCTGCTGCCCCGTAAGTGGTAAATACCAACAGTTCTGTCATTGTGCGTGTGCCGCCGGAAGTGGAGGAGCACGAGCTGTTTCTTCTTGATTGAGAAGAAGTGCTAGGCCAGGTGTGTGCCATGACGAAAAATCAATTTCCGATACAATGACTCCAGCCAGGCAAATTGCACAGCTGGAGTCAATGCATCAGAAGTGGATTTGCCTTGCCACCCCCTCAGCGGGCAGTCGACGGGAGAGAGAGTCTCCGCTTGACTTCCCTTACTCCTCGCTACAGTGAGGAGCACCAGGGTCAGCAGTGGAGCCCTGATGGTTCGAGTTAGGGTTGCATCACTAGCCATGCTAAATCAAACCCAGGAAGATCCACCACCACCACACTGCTCTACCAGTAGCTGTAGATGTACCCTCTGTTATCTGACCTTGCCAGATGGTCCTTTGGTAAGCCCATCTGCAGTGAGCATCTGGTCACCACCAGCGGCAGTGAACTCTGCAGGGTAATTCCGCTCTTTGAAAAGCGTTTCCTTTATGCTGGTCTGATTTTTTAGCTGCTCTTTAATTGCATCCACTTGTGTGTTTTCCATGTTGGGGACAGGACAAAAAGGCAACAAACTGAACAGTCACCAGCCTACGCTTTATCATTCAGCATCCCTGCGTCCGATCTTTCTCCAGCTCTTCTTTGTATCTTTAAAGAGCTCTAGCTTTTGTTGTCTCTCCTCCCAGCGCATTTCTGACTGTCCTTGTTGCCCTTTGCTGGGCTATTTCAATCTCATTGACAGCTTTCTTAACGTGAGATAATCAAATCTGAACCCAGAGATGCGAGACCCGTTGTCAGTGTACAAGGTGTCACTACTAGAGCTTATGCATTATATTTTACCTTTCATCCACTCATGCCTTGGAGCGTTGCATCCGTGTTAGTAACAACTGAAATCCATCCACAGGGACTCAAGTCTTTCACCAAAACAAGCTGTTGACTTGCAGAATCCATCTGCAATAGGAGACCCCGGACTCCAGTATTCTAACCAATGCATTTCCCCTTCTTTTGGGCCAAGGTAAATGTCCATTCCCTTGGGGTCTCCAAATCCACTCATGATGGACAGGCACAAATGGAGGCACCCCAAATTAGAAGCCATGTAAAAAAGGCCTTTCTTTGTATTTATTTTATTGGGGAGCACAGGCTAGTTTTCCAGCTAGGTACAATACAAAGCAAATGCTTTAGTACCAGCCAAAGATAATACTCACTCATTATTACTATTCTCTTCTGGCTGGGGCTGCTTCGGTCTGTCTGGAGCACTATGATTGTAAGTCTGCAGTAGAGCTGAACAAGAGTCCAGAAATGGAGAGTTGCACCAAACCATGGAAGAAGTTGCAAAGCAAGAGCTGAGCAGAAAGGTTTTGTGCTGGGTGCTCCCTAACTCTATGGCTTTCTGGCAATCACGGGCAATCAGTCAGTCTTCTGACCCAGGGAAGACCCCAGTGGGGTGTTCCTAGCTGATATGGATTTGACAGTGTTGGCTAGATGACACACCCCTGTCCCAGGACAGCTGTTGGCAGTGGAGAGACTAGGTGGGTGTGGCCATATCTTTTACTGGGCCAATGCCTCACCAAGAGAGGTTGGTCCAATAAAAGAGATGCCCTCACCCACCTTTTCTCCACAATACTCTGGTACCATGGAGACTCCTATGACTTAGCATCAGACACATCGTGGGGGTGTAACCCAGGAGGCAGGGGACATGGTGATAACCGCACTGTGCTCTGGGTGGCAAGGACCACTGGCAGGAAAAGAAAAGGCTGCTCCAGCTTAGGCAGTGGGTAGCAGTGCTCTTCCCCAGCCTCCAAGCCTGCCCCAAGCAATGGAAATGGGAGCTGGGCTCTCAGAGCTCACCGCCTTGAGTGCAGAAAAAAAGAACTCTGCAATGCAGAAGGGCTGTTACTAAGAGCACAGGGACTGGCCAGTCTCATTACCCAACAAAGGCAGAACCAAAGGAATAAAAGACCCTACAATGAAGCCACAAACCTTGAGGCTTGAGGCCTGGGGAAACCCTCACAGCCACTGGATTAGCAAGTTGAATGGAGGAGGCTGTGGATTTGACAGGCACCATCTCTCAGGGTGGGCTTCGGGGTAAGGAAATCAGTTGTGACACAATGCAGGGCAGGGGGCAGGTGACCCATGGGAGCTTCCTTTCCGCACTGAGTCCATGCCTGAAGGACTGTATCTACCAGTTGAGCGGTAGAACTTGGAAGGATGCTCAGGGGCTTGGGGGCCATTATTCCCCAGAGACGCAGTTACTTGCCCACATTTCCCAACAGTACCTGTGTGAGTGGCCTCTCAGGCATTTTATGTCTCAAGTTTCCCTGCAAAGAAATGTAGGCCGGGGCACAGCATTTAAGAGACAAATGAAGGAAGTGGGTAGCCACTTAAAATTTGCTTTCACAGTTGCCTTGCAAACAAACAATCGCTTTCACCAGAGGCGAGGCATTAAAAATATCCCCGATGGAAAGCACCAGCTACGGTCTGTTTGCTGTGCTCCTCAAATCCCACTGCAATTAAACTGCCATTAGGGCTTGTTGGCCACCGTGCAGCTTGTAACACTAGGGGCATTTTTTGATTGAATAAAACAGGTGACTGTCCCCAGCGGGATGCCGAGTGAAATGAGAAACCCACTGACTCTGTCAAGGCTCCTTAGAGGACTTGTCAGAAGCCAATTTCAGTTGATGCTGTCTGGTGGCACGTTTTAATGGGGTTACTTCCTGTTGTGCTGCCTTTATTGTCTCATGCCAAGTCCTGTCTGTGAATGCCAGAGCGAGCGTAGCTGTAAGTGGGGGGAAATCAACACAGGATGGAGGAAAAATGTCTTGGAGCTTCACCCCCCAACCCCCTCGGCTCCCAACCAAATGGGGCTTCTGCGAGCCGGTTCTGTGCTCATTCAAAGGGGCTGGAGCGTGAAAAGGGTTGGCCGTTTCATTTGTAATTACATAGGGGTGCAGGAGTTAAATGCCGGTGGGGAAGACGTTAGAACATCTTGAGTTTGTTTGCCACTAATCTCGCTATGCTGAGCTCTTCCCTAATTCTCAGCAAATGTTGTCCCCTTGACAACTTATGTGGTAAGAAGTTATGATTGTGTGTGGAAAGACAGTTTAGCAAGGGCTTACTTTTTCCATAGCTAAACACATTGTTATCCTCCAAATTGTAATCTTATCATATTTAAGTTGTTCCACATAAGTAGACCTATGTACATTTTCAGTAGTTTCAGCTGAAACCCGTTAAGAACAGATGTGGCTCTGATTCCATGGCAGTGATCCCTTACAACGGATTTTTCCATGAACACACATTATTATTTTCTCCTTCGGGATTGTGCCTTCATTCAGGGGACTACGCAATGGGGCGGTTGGGCTTCTTACAAGCCGAGTTTAGAAATACTTTTCCAACTTCCCTGTAGGGCCGTGCAGAGTTTTGAACACAGACGGGCTCTGCTGAGGCACAGCTGGGGTGTGGGTCACCATGGGTCTGTCTCTAGAGTGGCACGGCATTCTGCCTGGGTGTTTCCAGGGATGCCATTCTAGACCGGGGCCGGGTAGCCCAGTCAGGCAATGAGCAGGCAGACATGTCAGCCCACTGCAGCCAAGCGGAAGGACTCTTGGCCCCCCCTTGGCTCTCCTGGGTTCCCCCGTTCTCACTCTCAGTAGGTCACAGAGCTTGCGCCGTGGGTGAGTTTTCCAAAGAGAGACATGGAGGAGGTAAACCAAGGGTGGGGCGTCTGTCTCAGTAGCAGGGGAATGCTGGGAAGTTCTTGTCTCCCTGGACTCCAGGCATCGGGGTGAACCCGTCTCTGACACCTCCCATCGCCTTTTCCCTGGTTAAAAGAAGATAGCTGAGGCAGCCCACTGAGGGCCGGGGGTGGGGGATGTATATTATGCACTTTTCTCTGCGGCCATCAAGAGGGTGGTCCTTGCCGACATTGCCTCAGAGGTTGCCTTGGTTCAGGGATGACCTGCAAATGCATTGTGCTATTTGCCTATTTAACAACCTCGTTGTTATAATGTAACAAGGCTGCTGCAGGACCTCTGGGCAGCATCAGCATCCGGGGCTTGGGGGGGAGGAGTGCCTGGCATGCTGGGCTCTGGAACAGCACACGGTCCCGCCTGCCTGAAGTGCAGGTCTTGGTGCCACTCCATCCAGGACAGGTGGTTTTAGGGCACCAGTCCCACCTGAACCTCTGTTCCCTTTGGGGCGGTGCTGGCTGCTCTGGAGGAACAAGACACAGCAGGTGGCCATGGGAATACCAAGTCACCCTCCTGTGTGGGGAGCAGCAATCCAAGCACAGTGGAGTAGTGTAACCCCCCCGCAGGTGGACTCCAACCTGGGCCTCAGTGTAAGTGGTCTAGGTTCTACTCTCAGGGACAGGGACCCACACCTAGGTGTGGGGCTTGCGGTAGCATTGGTCACTGGGAGGTATTGGAGGCGGCCAACTAAGCCTCGAGCCCTGAGTTCTATTCCTGACTCTGCCACTGACCTGTGGGGTGGACTTGGGCAAATCTCTTGCTTTCTGCGTCCCACTCTGTGGCCCCCCGGTCAGTGCAAGCTGCTCCAGGTAGGTATGGATCCAGCGTGGCGAGCGTCCGATCGCAGGCAAGACCCCCTCGGCTCATGGGGCACTGTTCTAAGGTGTAGGTCCCACTGCACCAAGTTGCAGCATGGGGCCCCTTTCAAAGGGAGCACTCCAGGCCTTTTCTTTTCTCGCTTGTCCAGACAAGAGGCAGCCACCCTGCACGCTGTTGCACCATGCAGTGCAAGCCATGGGCTGACAGGCGTGGTGGTCACTTTCCCACTGTCCAGGCACAGCTGAGGTTCGGAGGAGGTCTGTGCCGAAAAATATCCACTCTGGGAGGCACGTGCAAAAATCTTCCTCGCTGTTCTCCTCATTTCAGAATACAAGTGGGCCAGATCCTCAGTTGGGGGAAGTCTGAGTACTCGACAAAATCGGGGGAAAATTAGTGTATCACATGTACACAACCGTATTCTACAGGGAAAAAGGGGGTTTATTCTGGATGCGTTCCACAGGCCAAAGCCTTTTCCCTCGCCTAGATTTATAAGAGAGGCCGATAACCAGCTCTGACCCTTCGCCCTGCATGTCTGCAGAGAAAACCATGAAGGGCTGATGCAACTTAAGGCAACGCTGCTTGTGTAGCTCGGATGCTGACACAAGGAGCCTGTGATCAGGAATGTACTTTGGGGCCTGATCTTGGAACTGTAGCCCCCAGAGTGCCACGTGACTTAGCTCAAATGGAATTTTGGTTGCATGAGCAACACAGCTGGTGCAAGCCGGGATGTCGGCTACTCCAAGCCAGGGAGAGGTGTCAGGGAGGGGACGAGTGAGTGAGTCCACAACTATGCCTGACTGGGGGGAGTTCCCCATACTCTTGAGGCGAGCACAAGGCTGTGGGAGTGGCTGGGCCAGGCCTGTGTATGTGCAACACCACCTCCTGGGTAGAGCCCTTCTAACAGGGCGGCGGACTTGACGTTGAGGCCTGGGTCAATCAGTGCATTGGAATGTCGTAGTCTGGAAGTGGCTTGCCTGAGTGGGGGCTCCCCGGGAAAGGCTGGTTGAAACTAGGACTCCCTTTATTTTGGAAAAAGAAACAAAGTGACCACTTGCGTACAAATCAGCAGTGAAATTTGTCTTGGTGGAGTACTGCAGCCAGGAGATGGAACTCCTTCAACACCCAGGAGACAGGCGCCCTCTGCTTAGCTAGAAAAACCAGCCAAATTGGTTTCTCTTTTTTTAAAACCCTTTTTGCTCCAGAGCGACCCGCCTGTAATAAAGTACCTGCTATCACAAATCACGCCAGCCAGGCTGCATGCTCCCTAATGAATTCTTCAGCCAGCAAGCAGCTCATTCATTTCTGGTGTAGTTGTTGCAGATCACTGCACAGCAACAAATGTTGCATCAGGCTGTTTGCGTCTGAACGTGTATTGCAATCAGAGGTAGGCACTCGGGCATGAGACGGTGAATCATTCACTGTTCTTCATAACATCCTTGCCTCCCCCCACCCCACGGCCCTCTGCCTCTCCTTGCGGACTTTAAGTGAGGCTTCTTGAAGTGCAGGCGGTAGGCTTTTATCCGGGCAGTCAGGGTGCATCAGTTTTTAGTTTTTTAACTCTGAGGTGCCCGAGGTTGCCATTAATCAGTGGTGGTGTGTGTATGTGTGTGTGTTTCTCACAAGAGAGAGGATGCCTGTGGCTTAATGCAAATCAGCATTAAAGGGCTTTTATCGGGATTGCTGCAAGCTGACAAAACTCAGTTGCAAAGAGAGGCTGAGGGCGTGGAAGGGGCCTGGATGGTGGCCAGGAAAAGGGGGAAGGCTTCAGCCCTGCCCCCCTCCCACCCCCTCCCCCGGGTGCTGTAATGACACTTTCTGGTTTGAGGCCGTTATTTCTGTGATTTCTTTTCATTGTTTCTTTCAAAGCAAACTGGGGTTTCCCCGCTCCTCCAAACAAACACAAAGCCGGTCGGTTTTCCCTGAGTTCCGTTACAAACGCTGCTGCCCTCCGAGGCCGCATACGCGCAGCGATGGATCCTGAGATATTCTGTGGAATGCAGTGCAACCCTCTGCCAGCGGGTAGCTCGGCAGGATGTGTTTACCCCGAAGGCTGGGAGTCGCACAGCCGGCTGAGAACAGCGTGCAGGCTCCCACAGGCCAGGAAGTCGGCGTTGGGGTCCTGCATCCGTGTGGCTTAATTGCGTTCCGACGTCAGGCCAGGACTGAACGAGAACCGGCGTTCAGGAAACGTTCCTGCCTGGCGCTGCTCCTGCAGCAGGGGCCAGCGGCGACTTCTCCTTTGCCCTGCCCGTGGCCTGTTTACACTCCATGGCCCTGTGCACAACAGGCAGCGTGCCCACTGCAGCCGCTGTGCAGCCTGCCCAGCCTCTCTGTGCACCTGGTGTTTGCGGGAGCGTGGCCACTGAGCAGAGACCATCCCGGCACGCACGGCAGCTCGCAGCACGGGCCAGAGGCTCAGCGCGGTGCAATCCGGCGCGGTCCCATTCACTCCAGTGGAGCTGGGCTGACTCACGCCTGCGGCGATACGGCCTGTCTAGTGACGGCGTACGCACCATCCCCCGGCCCTCTGGTCTTACAGAGAGCTGCGAGTGGTGCCTCTCGGCCCGGGCCTGAAGGAGCCCGGTGGGGAGCACTGCTCCCTTTCAGAGGTGGGCAGGCCTCCTGCCGCTTGGCCGCTGTGCCAGAGCGGTGCTGCTAATGGCCGTGCTCTGTGGCCATCGCGGGAAAGCTCCAGGGCTGTGTGGCGCCGTGGGGGCCTGACCGTCACCCATCGCTTCGCTGGGGAGGGTTGAGGCCAGGCCGGGCATTTCAGTGGCAGCTGCTGGCCCCCCCCGACGTCGTGCTCAGAATGGGCTCTGGAGGGGGAGGGTGGGCCTGGAGCTTGCGGGGAGGAGGAGAAGGCAGCAGGCCCAGGACCCCAGAGAAGCTGGACCAGTTCCCTGTTCTGGGGGGGCCTGGGGACACCCCTGGGGGCTAGAGCCGTGTGGGGAAGAGCTCCTAATACCCCGTGCCAAGAGGGGCCATGGCCTGGCAGTCTCACCACGGCGGGGCTGCTGCTGGCGGAGGCTACGCCCTGAGCAGCACAGAGCCGCCAGCAAAGCGGCATGGTTCAGACGGAGCGCCCGGCCCAGCACGGCAATGCCTCGCTGCCGCCCACAGGGAGCTGCAGCCCCTGGCTAGGTCCAGGCGCCCTGAGTGACCCACCCAAGCCACAGTGCTGCGCGGGGCCTGCCTGCGCCAGCCAGCGGGAGAAGCTGCGGTGTGGGACGGGCCTCATCCTTGACCCTCAAAGATGGGGGAATCATGGGCCTCTGCTTGGGGTTCACAGCCATGAGCCCCTGCTGGAGTCAGGCCCTTAGGCCGGGCAGTCCCAGGCTCAGATCTCCCTCAGTGCTAAAGGAGGCCTGGAAGCCAGGTCTGGCCCAGCTTGCAGGAGGGCTCTCACCCTCTAGCTGCCCTCTTATGCAGGGCCTCACCCTGCAGGGGTGCCCTAAATGGGCTCCTTGGTGGGCCCTGCGCACAAGATAGGCAGGGGAAAGACAGAGCCTGAGCCTCCCCTCAGGCATGGGCTGGGCACTGGGCGCCATGGCTGAGGCCACCAGCAGGCAGTTAGGTGCCAAGGGGATGTACTGGTGGGACTGTACACATTTATGGAATTTGAGCACCTGCAGGCTTAGCTGGCACCTGGATGAAAGGTTAGGTGCCTAAATCCCCTAGTGCATCTAGCCTGCGCACCTAATGAGAACAGCTTGGGAACTGCTTGACCAGGGAAGGTGGCTTTATACAGACAGTGCAGCAAACATGGGGCAGCCTCTGCCCCACCTCGATGCTGCAGATGCACATCCCCTACTAAAGCCAGGTTTCCTGTCTAGCCGCACACACTGCTGTACCTGCTCCGACATCCCCTCCCCAGGCTGCTAGCCACACTTTGGAGAAAAGCCTTAGCTGGGACGTTCATATTCTCTGGTAGTCCCTGAGGGCAGCCAGCATACCCCGGAGCAGTCCTGAGGCTGCTCTAATTGATGTCCAGGAGCCCAGCAGATGGGGGACATGAGAATGGATGGTCTCTACCTTTGCACCCTTCTCCCTGACTACTGCAGAGCTGCCCAAGTCTGGATTCCAGGGCCAGAATGGACCATTGTGATCACCTGGTCTGACCTCCTGCACGATGCAGGCCAGAGACCTGCCCCAGAGCTTTAGAAGACCGGCCAGCCTCGGGTTAAAAGTGGTCAGAGGTGGAGAATCCCCCTGCCCCTTGGCACATGGTTCCCCTGGCCAATTCCTCTCACCCTTAAAAATGAACCTCTCATTTCCCATGTCTGAACATGTCTTGCTTCGACTTCCCGCCACTGGCTCGTCGCTGCTGGGCCAAAGCGCCCGTTGTTAAACATTTCCCTTCCTACATGCTACAGACAGTAATCACGTCACCTCTGAGCCCTTCGCTGGCCGAGCTGATTGAACTCCTGGCGCCAGTGGCTCGGAGGCAGGTTTCTTATCCTTTCCTTGTTTTCGTGCTGCTTCTCTGACCCCTCAACAGTTCATCGACATCCTCCTTAGGCTGTGGGCCCCAGGATCAGGCACGGTGCTCTAAGCAGTGGTCTCTCCAGCGCCAAAGGCCGAGGTAAAATAAGTGCTCTGATCCTTTTTGAGTTTCCACCATTCAGCCATCCAAGGATCGCAGGAGCCTTTTGGCCATGGCATCCTGAAGGGAGCTCGTGCTCAGCTGATTATCCACAGGGACCCTGAATCCTTCTCATAGTCCCAGCTCCCCAGGGTCGCATCTCCCAGCCTGTAAGCCTGGCCAGCGTGCCGGGGTCCTTTATATTTAGCTCTGTTACAACACATGCTCTTTGTGTGTGCTCTGTATTGGTGGCCTGTCCTTGTCTTCATTTCCCATTTCTCCAACCTTTGTGTCACCTGCAACTTTATCGTGGGTGACTCTTTGTCCCCGGTCATTGATCAGAATGTTAAATGTCGTAGGGCGAAGAACCAACGCTAGCAGGACTCTCTAGCAGCGCACGCCCATCTAATGATGGGTCCCCGTCCGCAATCACTGGCAGTCAGCTGGCTTTTAGGCCACGTAATGGGTGCCACGTTCAGTGTATAGCATTCTAGTTCTTAAATCAAAGCATGCTGAGCTACCAAGTCAGCCCCTCGACAGACGGCTTAGCCTGTTACATCCACACTCCTCTCTCTATCAGCCAAACTTGCCTTCTCACTGACACAGAGACACGACATTCGTTTGACAGAATCTTCTTTCCATAGACTCATGCTGATTGGCATTAATTACATTACCCTCCTTTAATTCTTTATTAATTGAGTCCTGCATCAGCTGTCCCATTATCTTGCCTCAGATCAACGTCAGCCTGACAGGGCTGTAATTGCCCAGGTCAGCCTGTTTCACCCTTTAGAAGAGCAGCACGGTCCCCCCACCCGTCTTCTGGAATTCAGTTACTGAAAATAGCTCATGGCCCAGGGAGCTCTTTTACAGCTGTGCCCCAGCTCACGGGCTGGGCAGGCTGAGCGCCTGGCTCTGCTCTCGCATGTGTGTCTGTAGAATACAGTACACCCGAGCGTGAGCGCACACACAGAGCATTACCCTGTGCTCTTCACTCAGCAGTTCATTATTCATCCAATAAACAAGCTTCCAGCGTCATGTTGCTGCAGTCCTGGGTAGTTATGGGAGTCTGCCGAGCCTGCCAAATTGTACGTCAGCCAGTAGTTGCCTGACAGCTCATTAAGAGTAATTCTTGTTTGCTGGAGCCACAGCTCAGGTTTATGCAACTCCTTTCAGAAAAAAACGACCCTGCTGCTCAGACCCACACGTTAACAATGTGCAGGGTAACTCCGAACGATGCAAATGGAAGCCCATGCCAGAAGAAGTGGGGTGTGTGTGTGCGCACGCGCACATGTGTGTGTGCGTGCGCACGCGGGGGAGGGGGGTGGGAGGGCAGGTGACTATTATGTGGATAGAAGCTGCAAACATTTGCTCTCTTCTCTCCCAGCTGCCCCAGCCCAGGCGTAGGCGAGTCAAATGAGGCCGCCTGGCTGCGCTGTCGCTGGTTGCTGGGCCCAAGGGACAGAGTTCATTGGGTCCCAGTGGAGAGTCCAGGCGTAACTGCACGTCCCTCCTGGCGCAGCAGGAATCCCAGTCCCACTCTTTCCCCCTTGCTTGTCTCTATTCCAGTGACGAGAAATCCGGGTGCTTTGTTCTCCCAGGGCTGATGCCGCAGGTTGGGCAGGAGAAGTTGGCATCTGGGACGAGCGGCACCCAGCCCTTCCGCGCTGTGATGAGCTAAGGCTGGATTTGTACAATAGCTGGGCAGGGAAGGGTGTAGCCGGCAGAGGCCTAAGGGGCACGGAAGTGTCGTTAATAATCTGGCCCCCAGACTCAATAGTTTGAAATAGATCAACTCAGTGAAAAATCGATTTTCCTGTCTGTTCTGTTCAATGTCCCACTTTCAGGCCCAGACGGTTTCAACTCCAGCTCCTCCAGATTAGACCATCTCTGGTCACGACCTGGCTGGCAGGTGGTTTGCTCACTAGCTCTGGCCTGAAAGTGACTCTGCCATGGAAGGGTGAAGCCGGGGCTTTCCCCTAACCCGGCAGCTGCCTGCCCCCTCCCCCCGACCCACCTGTGGAGCCAGCGGGGGCTACAGGCTGGAGCATCTCTGAAACTTTCTCTTGGGTTGGCAGCCGGCCCACTTTGGGCTGAGGTCACAGGTAAACTATTCCAAGGCTGCCAGAGCTCCTGTGCCCACCCTGACCTGGCCCTGGTGCCCAAAGCGGGCAGCTCCTCCCAGCAGCCAGGGGAGGAAATCTCGGAACAGCTGGGCACAAGAAGCTGTGGGATGTGCCCACGGGTGCAGTCGTGGCACGCTCCGGTGAGTGCAGCGTGGTTCGGCAGCGCAGCCCTTTGCACGTGGGCTAGACTGACCCCAGCACGGGGGGCTGCTGACTGCCTGAACCGTGCAGCAGAGTCACAGCCCTGCATGGGCAGGACTCTGTACTGCTGGTGTCGCTGGGAGTTTCCATCACTCCACTCTGGTGGCATAAGGGGACCACAAAGCCGGTGCCAGGTCTACTTACCACCCGTGGCAGCCCACTGTGCGCTGCCGGTGGGTGTAAAGTGGCTTCGATGTAAACGAGAACCAGGCTCCAGGGTCGCTGTTCAGTTACTTGCGTTAGTGCGTTGGGTGGGGAGTACGGTTGTGCGCACGTTGGGGTGGGAGCCCAAGAGACCACACTTGAGAGTGAAAGTGCAGCTTCGTGCACATTAAAACGGGATCCCCACGTGGGACATTTCATCCCAATCTCTGGTCTCTAGGACTGGCTTGAACCCGCAGCCTGGTGCTGCATGTCCCTTCCCCCGTCCCTGATGGTGCTGGCTCTGCTTGTTGTCTGTGTAAACATCCGGTCCCTTCTGGACACTTGCGGAGTTCTTGGGACCGCGAGTGCCATGGCCTGAGCACACGCTGTGTGGAGCGTATTTCCTTTTTCCAGTTTAGAGTTTGCCATCTTTCATCTGCTTTGCAGGCCCTATTTTTACCACATTGTTTGTGCATGGGCCGTAACCTCGGGCTGGGGAAAGGGACAGCCAGGGCCCTAATGCAATGAGCGATATGTTTCCCTTGGTAATGGGAACCAGGGGAAGGACGCAGCGTCACAAAGAAGGATTGCACTTCAAAGTCCTGGGAGACCCCAAGCCTGCTCCCGTCCAAGGCAATGGAAGAACTCCTGTTCGTTATCTCCTGACGGACCCAAGCAGGGTCATCCGGGGGTGGAATAATTTTTGCTCTGTGCACTGAGGTGCGTGCAGCTGGGCACTGCCAATGGAGACGCAGGCTGCCCACTGTAGGCGCTCTGCTAACCAGCTGGGCATCACCTGAATCTCTGCTGGGTGGCTGCCCAAGTGCTCAGCTTACAGGGAATGCTGGATCCAGGCCGGAGCACAGGACTAAACCCCAACCATCCTCTATGTTCAAGCTTTCTGCAGCCAGAGTGGAGCCCAGCTCCACCGTGCCCCTCCTGCCGCTGGCCCCTTGACCTGCCCCCATCCTGCCCTCACTAGGCTCTCGAGCATCACGCGAAAGGCTGAATCTCAATCTTCCAAGAACAAACCTGACCCCCTGCTGGCTGGAGCAGCGCACAGCTCTGCCCTGGCTTAGGCTGACTCTAGAAGGCAGAGCCAGCTGGAATAAAGCCTTTCTGAATGCAGCCAAATTTCGCTCCGCCCTTCTGCTGTGCCCTGGGTGCGGACAGGGCTTAAAGGGTAGGCCATGCGCTGAAGCACACAGGCTCTTCGTTTTCAAACCCGCGCTGCTGGACTCTCCAGGTTGCCTCCGCCCAAAGAAGCAGCCAGGCAGGTATGACCCAGCCAGCTCCTAATCCCACCTTCCAGGTGAGGCTGAAAGTCTCCCAGTGGCAGCATGGGGGGCGGGGGGGGGTCAGAGGTAGCGATGTGTTAACCGGGGCATTTCCACGGACGGCGGTCTCCGACGTCAGCACCCCAGGGTGTGTTTGGCAGTGGTGAGGGCAGGAGCCCGTTGGTGGTGTCATGTTTTCTGTATGCGGGGTTGCCTCCTCCTGCCTGTTGCACCGTCTCTCGGTGTTGCCTTTGCATCACTTTGGGGCAATGTGGAGCATGTGGGAAGGGTGCTTGGGGTGTCTTGGTGTTGTTTGTTCAACTCCAGCAACTTGCAGCTTGCACTGTATTCGCACACTGGCAACGTGACCCTTCTGTCAGAGGCATCCAAAAAACAGCTCTTAGCTCTGCTTGGGGGCGGGGAGGGGTTGGCAGCTAGAACTTCTGAAGTGGGTGGAAGGGTGTGGGTAGGGGGAGTCCCCCTGTGTTAACCTGCTTTCATTGCTTGCTGCATATGAAACTTCCTGGTGATCTGCCTAAAGAGCATGGAGAACAAACTGACTAGATCAATTACTAGACGCTCTGTGCACTGGCCCAGCCCTTGGTGCATCTGAGCACAACTGCAGGGCCCTTATAGAGTCATAGGGCTGGAAGGGACCTCAGGAGTCATTGAGTCCAGCCCCCTGCTTCAAGCAGGATCAACCCCCAGTAAGTCATCCCAGCCAGGACCATGTCCAGCCAGAACTTAAAAATCTCGAGGGATGGAGATGCCACCACCTCTCTTGGGAACACATTCCAGTGCTCCACCATCCTCCTGGTGAAATAGTTTTTCCTAATATCCAATCTACTCCTCTCCTTCAGTAACTTCAGACCATTGCTCCTTGTTCTGCCATCTGACCACTGAGAACAGCCTCTCTCATAAGAACATAAGAACATAAGAATGGCCATACTGGGTCAGACCAAAGGCCCATCCAGCCCAGCATCCCATCTGCCGACGGTGGCCAATGCCAGGTGCCCCAGAGAAGGAGAACAGAAGACAATGATCAAGTGATTTATCTCCTGCCATCCATCTCTTGCCCTTGTTCTGAAGGCTAGGGGCACCATACTTTATCCCTGGCTAATAGCCATTTATGGACCTAACCTGCAAAAATTTATCAAGCTCTTTTTTAAACCCTAATAGAGTCCTGGCCTTCACAGCCTCCTCGGGCAAGGAGTTCCACAGGTTGACTGTGCGCTGTGTGAAGAAAAATTTCCTTTTATTAGTTGTGAACCTACTACCCATCAATTTCATTTGGTGTCCCCTAGTTCTTGTATTATGGGAAAAGGTAAATAATTTTTCTATATTCACTTTCTCCACACCATTCATGATTTTATATACCTCTATCATATCGCCCCTCAATCGCCTCTTTTCCAAACTGAAAAGTCCCAGTCTCTCTAGCCTCTCCCCATATGGGACCCGTTCCAAGCCCCTAATCATCTTAGTCGCCCTTTTCTGAACCTTTTCTAATGCCAATATATCTTTTTTGAGGTGAGGAGACCACATCTGCACGCAGTACTCAAGATGTGGGCGTACCATAGTTTTATATAGGGGAAGTATGATATCTTTTGTCTTATTATCTCTCCCTGTTTTAATAATTCCTAACATCCTATTTGCCTTACTAACTGCCGCTGCACACTGCGTGGATGTCTTCAGAGAACTATCCACTATAACTCCAAGATCCCTTTCCTGATCTGTCGTAGCTAAATTTGACCCCATCATGTAGTACGTGTAATTTGGGTTATTTTTTCCAACATGCATTACCTTACACTTACCCACATTAAATTTCATTTGCCATTTTGCTGCCCAATCACTCAGTTTGCTGAGATCTTTTTGTAGTTCTTCACAATCCCTTTTGGTTTTGACTGTCCTGAACAACTTGGTGTCATCTGCAAACTTTGCCACCTCACTGCTTACCTCATTTTCTAGATCATTGATGAACAAGTTGAACAGGATCAGTCCCAGGACTGACCCCTGGGGAACACCACTAGTTACCCTCCTCCATTGTAAAAATTTACCATTTATTCCCACCCTTTGTTTTCTGTCTTTTAACCAATTCCCGATCCATGAAAGGATCTTTCCTCCTATCCCATGACCACCTAATTTACATAAAAGCCTTTGGTGTGGGACCGTGTCAAAGGCTTTCTGGAAATCTAGGTATATTATGTCCACTGGGTGCCCCTTGTCCGCATGTTTATTAACCCCTTCAAAGAATTCTAATAGATTAGTTAGACACGACTTCCCTCTGCAGAAACCATGCTGACTTTTGCCCAGCAATTCGTGCTCTTCTACGTGCCTTGCAATTTTATTCTTTACTAGTGTTTCTACTAATTTGCCTGGTACTGATGTTAAACTTATCGGTCTATAATTGCCAGGGTCTCCTCTGGAGCCTTTTTTAAATATTGGTGTTATATTGGCCGTCTTCCAGTCATTTGGTACCAAAGTGGATTTAAAGGATAGGTTACAAACCACTGTTAATAACTCTGCAATTTCACATTTGAGTTCTTTCAGAACCCTTGGGTGAATGCCGTCTGGTCCTGGAGACTTGTTACTATTCAGCTTATCAATTAACTCCAAAACCTCCTCTAATGTCACTTCAATATGAGTGAGTTCCTCAGATTTGTCACCTAAAAAGGCTGGCTCAAATTTAGGAACCTCTGTAACATCCTCAGCCGTGAAGACTGAAGCAAAGAAATCATTTAATCGCTCCGCAATGGCACTGTCTTCCTTGATCGCTCCTTTTATATCTTTATCGTCCAAGGGCCCCACTGCTTTTTTAGCGGGCATCCTGCTTCTAATGTATTTAAAAAACATTTTACTATCGTTTTTTGAATTTTTGGCTAGCTGTTCCTCAAAATCTTTTTTGGCTTTTCTTACTACATTATGACACTTAATTTGGGAGTGTTTATGTTCCTTTCTATTTTCCTCACTAGGATTTGACTTCCACTTTTTAAAAGCTGCCCTTTTCTCTCTCACTGCCTTTTTAACATGGCTGTTTAGCCATGGTGGTTCTTTGTTAGGTCTCTTACTGTGTTTTTTTATTTGGGGTATACATTTAAGTTGGGCCTCTAGTATGGTGTCTTTAAACAGTTTCCATGCAGCTTCCAGGGATTTTAGTTTAATTACTCTACCTTTTAGTTTCTGTTTAACTAGCTTCCTCATTTTAGTGTAATTCCCCTTTTTGAAATTAAATGCCAGAGTGTTTGACCGCTGCGGTGTTCTTCCCAACACAGGAATATTAAAAGTTATTATATTGTGGTCACTATTTCCAAGTGGTCCAGTAACAGTTACCTCTTGGACCAGATCCTGCGTTCCAGTCAAGACTAGATCGAGAATTGACTCTCCCCTTGTGGGTTCCTGTACTAGCTGCTCCAAGAAGCAGTCATTTAAGGCATCACGAAATTTAATCTCTGAATCCCGTCCTGAGGTGACATGCACCCAATCAATATGGGGATAATTGAAATCTCCTATTATTACTGTGTTTTTTATTTTGATAGCCTCTCTAATCTCCCTTAACATTTCAGCATCACTATCACTGTCCTGGTTAGGTGGTCGGTAATATATTCCTAATGCCATATTCATATTAGAGGAATGAATTGTTATCCATAATGATTCGATGGAACATTTTGATTCCTTTAGGATTTTTACTTCATTTGATTCTATATTATCCTTCACATATAGTACCACTCCGCCACCCACACGACCTGTTCTGTCTTTCCAATATAATTTATATCCCGGTATGATAGTGTCCCACTGATTGTCCTCATTCCACCTCTCCATCCTCTTTAGAGCTTCCCTTCAGGAAGTTGAAGGCTACTGTCAAATCGCCCCTCAGTCTTCTCGTCTGTAAACTAAAGAAGCCCAAATCCCTCAGCCTGTCCTCATAGGTCTTGTGCTCCAGCCTCTTAATCATGTTCTTTGCCCTCTGCTGAACCTGCTCCAATGCGTCCACATCCTTTCTGTGCTGGGGGGCCAAAAACTGGACACAATATTCCAGATGTGGCCTCACCAGTGCTGAATGGAGTGGCACACTGTTTACTCATATCCACATTTTCATCCACCATAACCCCTAGGTCCCTTTCCATCGTACTGCTGCTGAGCCAGTCGGTCCCCAGCCTATAACAATGCCTGGGATTCTTCCGCCCCCAAGTGCAGGATTCAATACTTTTCCTTGTTGAACCGCATCAGATTTCTTTTGGCCCAGTCCTCTAATTTATCCAGGTCACTCTGGATTCTATTTCTACCCTCCAATGTATCTACCTCTCCCCCTAGCTTGGTGTCATCTGCAAACTTGCTGAGGGTGCAATCCAGTCCCTTATCCAGGCCCTTTTAGGATGAGTTTTTAATCCCATTTGTGGCTGGAGATCTAACAAAGCTGCAGGTTCTCACCACTCCACCTCCTAAATTATAGTTACAGTGGGTACGTGCCATGCTTATTTTGTCTTACCTTAAACAAAGAGCAAATCCAGCTTCCCTCTAGGCAGGATTTACTGGGCTGTATGACACTAGTATCCTTTTAGGCAGGACTTCTGCAGGTATTGGAGGATGACGTTTGCGGCCGAGAGCTGTCCTTGTCTGCTCTAGGGGGGAAAGTACCAGTGGGTTCCTTTCTACTCAGAAGACAAACTTTTCATGAGGTGCCATAAAGCTGCACTGGGAGATCTGACAGGCAGGCCGTAGCTATGGAAAATGGACTACAGTGAAATGTTCTTTGCAACGATCCCAGGGGAAATTCTGCCAATGCTGAAGTCAAAGGCAAACTTTCCATTGACTCCAGAGCAACCACCTTTTCACCCTCAGCTAGGGGCTGGCCCGGAACATGTCACAGCACATTTGAGCATTTTGTCTACACTGTATATAGCTATTTACTCTTCTCTTCAGTCAAAGAAGACTCCAACTTTCCCTCCGAACCCAGAAAGGTGAAGCCCAGATGTAATAAATTCTATGAGCTGCAGGAATCTAAAGCATACACAGCCATGTGCTCTACCACCATTTTATATTATTATTCTAGTTTATTTATTATCTCCTAAATTCTTTGTATTGGACTTTCAGGGAAAAAAAAAAAGCCCATACCAGTTCAAAGAGAGTAATTTAAAGCATCTGTAGTTTTGGTAAACTCTGTGATGTGTTTCTCATGTAACTCTTCAAGGGCTAAATGTCTCTCTGTTTGCTTCTCCTGGCTGTGCCCTGCTTCAATTTGGATTTAGGTTATTTTCGACTTGCAATGGATGAAACCTTAGAAGTTTCAGTTTGGATTCAGCTCAGAGCAGCAGCCAAAGCTGAGAAGCTTGTCCCTCAGACCCATCCTTTTGCACTGCTTCCCAATCAAGAGGTGTGACCTGGATGATTACAAGTGTGCAGAAATCATGAGGCACCTTCCGTCATCCAAAGATTCAGCTTTAAAATCAGGGGATTTGTGAAAAACAAAAATCAATTATTTTTCTTTGCCTTCAGATTTGAGAGGTAGCAGGGGCTGCTCCAGGTCACAGCTGGCCGAAACTTGTGACTTTTGATAGCAGAGCAATGTCATAAAGCTGGAAGTTCTCACAAACCAGCTATTCTGGGACACGCAAACACAGGGCGGTTTTGAAGGGATCTTTGCTGCTCCAGAGGGGCAGCTGCTAAATTAAACTGATTCTTGTGCCTGTTTCACTACTGCACTAGCCACAGTCCTGAGGGGGGGTGACTGCATTGGGGTCTCTGTCACAGGCGTGACAGACCTGGGCAACTGCTCCTAGGAACTTCCCAATACACAGCACTGGTGCTGTGAGCCTGGGAGCCTTGAGAACCTTCCCATGCCCTGGATTTCCAGGGTTCCTGTAGCTGAGCCCAGCTAGAGGTCCGGGCCAAAGATGAATGATGGTAAACCATGTAGGGCATGCACAGAGACATGAGGAGCGAGTTGTACTGAATGCAGTAGTTCAAGGGTCACATCCAAAAGCCAAGGCTTGTTCAGGCAGGAAGAGATGGGAAGGCTCTGCAGTGCATGAGGACGTTGGGAGATTGGAGAAGGTTTAGAGAAGAGCCATGAAAAGGATTGAAAACTGTGACTTGGTGTGACAGATGTGAGGAGCTGCTCTCTTCAGTTAAACAAGGAGAAGGCAATGGAGTAATTTAATCACAGCCTGTGAGCACTGAGGGACGGGAGCAAATGTTGGATAATGGGTTCTTCGGCCTTGGACAGTTAACAAGATCCAGTGGCTGGAAGTCCAGGCAAACTCAGCCTGAAGACAAGGCTAACAGCGGGAGTAATTACTGGAAACATTTAAATCCAGGACTGGAAGTGTTTCTCACTGACCTGCTCTTGTTGACATTGGAATTATTTTGGAGAAGTCCCATGGCCTGCATTATTCAGGAACTCCACCTCAGTGACACCGGTGGTCCTTTCTGGCGTTACACACTATGGCCCGGGAATTTCTGTTTCAAGAGGGAACTGAGGATGGAGGACAAACAGGTCCCGCTGAGAAATTCAGAGCAGGAGAATTAAAGCAGCATTTTCACCAAGAACTGGCCCTGTCACTGCGGCCCGTGAGAACAGTATAAGCCGGTTTGCTACTGCAGCTCCCGTTCTTCCGCCCCTGCCCCAGGATTCTCCTGAGCTCTCCACTGGCAAAGCGTCTGACCGGAGTTTCTGGATCCCCCACCCCCCAGGCAATGCGGAGCTCTCCAGCAGGGGCTCCCAACCTGTTCAGTAACCCGGCACACATCAATGAGACAGACAGTTCCACCACACACCCCCTTTTTTCAGCTGAATCAATTGCTCAAAAATGTCACATGGACTTACATTTACTATGGCTGTGGTCTTACTGGAGGGGTCTGCAACATAGCAGTGCATACCAGCTAAATGAGGATCAAATGCATTAATGTTGCAAACCCACCACCGTGAGCTTAGACAGTGAGCACAGACACATTGTCAAATCAACACCATGCTGGAGATGTTGAGTAAATGAGTTAACACTGAAAGCAGCTCCCCTCCCTCCCAGGCTGTAGACACCAGCTCCAACAGATTCTTGTCCTCCCCCTGGCCACAGCAGGGAGTGGGGGGCAGGGTCCCCACAAGCTCGTTCGGGCCAGGAAGCAGCAAGCGAACGGGGGCCTCTGGACATGGCATTTCCTCCCATGGTGGTACCACAAAGACCCACCATGGCAAGGAAATTGATGAGCTCTGTGTCAGCTGGGACTCAGGTAGCCTTGCTGCTTGAGCCCCAGCTGGCATGGGCCACAGGGTCATCAGTTCCCCTCCCCCACACCCCCCAGTGGCTCTGCAAAGAGCCCCAGTGAAGGGACGCTGATGAAACTTCACAGCACACTTGTACAGTTCTCTTGGCACACTGGTTGAAAGCCACTGCTCTAGAGCCCCCTGCCACGTACAGCTTGGGCAATGGCAGCAAGAAATGGTGCTGCTCCTTCCTGACTCTGCACTCGCTTTTATGGCCCTGTTTTCAGCTGTCACCAAGCTTCAGCCACTTGTTTGAATTCTGGAAGCCCCGCCGGGGCTGGGCCAAGATCAGGGCCCCATTGCTCTGGGTATTGTGCCATCACCTACTGAGACAGAGTGCCTGGGCCAGAGCTCCCCATCCACAGAGACAGGAGAGGGCCAAGGAGTCTGATCCCTGCAGAGAGGTCCACAGTGAAACTATGACTTGCCTGAAGTCACAGAGAAAGCCCCTGGCAGAACCGGGAACTCAGCCCTGCTCTCCTTGGGCCAGTCCAGCCTCTCAGCTGCGCAGTCACCCTGGACGCTCTCTGCCTCGCACACTCCATGGGCTCGCTGGAGCGTGTCACATTCTAACCTGGAAAGATCTTCAGCGCACACGCTTAGCTGCTCCGTCCCTCTGCCTTTGTGTTCCTCTGCCGCTCTGCTATTTATTTTTACAGGGCGTCGGAGGGTGTCCTCTGCAGGAGAGACTCAAAAAAGTGCACTGGCCCCGTGCAGTGTTTAACTAGACCGCTGAGTTTGTGCACATGAGTCTAATGCTGATAACAAGCCCAGCCCCAATGGGTAGTAGTGGAACCAGCTGAGAGCTGAGACTTGCTGCGGTGGCAGCCCGCATTCTGCCAGCCGGAGCACCGAACGGCTGGAGCTGGGCAATGCTTTTGTGCACACACTTTGTTTCATTGAACAATGGTCCTTTGCTAAAACAATAATGACGCCAATAATAATAATAATAGTACCTTTTGCCCAAAGTAACATTTTGTCATTGATTTTTTTCCCATTTTATTTCTGAAAAACAGCCAGCAGAAGTGGTACCAACGTGCTTGCCAGACGGATTTCAGGAGCTCTTTTGATTCAAAAAGATGGGGACTTTTCAGCTTAGAAAAGAGGCGACTAAGGGGGGATATGATAGGGGTTTATACAATCATGACTGGTGTGGAAAAAGCGAGGAAGGAAAAGTTATTTCCTTGGTCCAATAACATAAGAACTGGGGGTCACCAAATGAAATTAATGGGGAGCGGGTTTAAAACTAACAAAAGGAAATTTTTCTTCACACAACGCACAGTTGGCCTGTGGAACTCCTCGCCACAGGAGGCTGTGAAGACCAGGGTTCACAGAAAAACTAGAGAAATTCACAGAGATCAGGTCCATTGATGGCTCTTACCCAGGATATGAAGGAATGGCAACCCTAGCTTGTTTGTCTGAGGCTGGAAGTGGGAGACAGGAGAGGGCTCACTTGGTGTTTGCCTGTTCTGTTCATTCCTTCTGGGGCACCTGGCATTGGCCACTGCTGGCAGACAGGACACTGGGCTGGATGACCCTTTGGTCTGACCCAGTGTGATCATTCTTATGTTCTTATGTAGAAAAATAAAAATAAAATTGGGACGGCAGGGTACGGCGGGGGAAATCCATGTAAGGCGCATTTTCCAAAACACCTGAATGTGGGTCCGTCGAGTGCTGGGGAAGTTCAAACTGGGGCACATTTTTGCACACTTGGCTGTGGGTTTTCATCCTTCTCTGATTATCTCCCAGAGCTCTGAGACAACAACCAGACTCCTGAGGCAGGTTCTCTGCCCTCTTCTAAACCTCTTGCCCTGCTGAGTTTCCCCCAACAAGGAGCAGAAACCACTTGTCATTGCTTTGCGGGGACTTCCATGGCATGTCTCAAGCCACCCTGGCTATGCCTCCCAAGGGACGGGTGTGCTCTGTGCTCTCTGTCCATGGAGACTGTTGCTGGCTGGTGTAAACGAGAGCAGTCCCTAGGCTGTTCTAGCAGGACTGGAGCAGAGAGTCCACGAGCTGTAAGTGGCTGCTGGTGCGCAGCTTCTCTTGATCCCTTTTTCTGGACTGCCTGGAGGGTGTGACTCCTTTGCTGGATGCTCCCTTGACCTCAGGCAGAGGCTGCCCTGCCCTTACACTGCAGCAGGGAGACAAGGCAGTAGCCAGAGCCATTCTCCTCTCACCTGTGCTGTAGCAGGCTGCCAGCACCAGCCCCCTGGGGTAGGGAAGAGCAGCAGCTCCTCAGGGTGCTGGTGGTCTCCAGCGGAGCTGGGGCTGATGGGAAGCAGGTGGACCCACAAGCTCTGCTGTAGGTTCCTAGGTTGTGACACCACTAGCAGATGTCGTAATCAAGCACACCCAAGGTCCCTGGCTCTTGGCTTGGGGATCCCAACTGGCCCCAGGTCCAGGGCTGGACATCCTCTCCTTTCATTGGAAGGAGAAATAAAAGGATGTTTCTAGCCCTTGTTCTTGTGGAGAAATGCTGGAGAACGGTCTCCAGAAGGCAGCTCACCTGAGCCCAGTGTTTCTTCTGTGCAAAGTCTGGATGGGGGCCAGGCCATGTGACTCCCTCTCCCACGCCAGCTCTTGGAGTGGAGGAGGGGGAGCCATTTAACCAAGGGCGGAGGCAGAGTTTTCTTCAACTGGCAGGTGGGGGGTTCCTCTAGAAAGGCCCTGGGAGGGTGCAAGGTGCCAGGGGCATCCCTTGACTCTGTAGAGCAGATGGCTAAGGGGAGGGTTGTGGACTTTTGTTCTCTCTCTCTGGCCCAGGGCCTGACAGAAGTGGCCTTGGCCAGGGTTCTTCTCCACTCCCAACTGCAGCCTTGCTTGGGGCAGCGCCAGTCAGCCGGAGCTGGGGCCAGCACGGACAGGGCCCACGAGGGAGAGGAACGGAAGGAGAGCTGGTTCTCCTGCCAGGCCGGCTCTTAGTGCTGCTCAGCACATTTCCTATTCCGATTGCCTCTGGAGCCCTCCCTCCAGTGTGCTCTGCTGGGAGCCAACTTGTCTTACACCACGTCAGGCATTTCTTAGCCCCGCTGTTAGTTAGTTTGGTTTCTCAGATAATGTATTGCAGCCGGGTAATCCCAGGATTTATGGGCAGGCTTGTTGACAAGCTGATGTTTGATTAATATCTGCCTGGTGTGTGGAAAGGGGAAAGCGCCTGATAAATGTTCAGCTTCTTGCTTTGCTTTTTAAAAAATCAACCTCCCCCTGCCTGAGTTTTCATGCCTCTGGTTGCTTTCCTCAGGGGCACAGATCAGAAAGGCAGCTGGTGGCAAGGCACGGGAGCGGATCCCTCTCCCTATAAAACTCAGCTGCTGTCTGTCATCGGGAAGGTCCCACTGCCAGGTTCCCACCGCAGACCCAGCCCTGGTCAGTCCCGTCTGGCTTTTGAACGCGGTGCTCTCTGATCCAGAACAGGAGTTAATGAGAAGATTCATTTTAAGGAGGGGCTTTTCCTTTGGGCTGCCACGTTTCCAGCTTTTTGTTTGTGTCCCCAGCTTAGCCGCTGTTTTACCAAAGCAGAGCCCCACATTGCAAGCTGTCACCAGATCCCTGAATCTCAGAGGCAAGCTCGGTACTTCCAGGCAGCTCCCTCCTGGGCCTTGGGCCTCTCAACAGCTGGGCGCGTGCTTAGCTCCAGACCTTGTGCCCCACTACAGCCGTGGCTTAGCACCCAGCATGCAAGTCATCCCATTGGAATCACAGGTCTGTAGGGCTAGAGAGGGCCGTCCGGGTCACCTAGAGGAAACCGCTGCCAACGTGCAGGCTTTGCTGCATCTAGCCCATCCCAGCTACGAGGCTGTCCACCTCCTTTTGAAAACCTCCAGCAAAGGAGCATCTCCCATCCCACCAAGGCCTCTGGGCCATTGTCCAGCTCTTCGTGCAGCCAGGAAGTGTTTCCTGAGATTCAGTCCAAACCTGTGGTGCATCTCTTGTCCTGCCCTCCGTAGCAAGAGAGAGCAACTTCTCGCCATCCTTTTCCTGGCAACCTGTCAAGTGGGCAATGCTGGCTGTCACAGCCCTCCGAGTCCTCTTTCCAAAGTAGCCACACCCAGTTCCTTCAGCCTTGTCTGGGACGGCTTGCCTTCCCTCCCTCTGCCCAGCTTTGTCGCTTGCCACTGGATCCTTTCATGTGCCTTCACATCACTGCTGTACATCGGAGACCAAAACTGGACACATCACTGCAGCGGGGACTTAACCAGTGCCAGACAGGGCAGCTCTATCCCTCCTGCGCTTCAGGCAGTGTGGCCTAAAACTGCATTGGCTTGTGCTGCAACACCGCTGCGTCCTGTTGAGGTTGTGATTGACTGCAGCTCCCAGCCCCTTCTTAGTAGGGCTGCTGCCAAGTGAGTTACCCTCTCCACCCCTCAGCGTTTGTGCCTTCGCTGGCCTGTCCCTACCCAGAGCACTGCCCATTCTCTGAGTTTCATTGTGTTGTCAATAGCCCAATTTGTCATGATCCCCCTGAATTCCAGCACTATCCTCCAAAGCGTTGGCAGCCCCGCAGCTCTGTGTCATCTGCAAACTCGGTCAGTCTGTTCTGTGTTCCTACAGCCAGCTCAGTAATAAAGGTGTTAAACCACCCTGGACCCAGAGCTGAGCCCTGCACAACCACTTGAGATTCCCTCCAGTCCAACATTGTTCCATTCATAGGGACTCTTCGCTCTTGGCTGTTTAACCAACAGTGTCTCCACGTAATGGGAGTTCTGCGGAGCCGGCTTTCGCCAGCTTGCTTATCCGGCTGCCAGGTGTGACTGTCAGAAGCCTGGCTGAAGTGCAGGTGTGCTGGGGTCCACTGTGTACTGCAAGCCACCACACCAGTTAACCCATCAAAGAAGGAACTCACGCTGGTCTGGCCGGGTTTGTCCTGGGTAAGCCCAGGCTGACTACCAGCAACAACCCTTTCTTCCTCCCAGTACCTGCAAACTGCGTGTTTTCTGCATTCCGCTCGTAACTTCCCGTGTATTGAAGTCAAGTTGGCTAGGGATGCTCGGCTCCTCCCTTCCCCCCTTTGAAAGGTGGCCTCTATGTTAGCCTTTCTCCAGTCCCCCAGGACCTCTCCTGTCATCTGTGGATCAAAGTCCTGAGCTGATCCTGGGCAGGTTTGCAGCCTTGCTGTGCTGAGCTGGGAGGACGTTTCTAACTGATCTGGCCCTGCAGTGGAACCCAAGAGGTGTCCCCTCTGTTCCCGGCTGAGTGGCCTGGTGTGACCTCTCTCTGGCCCATGACTCAGTTCCCTGGCTGTACCTGACACGAGTGTTGTAGGCTAAACCCGTTAATGGGTCCATCAGTTACCCAGGCAATGAGTTTCCTGTTCATGGAGCTAACACAGGAAGTGAGTGGTGGGCGTTATGTACGTCCATTATCATTAAGCACAATTTGTCAAAATGGAAACACTCTCTGATGCCGTGTCAGGTTTGCCCAATCAACCAATTCGAAAAAGATTTGGAAAGAGGTTTTGAACTGCTTGAAAAGGCCTTTTTGGACACTTTCAAAACAAAATGTTTCATTTTTCAGTTTGAGCCATCATTTGGGGCCTTTGTGTTAGTTACGTTATCAAAAATTGACAGCATCAAAGGTCAAAAATCAATCTGAACCACCCTGGAGGTATGGAAACAAAATGCTTTCATGGGCCCAATCTGCATGTATTTATTTATGGGCAATCAGTTTGCCAAACTTGTTACGAGTTTGACTGTCCCACTTTGGGCTAGGAAACTATTTTGAAATCTCAAAAACTTTTCTGCCTAGTGCTGTTCATTTTCACTGGCTCTCAGGCAGCTGGCTCCAGCAGGGAAAGCGGTTAGGCCCCAGTAATAGAAAGCAAGCCAGGCAGTCAACCTCCTCCCCTCCATCCCTATCAGCTGGCAATACCAGGGCCTTGTTCAGTGACCAGCAGGTCAGCCGTGCAAACACTGCAGGGGATAGTGAAAAACAAGCAGAACTCTTCAAATGTCTTGACAAATGTGCAGCCTCCTCCCTGACCATGCATCACAAGTGCTGAGTCTTCTTCCAATCCCCGCATGTAGTTAAGACAGCCCTTCCGTGGCAACGGCATCCTAGTAACATGGAGGTGATTGTGGTAGCTGCACTGGAAGCTTTCTGAACACAATGTTGGAGCCTGGTTGGTCCCAGGATACGAGCAAGACTAAGTGGGTGAGGTGTTATCTTTTACTGGCCCATCTTCTCTTGGTGAGAGAGAGGTGCTTACAGGGGCACCACCTGTTCTGTGATGGACTCGGTACTTGAGGGGCAAATGAGGGACAGGTTCAGCAAGCAGGCAGGAGACACAGGCAGCCATCCCCGCTGGGCTCACGCAGGGAGTACGGGCCTATGAGTTTGGGCCTGAGGTATATGGACTTTTCTCCAGCTTTTCAAATGCACCAGTCCCTGTTGCTTTTCTCCACCCAGGGTGCAGCTCTCCGAAGGGGGCATAGCCAGCGCTGCAGAGCAGGGGTGTGTCTCGCGAGGGCAGAGGACCCCGGCTTCAGAAATAAAGTTGAAGTTGAGTTGCTTTCAAATCTGACAAATTTGACTTGTCAGATGCAAGTTCAACTTGTGGACAATTCACTAAAGGCCGATAATCGCCATAGTAACTGCTGCATCACATTACTTACAGACAAGCACTTTCCACTACAGACGGGGAACGGCGCTGAAAATCTTTTGCTTGTTTTAGTCCTTTCCTGATTATTTAATTTAACAGAATACGATCTGGGAACCGTTCTGTTTTTTAAGCTGATAGTTAACTGTAAAACTGCCACCACTGCAGCTGCCAAAGGGTTTTTCAAACATTAAATCAGCTTTTTTAAAGGCATGGATTTTTTCCACTTGTGGGGAGAGCGAGAGAGAGCAGTAAGATTGTAAGAGTTGGGAGTGACTCTGATTTTCTCTCCCCAGCTGCCCCCCTCCCTTTGGTTTTTCTTCCAGGAAACCAACAGAATTATGACTTCAGGTTTTTAGGACTTTTATTTATAGAGCACCAGCAAAGTGCGCTGTGCTTTGCAGAACATACTAAAAAGCAGGGTTCCTCCTGCTGCGCTCGTGTACTGACTCAGAGAAAATCTGACCATGACAGGCTCATGGAAATGTAGAGTCTCCATGGTGTGAGGGAGAACTGTCATTTTCTTTTCTTCCTGCCCCCCACCCCCAGCTTCACTTTTTTTTCAAACACTTGGCTTGAACCTTGCCTGGAGAGACAGTGAAAAATTCGACATGGCAGCAGTGAGGAGAGTCAGAAACCCTTAGCCAGCTAAATGCCTCGTCTCTCCTGTGACGGAGCAGCTGTACGCGGGTTTATTGCCCTGTGATTGGATTACACCCAGCTAAGTTCAGCAGCCCCTAAAATTTAGAGCTGCCTTCCAGGAAAAGATAAACAGACTCTCAACAACCTGCACCTCAGTGCTGTGGAAACTGTCCCTGCTGCTTCCAGCCATTTGTAACGGTGCGGCAGCTTCTTCCTGAGTCCTCTCTCTTCCACCGGCCTGTGATGTAGTTATTGCCCCTAATTTAATGCACCCCGAGGGCATGTCCCTTGTGCTGCAGCCTCGTTGGATATTTCTTCTTAGAACACATGGTGCGGAAAGCTGAAAAGACTCACAGCCACTTTGCAAGCACAGCAGAAAAGCAGGGGCATGATCCCACAGCCCCCTGACAGCCACCCACCTGTCCGGGATCGGGGCCCCACGAGGGAGGCCCTGCAGGCTGGCCCCACAGGGCAGTGCCTGCCCTCAGGCCCCCCTGGTGCCGGAGGGACACTGCAGAGTGGGTGAGGCCCAGAGGAGAGCGAGGCACCACTGGATGGTGCCGCAGACGGCAGCGGGCTGAGGAAGGTGCCGCTGAAGCTGGCTAATCGGGAATGATGCGGATGTGTGGCTGAACTTCGGCGCCTCCCTCTGACCTGGGTTTAGGCCATAGGCTGCCTCAGGATTCAGCACCGTGGATCCTCTCCAGGACTCGGGCAACTTGTGACTGTTGTCCCCGCCGTCGGTGTGCTCGGCTGGGTGTGGGAGACGTGGGTTCAAATCCCCCCAGCCTGTTGCTCAGCCGGGCTCGGAGCCCACAGCTCCCACTTGGCAGGGGGACTGCCCTACCCCCAGACCTGTGATGTGGGGGCCGGGGGCTCTCAGCCCCTCCTGTGGAAACCATTAGGCCTAGCACAGCAGTTGGCTCCTGGCTCTGCCGCGTGCCTGCTGAGCACATGGCTGTGCAGGTCCCAGAGGGGCCACCGCCGCTGCTCTCCTTGTTACGAGCGGGTCCCGGCGGGGAGCTGCTGGGGCCGAGGCATCTCAGGGATTCCGCCAGCAGAAACGCAGGCCCTGCGGGAACACAGGCGTCCGCAGGGTTAGGTGGCGGCTGGTCTGACCCCCCTGCACAAACACCGAGGGGGGGCTGGCCCAAAGTCCCCCGGGTTCAGCAGGGTCTCCTGCCAGCCTCGTTCTTCCCTCGCCCACTAACATCGCCTGGACTTCCAAGCACAGCCCAGTCCCCCGCGTTCCTCCCATGCGGATGCCTGCCCTCTTCGGGGGAGGGGAGGCACATTGCAAAATATGAACTGAGCGTAAGCGAGGAGCCGTCAGCTCTGTTCTGGCGTCGACTCGACTGAGTCCTGGCTCTGTGCCCCTGGCCTCATGCCACCGCGCAGAAGGGGCCGGCGCTGGCTGCCGATGCTGTCACACAGGGCGAGTCAATATCTGTGGTTGGCCCAGTGGCTCTTGGGGAGAGAGACAAGCATTCGCGTTTACACAGAGCCCTCGGAAGCGAACTCAGGGCTCGTCCACACCCCTCATTACATCGGCCTGCAGCCGCCGCAGCAACCACATTGCTGGTGCGTGGCTACACTGTGCAGCTGCTGTCAGTGGTGCACGGCCTCAGAAGAAGGTAAGAAGGTAAGAACGGCCCCGCTGGGGCGGAGCAAAGGTCTGTCTTGCTCCATGAGCTGTCTGCCAGCAGCGGCCAGCGCCGGGCGCCTGTCTCTGCTTGCTTGGATTGAGCTGTGCGCGTGGGCCATTGTGGGACAGCTTTGGAAAGCCAGCAGGAGTCAGTGGAAGTAGTGCGGTGTCTATGCGGACACTGTGTCAACTGAACTGCGTGGACGTTGACTCTCCTCCGCCTTCACAAGAGGCGCAAAGTCCACACAGTGGGTGAGATAGGTGAGCTGGAGTGAAATTTTAGTGTAGACACAGGTCCGTGCCGGCCACCTGGTGCCAACCTAATTCTGTCATGTAGAACCAGACCCAAAGAGTCGCAGCTAAATGCAAAGTGGAAAAGCTTATCCAATACGACGAGTTAACCCAGATTTCAAAGAAGCTTTTCAGGGAAAGTGGCCAGTTAACACCCTCCAGTCCCAGGGAGAAAGTGGGGGAACAGCTGGGGGCTTGCTCTTAGTGGGTTACAGATTGTTGTAATAAGCCATATGTCCCACGTCTCTGTTCAGCCCATGATTTTTAGTGCCCAGCAAGGTTATGAAGTTAAGCTCCCAGCTCATTTTTTGGAAGTGTTGCGCGGGTTCCTTTGCAGGTGAGAGGACAGCTGGGGAGTGATCGCTCTGTGAAAGTTGTTCACCCACAGTGGGGGTGCTGTGTTTTTCTCTATCATTTCCCTGGGTTTGAGCTTACTTCCAATGCTCAGCTTGGAGAGGCTGGTCTGACGGCCAGAAGAGGGGGCTTGGGGAAGATTTCTTTCCAGATGGGGTCCCCGCTGAATATGTAGTTGTTCATTGACATGCTGTATGGATTCCCAGGCTTGGCGTGGTAGGTGAGGACGAGAGGGTGTGATTGGAAGGGTACACTATTTCTATATTGAAGCAACAAGAGGTCTTGTGGCACCTTATAGACTAACATATTTTGGAGCGTGAGCTTTCGTGGGCAAAGACCCGCTTCATCAGATGCATCCCTGGGACCCTCCCTGGGACTGAAGGGTGTTAACTGGCCACTTTCCCTGAAAAGCTGCATCTGATGAAGCTTTTCCCTGAAAAGATGCATCTGATGAAGCAGATCTTTGCCCACAAAAGCTTATGCTCCAAAATATCTGTTAGTCTGTGAGGCGCCACAAGACTTTTTGTTGTTCTGGAAGCTGCAGACTAACACGGCTCCCTCTCTGTACTGAAGCAAGTTCTCTCTGGATGTTTGTGTGGCCCATTCCAGGACACGATCTGCTTCTGTGGTGGGGTGTCCTTGTTTGGTGAAGGCATTTTTGCGTGTTTATAAAGTGTGTATCTTGGACTCTCTCCTCAGAGCATGTTCTGTGCTATCTGAGAGCCTGGTTGTAGACAACAGATTTCATCTGTCTGGGGTGGTTTCTGATCTGGGGAGGCAAGCAGTCCTGTAGCACTTTAAAGACTAACCATTTTATTTATTAGGTGATGAGCTTTCGTGGGCAAGACTCTTACCCACCACAGCTTATTACCTAATAAATAAATGGGTCATTCTATAAGGTCCTACAGAACGGCTTGTTTCTGGGATGCTACAGACAAACACGCCTGAGCCATGAAAGTAGGCCTGGTGCTCCATGAGTTTCTTTGAATAGTTGTCTGTCTGGTACCAACATGGTTATAGTGGCTCTATCTGTCTGTCCATAGATCACCGAGTCATTTTTTAACCACACCACTCTAATCTCAGACAATTCACCGTTACCTCTTATTGTAGGCCCCATTTTCTGTGCATCACTAGGACGTTTTTCACTGTCCAGACACGGTCTCTTACAAAGTGATCTCTTGTCTGGTTCTCCGGAGCTACAAGGCCATTACCCCCCAGTCCCAGTGGCCAGGTCCCCCACTAACCTTCTGGAGGGAGGGACTGTCTTTTAGTTCAGTTTATACAGCACCTGGCGTACAACGTGGTCTGGGGCCATGACTAAGCGCTGCAATAATAAAATAATAAGACAAAAACATAAATCAGGAAACAAACAACTGGTTTTGAGTCTCCTGTGATGGGGGAAACTGTTACTTAATTCAGAGTTGGTAAGAGCTGCTCCAGCAGATTTTACAGCTTTGAAAGTCACTGCAGTGAAAGCCATTTGTCCGGCCTGGGCCACCTGCCCTGGGCTCCTGAGGCTGGGCTGTGGGCTGTACAGTTGTAGTGTAGACGTCTGAGCGCTGGCTCGCAGACCCTGCAAGGGGAGAGACCCATATCTCAGGCTCCAGCCTGAACCAAATGTCAACCCAAGGCCCCCATGAGCCCTAGTCAGCTGACCTCAGGCTGGGTGGGCCTGGATGTGGGTTTCTCATCGTGGTGTAGGCATATCCTCAGCTCCTGGGTTTCTGGCGCTGGGTTGTTACTAAGAAGCCACATGCAGCTCTCAAGTCTTCTGATGGAAGCCCAGGGCATCGTGCGGCAGATGGGGGAGTTGCTCTGTGTTCACAGCAATGGAAGCAAAAGCAGAACCTGCCCCAAGCTCTCGTGTTTAGCTGCCATGAGGCAGACCCCTGAGGTAGCACTGAGCGAGGTGCCGGGGGCCTTTGCTGAGCAGAGAGGGGCGCCCCTCCTCCCCCGCTCAGCTCTCCTCCGTTTCCCCGAAGCGACAGAGAAATTCCCACCTCAGGCTGCCAGGGTCCCGCTCCAGCTTCTGAGGATTGTGTGGAGGGCAGGAGAGAGGCCATGACCAGAGACTCCTGTGTCGGGCAGTATTCCTGCCTGGGCTGACCAGCTGTGGTCTGGGTCTCAGCCAGTCTGCATGGGCACATTAAAGAGCACGCTGACCTGTGGCTGACATGCCAACTCTGCAGTGCCTGCATGACACCGGCCCCTGCAGCTGGCACTACAGAGGTCAGTCCAGGCAGAGGGCTTGTTCACCTGTGGCTCATGGGGCCCCTTAAGCCTCCTGGGCTGGCTGGCTCATCAGTTTGTCGATTCCCAGGCTAGAAATGACCACTGTGATCAACTAATCTGACTGACTGGCCAAGGGCTCCTGGGGATTTGAACCCCCGACCCCCAGCATGAGCCAGCAGCCGATTTCAAATCAGCTCCTCTGCCCCTGGTCATAACACAGACCACAGAACTGCCTTGAAACAATTTGTGTAGCACCAGGGCGCATGTGCCTTATGTCTGGTCTCTGTCTGTCTGGCCTCCACCTCTAGCGCCAGGACAGTGTTAGGCCTTTCGCAGCTGGGCTGAAGAGACATGTTCCTCGTGCCAGGATTTTTCCCCACATTCTGCCCTCCTGAGAGGTCTCATAGAGAAACCGAAAGCTTCCCCTTTGTCAGCTGTGAGTCCCGTAGGGTGCTGTCAAGTCATCATGAACCCGCAGCCCCTTCCTCTTTCAGAAACAAAAAGAAACGAGATCCTCAGTGCTCAGAATGCTGCAGGCAGGAGGCAGGAATCTGCTATGGATTCCGTCTGGCATGCTGCAACTCAGACATAGGAGCCTGCCAGTCCTTTTGCAGCAAGATGGCATTGGTGGCAGCAGGTGGGCTGGTTAACAGGGGTTAGTCAAACTCCAGGTAGTTAGGCAGTGTGAGAAGAGACGTTTGCAGGAGGTTAGCGTGAGAGATGGACGATGCATAGGCTTCCGTAACTCAGCGTTTCTTAACTTCTGAGGCCTTGACTTTGCAACCTGAACGTTCTTTTACTGATGGTTCTGTAATGTCATTTCCTACTATTTTTCTTTAAATACAAACTGGAAAACCAGGAGCTCCGTCACATAAAACTGCATTAACCACCAACTGGGGTTCTCAGCGGGATGCAGGCCTTGGAGCTCAGGATGACTCTCCTAGATGTAATCCCCCACCCCCATTGCTCCAGCTCTAGACACCTCCTTAGAGATCCACTCTCTCCTACTTGAGCTACGGTGGGACTGGTAGCAACGTCTGGGCCAGCTGTTAGAGGCGGAGGAGAGACGTGCTTTGCCATTGGGTTTCAAGGTGGTTTAGCAACCAGAGAGAAATGGGGAGACTCAGGACTCCTGGGCTCCCGGTTCTGAAGTGAGTGGGGTTAAGTGGTTGGTGACCCTTCTTCTCATTCCCTCTCTCTTTCACCCTCATAGCAAAGCCCTCGATCCCTCATCACCTCCAGTCCTCCTCCCTACCCCAGCTCCTCCCACCGCCAGCTGGTCCGAGGGGCAGGTGCTCAGAGTATGGGCTGTGGGCATCAGTGTTCTGCGGCACAGGGTCCCCATGTGTCTGGCTTTCTGTGCGATCCTTTTGCGTGAAGGTTTTTTCTTGCTGGCACCTTTGGACGGGATGGGCACTGAAAACGCTTTCCCCACAGCTGGCAAAACGCCCTGCTCTGTCTTCACCACGACCATTGCGTAGTCCTCCTCATTCGTCTTGAGTCTAGCACCACAGTGGCCAGTGAGAGCAGCAATCATGGGGACTGTCCTGCTGAGCCCTGCCTGCTGGTGCATGTTTAGCCCAGCCACATGTAAGGTGGTGCAGAAATCACTGCCAAGCTCTAAGGCTTTACTTAGCATGCGCCCACCGAGATTTTAGCTTATAATTCAAATACATTTGTGCGTTTTTCTCCCGTGGCAACAGCGAAGCTCACACGCCGGACACCAGGGCAGTCTCCTGGGCAGATTTCAAGTCCTTGTTACAAAGTGTGGAGATGCGGGAGATTCTTAATGC
This sequence comes from Carettochelys insculpta, assembly GCF_033958435.1. Taxonomy (NCBI): domain Eukaryota; kingdom Metazoa; phylum Chordata; order Testudines; family Carettochelyidae; genus Carettochelys; species Carettochelys insculpta. The sequence continues at coordinate 2,635,579 of NC_134139.1, read as the reverse complement.
AGCCCTCGTAACGGTTTGGGTTTTTTTGTTTTTTTCGTTTTTTTTTTACTTGGGCAAGACAGCGCCTTGCCTCTCTGCACTGGTGAGCGGATGTAGCTTGAGCGTTCCACAAATCTCAGCCTGCGGCAGACTCCCAGGGGGGATATTTCAGCTTGAGCAGTTAAAGTTTGGCAAGTGATACAGGGCTGAACCTAAGGTTTTGTAATGGGATGGTTGGGAAGCTCTAACAAAAGGCAGCACTGCCAGCATAATCTAGACTGTAATATGTACCTTACTTGTCAGTGATTTTAAAATGGGAAGGAATCCTTCTCTGTCACAGGGAGTGGTGAAATGTTACCTGTCCCGCCATTACATGAACAGTTGTCTCTTTGCTAAGCTGCGCCAGGCTGTCCAGCCAGGCAAGTGTTGACTGATTCATACTTGTCAGTGCTTTATAATTAAATAGCTCATTAGTGCTAGCACCTTTCCTACAAGTGGCTGTACATAGGCTGCTCCAAGTGGACGTGTAAAATGACTAACTATAATTAGCACTGTGTTTTGCTGAACTGAGGGGAGGGGAGGGTTGTTTGAAGCTGGAACAGCATCAGTTTCACTTAGGGTGATGAATTTCCCCAGCCCCAAAGTGACTCATTAGAACAAAGAAGCACACAATCCAGCCCAGAACAGGACTTTGATTCTAAGCCATCACTTCATCTGTCAGCACCCTGCGCTGCAGACTGCGGGGAAGATGGTGCAGAGAGATAAGACGGTACTTTGTGGGGGAAAGAAAACAGAGAGAGCCAAAGCGTGCAAGTTTTGTTTTGGAAAACACAGGTGGCAAAAGTAAACAGAGACAGACTCTCCAGGGCTGTCTAGACAGCACGGGGCAATTGTACCAAATTGCTGGGAGCCCAGTTAACTTCCTTGAATGATACCTATTCATGAACTTCACGTCCACCACCAGCATGTATCTATTAGCTGGGCTTAAAAGAGAATACCCTGGTGGGGCCAGCATGGCAGCGACCTGTTCCCAACACTTCAGTGAAGGGTGAGTACTCAGGCAGATGAAAAAGGTGGTATCATCATTGGTATACAAACATGGCCTGTGATTAGCTTTCATCTCCTGCTTTCGCTGGGCACCAACCGAATTCCTGTAACGATGCCTGACTTGTATGTAAATGCCGACATTGTCACCGAGTTTACGTATTTGCTGTTAATGATTGTTGTGCATTGCTGGACACCTCTCAGCGTGAAACAAAGGGCTAATTGCTAGGGATGGAATTGGTGAGGGGTGGCAGCTGCAGAGCTGGGTGGGGAAAACTGCCCAAGACAAAAAGCCCTGGCAGAAAGGCCCAAGGTCATTCCTAGGCTGTGACCCTCGTAAAAGTACAGTGAGAGGCCAAAGAAGCCAGAAGCGGACCCCACTGATTGAAAGCATCCTGTTTTCCAGCTCTTCACACAAATGTCATCCTTTCTGTACAAACGTGTCTCTTGGAAATGAACCGCTGCGGACCCATGGCATCCTGGGGTTGTTGAAAGATATCAATGATAATGTGGAGGCAGCGGTGAGAACATACAGGGAGTTGGGAAGTTGGTTTAAAACAAGTAGAGGTACGAGACAAGGAGATCCGATATCGCCAAGTATCTTCATCACACATCTGGAGAGAGCGACGGACAAGATCAAAGAAGAGATAGAAGGGATATCTGTGCATGGGAAAAGAATTAACAACTTGAGGTTCGCGGATGATATAGTTATCATTGAGGAAGATGTGGAGAAGCTAGCGAAAACGGTGCAGGTGTTAAACGAAGAAGGGAAGCAGTGGACTGATTATGAACATCGATAAAAAAAAACATTGGTATTTGGAGATAACGAAATAGGAAGGAAGATCAGTGTCAATGGTATTGAAAATGTGGAGAAGTTCACATGTCTGGGGAGCAACATAATGTATGATCTAGACTGGAAGAAGGAAACAGCGACTAGAATAGCGAAAGCGAGAGCGAGTTTGAAGGCGATGGATAAGATCTGGAAAAGCAAAGCGATTAGCTTAAGAATGAATCTGGGTGTCTTGAAAACGTGTGTATTCAGCAGCATGTTGTACGGATGTGAGACATGGGTGATAATGAAAGATTCGAAAAGAAGAATATTGGCGTTCAAAAGGAGTTGTTATAGAAAGATTCTGAGAATAGGATGGATGTAGAAGGTCACCAATGAGGAATTATATAGGAAGATACAGCCGAAAGAGAACCTGCTGCAGAAGGTTATAAAACAGAAGCTACAACTATTTGGACATATTTGCAGAATGAACGACGAACGAAAAATCAAGACCCTGGTATTCGGCATAATGGATGGCTCGAATTGGAGAGGCAGACCCCACAGAGAATGGATAGATGATGTAGTAGATTGGTGTGGAGCTAGTCTACAGAAACTAAGCCACTCTGCACTGGACAGGAAAAGATGGAAGGAAATAGCGAGGGAGGCATCGGACACCAATGGGCGCTGAGCCCACGGTTATTGATGGTGATGATTATGATGATGATGATGGGCCTGTAGGAACATTCTGCATCATTCTGCATCTTACAGCCCGTAAGATGATGTTAGTACACGTCCCAAACCGCCTAGGCAAAGGCTGGAGATACCTGTCTCAGGCAGAGGCCCGGGTGTTTACCTCAGCTGATGTGGAAAGTAGAAAACAGGGTCCCGAGACAGTAGCAAACAGAACAACTGGCATTTTAGCAAACACAAGGGCGTGGCGGGGATAGAGTCTGGAGCAAAGGCACACAGCACTCCCACGCATCCACCTCTGAGGGATCCCTGGTGGAAGTTCCCTGGACTAGAAAAGAAAGGGTCCGAGAGCCCGAAGCTTGCACGTTCTCCTCACCTGAGCAGCCTGTAGCAACCCGAAATGGCCAGGTGTATTTTAATAGAACTTTGTATTCCTATGTATCTTGGTACCACCCTGTATTGCCCTGTATCTTTTTAATAGGTCACAGACTTTGTATGACTCTTCAGATTTGTTATGTTATGTACTACTTTCTACCTTCGAAATATCCTTTATATTTATATCCTTCCTTAGCTCTCATCCACTAACACTCCATCTCTACTTACACTACATTGATGATATCTTCATCATCTGGACCCATGAGAAGGAGACTCTGGAGGAATTCCACCAGGACTTCAACAACTTTCACCCCAACATCAACCTCAGCCTGGAACAGTCCACACAGGAGATCCACTTCCTGGACACCACGGTGCTAATACACGATGGCCACATCAATACCACCATGTACCGTAAACCCACTGACTGCTACGCCTACCTTCATGCCTCCAGCTTCCATCCCAGACACACCACACGATCCATTGTCTACAGCCAAGCACTAAGATATAACCGCATTTGCTCCAACCCCTCCGACAGAGACAAACACCTACAGGATCTCTACCAAGCATTCTTGAAACTGCAATACCCACCTGAGGAAGTGAAAAGACAGAGCCAGACGTGTGTCACGAAGCCTCTTACTACAGGACAAGCCCAAGAGAGAAACCAACAGAACACCACTAGCCATCACCTACAGTCCTCAGCTAAAACCTCTACAGCGCATCATCAGGGATTTACAACCCATCCTGGACAATGATCCCCCACTTTCACAGGCCTTGGGAGGCAGACCAGTCCTTGCCCACAGACAACCTGCCAACCTGAAGCAAATCCTAACCAGCAACTATACACCGCACCACAGTCACTCTAATGCAGGGACCCATCCATGCAACAACCCTCGTTGCCAGCAATGCCCACATATCTACACCAGCAACACCATTACAGGACCTAACCAGATCAGCCACACCATCGCGGGTTCATTCAGCTGCACGTCTACCAATATAATTTATGCCATCATGTGCCAGCAATGCCCCTCTGCTATATACATCGGACAAACTGGACAGTCTCTACGTAAAAGAATAAACGCACACAAATCAGATATCAGAAATGGCAATATACAAAAACCCGTAGGAGAGCACTTCAATCTCCCAGGCCACACAGTAGCAGACTTAAAAGTAGCTATCCTACAGCAAAGAAATTTCAGGACCAGACTCCAAAGAGAAATTTCTGAGCTACAATTCATCTGCAAATTCAATGCCCTCAGCTCAGGCTTAAACAAAGACTGTGAATGGCTGGCTAAATACAGAAGCAGCTTCCCCTCCCTTGGTGTTCACACCTCCAGATCAACTGCTGGTAGTAAGCCTCACCCTTGCTGACTGAGCTAACCTTGTTATCCCCACCCTTGCTCTGGCTTATTTACACCTGGCCCTGCAGATTTCCAAGACCAGCATCTGATGAAGTGAGTCTGTGCTCACGAAAGCACATGCTCAAAACTTTTCTGTTAGTCTATAAGGTGCCACAGGACCCTTCATTGCCTTTATATTGGTTATTTTATATTCATAAGACACTTTGTACCAGATTCCATATTGTGCCTAAAACTCCATTTTACTCTTGTGTGAGCCTGTAACACTTGTGCTCTCAGTGAGAATGGGTGTGCGTGAGAGCCACCTGGAAGTGTGAATGTGGGCGCTTAGAGAGTTACTCTCTGGAGCTGCCTGTCTGGACAACAAAGACTTGGGGGCTGAAGAACAATGAGAACTGGACTCCACAGCAGTGACCCACCCGGAGAGGAGGATAGGTGATGAGTCACAGTGAAACCTGGGCAGTGGGGAAGGATCAAATCCCTCTGCCATTGACTGGTGACTCATCGTGCCGGGGGCAGTGGGACAGAACCAGAACTGTGGACTAAGAGCTATAAAAGACGTGTGCCCCACTGCAGAGCTGGGCTCCTCTTCTCGGCTTGTCAACGTCAGAGCATTGATTCGGATCAACAGAACCTGGCTCCACACTCACATGTAATCCATCTGGCCAACGGATTAGAGTGAGCAACCTTGGGTAACTATAAGCAACCACAGGACGGGTGTGCGTGTGAGTGTGTGTGTGTGTGTGCGCGTGTGTATGTGTCTGAGTAAACTATATATGTGATATGCACATCATAGAAAGGTGCCGTATTCTCAATAAATGTGGCGTTCTTGCCTTGTCCCTCTAAATAGATCCCGTGTGCTTCTTAGAAGTATAACAAGCCCAAGCAGCCAGCACGTGGGGCCTCGGGGAGAAGTCGTTAACGGGGAGGGAGAGTGGGGGGTCAGGTGCCACCTCACAGTGGGTGGAGGAGTGGGCAGGGGAGAAACCAAAGCAGGCCTGGAACCACCACTTGCTCGGGCGGATCTCAGACTTACAAAGGGGGGCGCAGCTGGCGAGGCTGGGAACCGTTTCTACCCATCTCCCCGGCGTTGGCGTTCACTGAAAAGCCCTGTTTGCCTTTGCTAATGTCGAGTTTGGCTTGCAATCTGCCCCATCCAGTGCATGTGCGAGGCCCGGGTGGAGCAGCGCGCTGTCGGGTCCTGAGCACCGAGCCGGGGCGCGGGTCCTTTTCACACCTGCACCGCCTGGCAGAGAGCAGCATGTGTTTCTGGGTGATTTCGGGGGCTGGGGTCTGCCCAGAAGCAATGCCCCAGGCTGGCCAGAGCCAGACCGTGGCTGGTGAGTTGCTGGCAGGCTGCTGGACCCGGGCTGTGGCGCCACGCGCACTCAGGGTGGCCTGCGTGCTGGCAGGCTGGAGTGGCCCAGGCTGGAAGCTGCAGCCGCCAAGCACTGGGAGGCCCGCAGGCGGTGACAGACCCTCGCTGACCTGGTCTGCACCCCATGATGGGGCACTGTCTCTTTTCCTTTCGATGCAGGCTGGAGTCAGGGGCCAAGGGGTGCGACCATCCCCATGTGGGTCAGCCCGCCCCTTCCCCACTCTGCCCGCCCTGGACCCTGCCTGACCAGCCTGGCTGGGGATTGCCCAGGAGGGGCTGGGAGGCAGACGGCAGCAGCAACCACAAGGGATTGCGCCCTCACTGCCACCCTCCACCCCGCCCCTGCTGCAGAGCGCTCCGCCTCCCCCAGGCCCGCTGAGCCCGGCTGGCAAGGGAAAAGAGCAAGCTGGGATGAAGCACTGCTGGGTGAGTGCTGGGGGGCCGTGGGAGGCTGGGGAGCAATCCCCTGTGGCGACGGCTGCCACCACCACCTGGCCCCGGCCCCAGGTAATCCTCCCTCTCCTGTGCCCGGTGGGGGGCAGGGTTCAGGGCGAGCGGGGGATGTTTGGGCCACGCAAGGGACAGTGTTTGAGCTGAGGGTGCTTGCTGGGGCTTTGTGAGGTCGGGGGGTGGCAGGGAGTCCTTGGGCTGAACGGGGGTGGGGAGGGGCTGAACCAGGCTGGCTGGAGGACCAGGGTTGGGGGAGAAGGGCAGAGCCCGTTCTAAGGGTGGGGGGGCATCCACATTTGCACCCCCCCAAAATTCCTGTGTCTGGGCCGGCCGTGGCTGTGTGTGTTATAACGTTCCCCGTGCACTGCAGGTGTTCAGTGTCCGGGCCTGCCGTGGTTGTGTGTGTTATAACGTTCCCCGTGCAGTGCAGGTGTTCAGCCTCCGCTAGGGCCAGGCTCAGAGAGGCAGGCTCGGTGGTGGCCAGCCACACAGGGCGTTTAGGAGCTGCACTAGGCACACCGGTAGAGTCTGCCTACCCGTTCAAATCCGGCTACTGGGCGCCAGCGTCCCTTGCTGCACTAGCGCCTGGGGGAAGCTCCGCACGTGCTCAGTCCTGCAAGAGTCTGAGTGCGCTGCCTGGGGGCCGGGGCCGCTCTGCCACACCTGAGTTTTCCTTCCATTGCATCCAGCAGAAAGGGGCCTTTGGGAATAAGTCATGGGCGGGGGCAGGCGGGAGGGTGCCCAGGTGTGTCTCAGTGAGAACTTCATCCCAGTGGTGGTGTTCTTTGCATCATCCAGTTGTGCCATCTCACGCCTGCTTCCGGTCAGCAGCTCTGTGTAACTTAACTACAATTTGCAGTGGCCTCTTATCAAACCCTTGATCTTTAGAAGTCGTATTTCAGTGGCTGCCGGAGAACATTGTTCCAAACCACACCTGATGCTATCGGCTGTCTGCCAGGTGCTATTGGTGGTGAAATAAAAGTGCAGCCAGCAAGTGGGCTTGTAGTACCCTGCAAAGGCACTCAGCCCTGCCTGTGACCTGCAGGCCACTGTACAGCACTGGGAATGGCTCCGAGTGCAGGCACCCCGCAGCCAGGAGCATGCACCCCAGAGAGGCCAGGGGTGGGCTTTCATCTGCCCACATGCAAAGGCAGGACACAGGCAACTGAAACGGCAGGAAAATGGCTCCTGGGAGAGCTGACATCAAAGGAGAGAGGAGGAACCGCCCATGAGGGGCTCTGTCATCTTCCAGGGCTGTTTGGTAGCCCCTGGGCCTTAACAGTGTACTGTCCCCAGAGCCCTGTAAATGCAGGTGGTGTCCCCTGCCAAGCCATCCCCAGACTGATTCATTTCAGAGCCAGGAGGGCCTGTTAGGCTCAGCCAGTGCATACTCCCTTGTAAGCCAGGCCAGACCCTCACCCGGTGCGAGGAGAGCACCACGTGTCCTTGCTGAAGCTGAGAGATCTCCCCAGAAGTGAGCACTGCGGGCGGACGTGGTCTCCTCACCTCAGAAAAGATGCACTGGCGTTAGGAAAGGGTCAGAAGAGGGCGACTGAGATGATGAAGGGTTTGGAACGGGTCCCATATGAGGAGAGGCTGGAGAGACTGGGACTTTTCAGTCTGGAAAAGGGGTGACTGAGGGGCGATGTGATAGAGGTATATAAAATCATGAATGGTGTGGAGAAAGTGAACACAGAAAAGTTATTTACTTGTTCCCATAATCTAAGAACTAGAGGACACCAAATGAAATTAATGGGTAGCAGGTTCAAAACCAATAAAAAAAAAGTTTTTCTTCACACAGCGCACAGTCAACCTGTGGAACTCCTTGCCAGAGGACGCTGTGAAGGGCAGGACTCTAACAGAGTTCAAAAAAGAGCTCGATAAATATTTGGAGGTTAGGTCCATAGATGGCTATTAGCAAGGGGTAAGGTATGGTGCCGCTAGCCTTTTGTCAAAGGTGGGAGATGGATGGCAGGAGACAAATCGCTTGATCATTGTCTTTGGTTCACCTCCTCTGGGGCACCTGGCATTGGCTACTGTCGGCAGACAGGATACTGGGCTGCATGGACCTTTGCTCTGACCCAGTATGGCCGTTCTTATGTTCTTATGAGAGGGCAACCCCACACCTTTCGCTGTGCCACCAGCACGCGGGGGTGGGGGGTCTGTGTACCAGCTGAGCTGAGCTCATTGCTCTCCTGCAAGGCTGGCCAGCAACGGAGACCTTCCTGTGCTCCCCGACCCTGGCCCCAGCTGGGGCCCCAGCCAGTTCTTGACATAAATTCAGAGTCGCCATGGCCGGAGGGGCCCGCAGTGATCATCCAGCTGCCCTCCTGTATAGCGCAGAGTGGAGAACGCCCCCCAGAGCAGAGCTTTTGCAGAAATAGCTCCAGCTGTGATTAAAAACAGCCAGTGATGGTGAGTTTGCAGGAGCCTTGGGGAATTGTTCCAGCGGCCGTGTGCATTCACCGCTGAAAGGTGCATTTTATTTCTCATCTGAACAGGGCTAGTTTGCTCCTCCAGCCGCTGACTGGGGCTAGACTTTCCTCTGCTAGGCTGAATGCTTGTGCCCCACGCAGACGCACCAGCCTGTGATGAAGTCCTCCCTTCAGTGGCTCTTGGTGAAGCTCGCTGGTTTGCGTTCCTCGAGCTTACCACCCTCGGGGACATCTGCACAGACAGCGCCCGAGCGGCATAGCAGCAAACCTTCAACACAGGCACTGCGTACGTTGCTTGGAGGCTTCGCCCTGGGCAGGGGGCAGCTGCCTCCCAAAGAGGCGGTAATGTGGCCGACAGGAGAATTCTTCTGCTCCCCTCGCTCTGGCTGCACCGTGGTTATGTTGCCATAGTGACGCCTCCTGTGGTGTGGATTCCCTCCCCCCCGCCCCCCCCGAGAGCTGGAGCTGCCCCCAAGCCAGTCGTAGCGCACAGCAGGCCTAGGCCACGTCCCCCCCATTCTCATGGCTTGGCTCCGAACCCGCTCCGACTCAGCGGCTGAGTCGTGGGCACCAGTGCTGGACGCAGCATTCCAGCAGTGGCTGCACTGGTCGCAAATACGGAGGCAAAATAGCCTCCACTCGTGTGCAGAAGCCCCTGCTCAGGTGTCCTTGGGGCACAGCATCCCGGACCCCTCCGCCAGCCCTTCCGTTCCGCCTGGCCTTGGCAAGGGGGATTTTTCCAGAGGTGGGACTTTGCACAGTGCAAGCCAGCTGGAAGTTGGCACTACAGCCACCTGAGGAGTCCTGTGGTCTCGTGCAGAGGTGGGGTTCTGGGGCCAGGCCACGACCAGTGCGTCTCTGTATGCCGGCAATGTCCAGCTGGCCGAACGGCCCTTGGGGAGCTTTTGCAGCGGGTGCACTTTGGAGCGGGTCGGAGCTGCCTTTAAGCTGTGCTGTAGGCGGGGACTGACCCCTGCCGAAGCCCAGGAATAGATCTCCCCGAAAGTGAGACTCTACCCTCCGCTCGGCCTAACAGAGATGACGGGGGAGGTGTAGCCATAGCCATGCACATGGCCACCAAGGAAGGATCCTCACAGGAGGGCAGAGTTGACTTGGAGGATCCGTGAATGGTGGCAGAAAGAGCAGGCGGCTGCGGCATAGACCTCTGCAGGGCAGGCGTTGAGGCGGAGTCCCTGCATTGATTAACCTACTGGGACTATTGCAGGGATGGCTACACCAGTGCAGTAGCTCAGGGCAGATGGCCCAAGTGCTTAGGGAAAAGCTGTGCCCAGCTGGGAATAAATGGAAGCCTGCTCTTTAGGAGTGGGCCGTCGGGCATTTCTTCCCTGGTGTTGCCAGACTGCAGGTGATGAACTCCGGCTGTTGATTAGATGTAAATTGTGGTGTTCTCAGGGTTGCCTCTGCCTGTTTGCACTGGTGCTGAGTGGTCGGGTTTTGTCGTAACTCTCTGGCTGTGTTAGTAAACCCTGTCTCAGCAAAGCACTGAGACAATCTTTCTGCTCCCCACCCCCATTTGTTCGGGATTCCCTGCCTTGGGTAGCATAGCCAAGTCTGAGTTTCAGGGGCCAGGCTCAAACTTAGCTGCTGCAAAGAGGAAACATCTTGGTAAGTATCTTTAGGAAACTCCCTTCATGTGGAATAACATTTACCAACCCCTTGCCTTCCCCCGCTGGCGAGAAATCTCCAGGCCCAGCTCCCATTGCAGTGAAAACCTTCTCTCCTACTCTACATAATTTTGTATCATCTGCAAACTTTGCTGTCATGCTGCTTTCTCCACCTCCCACTCCCCACTGCCCCACACGTGCTTTCCCAATCATCAATAATCCTACTAAACAGCCCAGGAGCTCGTCGGGAGCTGGGAGCCCCCATTGTGTACCTTTGGCCATGCCGAAGCAGAAGCTGGGGGCCAGATGCAGGCCTCACCGGCTGGCAGTTCCATCGCTGGGTTTTGCAGGAGGTCTGACAAGACGATCACGGTGAATTTATGTGCTGAGAGGAGAACGGGTGATTGGGGTTAAAGCTGAGGAGGACAATGCACATACCAGAAAAGGTATAATGGAAATATTTGTAGCAATAAATCCTTCACATTCCAAACAAAGTGGTGACCCCCAAAGGATTTACCCATCCTAAGAGCAGTTTCTTCCGACGCTGGCACTCGGTTTTAGTGCAGCACACTAGCCCCCTTGGCCCAAGTGGCGGCGTTGCTCCTGGACACAGGCTCAGGCTATTGGGAAAAGAGCCAAGAAATGCATAAATTACCTCGCTACTAATAACCCTCCCAATTGCTGCAACAGGCATTCCCACCAGCCCCTCCCCACCGCCCCCAACCCCACAGGGACGTCTAGCTCACTCCCCATGTACCATACAGCTCCTGCACCGAGTCACTCAACTGGGGAGCCCCACTTCCAAACAAAGCCCTTGGCACCCATCCCGCCAAGGCGGCTCAAGAGGAGCATTTACTGGGCCCTGTCCAACATCCACACCAGTCAGTGGAAGTTTCCCATTGAAACTTGGATGAACTTTGGCTGTGGCCAGAGGCGCTAAAATACTGTGTGAGAAACCCTTCCCCCACTGACATCAGCCTCCAAACCCAGGCACGCCGCCCATGCGGGGGCCGTCGCACTCTTTGTCCCCCTCTAGTGGTCAGAGGATGGTGGCATATGAGGCTGCTACTGTCTTCAGGCTCCCAGAGCAGTTCCTTTTGCTCGGGTAAAGCAGGCTGCTCCGCTCTTAGCTGGACGGGTCGGTCCTGTGGTCTGGCCCCATACGTCTGACCTGTCTGCACGTGCTGCTGCTGCTGCTGCTGCTGCCTGGGCAGATGCTGAAATTACTGAAGCAACCAGGTGCCTTTGAAAACGAGCCTTATTTTTTCCTCCCTCTTTGCTGCTGTCTTCCTGGCGGGTGTTTGGACTGTGCTGGGAAGGAAGTGGGCAAGATCGGAACGCCTTGTCCCAGGGCCGGTTTGTCTCGATGCCCGGGAGCTCCCGGACGGACCGGGGAGAGTCCCGCACGCCTTTTCCAAGGCCATAGAGGCCTCTCTGCTGTTGTGGGCGGCTAGCTTGTTTTCACACTTCTCAACGGAGCGGGAAGAGCTTTGCCGGCGCGCAGTGAACCTGCAGAGAGGGAAATGCAACACAATGGTAGCCTGGGCGCTCGGCTTACACACAATGGGCCAGCAGAAATGTGACACAGGTCACTGGCTGGGGACTGTTTATCCGGGCGCCCGCAGGCGTTCAGAGGCAGGAAGGGGAGGGGCTTTCCCCCTTTGTTTTTGAGGAAAACAAAACACAGAGAGGTGGTTTTTGTTTGTTTGCTTCCCCTAGTCCCAGCTGCAGCTAGAGACACAGCTTGGCTTCTCGGGGAAATTAACAAGGCAGCCGCCTTCTCTTTCCTGCGTGCTGCAGACTCCGGCCGCTCTCAACCCGCCTGCTGGTTATGAGTGTTTCTGCGGCGGCGGCGGTGGTGCTGCACAGCTATTTTGGGATCCCAAATCGCCAAACCCCCAACAGCCTATTTTGAATGAACTCGCAATAGGATGTGCAAGTTGTGTGTCTTATGTCCAAGGTTCGGGCACAGGGTAAACGTAGCCTGTGCGTCTTCCCTCAGATGCGAGGGGCCCGGTTACTGCCTTGCGTACCTAGGAAGCAAGAGGGAGACGGATACGCTCAGGGCAGCGTAGCTTCCGGGTTACAGGCGGACGATATCAAAGGGCCGTCGATGACCTGGGATCGGGGTATTGCACTGGGCCCCTCTGCGCTGAGGCAGCTCAGCCTCTGCTCTAATACTGGCAAGGACTCAGCCCGTCTCCCAGCTGTCTTTCGTTACTGTCAGCCGCGTCTGTAGCCCCCTTAGTTGTGTGACTGGGGGGCTGTGTTGGGATCTTACTTCCAGCACTGAGTAAGCAGTGGCTACCCCTTGGGAATTGCCATGGCTCAGCCACCTCCCCCAGGGCCACTACACTCCTGGGACAGGAGGAGCCACATGCTGTTAGCTGAGCACCTACAATTCCATTGTGCCCCGGCGTACGGGCGTGCGGTGAGGAGCGGGGTACAAAGAGCTCCTTTGCTTTGCACAGCTGGTGGGTGGCAAGGCTCCGGGGCGTTCCCGCTATCACAGGGCAGGAACATGCACTGCTGGAAGGCATTAGCCTCCCGCCTGGCCTGTTCCCTTCCCCTGGCCGTAAGCGCTCCGTGGGGCTATGGCCCCTCTGCACAGGCTGGGAGTTCCCTGTGCCCTGACAGTCATGGGGTGGCAAAGACCGGGCAGGGTCATTCAAGTCCCCTCTTGCCTTGGCAGGAGCCGGCTGCCAACGGGTGCAGAGTTCAGCCCACTGGAAGGGGTGAGCGTCAGCAGCTCGGCCCCTGCTGTGAACATCGGCTCTGGTGACCTAGTCTGCGTCCCCGGAGACCAGCTCGTGGGCCTCAGGGAGCGAGGACATGGGCCTCGCAGCCCAGCCTGGCTTATTGGCCAGATGAGAATGGGGAGCAGTGACCAGGCTTGGGCCAGCCTGGCCTATGCAACAGAGGTGGCATCACATGAGGGTCTGCTGTCCCCATGGGCCCAATGAGAAACATGGGCCCTGGCTCACCCAGCTGCCAGGTCAGGGGACAATCAGCACAGGGAGCCCTCAGCGGGGACAGGCAGTGAGGCTCTGTCGAGTTCCAGCACCGCCTCCGCTCACGTGAGCCCAGAGCCCTGTCCAAACGGAGCTGTTGCTACCCTTCAAGCCTGGCGTCCCTGGCACGTCCGCAGCAGGCCCCTGCTCAGCTAGCCAGCCCTGTCCTCGGTGTGCTCTTTGCACTCCACAGCCAGTCACCAGCTTCCCTCCTGGCAGAGGCAGCAAGCAGGGCCATGACCCGCATCCTCCGAAGAGACGAGGCCATGGTGCTGCAGAGGCTCAGGGTGTGGGAAAAGTTCATTTAGGAGCCCAGCCGGGGCCTAGAGGGAGAGGTGAAGGCAAGTGAAGGAGACATGAACACCAGGGACATGGGGGAAAGCGAGGAGACCATAAGGAAAGGTGGGAGGGGAGAGAGGCAGCCTGGCAGGAGGATGAGGAAACACAACGGAGTACAGGACAGGTTCTGGTGGCGCAATCCCAGCTTGGCTGGTGAATTGTTGAGCCTTGGTCGTCTTCTCTCCAGTCACTGCAACCTGTGTGTGCCAATGGCCCCCGGTGCCTTGCCCTGGGGCGTGGGGACCGGCTGCCCATGCAGCTTCACTCCGAGGACGCAGGGCGCTGTGGACGCTGTCCCCCCGCTGGGCAGGGGGTGTGACTCAGGTCTCCAGGGAGCGAGCGCGTGAGAGGCAGGTTCCAAACCTCCCACTGCGTCTGTGAGCTGGGGCGACCCGAGGCAGGTGGAAGTCGCAGCAGACCAAGGCGTGGAGTGGGCTCTGCTGGGACGGAGCCGAGGCGAGAGCCGGCAGAGAGACGTGCAGTGGGGGACGAGAAGAAGGCATCCACCCTGTATCTCTCCGGTCCCCATTACCATGGTACCAGGCGCCTCCCAATCCTCAATGTCTTCATCCTGCCAGCTCCCTGGAGACAGGGACATGCTGTGGTCCCTGTTACACCCTCTGCGACCTGGGGCTCGGCAAGCCTGGCCCAAGGGCTCTGAGGACACCTGTGGTGAGTGGGTGCTACCTGCTGGCCTGTCCACCGTCTCCACCACGCGGCCCAGGAGAAGAGCAGCCACAGAGCTGGCTCTGCCTGGGAACAGCAGCTGCCCAGCGACACCCTGGCAACGAGGACCTTCCTGTGCAGGCCTCAGGCCTCCGCTGCTGGGGAGACAGGGATTTTGTCCCAGTGAAAATCTTTGACCAAAAAGAAAATCTCGTTTGGCCAACATTTTCCTCTCGCTTTTTCCACCTTTCGGCAACGGAACGGTGGGATCTCTTCGGGGCTCGACAGCCGGCAGATGGCGGTGAGGCTGCCGCAGAGGCCTCCTCAGGGAAGCTTCCATTGCCCTCGCCTGCACACTGGCGCTCATCTCCCCTGCTTCCAGAGGGCTGCTGCGGGGCTCCCTCTCTGAGACAGGCTGGGCTGGGACGTGCAGCCTCCAGAACTTGGCACCCTGTGCTCTGAGCCCCACAGAGGCTTGGCTCCCTTGTGGGATGCCCTGACTGTCACCGGGCCCATGTGAGCAGGTGGAGAGTGAGGTTGTGTCTGGCTGCCAACTGACCTGTTGGGCTGCCCACACCAGCACCATCTCCCTGTTCACAAGGCTTGTGCTGACCTTGGCATGGTCCCTCCCACTTGTCGGCCGAGACGCCTGCTGCTCAAGGAGAGCCCTCCACGAAGAGGCCCTGGAGTTCCGCTTCTCTAGAGCTAAGAGGTGAAATCCCCGGCCTCACTGAACGCAACAGCAAAATCCCCATTGCCTGGCATGGGGACGGGGTTTCCTCCATCATCCTGCAGGGCTTCTGCCCGCCTGCCCCCCGTCCTGCCTCTGCTCAGAGTCTGAAGAGTGTCTCTTTTGGAGACTTTCTCCAGCCTGCCTGGCCCCAAGGGGAGTGCCTTTTGGCTACCCTTGTGCGGAGTCACGCTGAACTGGCTTTGGCCAGTGGGAGATGTGCTCCCCACACCCACAGCTGCGGTGTTGTGGTGGTATTCAGGGGTGGGGTGTTGCTCAGCTGGAGGTATTCCAGTGCTGTCAGTGCTCAGGATTTGCTCCTTCGTGTCTGGGATTTTGCATTAAGTCCCAGCTCCTGGAGTCAGGTGATGGCACCAGGATCTAGGCTTTTGTTTAAAAGGAAGGTAATCCTGGTCTGGTGGTTGTGAAGATAAGCCTGTACACATAGCCCAGGGGAACCTGAACATCTGAGCTCTAGAAGGCGTAGGAAACAATCCCTCCCCCATTCGTTAAATCTCAGGGTTTCAAGCCAAAGTCGTGCTTTTGAGAGCACCGTTTGGGACGTCTGAATGTGGGGCTGGCAACACTGAATCACATGCTAAGAGGTTCGTTAGGAAGCCAGGGTGTGCTCAGTAATTCACCCTTTTTTGGCTCCTGCAACTCCCGCAGGATGTGGGAAACGTACCTCTTGTCTCACCTCTGGGGCTCAACAACACTGCAAGTGGAAGCCCTGCGTCTGCCATCCTCTGGGCATGTGCCCGCAGATCGGGCCCACCTCCGTGCTTGGTGCTGGGCTGGGTTTGGTTTTGGGCACTTGGTTTTTCTCATCATTGCAGTATTTCACAGGGACGGTTTTGCAATGAAATGGCAGCAGTGCCGTCCTTTCAGAGAGCTGACGCGCCCCTTGCGTTCACATGATCCTTCTCTTGAAAATCCACGGCTTTGAAACCAGCAGGATGGAGCCGGGGAGAGACGAGCTGGCATGCCTGGGGAGTCCTCCTCTAGGCCCTGGGTGTCGCACGTCTTGGCAAAAGCAAATCGGACACAAGCGGGCCAGCTTACCCCAGGTCACAGCTTCTTCACTGGAGTGCCCTTCAGCAAGGAGGAGGTGTGTGGCAGCAGCTGGCAGAGTTTACCTCTGACGAGGGGCTGCTTCATCTGCAGCAAGGGAGATTCAGGGTAGCTGTTGGGAGAAAGTTGCTTTGCAATTCTCAGGAGAGCTAAGCTCTGGGATTGGCTTCCAAGAGAGATTGTGGAATCCCTGTCTTGGGAAGGTTTTAAGAGCTGCCTGGCCAAGCACGTGGCGGGGCCGGTCGGGGTTCACTTGGTTCTGCCGCAGCTCTGGAGGCTAGATGAGCACTCATGGTCCCTTCCTGGATCCTTGGCCTCTTGAGACCTTCCTGCGATCTGAAAGAGTTGCTCAGTGTCCTCCCAGAAAGGGCCAGCACCTCCCTCCCACTGCAGCTGGATCCCCGACATCTGCGCCCCAGCTGGAGTCTGGCTTGGCACAGGCCAGACCGAGCTGCTGGCTTTGCTGTGCAGTGTTTGGCCCTGGAGTTCTTTCTCAAGTCCCCGCTCCTGGAATCAGGGGATTGCCTGAGACTCCCTGCGTCCGCGGTTATTGGGAGGAGAGTGGTGGCAGCACAGAAGGGCCATAGTGCAGCAAAGAGCACGCCTGCACTACCGCTCACAAGACTTGTGGCGCCAGAGAGCTCCCCACGGTGCCCCGTCCAGCCAGCCGGGGATGCACTGCACAGTACCATGGCCACATGGCCCCAGGCAAACGGAGTCCCAGCTGTCCTCGCTTTCTGGCCCCCCTCTACCCGCTGGCAGCGGCTCCACAGACACGGCTGGGAGGGAAGGAGAAGGGGGTGAGGGGTGTGCAAAGGTGGGTGACGTATTCGTTCACACTGCCTTGGCCGTTCACAGTTTGTTTGTCATTGCAGGGCTGGGTTGTTACCGTTGTTCTGATGTTGGGATGGCTGTGGCCTGCCTGACCAGGCTTAATACTGGGTGACATCAGCGTGGACTTTACAGCAAGGGCTCGACATTTACGAGTGCGACATTCGCAAATGCCGCTGCCTGGGGCTCTGTGGCCCCGCCTTGGTGAAAATCAACATCCTCGAGGGTTCTGACCCCGGAGAGACCCGACTGCGCTTGCTCGCCAGTGGGCTTGCTTCGGAGGGTCACCACCAGGCAGTGCTGTCACCCAGGGACTTAAAATGCCGTGGACAGAGCGGCGCCAGCGATTTTAAACCTCCTCAGGGAGGACGCACAAGCCCAGGCACACAGCTGCTGTGCCCAAGGGCTCCAGTCCCCCTGGCACTGGGATTGCACTGTGGGGCAGGCATCCCTAAAGGCTTCGACCTTGCACATGCCTGCTTGATTTGGCTCATGCGATTCATCTTGTTTAAGTCAAAGGGAGCCCTTGAATGCTCCCAAGGAAGTCTCTGAGCCAATGGCTTCAAGATCAGGGCCAGAGACGGCCTCGGCTCCCCCATTTCACCACCGAGCCATCGCAAAAAAGGCTGTTTTTAAGCTCAGGCCCATGTGGCTGTGAGACAACACAGCAGCTAATAAAGCACAGCATACGAGAGACCCTCTCCGTGCAGTGAACTCGGCTCCGGGCCTGGACACAGAGTCAGTCACGTGCTCTGGAACGTGCACAACGACTCCCTGCGATGGCGTGCAGAGCCTGCAGATCAGAGCTGGGCTCGGGGCGTAGAACAGGAAGGTGCTTCGCCAGGACACGAGGACAGCACTGGGCCATGGGTTGGACCCATTCTGGAGAGACCCCTTCCTTGCAGAAGGCTGGTTTCACTTCCAAGAGCAGAGCCGTTTGCTGCACCTGGAGCCGTGCGGCTGGGAGCGATGAGAAGGGAGCGGAGCGGCTGCTTTGGGCATCTGGAGGAGGAACGCTGCCAGAGCTGGGAGCTGCTGACTCAGCAGAGCCCGAGGAGGACTAGTGAAATTCAATCACCCTCTGTTTTCTCCAGCACACGGCAGCTGCTCAGAAGAGCAACCCGCTTATCGGCCTGCCCACGCCTGGGAGCTCCAGAGCGCCCCACGGAGGGGCTCAGTCCTCTTCCGTCTGAGCAGGTTTCTTGCAGCCTCGTCCCACTCTGAGCTGGTCAGTGCAAACTGCTTTTGATTCCTGACGGCTGGGATCATTGACCTGTACAGCTCCTGAGCTTATTTTTTCAGTACATCTCCTGCTACCTCCCCACTCAGTGAGGAACCCCAAGAGGCTCTGGAAGAGCACTAACTGTGCTTTTCCGGCGTCACAGACGCTGCCACCGGTTAGAAGGCGAAGTCTTCCTGGTGGTCGCTTGATAACGAGTAGGACGCCTTCTTGTCACCCTCCTGTTTGTGAGCCCGCCGATGGCTGACCAGCCCGATTCTAGAGCTGTAGATGTTATCAGAGAAGGGACCGGTGTTGGTAGCTGGTGGAAGGGTGTGGAGCAGGTTTTGATTCTCTTTTCTCCTTCTCCGCCTCTCCTCGTCTGCACTGCGGCGGGACCTCTCAAATTGTGCCACCCCCTCCCGGGGACGTAACTCCAAACTCGGTATGACCATGACTATTACGACGCCGTAGCCGTCAAATGAGGAAAGCCACACGTGCTCAGACTCCCCCATTGTTGACGCACAAGACGTGGTCCTGAGCGAGCTCCTGGCATGCAGCGTTTCGAGGAGATGAGCGAGCGTGTTGCTGCTGCGGAGCAGGAAAGCTGGTCTGGCAGGGTTAACTCATTCTGCTTGCTCTCTACCGGGTAGGACTGTCAAGTCACTGCAGAATCGATGAGGTCATCTGGGTAGTTTCAGGTCAGGGCCATACTGTGAGCTCGGTTTGTTTTGTGGGTTCTGCCAAGGGAAGTCAGAGATTTTTCTCTTTTCATTTATCTAGTTACCTAGAATAAGGGGTTTCGCCTGCTCTGGTTAACACTTTCAGTTCACTCAGCTAATTGCAAAACTAATTCCAAGCCATTCAGAGCCTTGCAATTCGCAGTGCCTCTGTGGTCCTCAAATGACTGCTCAGCAGTCTGCCTCCTGACTGGGTGCCATGGAGGTGTGTGGTTATTGTTCTCTGCCCTGCAGTCTTCCAGCCCCCAGTAGCACCACAGAGCAGCTCCTACTGTTAGAGCTTGCTGCATTTTTCTACTGATGCTATATATAGTGCATGGAAACTTTCTAAGTTTTCTTCTGATATATTCATGGCTGGAGCTGGGTGAAATTGGTAAAACATTTGCACAAATTCATTTGAAATTATGCATCAGTTTACTTCATGCATAAATCTACTTCTAGCTCAGCCTTTCTTGTGTGTGCCATTTCCTGTACCAGCACTGTGGTAGCCAGGGGTTGGGCAAATTAACCGTGTTGAGAGAAAACAGGGGAGGTGGCAATCTACAAAACAGTTCTACATGCTCCCTGGGTCAGAAGCAGCCAGACACCTGGATTGCCACGGGCCAGGGACACCATTGTTCCTGGGGGGAGGGTTGGAAGAGTTAATTTTAATTCCTACCCTATGTGATGTTGAGCGTAGTGTTACTTCCCCTTCCAACCAGCTATGACTAATGGGTGTATTTCTTGAACTACAATATCTTGCTGTTTACAGCTTTTCCCGTCACTGAGGCTTCACTGGCTGCCTGTCGCTACCAGCGTGAATGCATCTCTTTCCATGAGGTAGCTCCTTTAGGCTTGTTTCATACCTCTGCCATGTCCATTTCTGAGGGCGTTCTGCAGAGGGCAGGGTTGAGGTTGCTCTCTGGGACTTGGGAGCCCGTGGAGGAGCAGAGCTGACTTGCTAGAGGGCTGGAGAGGAGGCTTCCGGGCTGGTGGACGTGTGAGAAGATGCGCCGTCAGGTGACTGTACACTGAGTGGGGCAGTCTGGTTTTCACCAAGTGGAGGGGAATTTTCTTCTTCGAGTTTCCTCTTTCTTTAGCGTTAGATGAAAACACAGGCTGGAATGTTTGAGGAAGACTCGTGTCACGTGAATGCGATCAGCTGACGTGCCACAATGAGCGGTCGCCCCGTTTGCCTCAGAGAGACTGCCCCTCGTTTGCCATTTCCCAAGGAAGTGAGATGGCCACTAGTAAAGATGGCCGCTCTCTCCTAATGGTCCCAAGGCACTAAAGCCACAGGCCGCCCTCACTTAAAATGGCCACCTTTGGGGTACAGCTTTTGCAAGTGGAACTGAGACGGCCCATAGAAATTGGTGTCTGTCGTCCATCGTCTGCAGCAGGTCTGGAGCCAGACAGCCTTCAGGAGCAGTGGCCACCCTCCCTGTGCTCGAGAGCTAAGGAAGGGGGCAGTGAATCTGGAGGAGGCCGGATTAAACACGGGGAGAGAGGAATATAGGCACGGTCCTTGTTTCCATCCCTGCCTGGAGTCCCAGCAGCGCTGCGCACCCGCCAAAGGGCCAGGCCCGTGTTTGTGGAGCTGCCATTCCCTCACTGCCAGGCTGTGTGCGCTGCCATGGAGGGGGCACGTTCTTTTCCACATCGATAACGTTACAGCCCCTCGCTGGGGTCCTTCGAGCCCAGCGTCCCAGAGGGAGGCCATGTGCCTAGCCCTGAGGCTGGAGAGCCCCCTGCGCCCTGCTGCGGAGATAACCACACGGCTAACCCGGGGCCGTCTGTCCGAGAGCCGGAGAGGTTTGAGCCGCACGTGCTGTGCAATGCTCTAGCTGGCGCTGGCTGAAGTCAAGAGAAAGACACAGCAGGGCCCCGCTGAGGGGAGTTTCCGCCATGCTTCCCACAACAGGGACTGGAAAACTGCCATTGATTTCAGCAGGAGCGGGGTCTGGCGATGCTGGGTGCCTCTGCCAGCCCCATCGCACTGGTGTTGAGAAAGTGCCTGATGCGATATAGCCCAGCATCTGCACCGTCCCCCTCGCCAGCAGCAGCAGTGATCGTTGGTCATTCTGATGACGATTAATTATCAAATAATCTGCGTTGTTGTTAATTTGAGGGGGCTCTAGGTGTGTCCCACATGCTGCAAGATTATTGTTTGGGAGCTACATTTTCAGAGCACTGATGTTCTGTCTTCCAAAGCAGCTAAAGGGATTTAGGCACCTACCAAAGAGCCAACAGCCACCCCAGGCCCCGCTGGAAGGTGGGAGGGGGGCCCAGCTCCACGCCCCTGGAAGGGGCTGATCCCCAAGCCAAAGGGGTGGGGCAGGGACAGTGCCACGCAGACCACACTTCTGCCCTCCCCAACTCCCACTCCCGCAGCGGCGCTGCTGTGGCCCAGAAATCCGTCAGTCGCCACTGCCAAAGTAGCAGCAGGGGTGGCAGCTGGAGTGCTGGGCCCCTGGGAAAACCGGGCCTGGGGGCAAGTGCCCCCTTCCCCCACCACCATTGGCTGGCCTGGACACCTAGAGGAGTTTGCAAAAGAACCGAAGCCGGAGAGGCCCCTGCCTCCCCGAGGTAAACACCCACCCTGCCTAGGTGCCGCCGCTCGCCAACTCGGCGTCTAACCTCGGTGTCAGGGGCCTGAGTACCAATCAAAAACCTGACTCTCGGAAGGCTAGATCAAGGTAATGGTACTTCGGCGCCTAAGCCAGGGCAGCGCTGTTAAAATGTCGCCCTTCTGCTGGTGTTCTAATAGAAACAAACTAAGGTGTAAAAAAAGCGATTGAACAAGGGACTTCACAAACCAGCCCTGTAGGCCAGCAGGCAGAAGCGGGTCGGCAAGAAAAGCTGGTGCTGGAGGTACCTTGAAGCAGAGCGGCGGCAGCACAGAAAGGGAAAGACGTGATTTACCCAAAATGGGTTGCGAGCACAGGACGGGGCAATAGCTGGAGAAGCAGCATTTATTCCGCTAGGTGCGACGGGGGGTCTGCTACTGGCTCAGTGCGCAGTTAAAACCAGGAAACAAAGGATCGGAGCAAACAGTTTTCAGAATGAAAGCAGGTGAATACCGGTGGCCCCCCCCCCCAGGGTCTGCAGTGGGACCAGGGCTGCTCAACGTACATTCACGCGAGCAGAAAAAAATTGCAGCTGAGGCAAAATTACTCAAGACAGTTAAATCTAAAGCTGCCAGTGAAGCGTTACAACAGCCCTCACAAAACCAGGTGAGCGACTTGTCTTTGCCATTTTGTTGCCCAGAGTTGATAAATGCGGAGTAATGCCCATTGCAAAGTGCAGCCCCAGCTGTACAAACAAATGGACGGGCTCTACGCTAGCTGCCACCACGCACGGAAACGCTCCGGCCGTCCCTGCAGGCCTGTCCCTGAGAACAGCCATTCAGTGTGCAGGGGCTGTCAACACCTGCGAGACTGTTGGGCACCACTAGGCAAGGGGTAGGTAAGACACGACACACCCTAAAGCCGCACTGTAACTCCAGGGCATGTGCACACCTTGAATAGCGGGTGCAGACCTGTCCTGCCAGCTCAGAAAGGATTGATTAGACGTGGACAAGGTGCAGAGAACAGCAGCAAGCGTGACTAGGGCTCAGCCCAGCTTCCCCTGGGGAGCGAGGCAGAGGTGTGGGACAATTCAGGCTGGCAAAGCGAGAGCCCTGGCAGAGGTCCAGGAAGTCATGACGTGTGTGCAGCAAGTACACAAGGAAGGGCTGTTTACTCCTTCTCAGACCCTGAGGAACTAGGGTCACCCACTGAACTCAACAGGCAGCAGGTTTACACCCAGCAGCAGCAAGTACTTCTCCATACGGCGTGCAGCCTGCCGCTGGCACTAGCTGCTGAGGGAAGGTGCGAAGGCCAGAATTGTAATTTTTTGTATCTTTTAAAAAAGAGAACTAGCTCAATGCCTGGAGGGCCGCTCCCGCGAGGGCTGTTAGCCAGGCCAGGCAGGGCCTCAGCCCCATGCCCTGGTGTCCCTCACTGCTCCCTGCCAGGGGCTGGGCCTGGCTGACAGGCCTGGCTCACTCGGCGGCACGTGGCAGAAGACAGGGCACTGGGTACGTAGCCCATTGGGCTGACCAGCACAGCCGGCCTTGTGTGTAAGGGGCTGGCTGGTTGCTACGGCCGCATGCGGTTCAGGCAGACGTGTGTTGAGGCAGACACAGGAACGCTCCTGAGGGCAGAATATCAGAACAGCGCTTGGTAACCGACTGTAAAGGGTGGCTCAGGTCAGCCAGGTCAGATGCCGCTTGCAGGAGGCCATGTCCTTCCTGTGGCAGAGTAGAACGGGTTCGGCCCGCGGCTGGAGAGTAGCGCTACATGGCACAGCATGGCGAACCCTGGAGCTGGGGCAAGGCCAGTGGGGGACCGTTAGAAAGCCCCAGGGAGAGGCAGATGGTGGAAGGGGTTAACAGCGAGGCAGAGCTGGGCTGGGCTGGGCAGGGCAAGCTTAGAACCAGAAACAAGGAGGTATGTTTGGTGATCCAGTTTGAATCAATTCAAGGGGCCAGGGCTGCTACCCAGAGGGTGATGGGGCAGGCGGTTGCAGTTGCTGGAATAAGAGAGCTGGGAGGTAGCACTGGGGAAGGGGGAACAGCCGCTGGCAGCAGAAGGCAGCCTGGCGGGGACAGAGGGGCACGGGCTGGTTGTATGGGTGCTAGGAACCTATGCCACCAGTGGGGCCTGCCCAAAGCTCACAGCAGCTCACAGGGACACAGGGGACGGGCGAGGAGTGCAGCGAGACTGGCTGGGGGAGCATGGGCTCTGAGCAGGGCATCCTCAGCCAGGGCCAGGAGCATCACTGAGAGCAAACGATGTCAGCAAGACCCTGCCCACAGGTGTGGGCTGCAGCTCTTGGGTCAAGCCAGATTTCCCTGAGCTGAGGAGAAAGGGCTTTGAGGATGCGAAGATGAGCCTGAACTGACAGAGCCTTCTGACCTGGCGAACTGCCAGGCCTGCCTGTGCAGGGCAGGGATGTGCAAACAAGTGTGCATGTGTGTGTGTGCACGTGCGTGCATGCATGTGTACACAAAACCCTGCTGGATGGGTTGGGCAAATTGACCGTTAGGGCCCTCTAAAGGAGGTGAACTTTCAAATGTGTGCAGGAACTTTTACTGGTGGGTGTGTTTGCTAGTAGTTTGACCAGAAGAACAGGTCTGCCTGCACAGGAAGAGCGGCCTGGAAACACACTGCTGCTGGCACTACTCTGGACATCACCCTCCGAGAGACAGCACCCTGTGGGCACTGGCTGCTAGACAGACTGGCTTGCAGGGCAGTGCAGCCTTAAAATGTGGGAGGGGAATGGGTTTCTGCAAGCAAGGGGATGGCTGGGGCCTTCACCAGGGAGTGCTTTCTGGCACTGTGTGCTTGGCCCATACAGCCGCAATGTGCATTTCCACTAGGCTTCACTCCAGCTTGCCTGTCTGTCCTTGTTGAGGGAAGGGGATTTTTGGAGCAGCATTAAGCTACCCATGAGGCATAAAACAGATGGCAGGTGTTGCAAGGAGGGGGTGGTGGGCGCTTAGCATTGGAGCCAGGCAGGGAGAGGAACCCTACGGAACGAGAGGAGACACAGGGCACACAAGAGCCTGCCCGGGGCAAGGAACCCCAAGGGCTGGGTGAACTGGGAAGGGCAGTGCAGGGAGGGGGTGTTGTTCGGTAAGTGAGACACATGCTCATCAAGTACCAGAGGGGTTGCCCTGTTAGTGTTTTTGTGGATATAGACTGAAGTCCTGGGGCACCTTAGAGACTAACAGATTTATTGGAGCATAAACTTTTGTGGACAAAGACCTGCTTTTCCAGACGCATTGGACGAAGTGAGTCTGCCCCCCAACCTTACGCACCAAAAAAAATCTGTTCGTCTGTACATCGCCCTAGGGCTTCTCATAGATTTGAGGAAGTGTGTGATTATGGGAGGTGGGGTGGCGGTGTGCATGTGTATAAGTGTTATGTACCACTGCTCACCCCCCAGGCTGCCGCCCTGAGGCAGCTTCCAGGAGAGGGAGTGGGTAAATACAGGGTACGGGGAGTTGGGGGGAGGTCTCAGAATGCAGAGACTGGGCCTCTCTTCTCAGCATGGTTTGCGGAGGGGTTCAAAGTGCATGTATCTCCAGATTGAATGTCTAGCTGCTGCTTTTTGTCCTTTGGCTGCCAGACAGAAGACCCCCTATTATCTGTACAGGCTCTTACAAGACAGGGCAGGTCACCCATTAACCTCCTCTTGGCTGAGGGGACTACACCTGTGGTGCTCAGGCACTGTGAGGCAGGTCTTCTAACTCCCTCATCATCCTTTGGCTCCTCCTGCCTTATGGGCCCAACTGTCCACACAATTGTAGCAGTGGCAGCCTCTGTGCCTTTTGGCCACAGCATTGCCCTAGGGAGTTCATGCTTAGCTGCTTCTCCGCCAGACCCCTGGAGCCCTGCTCCAAACCCCTGTGCCCCAGGATAGCACTCAGGTGCCCCAAGAGGCATGGCCAACATTACTTGTGTGTAGGTATTTAAGCACTTAACCCTCAGATCCTCCAAGGCATGAGGTGTCTGACTCCGTCAAAGCTGGTCCCTGGCCCGGCAGCGTGCATCCTTCGGCAACAGCAAGGCGGCTATTGTTTCCTTCCAGCCAGCCAAACAGTTGGGAATACTCAAATGTGTCAGAAGTGAAACACTGATGGCAAGATTGGTTTTGATGCATCTTGCCTTGGGAGGGGAAGGAGACATGTCTCACCTCAGCACGGAGAGCCCAGTGGTTGGGTCTGACACATCCAGTAACCCCCTGAATTCCTGGGCTAGGCGGGAGCAGGTGCAAAGGTATCATTTGAAACCTGCTGTTTTTCACAGCACCGGAAGAGAACATGCCACTGACTCTTCAGGTGAGAGTCTCATCCTCAGTGATGGTAGTAGTCTATGTATAGAGAAGCCCATAGGAATTCAGTGCATACTAAGGAAACATTTAAGAAAGACATTCCCAATGTCGTGTAACACTGAGTCTGACAAAAATAATACTCCTCACAAATAGATGAAAGTTTTATTTATATAAAATTCATTAAGAACATAAAAGATTGCATCTTAAAAAAGGATCTGTAGCTATGTACAGCAGTATTGCACAAGTAAAGTGGCAATTACCCTGTCAAAAATTCATCAGTGCAAACCACAAGTAAGCCAGGGAAATTGCAATAAAAATGCTACATAAAATGCTGGGTCCTATGAAACAAGTTAGTGATTAATCAGCACACGCTCAGTGCTTTGTTTGTACCTGATGAGTAGTTTTGATACAGTAATGACTGGTCTCAAAACCAGGATGCAAAAGTTTACTCTAGAAATCAAAGTAGAAAGTTCTATAAATAACTTGCAGGGGCTTCTTGTTTCCGAGGTAACAGCCATGTCCTGCACTATGTAAACCAAGGATGAAGGACAAGGTTTTTAATATCCCCAGAGATGGCTATTATTGCATTAACAGGAAGCACTATCAAGTTATAGAACTGAAATCTACAGCATAATTTTCAATTGTCAGCTGCATAAAACAATGAAGTGAGGCAGCCAAAAATCAGTATGAGCACACGGATGGTGAAATCTGAAGGCAGTGGATTGGCGTATCATATAGTTCTTGAAAGGTATGAAGTTCAACAGTATGTTTGACTAAACGGCCCTAGGACCCTTGGGATGATAATGTTTTGCTTAGAGGACTACAGTTACTCGTAGTTCAAAGCATTAGTTTATTACAAAGAGTATGGATGTGGCTTTGGTGTTTGACCCAGTTTGCACCTCCATGTTACATTTTACTTCAAATCTCTGCCTCTATGGGCTGTGCTGAAATCATTGTGTCCAGAAAGTTAGGACAAGTGGCCAAAAGAGGGGTTTCAAATGATGGATAAAATTTGGAAGACAGACTTTAGGTAGACAAACTCAAGTCCCCTTGACTTTTAGTACGTCACTGCCTAATTCACTTCTGAAACTTGGACTTAGAAGTCTAAGTCATTTAGGCACTTCTGAACATTTTACTTAGTAACTAAACCTTTTTGACTGCACTGAATTAGACAGTGCTCTAAACTGATCAATCACTAATTCCATATATACCAGTAAATTTCATTAAAAACTTTACAGGAACTTAAATAAGCAGAAAATAAATATACAACAATTCTACAAGTTACAGCATTATGGAACAGTAGAGTGCATTAATTACACAGAAAAAAGAATCTACAGTATTTACCAAGTTCAATCCTAAAAAGGGGGTAGAAACAGTTATTTACTTATTTATATGCTGTACAAAACTTTACTTGACATAGTAAGAAAAGATAAGAAACATTGCACACAGACATTTGGCTCAGATTATAAGAATATGATGCCCTAATCTAATAAATATTCAAATATTTACAATTATTGAATGAGAAAAGCATAATACCATATCATACAAGTTTTGTAGGAAAAAAATTGAATCTGGTTTCTCCACAACCAAAGAAAATTTTTCACAAAGTAGTTTTGGCAGGGCAGAGTATGGATATTATGGAATTAAAATAAATTCTTCCACTAACAATATAGCATACATTTTATAACTAACTGTTTTCAATGTCATGTTGAGATTTAAGAAACAAACTTGATAACCACCCATAAAGTTAACCTGGGCAGAGAGGTTGCCAAGGCACAAAACCAGCTTTAAATGGTCAGAAACAAACAATGGGGTTAGTTTTAACTATTTTTCTTAAAAAAATACATACTGCAAAACCATCTGCAGGAAACCTCTTGATAGACAAGAGTGCAGAGAAGTCCAAGTCACACGGTGCCAATATCTTGTTTGTTAATGTTTATATAATTCACAGAATTGTTTCTAAATTATTCATTACGCTTATAGTAAGCTAGTCTGAAGCCATGGTGTGGTGGCAACCCTGTTGCACTACCAGGCTAGAGGTAAACATACAAAAGGAAGCACCCAAGTCTCTGGGCCAGCAGAGCCTTGCTGAGAGATGAAGGGAGTGGGATAAGATAGGTTGTACTGATGCCAACTCTGTGAAGGGCACTATATTTAGAAGATCTGAAGTAAAGTGCTCCACTTTAGATGCATGTGTGTGTGCATCCATACACACACCAACTGTAGAAGCATGTTGGGGTGGGAGAGAGTACTGTAAACAGAACATTCTTTGGTGTGCTCAGAAAGGTACATATTGTAATGCCAACTTTCAGAACTAGCTCTACGGTGTTCATCGTGAGCTAGTGGTAGGTGGTCGTGGTTTCAGGACTGGTATACCTGAAGCATGTGGTCAACTAACCTAGTTCCAGGAAGTGGCTAGATTCCAATGACATCAAAAAAAGATTAGGGCAACATCTAGTGTTGAAAAAAATCTGATTTTGTCTTATCTTTTTAATGGTTGCGTGGCGCTGTTGGGGGAAGAATGCTCAAAATGGAACAAGAGTAAGGAATGGTCTCAGAGGCCCCTCCAGCCTTATTCTCACTTCTAGCTTCAAGAAGCAGTGAGAACTCTTACATTTATACTTGCTCAAATCATTATGTGTACGATGTTATGAATACCCCCACTATCCATAGTACTTTGATATGATCCAAAATTTGCTGTTATGGAGGTGATTATCTGCAGTCAGCCCACTGGAATTTCTGCCTGAAACTCCAGCTATAATTTGTCACCGATATTTCTGTAAAAAAAAATGTAAAAAATGAACTACCACAACTGCTTCGATAAATGAGACCAACTACTAGATGAAAGGTTTAGCCTAAGAACCAACATATGCCTTTATCCTGTGGAGTCACTGCTCTTGGGGGTGGATTAACACAACTGGGAAATAGAGCCACATCTGGAGGCGCCCTTCCACCTGCCACAGAGGCATCAGTGGTAAGTGCATAGAGTTCAGCATATACAAATTAACTTGACAAAACTAAAAAAAAAAAAGAGTCATCAGCATATGCTGTTGACCATATTGCAATGTTTGGAAGAAAAGCTACCATATTTTTCTATGGTGCTGGTGAAACCAGACATAAAATGCGGCATTTTGAAGTAGACTGTAGCAAACAGAAAACAATCATGCAAGCTGTCTGCATCACATACCAAAGGAAACCAGTTTCAGAAGACAATTCTGAAGCCAGACTGGGGTAAATTCTGCATTAATACATCACACAAGTTGAAGGAACTGTGCACTCCCCAAAGCACCTGTCATGTAGTTCATCTTTTGCACCATGGGAAATTGCAAAACAAATGTTAAAATTCATTTGAAGCCTAGATCTGTGGCTACAGCACCACAACAGGCTTGGGACAGCAGTCAATGTACATACCTGAAAATTAGAAAATGTTTTATTTTTTTCTGTGCAGTCCTTTTGGCACTTCTTGGCTTACTGAAGTTGTTACAGAATGATGCATTCTGTATGTTCTGAATACCAGAAGTTTGCAAGTCATGAGATCCAGACTATTTGTGGTTTCACAGAATGATGCATACTGGAATAACGTCAGTGAACCAGGAAGTGGTAAAGGCAGTTCTATAGAAGGAAGATTAATAAAAGACAAGGTAAGTTAAATTTTCTGTGCTAGATGCCTCCCCGAGCCTACTGAGTGGGTCACTCAATACAAGAGTCTTGATTTAACTTAGTTCTGTTTTTGGTGACCCTTTAAAACAAGTCACAGAAAGTCTAATGAATACAGTCAGTTCCTCACTGTGTGTGTATGCAGTGAGTGCCTTTAAAAGTGTGCTACTGGGAAAGATTTTATGGAACCTTTGCTAGAACTGCAGCATCTTTCAAAATGGCATAACTTGTGCCCTCCGTGGATTTTTGTTTTTTTTGTTAACTTTGGGATTTTTTGAACCACCATAACCAATTCAAATGTTATACTGTTGCCTGCAACACCAATACAACTCAGTCAGTAGTCCAGCCCATATGTTCAGCTGTTAACATGTTAGTTCCTCACATCCCTCAGAATAGACCTGAACCACACAGCCAGCTCTAGCAAAAATCCAAAACCATTTAAAAACCAGCAATACCAACCAACTGAGTTTATCAACAGTCACAATATATTAAGTGAAGTTTGAAATAGGTTTTGGAGTTACGCAATAGGGCATCTTTGGGTAAGACTGCTGTGTCTCAACTGTTTTACCCCCATACAAGTATTTTATTGTTCTATTACCCCCAACCTTCAACACTGTACATTACAGAACAACACGGATATGAGACTCGTGAGATACAAAGAGTTTTCAGAAAGGCAACTTGGTATGGGGGTTTTGAAACTTCATACTCTCACAGTGAAGCAAACTGCAGATCAACTTTGAAATTCCTGCTGCTAGGGTGGATGAGGTGGAAGTTTCACGTGGTAGCGCGCCAGCTGCACTTCGCTGCAGTTCACAATGTGTGGTTGTGTCACGCACACACTGTTGAATTTAGGGTGGTATTAGAGATTGACAGGGCAACTGAAGTTCTGATGTAAACCCTTCCATCCTCCTTCAAGGAACTTCAATGAGTGATTTACCCCTTTTTGCATGAAAGGAGCCAGGAACAGAGGAAGAGCACCCCGTCTCTGAATCAGTCCCTTCCCTCGTGGGGGAAACCACCTCTGCACACAATTATTTTATAACAGCCTAAGGCAGCTCTGCAAGGTAGCTGGCTCAGTTAATGTCATTGCAGGGTATAGCGAAGATTTGTACAGGTTTCCAGAAAAAGGAGTTTGATCATATTCTTTTAAAAGTTCAAGACAAACCAGCGTAAACACCACTCTTACATAAAGTCCTGCTTCTCAAGAGTATTCATGTATCCATTTCCAAAATCCATCATGTGTTCACAGTGAATTCCCATTTTAAAACACTCTGTCTTCTGATAGCAGACAAAATGAGACAGTATGTGCATATTTTTCACAAAGGTGGAGTCCTATTGCTCCTTCCAATGCTGCTGAAGTCCTGTAGGAAGATTTGTCAATTGCATATACAAGATATAGAAAGGGTACTATTGCTGCTTGTTTTTGCTGGTTTATGGGGACGTGAACAATCTCAGAATGTCTCTCTCTCTCTCTACAAATCTGTTACTGCATTCTCCAAATGAGGCGGATGATGTAACGCAACAGACGCAAAACAACTTGGTAGTTTACTGCTTGATTATCCAAGAAACCCTGCAACAGAAAAGAAGTTTATTCATTCATTCCTGAAGTCTCCATTGAGAAGTATCCATAACTATCTTACACAATAACAAATAGTGATAGAACACGGTGGCATTAACAGAACAATGCTGGATAAAACCAACAGCAAAGAAAAAATTTTAAGTGGAGCAAACTGATCATGGTTCCCTTTGGTAAGTTAATCAATTCTTCCCAAACCATTGTAGGGATTTCAAAAGAGTTAATCTTGGTTTAATAGAGAACTCCAAGTTGATACTGAGGAGTTCACATGATTACTGGTTATTTTTGTGTTAAACCTGTGGTCAGAAATCGCTTCCATTTTGCAAAGTGAGATATACTGGAAGCACAGGAACATGTTAACTTTACACTGCAGTACCAATACCAGATGAAAGGGACTCTTCCTCACTATTTCAGAAGCACACTAAGAATACCTACAATCATTCAGAACAGTGGTCCACACACAGTGGGGGGCATGTCTCCTTAGGGGAGGTGAGGAAACATTCGGAGGGGTGGGGGGGGGAGGGAGGAGGGATGTGCCACCCAGCCCTGTTCCAACTGCAGCCCTTGGACACTAATCCTGTTCCTGGCAAGGTGTGGACAGACTTCATTAGAAGTAAGGGGTGCACGACACAGTTTAAAGGGCCACTGATTTTAGAACCACAGCAATTTTCATTTTATGTACACTTTTTACATGCTTAATACACTGACACTGAGTTGATTTCAAGTTTGGATACACTAAAAAAACAGCTTGTAACTTACGGGATTTGGTACAGAGGAAAAAGTTGGGAAAAGCCAACAACATAGTATTCTCAGTGTATAACTGTGCCATAGTCCAAATTGTTGACTCTGTAAAATGTTTCAGATTCCCAAAGGGGAAAATCTGGTAGCTGTAATTTATTTAAGAAAGCCAGTGATTTGGTGTAATTCATGCTAAGGAGCTAAATACAGCTAAGGGGAGTCTGTGCCAGAACTAATGAACTAGTGAACCTCCAAGTTGTTCTCAAGTGAGTCCACCTGTGTAAATAATGTTTAGTCAACGTTTCTGGTCTACGTACATGGAGAGACATCTGAAAACAACTTCGCTCTTTTCAACTGAAAGTGGAAACTGTAAAACAGGGAAAAAGTTTATAAACTGCACATTTGTTGTATAGTAGAAGTTCAGAGTCATGCACACCTCAGGAATGGAGGGTGCTCCTAAGTCTGAAATGTTTGTAATTCTGAACAAAACATTATGGCTGCTATTTCAAGTTTACACTGACTTAAAACATCTCTGAAATCTAACTACACAGAAGAAAAAAATGTTGCTTTTTAACACTCTCACAAACGTCTTCTTACCTTATTTTTTAAAATCTTTCCTTTGATCTTTAGTAATTTGTTTAATATGCAGTATTGTGCTCTTTTGGTTTGTTTTTTGCCTCCCACCCCCTTTGGTCTTATTTCTGCTTTTGCCACTTGATTGTGTGCTTCTGGTTACCAAAAGAGGCATGTGATTGCATGGCCAGTTCATAGCTCTGAGATTCTAACCATGTTAAGTTTTGACTACACTGAACTATTGGCATGTTTTGTGTGTGGCAAATACAGAAACTAAGCTGCTGGTTTGACACTAATGA
Source organism: Carettochelys insculpta (assembly GCF_033958435.1). Taxonomy (NCBI): domain Eukaryota; kingdom Metazoa; phylum Chordata; order Testudines; family Carettochelyidae; genus Carettochelys; species Carettochelys insculpta. The sequence continues at coordinate 2,603,171 of NC_134139.1, read as the reverse complement.
AACAGCTGGCACCCAACCTGCACACACCCTACACCTCTCTGCCAGATTTGTTTTCATTTCTTTTACGCCTGAGGGGAATTTGGAAGACGTTGTTCCAGGGTCACTGAACATGCATAAAAACAAAACACAAATCAACTCTTTCAATAAGATCAGATTAATCACTTCATTGTTAGGAACTGAACGCTGTGCTAGTGATTTCCTTAATAATATCTGCATAATAATCCAAAAATGCTGTAAGATGACATAGGCACTGCATTTTAAAATGAACACTGCCAGCCTCCACCACCTCACATCCCAACAGGCAGGGTAAATAACTATTTGGCTGGAAGCCTCCAGCCAATTGTGCTCAGTACTGGTTTGAGACAGGTTAGCTGTAGTTATTGACACAAGGCAGTCAGCGCCTCCACAGAGAAGAAACTCCACAGCAGCTGGTGCAGCTTTCTCCAAACTGTTGCCCTGGCTCTGGAGAACTTGCCTGACACAATGGGTTTGTGATAAGACCAAGGCATTTCCTCTCTGTATCTCTGTAACAAGATGGGAGGAAATCAGTTTTCTGTATGCAATGGCTGCAGACGCATTTAACCAGAGCACACTAAAATCTTTTCACATGCAGAATTGATTTTGCTCCAGTTTCAATATTGGCTTGTCATAAGTTTTCTGAAATAAATTTGAGGTTTTATTTTCAATTGGGGCGATGAGTCAGTTCCTTCACGACAGCTCAAAATAGAAGTTTCCTAGAGTACAGTCTTGTGACTTGAACCCTATGAAGCTGGAAGCTGAATATCTGGACCATTAACTAGCACTGGCCAATCCCAAACTGGGTTTGGCTGACCAGCTCTTAACAGAAACGATGCCTGAAATATGTCTGCAAAGGAAACACTCCTAAATTTATGTCCTTTCTTCTTATCATACATGATTCATAAAGAGCATTGATGGCGAAAACTGCTTAATTCAGAGAGGAAATTAGTTTTGGTCAGACAGTCCAGTGTTGTTCTTTGAGTGAAATGGGCGCCACAAATTGATTACCGAGCTGGTTTTCACCTCCACCCGCAGCATGCATCTTCAAGCAAGGGCCAAGTAAGCTCTCTCAGTCTGCACTTCTAGGTGCTCAAGACAGGCGCAAGGCAGAGAAGACAAAACCCAATTTTTGTAACACTTCAAAGGCAAAATAAAGTGAGTATAAAGGTGGTATAACAGTAGTTTTTAAGAAGACACAAACCAATTTTATTTCCTTCTCTTCAGGCCCCCATAAGAACGAGAGAACACCACAGAGATCACCATTCAGCGTCTGCTGTGCTACAAGAGTGGAGCCTCAGATCTGAGAGACTGTTGGCCCCTCTCTGCGGACAGGGCAAGGCGATGTAACCTGAGGTCCTCTGGTTAGTGCTCGTGGAAAAATATTAGATATATGCAGGGCATGAAGGGAGGGGAAGTTCCATATCCTAATTGCGAAGAAGGTGGCAGGAGCTGGATGAGAACAAAGGGAACCACAGGAGGCTGGCATTTCAAAGGGAATGAGTAAGGTGGTGGAGAGAGGCTGGTAGTATCAAGGACTGTGATGGATGGGATAAACCGAGGACAGATCCAGTAACTCAGAAGCAAAAGGCTTTCATCCCACTTCCATATGAACACACCCTATTAGCATAACTAACCAGAATAATATTAATCCTTCGAAAATGCAGTTTTCGCAAGAATCAACTTCTCTGCCTTAATCTGACTGTCATGAAATAATGAGCCAGAGTCTGGAATTACATTCCACTTGTGCCAAAATACCCCAATTAAACCACTCCATGGGAGTTCAATCCAGGGAAGCAGATGCATAGGAAACAAACGCAGAACTCCAGGGCAAACTGCTCCTTCAAAGGCCTGCTGCAAGCACCTGTTATGTTTAGCTATGCACTGTTTCGCTTCCAGGTATGAATGATGAAGTCAACAGCTGAATAAAATCTACTGCTAAATAATCTCAAGACCAGAATCACAGCAGTTTACTACAGTACAGAACTTTGCACCCCAACCCAGTACTCTTAACCAATCAAACGTGCAACAGTCTGTTAAAATAAAACCTGTAAAACAGGAGGGAGCTAAAAATACACACACCAAATGATCAACCAACCACAGTGCACAGAAGCAAGCCAGGCGGACACTACTGTGAGGACCACGCAGAGTGATGCAAGTCAGTGACACAAAATGGCCTAAATCCACTGTTAGCAACTGCATCCAGAGACACTGCTAAGATACAGAGCTGTTGCGCTGGGTCCACAAGCACTGCATGATCCTGCACACTAGGGGTATGGCCAGTGCTTTCTTCCTACATAAAAAGGTGCTGGAACTCAAGCCACAAACCTTCCCCCCCCTCCAACTGCCACAAACCGCCCTCCTACAGCCCCGTCCCCACTCAACCTGCCCATACAGCCCCAGCTCAACCCCCCCCCCCCCCAACCCACCCCCTTCTCCCTGGCCCCAGGGCTCTGGCTCAACTCCCCACAGCCCTAAGCCACTGCCAGGCTTAACCCCCACCCACCTACTATGGCATCAACCCAGCACTTACATTTCAAAAGGAGCTCCATATGCTCCTGCTGCTTCCCCAGCTGCATGGCTCCAGCCACACAGTCGCAGGAACAGCTCCCTGACCTGCACACTGAAAGAGCAAGAGTCAGTCTAATTGGTTTAATGGTCTGGCTGGCCATTAAGCCAATTAAATCAAGCCCCACTCTTTCCTCTGCAGCAGGGAGCCGGAAGAAAAGCCCTGGGTACATCTATACCTATGGGGGGGAGGTTGGTGTGGTGTGATCGATCTTCTGGAGACCCATTTTGCTGCATGTGAAACCGCAAAAAAATTGCTGTCTCTGGGCTTGGCTGTTGGCCCTGATTGTTCCTTGCTCCACGCGTCAGCATGGAGCAAGGGGATATCGACGTGAGCCCAAAGTTCTCTGATCTACACCAGGGAACAAAATCGATCCAGATATGTCGATTCTAGCTATGCTAATGGTGTGGCCAGAAGTACGCATCTGGGATCAACTTTGATCCCTAATGTAGACCAGACCTACAAGCAACCAGAGCAACAGCAAGGAACAGCAGGGGGGATAGCTCAGTGGTTTGAGCATTGGTCTGCTAGGCCTAGGGTTGTGAGCTCAATCCATTTAGGGATTTAGAGATCTGGGGCAAATAGATTTAAAAGAACAAATATATCCTTCAGGGATGGTGATAGGTTCTGTGGTGAGGGCAGGGGACTGGTCTTAATGACCTCCCAAGGTCCCTTCAAGTTCTAAGAGATGTGTATCTCCATATATTATATATTAACAATTGCTGCTGTAAGGGGATTTCTAAGAAGGAATGTGACCTCTCATTTTAGCATTAAGTCACTATGCCCAATGGGGTGTCCAGGGAGGGGTAGCACCTCTGTTGTGGGGACTTGTCATCTCTCTCCACAGGCAGTTCATGCACTTTTGGTCCCCACCTGGCACCCAGCTCTAACCTGTGGCTCCAAGAAGCTGTAGCATGTGGTAGCCACACCCTGATAAATCGCTTCGACAGGTGGGCTAAGCCAGGCGAGGGTAGCTGGCAGGTCTGAAATCTGCAGTGAAATAGGGAATTGCCTATCCCAGCATGCAAAGTCGGCCCCACCAGATTGGATGGATGAGATCAACAGCAAGATCCAATGACCAGGAAGGCAGTTCTGCAATGCTCTGTGGAGAGCAAGGGCATGACAAGGCACCAAAGACGGCCTGGCCATCCACTGCAGCCTAGGAAGTCCCAGCCGTGACAACTTTTCGTACTACTGGAACCAGGCTTCTGAGGTCGAGAGAGTGGAACTGTCCCTGTGCAATGATTTTTCCACTCTAAACATTCTCCCACACAGGTTCTTTGTGCATTCTCATCACACTTCTGTGTACCTCAAAGTCCTGCAGCGATGGCGGAGGAGCAAAACAACAGGTGGAGGTGACCACTGGGAGTCGTAGCTCCAAACCTGCCATGTAGGCGGCCTGTGGACTTTGGTCGCTCGACTCTGACCCCGGGACGACAGAGGAGTTCGGCAGCATCCCAGGTGACTGAGCAGGCCTTTTTAGCAACAGCACTGCTCACCTTCAAAATGAAGGAGAGTACTAGAAAAGGTGTCCCAAAAATTGCTTGTCTCAGACAAAATGGCCAGCATGCCACAGCTGGCAGTTTTACCCTCACGGTGGTCGAAAAACAGTGAAAAGAAAGATGATATTTGCAGCATGGAACGTTCGCACCCTCTTGGACAGGGAGAATGCTGTGAGGCCTGAGAGAAGAGCGGCCCTCATAGCAAGAGAACTGGCATAACATTGACATAGCCACCCTGAGCAAGACCAGACTGGCAGAGGAAGGATCCATCCGCGAACCAAAAGGAGGTTACACCTTCTTCTGGAAAGGGAGGCCAGAAAACGAAGACAGAATCCACGGAGTGGGACTTGCCATCAAGACATCACTTCTGCATCAGCTTCCTGGCCTACCAACTTGCATCAGTGAGCGTCTGATGAAGCTCCGCTTCCCCCACAACACCTCTCGCCACGTTACAGTCATCAACGCTTATGCCCCCACACTGACTAGCAGCGACAAAGCAAAAGAAAGTTTCTATAAGGACCTTTACCATCTTGTGAAAGCATCTCCTCCTAGTGACAAGCTTCTCCTCTTGGGTGACTTCAACACCAGGGTTGGCAAGGACTGTAGGACCTGGAAAGGGGTGCTGGGGCATCATGGTGTTGGTAACATGAATGCCAGCGGCCGCCTTCTGCTGAGCTGACGATTACCAACACTCTCTTCAGGCAAGCCAATAAATACAAGACCACATGGATGCACCCGACATCCAAACAGTGGCACTTGATTAACTATGTCATCAGTCGCAGGTGGGACATTCTAGATGTTAAGATCACCACGGCCATGCAGGGAGCTGAGTGCTGGACTGATCATAGACTTGTCAGATGAGTCCTTATGCTGCACATCACACCACTGCACCACAAGAAGCTCAAGGTTGTCAGACCCTCCTTCAACATCAGGAAGCTACAACATACTGGTCATCGTGAGAAATTTGCAGCCTGTCTTGACCAAGTGCTGATGTCCCATGGACCTCTGACTGGAGACCCAACACAAAAGTGGGGCCAGTTCAAAACACTGGTGACAGAGTCAGCCAAGTCAACACTAGGACTGAAAAGAAGAGTTCACCAAAACTGGTTTAATGAAAGTGATGAGGCCATCATGAAGATCTTAGAGGAAAAACAGAATGCATTTCTGCTATGGCAAAACAATCAGTCAATCTCCAAACGTGATCATTTCAAACACCTTCAGATCCAGGTGCAAACAGCACTTCGCAAAATGCAAGATGAATGGTGGGAGAGTAAAGCTGATGAAGTCCAATACTACGCTGACACCAACAACTCCACGATGTTCTTCAGGGCTATCAAAGCTATATATGGACCTTCAAAGCCAAGTACGACACCTCTCCTGTCTGCAGATGGCATGACCCTTCTGAGGGAGAAGAACAGCATCAACAATAGGTGGAGAGAGCACTTCAGCATCCTTCTCAACAGACCCTCCACTGTCAACCCTGTGGCCCTAGACCAGATCCCTCAGAAACCCACAATAGATAGTCTTGACCTGCTCTCTACAATGAATGAGGTCAAAAAGGCAATCAGCCAGACCAGCTCTGGCAAAGCCTCTGGGATGGACGGTATCCCTGCTGAAATTTTCAAAGTCGCAGGACCACTGTCACTTGAGGCCTTTCACATCATCTTGATCAGCATCTGGGAAGAAGAAGACATGCCCAAAGACTTTAAGGATGCCACAATCATCTCGCTCTTCAAGAACAAGGGCAACAAAGCTGACTGTGAAAACTATGGGGGCATCTTCCTTCTCTGTACTGCTCGGACAATCTTGGCTCGAGTCATCCTCAACTGTCTGATCACCAGCATCTCAGAGGAGAACCTACCAGAGGCACAGTGAGCTTTTTGCCCAGGCCGCAGCGCCACTGCCATGATCTTTGCTGTTCGTCAGGTCCAGGAAAAGCGCATAGAGCGGAACTTGGATCTGTGCGCTGTCTTTATAGATCTGACCAAGGCGTTTGACACCGTCAACAGAGAAGTCCTGTGGATTATCCTGTCAAAACTTGGCTGCCTGAGAATATTCATTAACCTCATATGCCTGTTCCACAACGACATGACTGGCTTTGTTCTTTCAAATGGCAAGTCCTCAGATGGATTTGAGATATCCAACAATGTGAAGCAAGGGTGCCTGCTGGCCCCAGTGTTATTCAACCTCTTTTTCACGTGCATCCTCAGCGATGCAGTCAGGGACCGGGACCATGGAGTCTGCATAAAATACAGACTTGATGGGTCACTTTTGACCTTCGTCAACTGAATGCTAAAACCAAGACACTTGAGAGGCTCATCCTTGAAGCCCTTTTTGCTGACGACTGTGCACTTATGGCACACAAGGAATCTGATCTCCAGCTCATCGTCAACAAGTTTGCTGATGCCACTCACCTCTTTGGTTTGACCATCAGCCTAGGAAAGACCCAGGCGCTGTTTCAACCTGTTCCAGGATCTGCTGCTCTCCCCACTTCAATCTTTATTGCAGGAACAGAGTTAAAAACAGTAGAGGAGCTCAAGTACCTCGGCAGTGTGACAGCCAATGACAGCTCCCTTGACAAAGAAATCAATGCCAGAATCTGCCAGGCCAGCCGGGCACTAGGACGTCCGAGAGCGTAAGTGTTGAATCAGCACAATATCCAACAGTCCACTAAACTGAAAGTGTACAGGGCTGTAGTCCTGACCAGTTTCCTGTAGGGCTGTGAAACCTGGACCTTGTACAGAAGACATATAAAAGTGCTGCAGCGCTTCCACACACGCAGCCTGAGGTTAATACTGCACATTCGATGGCAGGTCAGAGTTACAAACCTGGAAGTCCTGGACAGAGCAGGAACCACGAGCATCGAAGCCATGATTCTGACAGCCCAGCTTAGCTGGACAGGGCATGTCACACGAACAGAGGAGTCAAGAATCCCTAAGCAACTCCTCTGCGGTGAACTCTCCCAGGGCAAAAGGAATCCAGGTAGGCCTCGCAAGAGATAGAAAGACTGCGTGAAGGCCAACATTGCTCACGCTGGTTTAAAACCAGATCGGCTAGAGCAGCATGCAAAAGACTGAATAGGCTGGTGTGCTCTCATACAAACACACGTATGACAACTTTGAAGAGCAGTGACGCGTACGCCTCATTGATGCTCATGAAAGTAAGAAAGCAGCAGCAGCAGCTGCACCAACAGAGCCAGGACGATTCTCTTGCACCCACTCTGAACGCCCATGCCGTTCAAAGCTTGCATGTGGCTGAGGAATCCGAGTCCACAACTGACGAGCCTGTGCAAGCTCAAGATGTTATCATCTGACACGATGAACTACCTACACTATGCCCAGTGCCTGTCATTTGTTGTTCTGTTCTTTAACATGCTCATTTGTAGCTGGTCCAATCACAATCCATTGCTCTCAGACAAAAAGTAACATGCTGGCAAACAGGACCTCTCACCAAAGCTGACATCAGTGCAGGATTCCCCATCTTTCCCCATGAGCTCATTCAATTGAGCCTTTAAGGTAGACCATATCCAACTACTTCAGGTAGAGATTAGGGGAGCACAGTTAAAGGAAAAACAGCAGGAGAACGGACAGTCAGAAATTTAAGCACAGGCCTGTAGCCAGGAGGAGGAATTGCTTCCCACCAGCTCAAACCACATTAACAGCGGTGATTAGGGCATGCTGAAGTGAATCTGCTGGCTCTTCGCTGGATACTAACAGAACCAACCAGCAGAGGCCACTGTGTTTCCCAGTCCAACATCAGCTGGTACAGAGCTCCAAAATCCCCGGAGACCAGGACAGAGGAAGCACAATCCCGATGGAAGAAGCAATCAGACGCAGAGGGAAGCCCCAAGTTGGGCAAGAGCAGGCTTAAAGCTGTGGCAAGGCCAGGCAGACTCAGAGCTGGGAAGGAAAAGCTGAGACACAGAGAAGCTGCATGTTATTGGCTGAGAACACAGAGCAGCAGCAGCAGCCAGCGAGCAGGAGGCATGGGGCAAATGCCCATCTGGAGTGGACAGTGTGGATGGGCCCCAATGAGATGTGTACAGGAAGGCAGAACTCTGGCTGGGGGAAATGGCATTAGGCCTCAGGGCCCAGTTACCTTTGATACCCTTCTGTGGGACTACCCTTAGGGCTTAAGTCTGGTGTGCTGATCTTTTACAGAAACTGTTGACATCTCCGTCCCAAACTATTAACATATTTCCAAGATTAAAAAAATCAGGCTGAGTACACTAAAGGCAGGGGAAGTGGGGCATAAAATTACTTTTTTAAACAGTCCATTCCAGGACACTAAGATGGGCAGGAAATGCATATATTTGGCAGAGCTATAGTCCCTTTTGATCCTGTTCTACACTGGACACGCAGCTGATTTTTATTGTTGTTGACTTTTCATCTGACTGGCATCATACGCTCATGTGACTCAGTTTGTGGGAACCCCACTGTCATCATTTCACAGGCTGTACAGGACCTAACGAAGATGAACAAAAATCGTTGAGTCTCGACTATTTTTTAAGCAACTATAGTTTAATATATCCTTTTCCCCATGGAATTCTGAACAGATTCTACTGCAAGACAGGATAGAAGAGACATGATAGAAGAGAGTGAGCAACATATAGGATTGTTTTCACCAGATCTCAGCTAGAGTAATCATGAGATTTTTCATGCAGAAGACTGCTGGTCTCTTTGCATATCCTGCCTAAGACAGAACTGCATCATTGACAAAAACAAGATCAGGGCAACAGCAATGAAGAGACAGACATTTTACTTCAGTAGAGGAGCTATTCTCAAAAGGCTATGTAGAGCACCAAAGTAGTCTTCTTAGGTGGTGTGCCTGCAGTGCAGGAAATTCATGTCTGTACATGCCCTGGAGAACAGCAGAAATTCTGCCCTTGACACAGATGAGATTTTTTTTCTCATGGTTCTATCTAGCCATATGACATAATGAATGGTCATTAAATTTACAGTTTCCAACCTAAAGAGCGAGACAGGAGACTTCCCCTCTTGCTTGGCTGACACGGAAATAAAATGTTCAGGTTCTCTTCCATCTATGCATTCCCATGCCACAAGATTAGCACCTTTAGAACTCTGCTGGCCAAGTCCAGCTAGACAAAAACCACTGAACAGGAGGAAGGTGTGTGCGCGCGCGCACACACCTGCAGCCTGCCAGGTCTACTGTCCTCCAATTTGTGATAGATACGCAGCAAATTACATTGTCAAAAGAATGCTCTGAGTCTCTAGCTGAGCAGCTTCAGGCAGTCCAGCAGCCAAAGAGGGTTTTAAGACAAAAGAGAAACAAAGATGCACAATGCAATTAGAAGCATGCAGGAGAAGATAAACAAGGAAAGGCCTGTCTTGCCAGCAACAGCATGACAAAGTGCTTCTTCACAGGCACGGATTTCCCACAGGATTACACTGACTCAGGCTCATACTAGACACTTTAGCCCAGGCGTGGGGAACCTTTTTCAGGTTGGAGGCCAATAACCTGTAGAGTCAGACAAAATCAGTCAGCCACAGAAGCAAGAGGCATAAAAAAGTCCAAAACTGATGCGGTCCTCAACTATGGGCAATGGGGTCTGGGAAGAAGGGTGAAGGAGCAAGTTGGAAATTGGGGGCCGGGGAAGGAAGGGAGGGTGCAGGAGTGGGCTGCGAGATCTGGCTGGGAGAGGTGGGGGGTTGGGTGTGTAGGTCAGAGGAAGCGTACAGGAGGGTTTAGAGTGCAGGATCTGGGCGAGGGGCCTGGAGCAGGGCGCAGATGGGGAGTCAGTAGGAGGGAAGCTGCAGGAAGGGGTGAGGTGAGGGGTCCAGGCGGCAGGGGTACACTTACCTGGGCAACAGTCCTGGAGGCACATGGCTCTGTGCCGCCTTCCTCTGCTGCTCCAATTGGCTAGAATTCCAGCCAGAGCCACAGGAGGAAGCCTCCAGGCAGGCTGCAGAGACCACTGCTGATCCTCCTTCCCTTCCCCCAGCTGCGGGAACAGGAGTGACCTGCAGTGGAGCCTGGAGCTGCTTCCTGCCCCCACAATGTCCAGTCTGGATTCAGAGTACAGCTTGCCTGAGCTGGCCTGGCCCGTGAGCCTCAGGGCTCTGCACCCACAAGCCTGCCATGGGCCAGTTCTGCTATGGAGAGGAGCTCGGGGTCCAGAGGGTTCCCCATCCCTGCTTTACCCTACAGAATAGCGCCAGAATTTGTGCGCATGCATGCACATAACTTAACCTTTCTGTGCTGACAAAACCTGGATGTAGATGCAGTTCACATCAAAGTGCTTTTGCTAGTAAAGCTTATTTTGCCCACCAAACCATTATACCAGTAAAAAAGTATTGTTTTGCCGGTATTCACTGCATCGCCACTAGCGGTATTTACCATACAGACTGACCTGGCCTCAGTAGCCACCATCCCCATTCCAATCAAATAAGGGAGACTATTTCAAGAACCAACACTTTGGCCCTGCATGGGGATGTATAGCTTACTATCCCTTCATTGTCCAAGTGTCTGGCCACTGTTGACGGAAGGAGCCTTTGAAGGCCAAGCCAAAATTTAGCTTTGCTATTTCAAGTTAAGAGAAATACAACATCCTTCTCCACAGCTGCACATGAGAATGCAGCAGCATTGCGCTAGTGCTTGTGAAGAGGAAAATAAAACTGAGCAGAGTAGTTTTACCCTTCAAGGGAGTGAAGAGTGAATAAGTAATTAGATTTTTCAAATTATTTCACTTTTAATACTAAGGCATTACCTGTAGTTACAGGCAGGAATGGCTTTGAAATACCATTTTCAACTTGAGAAAAGGTGCAACTCCCAGGTTTCTTATACGAGTGGCACTCAACCTTTTCACATTACCATGTACCTTTCGGGGGTCTAATTTGTCTTCTGTACTCCCAAGTTACACCTCATTTAAAATCTACTTGCTTACAAAAGCAGACGAAAATATAAAAATGCCACAGAACACAATGGAATATTGCTTCCTTTCTCACTTTTACCATTAAGTATAAAATAAATCATTTGGGATATAAATCACTTACATTTCAATATACAATCTACAGAGCAGTATAAGCAAGTCATTATCTGTAAGAAATAACATTTTATACTGTCTTTGCTAGTGCTTTATATGTAGCTTGTTGAAAACTAGGTGACTAGATGTACTTCCCTGCAATATGCATGACTAACCTTAGGGAGACACAGACCTCTGGTTGAAAACTACTGCCTTTATACAAGCTCTCGCGCTCTCTCTCTCTCCTGGAATCAGAACCCAAGAAAAAACACCACATATGGCCCCTTTACCTTTAAAGCCCATACCACCACACTGATCGACATAAAAAAGGGACCCCCTGCTTCTTCCCCAGCCACCCACTGCCCCAACTATCCTCACAGACAGGGATATTCACTCTGACTGCCCTTCCCAGCCAACAGCTGGGTCAGAGACCGTACCCATCCCCCCACCGTTCAGGAGGGAGATCCTGTACTTTGCATGCTGGGAAACACAAGCACAGGGTCAGTCAGCTCCTTTTGTCCACTGGATACAGTCAATGTGAACAGTAATGTGCCTGATAGAAAATGCAAGGACTGAGGGGCTGGGGCACTGCCACACTCATGGGTCTGACAACACGCACTTGCCCAAATGAGAGCTGTATTTGTGCACTAGCAGTTCACTCAGTCCCACTTCGAGCCTCATCACATAGCGTCACACTTTACACTCTTAAGAGCATTTAATAGCCATCCATCCCCTTTCAGTTTTATGCAACACCCACACACCCAATTGCTCACCCCTCCAAAACCATTTGATGACAAATTAACCACCAATTGAAATCTGCGATATTGCCATGTCTTGCGGGGGTATTTTGTCCCCCAGCAACAAAAAGCACAGATTTTTTTATTTGAGAGCCAATACTGTGAACAGGCCTGTTCAATAGTTACTGTCAATTTCAGACTCATTTGTTATGTTATGAGAACATACATAAAACGTTTAAATCTATAAAACATTTTACACTTGTTTTCAACTGGCAACAGAGAATGAGCTGAGCAATAACTGTATGGATGAAACTGCATATTTCAGTTTAATTTCCCAGACACTGCTCCTTAAAGAAAACAAAAGGCTTAATGACTCAATCACTGGAAAGCAATTACATTTCCTCCCATAACAACAACAAAAAGCTGCAACATGTAAAACAAGTGTGATAATAATGAAGGAGGTAATCCACTGAGGTCAATGCCAGTAAATTTTGGGAACTATGAGCAAATACATTCATGAGGTCTGAAAACCCCCAATTCGAATTGACAAGGCACTAAGGGTTATACAGAGTACACTGCAAACCGTCTTCAGGGCTCAGAGTGCCCCTGCTTTAAATAAAAAAAATACAGAAATGAAAAGGTGAACCAATTTTACTCATCTCCATTTTAAAATGGACCAAGAAAAATGACTAGCCACCCCTCCCCCACCCCCATCCTGAAGAGCTCTGTGTAGTTTGCAAACTTGCCTCTTTCATCCACAAAACTTGGTCCAGCAAGACAGGGGTGCGCAAAGTGGAGAGTGGGCAGCATGATTGGCTGCTAGGTCTCAGGCTCATCCACCTCATTAAAAATGTTAAAATCAGTAACGTTTCATGTCTGTGTGTTCCCATTTACATACCGTTCAATAATGTTTTTACGTTCTACGTACTTATTTGCTTACACACGTCGAAAGGTTGGTTTTTTTTCCATATAAGCATACCCGAAACTTCCATTGAACTGGATTATATTAGACGGGTTTGGGTCGGGGGGGGCCTGATGTAAAAAGTTTGCTCATCCCTGCAGTACGAGATAGTACCTCACCCACCCTCTCGCTCTCTAAAGTAGGAGGACCAGCTTGGATACAACACTGCATACTATCTCGTCTCACACAAAGGGTTACAATTAGACTATGTCTAGACTACAGGGATCTGTCAGAAGTTCGTGTTGGAAGATGCCTTGCAAAGAAACTTCTATCAGATCATGTCCAGACTGCAGGGCGGATTGAAAGAGTGATCTCACTCTGTTGACAGACAGCCCAGACTGCTTGGCTGCTCTACTGGCAAAACGGCCACCTGGACCCACAGCAGACAGGATTGTGCAGTGTCCCAGAGGCCTTTTCTGTAGACAAAAGGCCCCCCACCCCACCCCAGGAACATCCAGACCACTGTTTTGCTGACAGATCTGTCGACAGCAGCATTCTTCCTCATGGTGAGCAGGGTATGGCTTTGACAACAGTGCTGTGTTCGGTCGACTTATTGTCAACAGAATGCGCTCAGCAATCTGGATGCTCCACAGGTTTAGTCGACAAAACTCTGTAGCCTAGACGTAGCTTTAGTGTCTTATGCTTTCTTTAACTTGTACAGAGCATTAAAGCTGGCAAACGTAACCAACTCTGACAAAGAGGGAAAGAAAAAGTTTTAGAAGAAATACCTTCAGACAGAGAAGGTGCATCAGAAATGAAAACCAAAAAGCGCAGGAGACTCAGCAGCTGCAGAGTGGGGAAAAAACTAGATTCTATTCTACGCTCTAAGAACTCCCATTCAATGTGAGGGTACAAAACGTTCCCTTTCATATGCCGGAAGAGGAAGGGGCAGCCCTTCCTCCTACTGTCCAATAGTCAGGGGACAGGCTGGAGATCAGTATTACAAGTTGATTAGACAATCCTAGTAGGCAAGACAGATATGAACGATGGCATGGACCTTCTGCTGGGAATTCCATTATGCCACTTCACAGATTTTGGGAAGAAATGCTTTTTACATTTCTCATTCATTTTACACCACAATTTGGTAATTTTTAAAATGTACTTGGATAATAAATAATCAGGAGAGTAATCAGTAAAGCAAAAGCACAACTGAAAATGCAGCTGGCAAGGGATGTGAAGGGTAACAAGAACAGTTTCTACAGGTATGTTAACGATATGCAGGTTATCAGAGAAGGTGTGGGGCCGTTACTAGATGAGAGAAGTAACCTAGTGACAGATGAAGTAAGAAAAGCTGAAGTACTCAATGCTTTTTTTGCCTCAGTCTTCACGGAAAAAGTCAACTGCCACGCTACAGTGCTAGACAATGCAGTATGGGAAGGTGGAGGGCAGCCATCTGTGGGAAAGGAACAAGTTCTGAGCTATCTAGAAAAAACTATATGTACACAAATCCACGAGTCTGGATTTAATGCACACAAGGGTGCAGAGGGAATTGGCAGATGTCATTGCGGAGACTTTGGCCATTACCTTTGAAGACTCTTGGAGATCGGGATTGATCCCAGATGACTGGAAAAAGGCAAATGTAGTGCGCCCATCTTTAAAAAAAGAAAGAAGGGCAATTCAGGGAACTATAGACTGGTCAGCCTTACCTCAGTCCCTGGGAAAATAATGGAGGGGATCCTCAGGGAATCCATTTTGGAGCACTTGGAAGAGGGGAAGTGATCAAAAGTAGTCAACATGGATTCATCACAGGCAAGTCCTGCCTGACTAATCTGATTAGCTTCTGTGACAAGGTAACAAGCTCTGTGGACATGGGGAAGTCAGTGGATGTGATATACCTTGATTTCAGCAAAGCTTTTGATATGGTCTCCCACAAAATTTTTGCCCACAAGTTAAGGAAATATGGATTGGATCCTTGGACTATAAGAAGGACAGAAAGTTGGCTTGACAGTTGGTCCCAACGGGTAGTGGTCAATATCTGGACAGTGGTTGGTTGTAAGTAGCATGCTGCAAGGCTCGGTTCTGGGGCTGGTGTTGTTCAACATCTTTATTAATGACCTGGATGAGGGACTGGATTGCACCCTCAGGACATTTGCAGATTACACAAAGCTAGGGGAAGAGGCAGATATGTTGGAGGATAGAGATAGAATACAGAGTGACCAGAATAAATTGGAGGACTGGTCCAAAAGAAATCTGATGCAGTTCAACAAGAAGTGTAGAGTCCTGCACCTGGGGTGGAAGAATCCCAAGCACTGTTATAAGGCTGGGAACCAACTGGCTAAGGAGCAGTACAGCAGACAGGGACCTAGGGGTTATGGTAGATGAAAGGCTGGATATGAGTCAGTGTGCCTTTGTAGCCAAGAAGGCTAACGGCATATTAGGGTGCATCAGGAGGAGCATTTCGAGCAGATCTAGAGAAGTGGTTGTTCCCCTCTATTCGGCACTGGTGAGGCCACAACTGGAATACTGTGTCCAGTTTTGGGCCTTCCAGTATAAAAAGGATGTGGATGTGCTGGAGCATGTTCAGCGGAGGGCAACAAAAATGATTAAGGGGCTGGAGCACATGAACTATGAGGATAGGCTGAGGGATTTGGGCTTGTTTAGTTTACAGAAGACAAAACTTAGGGCTGATTTAATAGCAGCCTTCAACTTCCTGAAGAGGAGCTCTAAAGAAGATGGTGAGAAATGGTCCTCAGTGGTGTCAGATGGTAGAAGAAGGAGTAATGGTCTGAAGCTAAAGAGGGAGATGTGTACCTTGGATATTAGGAAAAACTACTTCACCAGGAGGGTGGTGAAGCACTGGAATGCGTTGCCTAGAGAGATGGTGGATTCTCCATCCCCAGAGGTTTTTAAGTCCCAGCTTGACAAGGTCCTTGCTGGAATGACTTAGTAGGGGTTGATCCTGCTTGAAGCAGGGGGCTGGACTCGATGACATCCTGAGGTCTCTTCCAGCTCTATGATTCTATGAAAAGTACATTTCACAACTTGATATAATGCCTAAACATCTCAATCTCTAAAAGCAGAGGGATTATAACCACCTCTATTATCACTGGAAAGTGAATGAGCAAAACAGATTAAAAATTATATAAATTACCAGTATATAAATTTAAACATATACATAAACATAAACCTACCACCACCTTTGTATTTCACTTCCGATTTTCTCCTGAACAGCCTGCCAATGTGTACTAAAATGTGCTCAAGTACATTAAAGTCTTATGACTTCACACAAATTTGAACACAAGCCCCTACAGGAGAAAAGCTTTTGCAGTGACCCACACAATGTACTACTGTTTCTTCAGAATGCAGTTCGCACATGATTGGGAATGGGACAAGCTGAAATACCACAGGATAATTATACTATCCTTGCACAGATGAGTAAAATTATCCAGTACCCTCTAGAATCCAAAACTATCTTTGGTATCAGGTGACTTGTGTAGTAACTTGATTATGATGATGGTTTCACAAAGGCTCACCCAGAGTAGATTTAAAAAGTCAGTCCCACTTTCCAATTTAAAAAAAATAAAATTTCAGTACATTTTTTGGTGTTTGAGAACCTATTTCAAATTAAATCTGTAATTGTGACAACTGGTATCTTTTAAAATAATTAACAAAATAGAACCCTAGTCAAGCACTACTTAATTTACCCCCAAGTGTTTTAAAGCAACTACTCATCTGGTAGAAACCACTGCCTAAGCAGAGTTTAACAAGCTAAACCAAAGTTTGTTTTAGTGCTGAACCAACTTTGGGCAGACTATTTTCATCATTTCATTCTATTCTCCTGGTTCCATTAAAATGTGAAAAAAGCAACTTGGATCTGAAGAAGCAGGAAAGCTTGTTTTCATCTTCAAATATTTCAATAGAAACAAGATGTGAGGATAAGATCTACTTACTAGTTCTGAAACCTCGAAGGACATGGTAACCAGAATTCAGTTCAATTCACTCACCGCAAATACTTAGCTTGATCACTTCATTTCAAATGCTAAACATGTTTTCAAATAACCGTCTCTTACATATGCATCATGTTTTTATTAGCCATAACTATTGTAACCATTTTCAAATGGAGGGTCCTGATCAATTTTAAATTCCCATTTCCATCCAACTGCAATTTGATACAAATCATGCATAAAATTATCTAGTAAATTTTAGAACACAAAAATGCAAAACAAGGAATAACCTCAATAAATATATATTTAGCTATACAATTGCTTAAACAGAGGCATATTCAGCAACTAGCGTAGCCTCCTGGTTAACAAAAACAAGTTCCAGATTTAGTGTAGAGGATATATTTAGTTGCAAAACATGTTTTAATTGTTACCAATCAGCATGAATCAGCATTTCTACAGGAAATCTAATAAAAAGCATAAATACGAAACAGGATTCATTTTAATATGTCCCATTTGCCAACTGAAATTGTGATTAAAACTGGCGATGTAAAAATCAGTCCATTCTGGATTTATCAGAGCAAGAATTTAATAACACACTACAGAAGTAGTACGTAGCTGTAATATAGCTTTATATGTGTACTTCTCAAAAGGTGCTTACAAAAGAGGCTAGATATCACAGTCCCCATTTTACTGATGGGGAAAGAGGTACAAATGTGAAGTGTTTTTAAGAGCAGTGGCGGAGAATGAAACCCACATGTCCTCATTCCTAGTATAGAGACCTGTCCACTAGCTCACTCTGCCCCTGCAAGTTTGTTTACTCAATAGCTGCAGTTGATAGCATCATTTTCAATTTCAACATCTTAATGAATGATATACATATCATTTTATTTTATTTATATAAGCCAATTTCTTAATGGTCACAGCTATCAGGGGCTATGTCTACACTAGCCCTGGCCATGCAAATGGCCATTTCGAAGTTTACTAATGAAGCCTCATTAGCATGCGGGCGGCCGCGGCACTTCAAAATTGACGCAGCTCACCACCGTGCGGCTCGTCCAGACAGGGCTCCTTTTCCAAAGGACCCCGGCTACTTTGAAATTCCCTTATTCCCATCTGCTCATAGGAATAAGGGGACTTCGAAGTAGCTGGGGTCCTTTTGAAAAGGAGCCCTGTCTGGACGAGCCGCGCAGCGGTGAGCCACGTCAATTTCGAAGTGCCGCGGCTGCCCGCATTCTAATGAGGCGCTGAATATGTATTTCAGCGCTTCATTAGTAAACTTCAAAATGGCCATTTGCATGGCCATTTCGAAGTTTTTGGCTAGTGTAGACACGGCCAGGATGGAGTTGAGGTAGATGAGGCACAACAACATTTTATTGGAACAACTGCTATGGGTGGGAAACAAGCTTCTAAACTTACAGAAAGTACTTCTTCAGGTACTCTGTGAGTTTGTATCTTTCACCAACAGAAGTTGGTCCAATAAGAGATATTATTCCACTCACCTGGTTTCTCTAATATCAATGGACCAAAATGGCTATAAGGAGACCAGCATATAAAAACAAATTTTACGACTTCATGGCATTCAATCATTACCCATGAGTCCCTCAGTGTCAAAATGCCCAATTAAGATTGTTTTTCCCAAACTTGAACTTTTAATTATAGCACTAAGAGCCTGGTTTATTTGAATCCTCATAGCTGGACCAGTAGAAGAATCAATTTTCATCTATTTATATTAATGCCTTCACTGTCTACGAAAAGTTGGCTCATGGAAGAAATATGTTCTAGTTTGCAAGTTAAAAGCCCTTTGTGTTTTTAACCAGGAATTAAACTTAGAGGTCCAATTCTACCCCATTATACATCTTAGGGCATATTATAAAAATGAATATAATGTATTTACCATGCATAATAGGACACCAGCCTTGAGTTAGCTACCTTGGAACAATATTTCTTTGACCTGTTTTGGCTCAATTTTCAAAAACCAGTGTTGAATCCATATTGTGGAGACCACAGAGGGGGCTTTATTGGAAGCCAGGAGATAGGATGACAAGATAAATGAATGCACCCGGTGAATGGTCTTGTAAAAGATCTGATTCTAACCACAATCAGAGAAGTAGTACTGCATAATGTAGGCCTATACCCACTGAGACATGAGAAGCCTACAGTGAAAAGAAGTCAACACTCACTTCAAAACCAAATTCCACCAGTGCATAAACCTCAAAGAAAAAGCCAAAGTGTGAGCACAAGACAACATGGTATAGAATATCACATGTAATATCCCTTGCTCAATGCTTATGCCAGGCAGAATTCTCTGGGGGGTGAATCTAGGACTATGCGCTCTTATGATGCGATGGCATGTAAAATGAACATAGGGAAAAGAAACCTCCCTCCCCCAACAGGGATAGGATTGTCCAGGAAACAAGAAAGCAAGTCCTTTCCATCAGCTTCTGCCATTAAAAACAACCAAAGAAAAATTAAAATAGCTAGGAAAAGATTTTGCTTCAGACTGTTAGTGCAGCTGTGGTACTTGCTACTAAGCAAAGTACTCCACACAAAATTATTAGCAACATCCAGGAGAGAAATACAAGTATACAGAGATGGCACAGAAGATGAGGACAGGTCAAGTGGCGGACTGGGAGAAGAACAGATTGCACTGAGACAGACACTGAGAGCCTCCCAAATGAAAGTCAAGTTAAGGACAACTAAAATTTTATATAATATTCTTGTGTTATGCTGACTTACCATTCATGAAAGTCAGTTAAAAATCCAAGTCACCACTGACATCTCATCTCTCATTTAGGTAACAGGAGCCCTGAGCACCAGTGTATCTCTTTGCTGTTCTCAGCCTGTGGCACACAGCACATTAGTCTGCTGAGGGATGGAATACTTAACCTAATTATGCTATTTGAGTTAGCATGAGGGTAGCTGGGTGGTGCTAATGCCTCCCTGAAGTATTACACATCTATACATAAATGTTTGTTACACACCTCTCTGTACATTTGAGAACATTAAATTTTTGCAGCAAGACAAATTTTCTGAAATTATGTTTCCTTCAAAGTTGGCATACAAGGAAACAAAAAAAAAAAAAAAAAAAAAAAAATATCTTACCCTTCTCGGGCAATAGGAAGCATTAAACTCATCTCCAATACGCCGCAGTTCCTGTGCAATCCATATTTCTGGCTGCATGTCTTCACGTATTGAGGGAGACTCCCACCTGGAAGCTGCATCAGAACAAAAATTAAGAGTACTTTGAAATGTCCACAAGTTACTTACTGAAGTTAAAATACAACAGGAATTATCTATTAAATGTATTTGGCCAAAAGTTTGTGGAGTATATTTTGGTAAATGAAATGTGTAACAACGAAAAACCTAAGAATACAATCACTGGAAGCTGCAAAAGGCAGCAAGGGAAAATTATTTACCTGCAATTCTGTTTCTTTGAAGACACCAGGGAATCAAAATTCTCACTCTACAGTCTTCACTCGAGTCTACCTGTATCATGCTAGGAAGCTGCTACAAAAATACCCAACCACCACCACCAATAAAGGGGGATTGCAACTATCTCCATATTGACTGAGAACATCACATCAGGATGGGATATGGAGATAAAATTTCTGGAAACCATTAACAATTGCCTCTTGGAGCAGCTAGTCCTGGAAGCGGCATAGGTCTTCTAGTCCAACAATAGAACAGCTGAACAACTCAGTAATGGTAACCATAATGAAATTAAATTTAACATCCCTATACAGGGAAAAATGCCAAAGAAACTCACCATAGTAGCATTTAACTTCAAAATGAAAACTTCATAAAAATAAGGTGGTAAGTTAAATGGAAATTAAAAAGGAACAGGCACAAGAGTGAAATGCCTGCAAGCTGCATGGAAACCATTTCAAAACTCCACAACAGAAGATCAAACAATACATGTGCCCCAAATAAAAAAATCTAAACCAGTAAGAGGACTAAAACAATGTCACCCTAGCCAAACTGAGTAAAAATGGCTGTTAGAGATCAAAAGACATGTTAAAAACTGGAAGCCAACACTTACTGAGGAAAAACAGAACTAAGCATAAACTCTGGCAAAAGTGTACAATTAAGTAGGCCAAAAAGAATCTCCAGAGCAACTAGTAAGGGACACACACACACACACACACACACACGACAGTAATTTTTTAAAATTACGTCAGAAACAGGATGCTGGCCAAACGTGAGGCCACTTGATGACACAGATGCTAATGCGTAGTTAAGGAAAACAAGCAGAAACTAATTAAATTCTGTGCATCAGTCTTCACTGCAGAGGATGTGAGGGAGATTCCCAGACTTGAGATATTCTTTTGGGGAGAGGAGAAATGTGAGGGACTGTCCCAGATCGAGATGGTCAACAGAGATGGCTTAGAAAAAATTTAATTAATTTAAACAGTAAAAAGTCACCAGGACAAGAGCATTCACCAAAGAGTTCTGAAGGAATTCTGCAGTTCAATTTCTAACTGTGCTATATACAACCTATTGCTAAATCAACCTGTGTACCAGGTGACTAGCAGATAACTGATGCGACACCAATTTTTTAAAAAAGGCACCAGAGGCAATCCTAGCAATTACAGGCATACCAAGCAAGCTAGATAAAACTACTGTATTGAACATACTTTGACATGTAGATAAGCATGGCTTCTGTAAAGGGAAATCTGGCTTACCAATCTATTAAAAATTTTTTGAAAGGATCAACTGAGTGGACCAAAGGTGATCCAGTGACTATAGTGTCAGACCCTCTGAAAATCAAGTAAAAGAGCTCTCAAAGTCTCCTCAGCAAATTAAGCAGTAATGGAAAGGTCTTCTCATGGACAATGGTTAAAAGATTGGAAATAAAAAGTAGGAATAAATGGTCAGTTTGCACTTTGGAGAGGGATTAATAGCAGGGTCCCCAGAGATGTATGCTAAGACCACTGCTACTCAAAAGTCAAATGATATGGAAAAAAGGAGAGAACAGTGACATGGCGAAGCAAGCACCCGTTACAAAAATTAAGACAGTTAAATCCAGAGTAGACAACATTCACAAAGGGGATCTCACAAAACTGGATGACTGGGCAACAAAATGGCAGAAGAAATCTGATGCTGATAAATGCAGAGTAGTGCATAATTCCAATCATACATACAAATGGCTGGGACCCTTATCAGCTATTACACTCAAGAAAGATCTTGGAAACAGTATGGATAGTTCAGAAAACACCCACTCAGTACACAGAAGCAGCCAAAAAAAGTGAATACAATATGAAGAACCACTAAGAAAGGGAAAGATAAGCCAGAAGATACCCTAATACCACTGTATGCATCAGTGACAGACTGAGGCCCGCACCACACAAGTAGTTCTTTAAATGTGTCTCCTGGGGCTCTTTGCAGTCCAACATTAAAACAATGATTTAATTATTAACCACTCTAACTTATTTACTAATCAGAATGCTTTTACTGTGTTATTAACAAACTACAGTAGATAACATAACTTGGGTCAGACATTTTGCTATGAGAGTACACATAGAAAATATTTCCCTTATCATACTGTTTAACTATGAAAACAATGAATTCCAATTCACACTGCTGTGGCTCTTTTGGGGAATGCTGATCACAAATTGGGCTCCTGAAACAGAGGTGTGAGCAACACTGATATAAATCCATGGTACCCCCACATCTTGAATACTGCATTCAGTTCTGGCTCAGCCATCTCAAAAAGGACATTAGAAATGAGAAATGTATACAGAAGGTCAATAACAATTGTCAGAGTTAAGGAACTACCACCATCCAAGGAGAGATTAAAAAGGCTGGGACTGATGAATTTGGAAAAGAGAAACCTAAAGGGGGAAAATGATAAAGGTCTATGAACTCAATGGTTTAGAGAAAGGGATTAAGGAAGTGCATTTATACCTTCTCATCCCACAAGAACCAGGGATCACCCAATGAAATAGGCAACAGGTAAAACAAAACATACAGAAGCACTTCAGCAAGAAACGCAATTATCTTATGAATTCATTGCTGGGGGATGTTTGAAGACCCAAAACTGGGTTCAACAAAGAATTAGGTAAGTTTATGGACTGGTCCATCAATGGCTATTCACCAAGATGATCAGGGATCAACCTAGTGTTCCGAGGCCACTTAAACTTCTGACTGACAGAAGCCGAGATGTGTCAATGGGACAGATCATTCGAGATTTGACCTGCTCTGTAGGTTTGCCCTTGAGCATCTGGCACCGAACACTGTCAGAAACCACTGATCTGAGCCTAACGGCCATTTTTATGTTCTTATAGTCTTCTAGCTCCTGACCAGCCAAGTGAGAAGACAGACACCGATACAGTAATAGCAATACCCAGCTGGCTGGTGTGAAAAGCAAGGAATTGAGTGCGGTCAGTGCCCCAAGAGCCTTTTGACACTCAGCACATGAAAAGGACCTCATGGGGAGAGGAACAGAGGGTATGACAAATCTTGGCAGGACAACAGATTTAACAGAGTGGAACTTTCTCACAGCCGTGCAAATGACTTTTTGGTGATTCCACACCGACTGATCAGTCACAACATTTTGAAGCTCACTCTCACTAGGAGCTGAAATGACTCTCAGCAAGAAAACAATCTTCCATATGACACAATTAAACTCACAGAAACTGAAAAGTCTCAAAAGGAACTTTCACCAGCCTTGTCATAGTGATGTCGTTCTCCCTAACACCAGGGGCTGTTTAACATGAGGTTTCTGGAACTCTTGATACGGTCTCCCACAACGTTCTTGCCCATAAATTAAGGAAACATGGATTGAATCCATGGATTATAAGATGGATAGAAAGCTGTCTTGATGGTCAGGCCCAACAGATAGTGGTCAATGGCTCATTATCTAGATGGCTGTTGGTTTCATGTGGAGGGCCCCAAGGCTCGGTTCTGCGACCCAGTGTTGTTCAACATCTTTATTAATGACCTGGATGAGGGACTGGATTGCACCCTCAGCAAGTTTGCAGAGGACACAAAGCTAGGGGGAGAGATAGGCTCCAGAATTACCTGGATAAACTGGAGGATTATGCCAAAAGAAATCTCATGCAGTTCAACAAGAAGTGTAGAGTCCTGCACTTGGGATGGAAGAATCCCAAGCATTGTTATAGGCTGGGGACTGACTGGCTAAGCAGCAGCACAGCAGAAAAGGACCTAGGGATTAAGGTGGATGAAAGGCTGGATATGACTGAACAGAGTACCCTTGTAGCCAAGTAGGCCAATGGCATAATAGGGTGCATTAGGAGGAACATTTCGAGCAGATCTAGAGAAGTGGTTACCCTCTATTCAACACTGGTGAGGCCACATCTGGAGTACTGCATCCAGTTTTGGGCCCCCCAATACAGAAAGGATGCTGATGTGTTGGAGCAGGTCCAGTGGAGGGCAACAAAATTGATTAGGGGACTGGAGCACATGACCTATGAGAGGCGGCTCCGGGATTTGGGCTTATTTGCTTTGCAGAAGAAAGACTGAGGGGTGATTTAATAGCAGCTTTCAATTTCCTGAAGGAGAGCTCTGAAGAGGATGGAGAGAAACTGTTCTCCGTGGTCAGATGGCAGGACAAGGAGTAATGGTCTGAAGTTACAGGAGAGGAATAAGTTGGATATTAGGAAAAACTACTTAGTTCGGACTGATCCTGCTTTAAGCATGGGGCTGGACTCGATGACCTCTACTATATATCACAACTTTCTCTTTTAGTCCAAAGACAACAGTGTTAGGTTTTTAGGTTTCTTGGTCAAATAATACTGAAATGTCCAATAATAAAGAAAAATCTCATTTTTGTCAACCTAGAAGTCAGAGTTGTCCCTCTCCTAAAACGGCACATTTATTTATATCTGGAAATACTTTATTATTGCACAAACTGAAGAACTATTCCTCTTAGGTTAACTTCATCCTTCTACCAAGCTTTGAGTGAAAAAATTAGATCCAATAAAAAAGCATTGCCCCTAAAGGATGCTTAAACATAAAAATCTTTTGCATTTAAAAATATATGTAGTTGACAGCTTTGTTACTCATTTTAAGAAACAATTCAATATGAACATAAACCACAATCCTGAAATACATTAATAAGAGTGTTCTGCTTTTGACAATTCAGTGCATGCCACATTTGAAAAGAGATTTGTGCTTGTTGTGACAATCTGCGTCCAGACACCTTGAGCAGAAAACAGGGGAGCTGAACTTCAAAGAAAAAACAAGAAGCAGCCCTGTGGCACCTTATATACTAACAGATATTTTGGAGCGTAAGCTTTAGTGAGCAAAGACCCGCTTCATCAGATGCGTGAGTGAGGGGGTTTCAGAGGAGGATTTAGAGAGGGAGTCTCTGTAAAGGGAAGGGCCAGCGCTGACAAGGTCTATTCAGTCAGGGTAGATATGGCCCATTATCAGCACTTCATGTGGAGTTGTGAACATCAAGAGAGGAGAAACTGCTTTTGTAAAGGGCCAACTGCTCCTAGTGTCTATTCAATCCTCGGTTGATAGAGTCAAATTTGCAAATGAATTGCTGCTCAGAGATCTCTCTCTCTCCATTTTATTTTTGAATTTTTTTTGTTGTAGGACTTCTACTTTTAAATCTGTCACCGAGTGTCCAGGGAGACTGGAGTGTTCTACAAGTTTTAGTGTGCTACCGTTCCGGATGTCCGACTGACGTCCATTTATTCTTTTACGTACAGACTGTCCAGTCTGACCAATGTAAATTGCAGTGGGGCATTGATGGCACATGTGGTTGATGTGAGGTCCTGTGATATCGCCCTCCCCTTTACTGAGACTCCCTCTTTAAATCCTCCTCTGAAACCCCTCCTCTCATGTATCTGACAAAGAGGGTCTTTGCCCATGAAAGCTCATGCTCCAAAATATCTGTTACTCTATAAGGTACCACAGGACTTCTTGTTGTTTTTGAAGATACAGACTAACTCGGCTACCTCTCCGATACTTGTCCCCAAAGAAACAGGAACTGAATTAACTGATTGTACACAATATACTGTACAAGTGGACTGAGTAAGCGAGTTCAGAAAATGGTGAGACACTGATCATGACTATTACTGAGTGATGCTTGTATGATAGGTGTCTAAGAATAGGTGTGCTGGAAATGAGATCTTAAAATATGTTTAGGAGGCAGAGGATAGACAAGTGTGCCTTAGACAAAGAACTGTGGGTTTACCTATCTAGGACAAACTCTGTAAGCCATACACAATGAATGTACATTTACATATGAGATAACCAAAGCAAACAAGCAGTGAAGGAAACAGCTTGGTGAGCTCACTAGGGAGCCCTTAGCCCGGAGGTAGCTTTTTTCTTGGTTCCTGAGGCAAATCCAATAGATTCATAATTGTAACACATAACCATGCACTAGTCTCCTTTAAATCAGTTTATGACCAGGGAGCAAAGACATTCTAGTGATCCATCTCACGGGGAACAAAGGAAACAACATCTCTGACTCCCAACACTGGATACTCTTGCCTGCTAGAGGTGCAGGTGACTTGATTTGTTTTGGTAAAGACAACCTGCTAGAACTGAGTTTTAGAAACCACGCTCTTTGCCTTACTTCCAGCCATTTTCTGTTCTCTCTGCATAGTATCATTTAAACCTACGTTCTTAATTAGTAAAAGCTTATTCTTAGTTTTACTGTAAGTCAGCTTAGTGCTGGGATTTAAGGTAGAGCGCGTACCCTCTCGGAGCCAGGCTAGCGGGTACACTGCTCTGCAGCCAGCAGACAATGTCTGTAAGTGCCCTGTGAGAGGTACTGTATGTGCACAAAGAAGTCTCTGGGGAACTCTAAGTGGAGACTGCTGGTAAGGCAGAGATATTGCAACTGCACAGACTAACTCCAGCAGAGCTCTCCCATGCCAGGGCAGAGTGCATTCTGAGTGCCTGGAGAGCACACCACAGGGATACAGGATGTATTACGTGGAAATGTACACCCAAAATCTAAGCAAACACGATGACACTTTTTTAGCAAAGTATTTCACAAACTTGGCCAGAAAACCTAAAAGGAATCAAAGGAATACATAGCTTCCAATCTCAAAACAGTCAAAGAGTTAATAAGGCAATAAAATACAAGGGGAGTGAGGGAATCATCTAAGTGAGTGCCTGGCTCCAGTCTCACTAGGAATGTTACTTTTGAGCCTGACTAGTATTTGCTTGGCTTGGATATATATTTTGTTTTCATGTTGTAAGGTGAAAGACTAGCACCAATCAACCTTCACTGCAAAGTTTTTATTGGCAACAGTAATTTATTTTGTTAGAGGCTGAATTTCATTCTGCAAAGTCTTCATATTTGAGGAGAACATTTTGGAATCAGGAAAAACAATTCAAGGTAAGACGTAGAGAATAAAAACCAACCTAGATGCGCGCGACTGAACCAGGCAATTTGCTTCCCCAGGAGTTACAACTGAACCAACATGCAGTAAACTCTCTTGTAACTGGTATTGAATCAACCGGTACTCTCAGATAACTAGCACTCCCACAAGGCGCTCTCCTGGTGCCGAGGTCTCCTTTTCCAGGTGGCTGTGCTACCTGCAGGCAATAAAGGGATCCTTTCCCACCCCCAACCATTGATGTTGCTTCCCCTTCTTAAGAAGGGACTGGTGCTGGCACATGTGGGGGGGAGCCAAGAGCAAGCTACTGCATTGCCTGTTCCCCTCATCCCTCCCTGGGCCAGGGCTGCGGAGGCTCCAGGGCTCCTCAGCAACTGCTGTTGCCAATGGGGTGGAGAGTTGGGGGGGGAGGGAAGCATCCCTCCACCGCATGCCAGCCTCTAGGTGTGGCAACACCAGCTGGGGCTTCAGCCACTGGGGGCTGCTTAACCCCAGAGGGAGGGCAGTGGGGGCGAGTGGGCAGAGCACACTGAGCCAGCCCTACCCACCTCCCATGCGGCAGCACGTGCTAGAGCTTCAGTCACTGGTGGCTCTGAGAGCTGGGGGAGGAGCGCAGCGGGACGGTGGCCAGAGCCCGGGGAGCCAGTCCCTCCCCCTCCTCATGCAGGCCCATGGGCTGGGGCCTGAGCTGCCGAGCCCCAGCAGGGAGTGCAGAGCAGGCTGCGGAGGCAGAGGCAGTTCTCTGGTGACAAGGGATCCCTCTCTATTATCCGTGATACTTTCATAGCCAGCAACCTGCTGGTTCCAGGACTGCTGGGTATGAAAGTTTACTACAGACGTCTCACTGCTAAAGGGGGGTGGGGGGGAAATCAGCTTTTCAGGCCAGTGTTAAAGCACAGTTCAGATACCCACATGCAACAGACAGTTTTTAACCAACTGCATAACTACCACATTAAAAGGAGAGGGAGAAAGGCAGAGGGTAGGGGAGGAAAAAACAAGCACATGGATTTAGTTCTAGAACTAAAGTTAATAGGAGAAAATACACATCCCTCTGCTCCAATGCTTTCCCTTAAGAAGATGTGTTATGAGCCTCTGTATAGGCTTCAAATGATAAAAGCTCAGCAATTCAAGAAATTAGTATCATGGTTAGGTGGCTGAGAGTGAAATCAATCTGAGGTTTTCAGAAAGGACTTTCTGTCGTGCTGCCAAATCACAAAATCAGAAGTGTCAAGTCATAATTAGCCAAGCAAGCAGAGATAAACTCTCAAAATTAATTTAACACTTGCTAGCCACCAAATAACTTTCACCATCAGCATGAAGGAGCAGTACTAGTCATATCATGACACTTCAGTATTCTAAATCATAGAGAGCATCCACAGTAGTTGGGGGCGGGGAGAAAAAGTAACCTATCCCCTGAGAAATTAGCCTTCTAGCACCTGGAAAAAAGCAGACTCATGAAAATATTGTCCCTACTTATCATACTAAGACATTGGATATTCATTGGTCACCCATTCACAGGTACAAGATATTCCATTATCTGCAAATTAAATGTTTTTATCCATGCAACTTTCTGAAGCTGGTATTGAGCATTTCTATTCTTAGGCCAGCAGGTCTACACTAAGGGGTAGCATCAAACTAAGGTATGCAACTGGAGCTGACGTACCTTAGACTGAACTACCATGC
Source organism: Carettochelys insculpta (assembly GCF_033958435.1). Lineage (NCBI taxonomy): Eukaryota > Metazoa > Chordata > Testudines > Carettochelyidae > Carettochelys > Carettochelys insculpta. Next base: position 2,574,516 of record NC_134139.1, on the reverse strand, counting down.
CTCCCTATACTTCTCTTTCAGGTAGAGTACCATAGTCTATGCAAATGCAATCAGCAGTTGATTTAGCACATCTGTACTAGATCAGCTAAAGCAGGCTTTTCCCAATCTTTATATAGTTGGGACCCAGTTTTTTTCAGTACCTTTGAGGCCTAACTCACATGCCTCCCACCACTTCACCAGGAAGATGCTGAGCAGCTGGTTTTCACTCTGACAGCTACACAACAGTTCACCTGCTGGTTCCCTGCTATATCAAAGGAATGAGGAACTAGCTCTGGCTGTTCTCTTCCAGCCATTAGGCTGTGAGAATCCTGCTGATGCTCAGAGGCCTTTGACTGAGCCTAACGGAGCGTACCTAGTAAAGGACAGCTTCCATAACCCACACAATCACCGAGCACTGCTCAAAGGAAGAGAAACCGAGAATCACATCACCAGTTACAGGTTCCCAATTCTCTGCCCCTGCCCAAAGGAGGGGCTGCACAAAGTTACACAAGTTCACAGTGATCTACTAAGGGACATGCTCCAACCAAAGAAGATGTAGGAACTCGTTATGCCAGCTCTACATTCACTGGAATGTTTATACATATGGAGAATCCCAGAAGAGGAACACATGTGGGCAGCAGTACAGCTGGAGCAGACCAGGAAGAAAATATGCCATGCAGTACTGCTTGTGGCTTCTTACACCTTTTTAAAATAATACATATGGCCCTCAGGCTGAAGAGATTTTACATCACAGCTCTACCTTCTGGACAATGAAATGAAAGGTCTTAAAGAAAAAAAGTTTTGCCATTATGATTTCCTTTGCTTGATGTAACATTTGCAAGACAATCCCAAGCAGTCAACTTAATTTAGGGCAGTGCTTAAAAACAGCTGGTAAAACAACACAAATAATAAATCTTACAAAACACAGCCAGTGCCTTAATACTTTTAAGCTCTCAGAGTATATTGTCCATTTGCCACTTATCAGATTCCAGACAAAGCCACAATAAACTACTTCCATCAACTTAGTAACTTAACCCTTTGAAAGCGCTCAGCCAGACATATGGAGACGTAGAAAACATCTGCAGCATCGGAACACCAGTGTTCCTACTTTTATCTTTTCTGGTTTGTTTTATTTTTAGGCTTGTAGGTGTGTCTACAAACATCCATATAATACTAGCTTATGTTATACAATCAGTCTATAGAGTACTAAGTTCCCTCAAAATCTGTAAAGGTACATATCCTATTTTTGACTTGTGTATTTCAACATATTTAATAAATGACTCAAGCTGAAGTGTGAGGTGCCTGTATAAAACACACAAAAACAGAATCACATCCCCATTAAAGGCATTCAGAAACCCCTGTATAAAACACTCTTCCCATCAGCCCTCCCCTGACTTACACACATGCAGTGAATGTAGAGTTAGCCTGGCCTGTGGCTAACTGAAAGCAGAAACTTAAAGACTTTTTAATCTGCCAGTAAGTGGTCACCTTAAGTCCTGCTTCTCCAACACATTCCCTTCATAGAATAGCCGTGTTGAATTTGCATTCTTAATCATGCAAGGTTGCAAATTTTTTGAAGCAACAGCTGGAAGTTCAGGATTACCCAAACATGCCCAAAGCCATGCTTTCCACAGACAGAATGAATAATTCACCATGCATCTAAATGGTCTTCTGATCATTGTTTCCAGAAGCCCAATGTGCAGCTGGACTCCAAACTAGTAGTAGGGAGTTAGAGTTATCAGTGCACTTAACAATGAGGCTCTTGCAGGATGAATAACCGCTGAATAAGCAGTGAAAAGAATGGTCTAGTTTAGCAAGGAAGAGCTCTTTCCATACAGAAGAGCACGTAAGTTCAGTTCCACAGGATAGCTACAGATAAAGGAAGAATAGTGAACCGTTTGAGATGAAAGGCTAAAATTAATTCTGGGGAAAAATTGGGATGTTGCCAAAAACAGTGTCGTCAGAGGTTTAAAAGAAGGTAAAAGATCAACTAACCATTAGCATCTGCAACTCAGAACCACGAACCTCTCCTTTGAGATGAGGGTTTTGATCACCCCATGAGACACCAGAGTTACACAACCAGGAACGTCTCCAAAATGAGAAAGACCTTGCCAGGCTTTGATTATGAATCTCAGACAACCAAAGATGCCTAAACGGATTGCCTAGGTATCTCCAGTATTTCTCCTAACAGGTGCATAAACTCCTCTCTCTCATCTTTGAGAATGGATGAAACCTCAGGAAGCAATGAATTGCAGTTGGACTAACAATGGCTGTTCTCTCAAAGACGTGGCCTGTGACACCATCCACTCTGCAAAGAGCTTGCTGGAAGGAAATGCTGACAAACAATTACAGCAACAAGAAGGTGCTGATCCAAGTTTTACATATTTAAAAACTTATATCAGCAATATTTCACAGGGTACTGGGTACTACTTTTTGGTTTAAAAATAATGCATAGTGAAACAATTGCCCTTTAAAATGAAAGGATCAACACTGTGGCTCATATGTACAAATATTAAAGCATATGCCATGAACTACATGGAAAAAATATGACACTCTTTAAAGCTGTATTGAAGACTAGGCCCATAATAATTCTACTTCTAGAACTCAAAGAAGAGTACTGTAGGCTCAGTTCAAAGGACCAGTGTTGTATGTGGAGAAACCCTCCATGAAGGCTAAGGATGATGAACAGGCCAAGGATCTGATGAAGAATATGAATCAGACTCCTAGGGCTGGAAGAGGCCTCAGGAGATCATTGAGTCCAACCCCTTACCCAAAGCAAGACCAACCCTACCTAAATTATCCCAGGCAGGATTTTGTCAAGGTGAGATTTCAAAATCTCTAGGGACAGAGGTTTCACCACCAGCCTAGGTGACTCAGTCCAGTGCTTCACCACCCTCCAAGTGAAACAGTCTTTCTTAATACCCAACCTAGACCTCCCCACCGCAACTTGAGACCATTGCTCCTCATTCTGCCATCTGTCATTACTGAGAAGAGCCTCTCCCCATCCTCTTTGGAACCACCCTTCAGGTAGTTGAAGGCTGCCATCAAATCCCTCTATACTTCTGCAGACCAAACAAGTCCAAAATCCCTCAGTCTCTCCCTGTAGGCCATGTGCTCCAGCTCCCTAATCATTTTTGTTGTCCTCTGCTGGACCCTCTCCAATTAATCCACATCCTGAAGTTACAGAGGGGGAGATGTAGGTCAGATATTAGGAAAAACTACTTCACCAGGAGGGTGGTTAAGCACTGGAATGAGTTACCGAGAGAGGTGGCAGATTCTCCATCCCTAGAGATTAAGGTTAAGTCCCAGCTGGACATGGTCCTGGCTGGGATGATTTAGCTGGGGTTGATCCTGCTTTGGGCAAGGGGCTGGACTAGATGACCTCCTGAGGGCCCTTCCCGCCCTAGGATTCTACAACTGTGTGTGTGTGTGTGTGTGTGTGTGTGTGTGTGTGTGTGTGTACGTACACACACGTGGGGGTGACGGAGGAGACTGGCATACCGTTAACTCATGTACAACTTCTCAGCCAATGTAATCCCCAGGTCCTTTTCTGTCGAACTGCTGCTTAGATGGCAGTCCCCACCCTTTGAAACCTGCCTAGGATTCTTTCATCACAAGTGCAGGACTCTGCACTTGTCCTCGTTAAACCTCATCAGATTTCTTTTAACTCAATCCTCCAATGTGTCTAGGTCATGCTGGACCCTATCCCTACCTTCCAAACTATGTACCTCCCCCATCTCTTATTGTCATCTGCAAACTTGCTGAGGATGCAATCCATCCCCTCATCTAGGTCATTAATGAAGATGCTGAACAAAACTGGCCATAGAACTGCTCTCTCAAGTCCACATCCAGTGCTTTAACAGCAAACTCCATCTCTCTGTGAAATGGCAAATAAAGTTAGAGGACCTGATTCTGCTAGTCTCACTCACATTGAAATGTTCCTTACTCTAGTCTAGGAGCATTTCAGTGGAATAACTCAGGGACTTCGGCCTTGAACACCTTGAGTTAACGGCTCTAACGGATCTCAGAATTTTGGTTAGTCTGAAAGAGGCGACAGTGGCAAATTGCAGATTCATTCAATTTCCCTTCCTTTTTACATACATTTCCCAATAAAAGCCATTTGAAACCAACTGCCAACCAGACATTGAGCTATTGATTACAACAACCTCGCCAGCTTTCTATTCATCTCAGTCCATTTATCTCACATGGGCTATGTCTACACTAGCCCCCAACTTCGAAATGGCCATGCAAATGGCCATTTCAAAGTTTACTAATGAAGTGCTGAAATGCATATTCAGCGCTTCATTAGCATGCAGGCGGCTGTGGCACTTCGAAATTGACGTGGCTCGTCCCGATGGGGCTCCTTTTCGAAAAGGACCCAGCCTACTTTGAAGTCCCCTTATTCCCATCAGCTCATAGGAATAAGGGGACTTTGAAATAGGTGGGGTCCTTTCGAAAAGGAGCCCCGTCGGGACGAGTCGCGAGGCGCGTCAATTTCGAAGTGCCGCAGCTGTCCGCATGCTAATGAAGCGCTGAATATGCATTTCAGTGCTTCATTAGTAAACTTCAAAATGGCCATTTACGTGGCCATTTTGAAGTTTGGGGCTAGTGCAGACACGGCCATGGAGTCACACAAGGCTGTTACTGTGGAAACGAGCAGCTTGGTAGAGCCGTGAATCAGTCACCAGATTTATATATTAGGAACTTCCTCTGGCACAAAGGTTTCCAACAAACCGGCTGACTCTAAGGTCCTGAATAGCCAGTCAGTTTAATAGTCCATTCCAGTTCATGACAAGTGAACTGACCGCATATGAGAAAATTCACTTCTAACTTGCTCTCCCTAAGTAAATACTTCAGACAGGCAAATACACCCACTCTCACAAAGACACATGCATTAAAAAAACCTCCATAAAACTAACTGAGCTGTCTATAGCTGCTAAGGGAGAAAAAACTTGCTCCTAATTTTAAGTAGTTGGCAGGTACTCAGACCCTACAGTAATAGAGATCATATAAGTGAACAGATACACATAATATCCCCCTCAGCTCCTATAGGTCTAAGGACACTCTGTTAGGAACTCAGCACTTAAAATTTTAAGTGCTAACTGCTTAATAAGTTAATATTTAATTACTATGTTGCTGGAAGAAATTCAATCCAATCACAAAAAGATTATTAATTTTTATTTCAAAACCACAATTCATGAATTCTAAATGTATCAGGTTGCTTTTGGCATGCCTGAATTTTGAGTATACAGAGCATTCCACTTCAGAAAAATATTAACTTTTTATTCACCGCAAATTTCAATAGGGCAGCGGTTCCCAAACTATGTTCCAATGGAACACGGGTGTTTTGCGAGCTATGGCGAAGTGTTCAGCCACTGAAATAGAGTAATGGTGGTCTCCACCCCCTTGTCGGTGAAAAAAGTACATTTTGGGATGTTTTCTCTCGCATCCTGGCTATATTTGTTTTGTTAATGTCTGGTTTCATTATTATTTGTTGAACTGTGTTTACTGTACATTAATTTAGTATTATGAAACATTTTCCATTAGTAAAGTTCCTCATAGTTAGTATGATGACGTAAGAGAAGGCAAAGTGTGCCACATAGAGTGCTGTGATGTCCAAGTGTTCCATAACCATAAAAAGTTTAGGAACTGCTGCAATGGGGCATTTTGAATGATTTGCAATTCAACAAGTTGTATCATAGAAAAAAAAATCTATCAGACAGAAAACATTTCACAGCAATAACTCATTCCTATGAACTATTAGACTCCAGGAAGCAAAACCATAAAGGGAATCATAACAGATCTATGAACAGCACATCCATAATACATATTGACAACACTAATAATAGGTAAGGTTGCTTCACACTTTCCATTAGAGGACACAGTTTTCAGTGGCTTATAGTTTTGGCAGCCTTTAACTGCTCAGTCAGATATTTTTAATAGTTTCAGGTAAATGACTCTGCTGTTTCCAAGAATAAAAATCAAGGATATACAAAAGCTGTTTTGCTCATGCTTACGTATTTATTACAGCTGTTTCCCTGAGCTCTAGCACTTCCACATACTGCAGGAGGGGATTTTAATTTGATATGGAAGAGGCTGCCTTGGTAGCAGCAATGTGCCTTGAGCCACCACCACGAAATACAAGCCACGTGATTAAAAAATGAAATTTCATACACCCATGCCCACTGGAGACTTGTTAGTTGGCAACTACATTCTCCAAAGATGTCACCTGCATAAAGCATGCTACTATGCCTCGCAGCTTCTAAATGCTAGATGTACTGCCCAAGTGCCACCCTCATGGAGCAACAAGGCACATCCGTTCCATGGACATAAGGTCTCACCAGCACTTTCAAGGCAGTTGGGAGCCACGGCGGTACTAGAACTGAATACAGACAGACCCTCTCTGATGAATCCGTAATGCCCCCCTGAAGAGAGGAAGCTACCTAAATCAAATGCAAGAGGGTGAGTAAGCAGGGAAAGTAACAGAGGTGGCCATGTCAGTCTGTATTCTAACAAAACAAACCACCAGCATAGAGCACTTTAAAAGACTAACAACATAGTTTACTGGGTGATGAGCTTCCATGGGACAGACCAATTTCAGATGCAGCAGGGAAAGAGAGAAGGAAGTCTAGGAGGGAAAAAACACAAACCAAGTGGCAGGCAATGGAAGAACCACGAGGAGCTGGAGTGTCCAGAAGTCCTGTTGTGGTGGAGTGAATGGTGCAGGGGGGAGCAGCCACAATTTTATTAAAAGGTCAGGGAGTAAACAAGGGTATGTAAGGAAACGTGGAGGGCCACCTCGGGGAGCACGTGGTAGGTGAAATAGAGTGAGGTGAAGGTAGGCAGGACAAGTGTGGTGCTATAGTGACAACGGGAACTGAGAAGATGGAGAAGAGGTAGAGCTATGAAGAGCTGCAGACCTGGAGCAAGCAACACTTCTCCTCCTGCCCCGCAAACCAATACACCTGACTTACCTCTCCTACTGCATGTCTACTGAAAACCATGCTGTGACTCAACACACTGTAACCATGCTGGTTCGTAACGATTCAGTGCATGTGCATACTACAGAGCATTAACGACAAGACAAATAACCCAGAAAATCTCAACCCTCCCATACATACTCTACACAACTGTATACCCTTTGACTTAATTAGGGGAGGAGCAGATGTTTGTTTCATGATTAAACTGGCCTTTTTGTTTCAAGTTTTCCATCACTGCTGTTGTCATGCTGGCTGTTATAAAAACTCCTATCCCCTCACCCCCACACTTCCAACAAAAAAAAAAATCAAGAGGTTATGCAAGTATTTACTGTATTTGTTTTTCTTATTTTAACAAACAGACTGCTGCATCCGCTGTTAGAGAGTGAGCAGTAAGAGTTTCATTCAGGAGTTAACACCACACCATACCTCCTCTATCAGCTTCTGGCTGGGAGGAAAGCATACCACATGTGAAATAGCAGAGGAGAAACTAATACCAAACTATGATATATGCAATGCTCACATTTACATAACCCATACAGCCTTTCAAAACACACCAGGAAAACTGTAACTAATCAGACGCTTTTCTTTACGCAGTCACCTGTCTTTCATAAACTAGGTATTTTTCATTTAAAATATAAGCAGAATCATTAGTCCCTAAAATTGGCTAATCTGACCCGAAAATAGGTTTAAAATACTCAAGTGAGCACGAAAACAAACTTTTCACATCTTGTACTCCAAGGTTGTGTGTAGCCTGTGTCCACCCTACATGGAACCCACTAGCCCTTCTCTTCCCTAATTCTGGAATAAGACCACAGGATTCTCCACGTTCTTGATACTGCATATAATTACTTTTCTTCAACCTCAAAAGTTTCACTTCCAGATCATCAGCATGGAACCTTTCCCAAATCTGAGTCAAAACCCAGTCTTGTTTAAATTCCTGAAAGGTAAAAATTCATTCATAACAGAGCTGGGTCTACACTACACAGTTCCATCAACGACAGAGAGGCCTTCTGTAGACAAAACTAGGGAGTATCTACACTACAAATGCTCTCTGTCGAGAGCTGTCAACAGAACCCAGCAGAGATGTGTCTTGACTGTCCAAGGCATAGCACCTCAGTCAGATTCCATCAATAAAAAAGATAGTGTAGATGCTTCGGGAGGCCCACTGTCAACAGAAGCCTTTGTTGCACCAGGCATCCCTGTTTGCAGAGCTTCCACTTGGCTGTTCTGTTGACAGAGGGCTGGGCAGTCTAGCTGCTATCTGTCAACAGAGGATGTTGACGGGGGAGCCTCTATTAGCTGTGGACATGTCCTTTAGACAAAAGTTCTGTCAGGAAATAATCTGTTGCCAGTGACGTCTGTCGACAGAACTCTGTAGGGTAGACACAGCTCAGGAGAAAAATTAAGAACTACCTTAAGGCATATGCTTTAACACAGTGGTGTCCAAAAGGAAGTCCACCAATTGCCACATGCCCTGCCCCGCCAAGCACTGCCCCGACCCCAGTCAGGCATCCTACCTCCCTTCACCCCCACTGCTGACTCAGAGCCACAGTGCCAGAGCTGCCCAGCCTCAAGCGCCACACCGGGAAGGAGCTGCGCCGGGGCAGCACGGCAGGGCATGGCGCACAGCTCCTGGCCAAAGCCTCATGAGCTGCGTCGGGGAAAGAGCTGCCTCCTCTACTGCCGCTATGCGTTTGTGGTGGGGCACGTGCACAGAGCGGAGGGAGGGGTGCCCCACACGTGCAGATCTACTGAGCCGCTGAGTGGCATTTCGCTACACTGCGCTGCCCTGCTCGCCACATGTGGCAAACGGGAAACATACTGGACAACGCAGCTTAAACAGGACATGAAAAGTAAGAAAGCAAAACCTGGCTGTAAGGTTTGAAGTACAGATGTTACCAGAGGATTACCCACATGACAGCCCTATTTAGAGTACAGCCATGTCTTCAGGGAAGGGTCATGGAAACAGAACATACAGGACCAAAGCACCGAACCTAAGAATGACCATACTGGATCAAACAATAGTCTATCTAGCCCAATATCCCATCACCCAACAGCGGCCAATGTCAGAAGCTTTAGAGGGAATGAACTGAACAGCTGGTGATGCCTTTCAATGTGTCATTTACAAAACAGATTTAGTTGTATATCTGAAGTCCAAATACACAAAATCTAGTTTCCCTCCTGTTTCCCCATAACCCAGACACCTTAAGTTATAGAATCCCAGTATTCTTTTCCATATCCTCTCTGATCCTTGAGCATCTTCACAGAATTCTTTCACTGCCCTGACAGACAAAGTCAGGCTGTATTTTCATTATTCATTCTCTGTAACACACAGTCCTTTTACACAAAATTCTCATCAACTGTCCTGGTGCCATAACTTAGTCACAGCTTCTAACATTACAACTATTTTCACTCGAGTCTTTTGCTGCCTAAGAATCTTTCTAGACCTCTTGTTGCAGGAACACTTTTGAAAGTTTTAAATGAAAAATAACGTCTTGGCCTTAGGAACACTGAACACTGTAAAACCATGTCCCTTTACAAAGGAACTTAAGGCTAATCACCTTAATTTTTAGATTGCAGCCTGAGCCCTCATAATAATTTCTTCCCTGTGAAGAGATCGAATTTTGGAGTCCCTTTCACATTCATTGCCCAGCTTTTCAAATACACACACTTTAGATCTCTATTCCTCCACATACTCTTAGTTGTATAGCTCATTAAACACCACTAAAGCCACACAGCAGACTACCACCCACGTAAAGAAGCAGGCAGTCTGATCCTTTGGTGTAACAGACTCTCCAATATCCATTCAGAGCAAGTCAAGGTGTAGAACGTTTTCTGTTGCCTTTCAGTACTTCCTAACACTTCTTCAATCAATCATAAAAACAGAGTAGCATGGAAGAAAACAGGGATGGCTGCTGTATAATAAACTTCAGCCTGGACACAAGCATATGTTATACCAAGCCACACCCTTGACAGATGAAAAAAACCTGTTTAACACAATCCAAGGCTTGACCTTGCCTCCATGAGATTTAACTGCAGTTTTCAACTGTGCATCGCAATTGGCTAGGTGCTGGACTCTTAACCCACTGAACCCGTTCTGGCTGTAAGTAGTGGAGCTGGCCCAGAACGCATCACTAGAACTCTGTCAGTCTGTATTCAATTACTCATGTTTTGCCAATATGCAGAATGACCAACAACGAAGGAACTTCAAGCCACATTGCTTATTGAGTTATCTGCTGAATTTGTTTGCTTTGTACATTTTACTTTACCTATAAAGTATATTACCCCCAACAAAGATACAAACAGAAAATACAAGAGAGATATGATCTCTAGTACTGTCAGACATGTCTCTTCCTTATAAATTATTGACACACTGGGCTGAAAACAAAGGGCCTAAAAGCACCTGGGAAATTTAGGTCTCTAACATAACTGTTCATTTTGTGTCACTCTTATTTATATGACATGCTCCTAGTTACCTGTAAGAACATCATGGAGGGAGAAGGGAGGAGAAATCTAGAGAAAAAAACTGAAATGATGGTATGTGAACCTCATTTCTGTGCCGGTCCCTATACACCAGGACTACAGTCACACTACAGCACTCTGCCAACAGAAGTCACTGTCAGCAGAGATTTCCCAATAAAACTTCTATTGGCAAAGTGCAGCCATGCACACACGCCAATTCAGAGAGGGCTCTTCTCTTACAGAGCAGCTTGCCTGCCCAGCTGCTCTCTCAACAAAATAGGCACCCGGAAGCACAGCAGACAGGGTTGCCCACTGTCCTGGACAGCCTGTCTACCAACACTCACTCAGCTCTTTTCCCAACAGAACCTGCCAACAAAAGGCATGCTTCCTCATCTGCGAGAGAAAGAAGGCTGTCAGCGGAAGTGCAGATGCGTGCAGACGTTCCACCAGTTTTCTTAACAGCAGGGCTAGTGTAGCCGTAGCCCAGGAAAAGGGTTCTGTGGGCTCTCCAGAATTGGCTGGTGGGGAATTTCCCAGGTGTCTGAACTCAAGATGATGACTATAAACTATGGCTATAAACTACTTCCTGAGGACCACAAGCAAGTTCCAGCATAGGAGGTGCACTGGGGACAGAAGGAGACACACTGGGGTGGGAGACGAGCGTGCATCAAATACAGGAATTTTCAGGAGCCACAGGATATTGAGTAGAACATTAGACCTCCCCTGCTATTGGGGTGGGAGTATACTGAAAATTAAAGCTGCTCTCAGACCTATCCCCCTCAAAGTCATTCCCACCTGTGCAGCAGCAGAGTCTAGGAAGTGAAAAGTTGACCTTAAAGCCATCTGAGCCCCATATTTGCTAAAGGTTTCAAGTTCTGCATTGTGGCTCTAAGACATACCACAGAACCCCACCCTTGAAAATATTTCAAGTAAATTAAAGCCAATGGCAAAAAACCATACTTTCTTTCAATCCATCCTCAAACTGGGTTGGCCTAAAAATTCCTAATTTTATGGGTTTTGCTGAGGAACAGCATGCTCTAATGTGATTTCTGTTGTTTTGGGTACTTTTATCTTGGTGAAAAAATTACACCAGCAGTTTTATAACAAAGCTCACACTGAAATATTTAGGAAAAAAGTGTTTAGAAGTTCCCTCCCCCTCTAAAATATATGAAAACTTCCAAATAAATTGTAACTTTTTTTCCCATACCGGGGTCAATTCCAACATGGAACTGACAGCAACACATTCAACATAGCTCACTTAAGGACAATAATGTTGTTACTGTACCACAGTGAAAAATATAAATTTTAGGTCACAGTCCTCCAAGATTTATGAACATGCTTAACTGAACTCACAGTGCATAAATCCTACTGACTCCAGTGGGCCTATTTGTGTTTTCAAAACTAAAAAACCGCACTGGTATGCATTTTTGAAAGACTGGTCCCTTACAAGATCTACAAACATCAGGGTGGATAAAAATCGTTTTTTAAATCTGATCTAATTTTTCAAAATCAATGCTAAATTTCTGATGTAAAGGTAACTTAACAATTAAGTCTTAATACAAACATGCCATACCTACACTGAGTCTCATAAAAATGAATTAAATGGCTCTATTCTGTCCAGCCTAACAACCAGCTCTTACGTCTTCCAAGTTCTGGGCTTTCAATTTCTGCTTCTCAGCAGACTAGTATGTGCAAAGACAGGCTGGATAGGATTGTTTTGTTTCTGTGCTTATGTGGTGGTGTACCTAGGCTATGCATGCCAGAATTTGTTAAGACACTGTCTAAAGACAGAGACAATATATAGAAACAAACAATGGCTTGTGGGGGGGGGCGGCAGGGGGGAGACATTCAGTGCACACACAGCTTCCTATACTGCCCTATCTTTTACCACACAAAAACTGTTATGGTTTCTGGGTATTAAAAAAAAGAAATTCGTTCCCTGGGTAAAAAAAACAAGAATGTGTCAAGTGTAAATAGTGATGCATGGCCTAGTTGTAAGAATGCAATACCATAAAGAAACAGGGAGAAAATTATGTGAATATGTCTGAAGAACAATGTGGATCAACTCCATAATGTATTACTCTTCAAGACTCTATGCTTTTCAGTATGCTGCAACAAGTAAGCTCCCAAGCTGTTTACTACGTCAGACACTACTGGTGGGTGGGGGGGGGGGGGGGGGGGAGTTTAGCCTAGCTAATTCTTCTGCTTGTTTAATATCACCCAAGTATGCAGTACAGAAAGCTGCAGTAAGAAATCTAGAGTTGCTACTGTGTATCATTTTCTTATATTGCGTAACACATGCCTCTTACTTTGGAACATAATGGTCACAGACCAGAACGGTGATGCCATACATCTATTCCCTATTTTCATAGAACGAGGCTACGTCTACACTAGCCAAAAACTTTGAAATGGCCATTTTGAAGTTTACTAATGAAGCGCTGAAATACATATTCAGCACCTCATTAGCATGCGGGCGGCCGCGGTACTTGAAATTGACACGGCTTGTCCAGTCGGGGCTCCTTTCCGAAAGGACCCCGGCTGACTGGACAAGCCGCGTCAATTTCGAAGTACCGCGGCCGCCCGCATCCTAATGAGGTGCTGAATATGTATTTCAGCGCTTCATTAGTCAACTTCAAAATGGCCATTTGCATGGCAATTTCGAATTTTTTGGCTAGTGTAGGCACAGCCCAACAAAACACTAGAACTGGAAGGGACCTCAAGAGGTCATCCAGTGCAGTCCCCTGCCCTCATGACAGGACCAAGCACCATCTAGACCATCCCTGATAGATGTCTATTTAACGTGCTCTTAAATATCTCCAATGATGGAGATTCCACAGCCACCCTAAGCAATTTATTCCAGTGTTTGACCACCCTGACAGTTAGGAAGTTTTTACTCATTGCTTCTTGTCCTATCCTCAGAGGTTAAGCATAACAGCTTTTTTTTTTTAAAAAAAAAAAAACCTTCAGCATAACTAAACTGTCCTAAAGGAACCCCATATTATACTTGATTTCAATGGGGATCACTCCAAAATTAAGTGCACTCTAGGCACAATCAGTCTTAGGTTTTTTGGTCACTTGGAATCTGATATGAATCACACAGTGACAGTGGGAACATGAAAAATGAGAGCTAGTTGTAGTTTTTAGGACACTGTACGCTAAGAGTTTTGAGGACTGGTCTGTTAGAGTTAATAAAATTAGAAAAATTAAAGAATGTAAGGACAGCCACCAGCAGGCAACTCAGGAGACTGCTGCCATTGCAAATGTGAAACTTATGGAACAATTTATTAAATTAAATCTTAAATACTGTTGTGCCTGTGATTTCATTCTTACAATTCCAAACGTACCGCTGCGATATCTGCAGTTTGACAGAGGGAATGAGTATTACATACTATTTCCTAAATTAATAAAAATCAAGTTAGCTAAAAAAATTACACAAAGTATATAACCTCTTAGATGTTGTAATATGCTGCAGCAAGCTGTAAATTAACGTGTTAGCGATCAGACTCGCACTATTGAAAAAACAAGAACACAATATTGTTTAACTGCTCAGTCACTTGAACACTGGTGGGCAAAGGGGGGGGCTTGAGTTTGTTTTGAAAAGGAGGAGCATTTTCAAGCACTAAACTCTACAGAAACTCCCTTTCAACTTCAACATTTGTGACTATAAAAATGTTTTTGCTTGTGACTATATAAGTATTGCAAACTACCAAGGCCTAACCCATACGTTGGACCCTTAAGCTGTACTTCATTTCCTGTCATAAAACACATTTTATAAATATTACATAACTATGATATTTGATAAAAAGAAATCATTTTGCAAAAGTTTAGATTTATAAAGTATTCCTGATTCTTTCCACTGGCCTCTTGAGTATTCAAGAAGCACGTGGATCAACTGGAGAAGTATCCAAGAAGAGGTATTAGAATGATTAATGAATAAGAAAACATGCCTTACAGGCTACAGACTCAAGGGCTACTTCTATACTAAAAATGTGTACTCAGCACTTTTGTCAACGGCCTTCTGCAGAAGGCCTTTCTCGAAACAATCTATTGACAAAAAGAAGCTGGGTGGATGCTCCGGGGGGCCCTCTGCTGACAGACAGGGTTTCTGGGACACCAGACAGCCCTGCCTGCTGTGTGCTTCAGGTTGGCCGTTCTGTCAAGAGAGCAGATGGGCAGTCTGGCAGCTCGCTGTCCACACAGCAGCTTGACAGAGTGATCTGGTTCCATGTGTGGCTGCAATCTGTCAGAGGTTTTGTTGGAAGGCTCTCACAGAATCCTAGAGCTGGAAGGGACCTCAGGAGGTCATTGAGTCCAACCCCCTGCCTAAAGCAGGGCCAACCTAACTAAGTACAAAAATTAGCTGACCCATTATAAGGGCTCTTTTACATACTTTGTTTTATCCAACTCTTGACTTCCCCCACTCCTACTGCCCCCTCTGCTCTTCTGATTTGCCCACCTTGATTATAATTTTTTCTGATTTGTCACCCTTGATAATTATTTTTGGTTCTCTGTGCCTTAAATATTGAGGCTGTTCTGGTGTGGCTACGGTCTGAATAAGTGGGTATGTCCCATGAAAGCTCATCACCTAATAAATTATTTTGTTAGTCTTTTAAGTGCTACTGGACTGCTGTTTTGTTTTGATAGAATATAGACTAGCACAGCTCTCTCTCTTTTACTATCCTAACTAACTACATCATTCCAGCCAGGAAATTGTCAAGACAGGACTTAAAAACTCTAGAGATGGAGATTCCATCTCATCTGACAGCAACTTCCATCAACTCATCACTTTAGTGTAGACATAGCCGAGGCACGTAATCTGTTTAGTTTATCCAAGAGAGGGTTAAGATGTGACAATCACTTCCTGCAAGAATCTTTTTAAGAAACCAATCTATTTAATAGTGGGCTCTTCAGCCTGCCAGGGAAAGGTACAACATGATCCAATGGTTGGAAGTTCAGGCTACACAGATTTTGAACCTTTGTCCTAATCTGAATTTAGCATTGTACAATTAATAACTCAGCAAGAGTCAAGCTACATTCTCCATCACTGATTATTTTAAAATCAAAATGAGATTTTTTTCCTAAAAGATTTGTTCAAGAAGTTATTGGGAGGCAGGGAGGGGAGAATTCAATGTCCTGTTGTTACACAGGATAGATGATCACAACAGCCCTTTCTGGCACTAGCTCTATGGCTATTTTCCACCCCATTATGAATAAAAATTAATGAGGTAGGAGGACAATTAAAAAAATAAAATTGTTATTTAAATTATACTGAGTTTTTCTTTTCAAATACCAACCTGTTTAAAATTGTCTGAATTTAATACAAAATGTGCTAAGGCCTAAGCTTATTATCGCAAAAATTTACATGAAAAATATGCTGAACATGAGCCTCTATTAAAAATTCAATTAAAGGCTACTTTCCTATATAAAAAAAAAATCAAGGAGAAAATGTCCATCTTTTGAAGTCAAACTTTACAAATATGGCACAATGTAGTAATAAGCAACATATCATCCAACATTCTGTTATAATAAAAATGTACAATTAAGAAAAAGCAACTACATAACTTAATATTTTCAAATAGTCATAGCATAACTTCTTCGAGAGCAAAACAATGTGACAAATTGAGTATAAAGACGGTATTTAGTTGTAAATCAATTTTTGGTAGTTAGATCAATTAATGAATATGTACCTTTCTTTAGAAGGCAAAAGTAGGATAAATGGAAAAAGCTGATTAATTGATGGTCTCCAGAAAGGCCTTCCATTTGAGGATTTAAATAAATTATTTCAATATCTGATTTAAATCAATCCATCCCACTTTTCCCTGGATTCTGCTGTATTAAGTTCAAGCTCATTTTCAAAGTTTCCTGAAGATATGGCATTCCTAATTTTAAGGGATCAATTCTCCAGTTCCTGTATGAGTGAAATTCCCATTGAGTCTCATGGAATTTGTCTTGAAAATGGACTGCAGATTCAAGCCCTCATGGCAACTTCTCAGAGACTATGATCTCTTCTCTCTACAAGTCTCAGTTCAAAATGCAAAACCAACCAGTAAGTCCCTCCTTGGAAAGCACAGTCCCTGGGCTAGAATAAAAGATCTTGACAATGTCACATTTCTGTTCTAATCATGTTCAAAAATGGCCATAGTTACTATTTAAGTTCCCCCAGGAGTTTGACGATTTAATGCTTAGGATGGTGCCCATACAATAGTAAGAGAAAGATTTTGGTAAAATAACCATTTATGTAGTTTTCAGAGCACATGTTACATGGATGAAAAAAATACTACTTTTCTGAAATTATGGACAGGACATGAGTTTCTTTCTTGAACAAAAAATAAACACTTCACTGTTAAACTATAGCTTTACTTGTGTTATAAGCAATGTATATTGCAAGAACTCTAGCTCCTTCTGTTTAATAATACCACTTATGCTCTCTCAGTAAGACTGTGAAACTTACATTAAACTGTGATTACTGCAATAATGTCAGAAAATCATTCCTAAGGGAACAGTATATTAAGTACTTCACATCTGTATCCACAACTAACAACTACCACTTATGAAAATGTTTTGATTATGGAATTCTTAACTTGGTGTTTGTTATTGACAAAAGAACACTATCTATGAACAGTTAAACTATTGTGATGACTAGATGGTCCCTATTTCCACAGAGATTTGGGCACATAGACATTAGCATTGGTTTCTTACAAAGCCATTTTTAACTTAATTTAGCTCCATCTACCTTCATGGGAAACTGGAAATGACATTGACAATTGCTTACTAAAAAAGTCTCTCTCGCCTCTGAAAACGTGGAATAAAACCATGCCTGAAGTCACAAAAATTGTTTTGCAATGTCAAGCTGGCCCTTTGAGATTTTTTTTTTTAGAAAATGTGACCTAACCCAAGACGCTAAGGTGAGATTTTTCAAAACCAAAGACATTTAATTAGAAAACTCCCATTAATTTTGATTGAAAGTAGGGACATAAAATCCCATTTAATTAGTTAACCAGATAAATGTTAATCAATTAAATGGTGGAAGAGGCTTTGGAAAAAAAATCTCACCCAATATAACTTCTCATAATAAAAGACCAACCCTTGCAGTGGATTAAGGAACAGTACCAATAGGATCCAAAGTAATCCTAGCAACTCTTGCCTAACCAAAGGACTCTAGAAAGAAATTTCAGAAGATGACGGGAAGAGAGATGGCCCTCTGGACTCCTGAAGAAACAGAGAAGGTTCCTCCCTTAGGGAAACACACATCTATTAGTCCTCTCTCCACTCTTAATGCAGGGAACTGTGTTTCACATCTCACCCACCTGCCTTTTATGGACTCCTGCGGCAACATCACAGTCACAATCTACCAAGCAAAACGTTGTGAAGTGTCTTCTTAGAAAACTCAGCCAAATGGGACACCATGCTGAAATATCATATTGATAGGCATTTTCCAGACAGGTATACACGGACACACTTCAAGACTCCAGACTCATCCACATACAATACAAACCAAAATCTTAAATTTTAATTAGCTTTTTCATAATTCATAATATACTGCCCACATGAGACAAAGGATCTTTGAGAACTGGGACATCTATCCCAAGACAAAGCTCTTCGTATACTGTGCAGTGGTTGTTCCAACATTACTGTACGCATGTGAAACCTGGACAACGTACAAGCGTAATTTGAAGGCACTTGAACAATATCATCAATGCTGCCTCAGGAGAGCCCTCAAGATCTCTTGGGAGGATTGGTGCATGAACACAACCAGCATTGAAGCCATTATCATTCATCAACAACTTTGTTGGACTGGCCACGTAGTTTGGATGTCTGGATCAGCACCTCCCAAAACAGATCCTGTTTTCCAAGTTACAGGAAGGACGAAAGAGCGCTGGGGGCCAGCGGAAGCGATATAAGGACATGCTGAACACACACATGAAAAAGTGCAGCATTGGTGTAGATACTCGGGAGAACCTTGCCAAGACCACCCCCAGTGGAAAATGGTAATCCATGAGGGGGTGACGCAATTTGAGACGTCCCACCGCGGTGCAGATGAGGAATGGCAGAGGAGAAGAAAAGAGCATCAAAACCTGCTCCACAACAATCCAACAGCTACCAACATCTGTCCCTTCTCTGATGAGATGTGTGGCTCCAGAAGCAGGCTCATCAGCCATCAATGGACTCTCAAATATGAGGGTGACATGAAGATGTCCTACTCATCAAGTGAGTGCCGAGAGACTAACCTTGTTAGTCAAATAATGGGGTCATCTGAGACATGCTTTTGAGAAGAGGGGTGCAGTAAAGTATTACTTAAATATGAAGTTACGAAGTACAACAAAATAACATTTCAGAAACATTTGAAATAAAAAAAACTTGCAACACGTTTTCCTTGTATTTTTAAAATATGATTTCCTTCATAATGTGCATAAGAACACCTATTCAGACCAGCACATTCCAGCCCAAGATGTATATTTATAGATAAATTTAAACTCCAGATAATAAGAGGAACAAATCAAAGTCAGTAAACTACTCCCACACCTCCCAACCCCAGTATTCTGATTATCAGGCTCTTCAGAGGGAAAAAAAAAGCTAAGAATCTGTAGTATGGCAACATTGCTTCAATTTTAGTACTATGGTCCAGTGTTTCCTACCACAATGTTTGTTATATTAGACAATATGGCCTCTACCTCCCCCCTCCAATCCCACTGCAACTTCCTTAGTAGGACAGGACTCTATCACCACAATAAAGTCACAGACTATTTCAAATAAAAAGAACCAACCCCTTCTAGAATCTGCATCAGGTAAAAACAATCCAAAATACTGTCTCCTAGAACACATTCCATGTGCTGTGAAAACCAAACGTAGTAGGGATACCTGGGCAACTTTCCAGTTTTTTAGGAAAATGTTCACCAGATTTAAATCTCACACTCTCAGTTCATAAAATAAGGCAGTTTTCAGTGTGACTTTTATTATTCAGCGCCTCAACCCAATGTCACTGTATACTATAAAGTATTTTGTTCTTCAGAATTTGCTGGCTGACTCAATACTGAGATCCTGAAAGAAATACAACGTCCACAGTATAAACTATGAGCTTAAAGGTATCTTACCATGATCTTGCTTACCCATTGCACTTAGATAATGATTAAAGGCTTGACAAGGGGGACTTGGAGTCTGCGTGGACTTGTCGCAACTCATAGGCACGGCACTCCTGTCTGTGTCGAAAGAGAAATACCCACTGGAGGATCTAGACAGCAGTGGGGATCTTCTTACAAAGATGAAGAGTGGGGATCGAGTGGCAAATGGACTGGGGCTAGTGGGTGGTGCAAACGGTCCCTGAGGACTGCCAGGCGAAGAGCTGTCTCCCTCACCTGAATGGTTACCTTGATACTCTGTTTGTATAGAGGTAGGGGCCCCAGGTCTAAGATGTGGAGGCTGACTTGGCCTTTCTGACTGAAACTGTCCGCCTTCTCTGTTGCACTCTGAATTTACATCAGAAGGTTGCTTTGCCATTTGGTCTTTTTTCCCCCTGCAAATAAAGAAGGCAGCATTAGGAGTATGCTCTCCAAGCTTCATTGTAATACTGCAAAACTTATTAAATATTACAATAAATTATCAACATCCTTGTACTGTCTAGATAGAATTCTAGTAGTACTACGCATGCCTTTCAACTGATACTCTTCTAGCTTTTACAGAACTTACTTTTTTCCAGACCTGAAATACAATCAAGTGCTATCTGATCTATAAGTAGTTCTCTGTTCACTTTTTCCACCTCTTCCTAGGACACCTGCCTCAAAAGTATAATTTGTGGAAAGCCTTTGTCGAAACAAAGGCAATTTAGTTTTAAAGAACAACTCAATCAGTCAGTCCAGTATCCTCTAGTCATGCACTAAATCTAACCTTATAAGAAGCTTTGATTCAGCTACTTTTGTTTTTTGTTTTTGTTTTTTTTTTGTTTTTTAGGAGCAATAAGCTCCGGTTTCCCCAAATCACTAAATAAAAGGATCGGATACTGGGTTGAAATGCAAGAGTGAAGCGTATTTGCAGTGATTGTGCAGAGCCTGGCCATGTTCCCCGTTCCAGCCCCATTGTTCTATCTAATGTGCTGATCGCAGCAAGTCTGGAGGAGGTTTGGCAGCAGCAATCAGTTGTAGTAAGTGCGTCACAATAGAGTTTGTAGATTGCACGGGGCTGGCTCTCGCTCACCCCCCTCCTCACCCTTTTAATGCGAACTCAACAAATTCTCCTCCCCACTACCAGCCCGGAGGGAGAGGCGAGTAGTAAAACGTCAGCTTGAAAAAACCAACGCAACTTCCCCACCCAAACAAAGGAGCAGCGCTCGGGAGAAGTCCCCGGGAGCCCCGCACACGAGCCCAGCCCAGCCCAGCCCCACGCCTCCAGCCCGCGCCCCACGGCGGCTCCGCGGACCCGGCGCCGCACTCCCTACCGCAGCGGGCTGCAAGCGGCGTGAAAACAAAGCGCGGCGGGGGTGCGATGACACCGCACCCCGGGCCGGGCCCGGCCCGGCCCGGCGCGAGCGTCCCACGGCCCCACGGCGCGCGCGGCAGCACCCCGCCGGGAGAGGCGGCAGCGGCCCGAGCGCCGGCGGCGGCGGCGGCGGCAGCAAGAGCCCGGCGCCTCCCGCCCGCAGCCGAGCAGGGCGCCCGGAGCCCGCCGGGGCGCCCAGCGAGGGACCCCTCGGCCCCGCGCCGCCCGACAAAGGGAGGCGGCCGGGCGAGCCGGCGGGCGGGGCGGCCGCGCAACGCCCCGGAGCCCCGCTCCGCCCCCGGCCTCACCTCTCCGGCGCTCGCCGCCTCGCCCGGGAAACAGCGCCGGCCCCGGGCCGCGCCCCGCAGCCACACGCGCCCGCCGCCGGCCCCGGCCGTGCGCCGCTCGCGCTCTGCGCGCACTGACTGACTGACGGCCGCCCGCGCCGCCAGCCGCTCCCGCCCCGCAGGCAGGCCGGGGCCGCCGGGCCGCCAATCCGCGCGCGAGGGGCGGGGCGAGCCGGGTCCGCCCCGCCCCCTCCGCCCAGCCAGGCGCGAGGCCAGTGTTTACAAACAGGCAGCCGCGGCACACGGCCCGCTCGGCCGGCCCCGCCCCCGCCCCCGCCCCCGCCCGGCCGGGCTTAACCCCTTCACTCCCTTCACCCCGCCCGGCCTTAACCCCTTCACCCCGCCCAGCCAGCCCTTAACCCCCTCACTCCCTTCACCCCGCCCAGACAGCCCTTAACCCCCTCACTCCCTTCACCCCGCCCGGCCTTAACCCCTTCACTCCCTTCACCCCGCCCAGCCAGCCCTTAACCCCCTCACTCCCTTCACCCCGCCCGGCCTTAACCCCTTCACCCCGCCCAGCCAGCCCTTAACCCCCTCACTCCCTTCACCCCGCCCAGACAGCTCTTAACCCCCTCACTCCCTTCACCCCGCCTCCTCCCGGCCCTAACCCCTTCACTCCCTTCACCCCGCCCAGCCTTAAACCCTTCACTCCCCTCACACCCCCCCGCCGGCCTTAACCCCCTCACTCCCTTCACCCCGCCCAGTCCTTAACCCCTTCACCCCGCCCAGCCAGCCCAGCCCTTAACCCCCTCACTCCCTTCACCCCGCCCGGCCTTAACCCCCTCACTCCCTTCACCCCCCCGGCCTTAACCCCTTCACCCCGCCCAGCCAGCCCTTAACCCCCTCACTCCCTTCACCCCGCCCGGCCTTAACCCCCTCACTCCCTTCACCCCGCCCCCGCCCGGCCTTAACCCCTTCACTCCCTTCACCCCGCCCAGCCTTAACCCCTTCACTCCCCTCACACCCCCCCGCCGGCCTTAACCCCCTCACTCCCTTCACCCCGCCCAGCCCTTAACCCCTTCACCCCGCCCAGCCAGCCCAGCCCTTAACCCCCTCACTCCCTTCACCCCGCCCCCGCCCGGCCGTAACCCCTTCACCCCGCCCAGCCAGCCCAGCCCTTAACCCCCTCACTCCCTTCACCCCGCCCGGCCTTAACCCCTTCACTCCCTTCACCCCGCCCAGCCCTTAACCCCTTCACCCGCCCAGCCAGCCCTTAACCCCCTCACTCCCTTCACCCCGCCCAGCCAGCCCAGCCCTTAACCCCCTCACTCCCTTCACCCCGCCCGGCCTTAACCCCCTCACTCCCTTCACCCCCCCGGCCTTAACCCCTTCACCCCGCCCAGCCAGCCCTTAACCCCCTCACTCCCTTCACCCCGCCCGGCCTTAACCCCCTCACTCCCTTCACACCCCGCCCAGCCAGCCCTTAACCCCCTCACTCCCTTCACCCCGCCCAGCCAGCCCTTAACCCCTTCACTCCCTTCACACCCCGCCCAGCCAGCCCTTAACCCCTTCACTCCCTTCACACCCCGCCCAGCCAGCCCTTAACCCCTTCACTTCCCATCCCAACCAGCCCTTAACGCCTTCACTCCCTCCTCCCGGCCAGCCCTAAACCCCTTCACTCCCCCCGCCTGGCCAGCCCTTAACCCCTTCACTCCCTTCACCCCCCCCAGCCAGCCCTTAACCCCTTCACTCCCTTCACGCCCCCCAGCCAGCCCTTAACCCCTTCACCCCCCCCGGCCAGCCTTAACCCCTTCACTCCCCCCGCCCGGCCAGCCTTAACCCCCTCACTCCCTTCACTCCAGCCCCCAGCCAGCCCTTAACCCCTTCACTCCCCATCCCAACCAGCCTTAACGCCTTCACTCCCTCCTCCCGGCCAGCCTTAACCCCTTCACTCTCTTCACCCCGCCCCCGGCCAGCCTTAACCCCTTCACTCCCTTCACCTCCCCAGCCTTAACCCCCTCACTCCCTTCACACACACCCCAGCCAGCCCTTAACCCCCTCACTCCCTTCACACACCCCCAGCCAGCCCTTAACCCCTTCACTTCCCATCCCAACCAGCCCTTAACGCCTTCACTCCCTCCTCCCGCCCAGCCTTAACCCCTTCACTCCCTTCCCCCCCCCACAGCCAGCCCTTAACCCCTTCACCCGCCCAGCCAGCCCTTAACCCCCTCACTCCCTTCACCCCGCCCAGCCAGCCCTTAACCCCCTCACTTCCTTCACACACACCCCAGCCAGCCCTTAACCCCCTCACTCCCTTCACACCCCCCCAGCCAGCCCTTAACCCCTTCACTCCCTTCACACCCCGCCCAGCCAGCCCTTAACCCCTTCACTTCCCATCCCAACCAGCCCTTAACGCCTTCACTCCCTCCTCCCGGCCAGCCTTAACCCCTTCACTCCCTTCCCCCCCCACAGCCAGCCCTTAACCCCTTCACTCCTCCGCCCAGCCAGCCTTAACCCCCTCACTCCCTTCACCACCTCCCGGCCAGCCCTAAACCCCTTCACTCCCCCCGCCTGGCCAGCCCTTAACCCCTTCACTCCCTTCACCCCCCCCAGCCAGCCCTTAACCCCTTCACTCCCCATCCCAACCAGCCTTAACGCCTTCACTCCCTCCTCCCGGCCAGCCTTAACCCCTTCACTCTCTTCACCCCGCCCCCGGCCAGCCTTAACCCCTTCACTCCCTTCACCCCCCCAGCCTTAACCCCCTCACTCCCTTCACCCCCCCATCCCCGGGCAGCCGCGCGCCTGCCCAGCCCCCAACCCCTTCAGCCCCCCTTAACTCCCTCACCGCCTCCCCGCCTTTAACCCTTACTCGGCCAGTCCCCTCAGTACCCGCCCGGCCCCTCCCGCGCCGCCGCTGGTGCCGGCCCCGTCCCCCGCCGGGCGCTGTGCCGCGGGGCCGAGCCGGCAGGGATCGCTCAGCTCCCCACGGCGGCAGCCCCGGCGTTCCCGGCCGTGCAGGGGGCGGACGAGTCAGGCCGGTGCCGGCGCAGGCAGCTGTGCCGGTGGGAGCCGGCGTGTGGCCGCGCTCGGCCGGTTCGGATCAGGGCTCTGCCGCAGGGAGCGGGGAGGGAGGCAGAGCTCGCAGCTCCCCGCGGGGAAATCGGTGGCCCGGCCCGGCGGACACCTGAAGTGGGCAGAGCAGCGGGCCGGGCCGAGCCGAGCCGGACGCCCCAGCCCCCCCGCCCCGCGCTGCCCTGCCGGGTGCAGAGCGGCCAGCGCCGGCGCGGCGGAGGGAGAGGCCGGGCGGGGCCGGGGAAGGGGCTCCCGGGCGCCGACCCGACCTGCTGCGCGCCCGGGCGAGCCGCGGCGGGACGGGACGGGACGGGACGGGTGCGGCCCCTGCGACTCCCTCCCGGCCGGGGCAGAGGCGGGGGCCGGGCCGGGTCAGCCGCCCCCGTCAGCGGCCCCAGGCGAGCCCGGCGCGTCCCGGCGAGCCGCCCGCCCAGCGAGCTCGCCTGCCGCCGGGGAGTCGCGGCAGCTGCGTGCGGCTCGGCCGCGCCCGCTGGGGCCCGGGCAAGGCCAGGATCGGGCCCCCCCGCCGCAGACGCGCCGCGAGTCCCCCCCCCCCTGCCCCCGGCAGGGATCGGGTCCCCCCCGCAGACGGACCGCGAATCCCCCCCTCCGCCCCGGCCGGGATCGGGCCCCCCCGCCGCAGACGCGCCGCGAGTCCCCCCCCCGCTGCCCCCGGCAGGGATCGGGTCCCCCCCGCAGACTGACCGCGAGTTCCCCCCTCCGCCCCGGCCGGGATCGGGCCCCCCCGCCGCAGACGCGCCGCGGGCCCCCCCCCCCCGCAGACGCGCCGCGAGTCCCCCCCGGCCGGGATCGGGCCCCCCGCAGACGGACCGCGAGTCCCCCCCTCCGCCCCGGCCGGGATCGGGCCCCCGCAGACGCACCGCGAACCCCGGGGCGGGCTAAACGGCCAAGTGCCTCCCGGCCGGGCCGCCTGCGCGCTGCCGCACCCCGCCTCGGCGCCGGCCTTAAGGAGGGGAGAGCCCAGCCCAGCCCGCCAGCCCCCCACGGGTACGCCCGGGCCGCCGCCGCCGCCGCCGCGCCCTAGGCACACCGCGCCGCGCTGGGGTCGGCTGTCTCCGCCTGGTTTCGCCTGGCCGGTGAAAGCGTCTTCCGAAGCAGCCGCTCTCCTGCCGCGGGCGCCACGAGTCCTGTGGGGCGCAGCCTGGCGCTCCCCGCCGCCCAGGCGTGTCTGGGGGCCCCTCTGGGGCGCGGGAGACCGGCACGGGGCCTCCTGTGCCCTCGCTGGGGCGTGCGCCCCGCGCAGCTCCCGCCAGGCGTTCCCAGCCGCACCCACACCCCTTCAAAGGCTCCAGCGGCAGTTCACGCTCGCGGCGCGGGACGACCGAACCGAAAGCTCGAATTCGCACTTCTGTCAGCTCTCGGTCCGCGCCGCGATCCCTTTGTGATTGGTTTGGAGCGAGCGCGGCTCGCTCGAGCGCTTCACTTTCTGCTGGCAGAGCGAACCGGCTGGTGGTCGGACCAGGCATTTCAGCGCTCGCGCCGAGCTCCTCGCGCTCAGGGACCCCGGGATTCTTTAACTCCGCTTTCTGCCTTGACAGCTCCTGCCGAAATTCCTTATTTCGAGCGCAGGGTTCTTACCTTCGCCTGTAGAAACCGTGACAAATGCGTATTAGATGCTTGAAAGCACTGAAGTGTTTATGCGGTGTTTTTGTAGCGTCTTCCCACAATAACGTGCACACAACTTTAATACGACTTAATTTTGGAGTTAGCTTTTCACCTGGCAATAAGCTAAAGCCTTTTATATTTACACCGTTTTCTTTAACCATGAAAATTTTAATTTACACTGTGATTTCCATGTACACTCATACTGTTATTTTGTGGTAAGCATCTCCGAAGTGACTTTGGCAGCTGATGGCTGAAGACCACAGCTGCCTTTCCACCGGAGACCAGCGAAAGGTGTTTCACACACTCCTAGCACACAGGTAAAGATAAATCAAAACATTTCGCTGGAGAAAAATAACATAAAATCAAACAGAATATTAATGTGTATGTATCGTTGATGCTGTGTGTGTCAATGGACGGTTAGATCAGAGTGGGAAAAGCTCAAATCGTTAAAATCGCTGATTGTTATCTCTACATTCAGTGTTTTGAATGTCAGCCACTTAGCCATAAATGAAGTGTGTTACGAAAACAAAACAGCCGTCATGCTGCACTTTAAAGACTAGCAAAATAATGTATTAGGTGATGAGCTTCGGTGGGACAGACCCACTTCTTCCGAATGTGCTAGGCACAGGGATGCCATGTGTATGACTGATAAATGCTGACACCTACATGTTACTGCTTGCGCATGTTAGAAAACAAGCACTTTGTCCGCTTTTCCATGATTATACTGTTCATCACCTCACATTAGTGGGGAGGAGGGGTGAAGGGATGGGTAGTATTTTGGTTAAAGCAGGAGAAGGGAGGTCAGGAAAATTGGATGCAATCCCGCCCCATAAAAATCAGTGGCAAAATTCCCCCGACTTCCAAGCATTTCACCCCAAAATTTTATTCTAGGTTCTCCCACACATACACACTACTTCCCTGTTACTGAAGAGTTACACTTGGGGGGTGGGAGGGTTAATTTGTTACTACCTGTCTGTTCCTTCTTACAAAATACTAAACTGAAACTTTTTCCACCAGCTTTCAAGTACATTGGGGTATGTTCAGCCTTCCTTATGCTTGAGTGAAAGGGGCTATTCAAAGCAATTGTATGCTTGAGATTACAGAGCTCTTCTGTACTGAGTGCCACTAGAGGGGCACTCCACACTGGGTCAGACCTAGGCATGTCTAGCCCAGTATCCTGTCTACCAACCACTAGTGGCCAATGCCAGGTGCCCCAGAGGGTGTGAACAGAACAGTTGATCATCAAGTGATCCCTCCCCGTCACCCATTTCCAGCCTCTGACAGAGCCAGTGACACCATCCCTGCCCATCCTGGCTAATGGCCACTGATGGACCCGTCCTCCAGGAGTTTAGCTTTTCTGAACCCTGCCAAAGGGGGAAAGAGAGCACCTGAGCCCTGCTAGGAAGCCTCCCAGGCATGCGTTAGATGCTGAGCCTTTCTTTGCTCTAGGCTGCAAGAGACTCTCGGCTCCCTGCTCATTGGTATACATATCTCTTAATCATCCCTGGCTGCCCGAGCTCTGCCTCCTACTAGACCCCAATTTACTCCTGTTTTATACAAACCAGCTAGTATGACTTAGTTGTTACAAAGAACTAGAAGACTTACCCGGCACTGCTTGAGTCCTTGACTCAGCTAATTCTGTGTTTTTCTTCACTGAAACCATTGCTCTTGGATGGGGCTGGGGATGAGGGGTCCCACATGCAGGCAGTCCCAGAGAGAGAGAGGGCATCCCCAGCACCCTCTCACCGCAGCAGCCTGGAGCCAGGTGAGAAGTGGCTCTGCATGGCTGGCAGCTGTGGCCCCAGCAGGCACCGCTGGAGGCGGGCTGCATGTACCTCCACACTAGGCAATAAGCTACACCTGAAGTTTTTTAATCTGTAGTGGAGATGCCCCTGCATCTACCCTGAATATCAAGAAAGGGGCCAACTGGGGGTAGGCCCCTGCCATCTGGGACTGCTCCAGCCCTAACCCTCCCATCCAGGTGCCTTTTAGGGTTGGCAAGGGGTGGAGGCTATGCTCCCTGGCTTAGAATGGCTGCTGGTTGCATTGGGTCCACCACCAGTGCTGCAGGCTGTGTGCCGTGATTAAAAATGGCAACACCCCACCCCAAGCTGGGAATCCCCACTTCCCTGCTTCTCTCTCAGTGTAGGAGCTCAAGTATCGCCCTTGAGGGCTGGGACTGGGCCACACAGCCACTGTGCCAGTTACTGCCAATGTCCTCGTCTCATGACTGATTGGAATGGGTAGTCAACTAGCGCCAAATCTTGCTCTGGTGTTGGCATTAATGTGGAGTTGTACCACTGTCAGAAAGTGACACATTTGGCTCTTACGGCCAAGAAACTCTTGCATTGTAGTAAATGGGCAACTGCCTTGAGCAAATGTAACCCAGAGGCAGCTCTGATCAGGGCTGGGTGACCAATCCCTGGGCAATGCTGGCAGGTGTCTGTTAATCAGCTATCTGCATTTCAACCAGGGGTGAGAGGGCCTTGGACAGCATGATTTTTTTTCATAGAGTTGAAAGCCAAATGGGACATCTAGCCTGTCTTGATTTGAAGGTATCAAGAGCTGGAGAATCCACCACTTCCCCGAGTGGTTAGTTCTGGTGGCTAATCACCCTTGCTCCTAAAACAATTAAGCCTTATCTGAAATTAGAATTTGTCTGGCTTCAATTTCTAGCCTTTGGTTCTTGTTCTGCCGGCCACTGTGGGAGGGTGGTTCATGGCTTTTTATATGTTTGGATTGACAGCCAACCTGCACGTCTTGCTTCATTTTTTTGTAAAGTGTGGTTTTGGATTGCCCTTCTGCTGTGCATCAGAGCGTATCATGCCACTAGATTACAGAGCCCTTCAGCACCCGGTATTTCCAACCAGTGAAAGTATCTATAGATCATAACCAAACTACTTCTTGATCCCTTCATAAATTAATTAGACCGAGCTCTGTAAATCTCAGTCAGGCGTTTCTCCAGCCCTCGCATCGTTTTGTGTCTCTTCTCCACTCCTCTCCAGTTGTTTGCTATCCTTTTATTTTCTGAAATCTCTGTGTGAAGATCTTTTCCAGGTTACATTTTATTACAGAGGGAAGCATACACCCTGCAGTGCTAATTATGCCACAAATAGGCAAATATCAATTTTTCATTTATATATTTGACACAAGTATTATTAAAATGGCCTGCCTCTGGAACTAAAAATTACCTCAACAATCAATGCTATGAATGCCGACAAAATTAATCCAACAAGTACATTTATTTCATACCAAACAACATTTAAAAACAGCAGCAGTTGCTGAAACTTGTTTAAAAATGAATTCATGGAGGACAGTATGAAAAGAACACAATGTTCAGACTATGTTTTGCCGCCTTAATTTTCTTGAGGAAAGATCCCTCTAGAACTCTGAGGGATTTCATTTCTGTAGATTATAAATCTCAGCATCAGCCTTCTATTCACTTCAGTAACAAGATTAAGTACTTTAGACGTTAGAAAGCATGGCTCAGAAGAAGCCAGCTTCCAAGAGACTCAAAGCCCCTAGGGTAAATTCACTCCCGATTGACATGTCTTTCATCTGAAAATTGAGCAAAGGTTTTCCTGTGGCCCTGATCCTGCAAGCAACTGAAAGCAAGGAGGCTGAATTCTGTACTCTTATGAGAATCAATAGAAATTGAGAGGGATTGGTACCTTGCAGGACTGCATCCTTAATGATCGAACCACCATGTAGCCTCTAAAAGCACTGTCATGACAGTGCTTAGGGGTTTAACCGGTGACTCATGCCCCCCCGCCTTCTTGGTTCCCATGAAATCAGAAGTCCTTTCTGGTGCTAATATTGACAACTGAAAAGAGAAATGGGCATTGAACAAAAGAATGCGACAGCAATGGACTCTAGGTACACTGAGAAAATTCACGCACAGATGCCTACTCTGCATACTGCTTTGTTTTCAGGATTCCCAAGAGGGTTGGGTATTTCTGAGAACAAGCCTCCAAGGTATCAGCTACATAAGCTCTGTTCAATTTGCAGATTCCTCTTCATGTCTCCCGGGACAGCATCACTATGTTCCAGCAAACAACCCTCAGGTCAGCAAGTTTGGAGAGTGAGCCAATGGATAAAGTCAGGTATTGTCAATGAGCCAACAATGGCAAACTATGGGAATCGATGTTTCTCATGCAAAATAGGGAGTGGGAAAAAATGAAAGCTCCTTGGAAATAACTGTCTCCTAGGTCTGTTCAGATCAATTTTCTGCTAAAGAGAGGGCTGTGTACAATATATACATTTTTTCTGTGTTTTGGATTTAAGAATGTTTGAGGAAAGTACAATAATATACAACACAGACATTCAAATAAAGGCATTTTAAAATGTTAATGAATATCATCATCCAAATGCAGGGTAGAAAGGGATCTTGAGAAATCATCAAGTCTAGCCCATGTGAACCTAGATCATTCCGCCAGGTGTTCATTCAACCCATTTTAAAATTCCAGTTGTAACCCTTCTGCCGATAGCAGTCAGCAGCAACCAGGGCTGGGTTCACTGTCTAGGGGTTCCATTTCATCCATCTCACACAGAACTGGCTTGAGCCCCCACACAGTAGCCTGGGAAATTCATACACCCCTGGGCGCCTCAGAGAGGCAGTGATTCCCCACTCACAAGCACAGAGTCTGAGCGCAGGAAGGAAACTTTTAATGAAAGAAGCAGGGATGTCACATGGCTTTAGCTTGGGAAAATACCACACCCAGAGTTCATAACCAACCCTCAGGTAACTGTTCCCACTCAAATGGATTGAGCAGCGTCCTTGGCCTCTCAGGTTCACCAGGTTGACACTGTAAGTGTCCCACTCACATGCCCAAACTTTCTCTGTACCCCGCTTCAAATGCCCCACTTACAGCTCTGTCCAATCCATGCAGGCCTTGACACATCACCCTGATGACTTCCCTCATTGAGCCTGAGGCAATGCCCCCTTTGTGCTGGTCCCCTGGTCCACTTCCTCTTCCCAGACACTCTGCTGGCCACTTTGCAGGTTTGGCTTGAGGCAAAACCCCACGATTTCCGCTCTCAGTTCTTCAGCTACCACCCTGTGATTTCAGCTCTCAATCTCAGTATCCACCAGGGTGGATTCTCAAACAAAAAGAATGCAGATTCCAGACAGTGAGTGACCTGAAAGACACATGGCAATTATCACCCCCGAGCTGTGACGATTCAACATTGATATCACTGCCCTGGTAGAAACACAGAGACCAGAAGGTGGGAAATGCAGAGAGAAAGCTGGAGGGTCCACATTTTTCTGAAAAGGAACCCCAAAGGAAGAAAGACAAATTCATGGAGTAGGATTTGCCATCAAGAATGAACTGAGAAGGATCTTATCTGAAGTCCCTGTTGGCATCAATGAGTGTCTTGTGATTCTCTTCTTGAAGCTTGCCAAAATCCAACAGGCAACTGTCATCAGTGCTTATGCACCAACTCTAGATGCTGGAGATGATGTGAAGGAGAAGTTCTACACCCAACTGGGCACAGTCCTGAAGGACATCCCCAAAGAAGACAGGATTATTCTCTTAGGGGATTTCAATGCCAGAGTCGGAAGAGATGTGGATCTCTGGCAGACTGCCACTAGGAAAGATGGAATTTGCAACAGCAACTCCAGTGGAGTGCGCCTCCTTACAAAACCGCGCGGAGCACGAGCTCGTCACCACAGACA
This sequence comes from Carettochelys insculpta, assembly GCF_033958435.1. Classification (NCBI taxonomy): domain Eukaryota; kingdom Metazoa; phylum Chordata; order Testudines; family Carettochelyidae; genus Carettochelys; species Carettochelys insculpta. The sequence continues at coordinate 2,542,963 of NC_134139.1, read as the reverse complement.
CCCTGTTCCAGCAGAAAAACAAATTTAAGACCTCATGGCAACATCCTCGATCAAAGCACCGGCACCTCATAGACTATGTCATCGTCCGCACTCAGGATTGGTATGATGTCCTTCTTACGTGTGCAGTGACTAGTGCTGATGACTGTTAGACTGATCACCACCTTATTCGATGCACAATGACGATTATGATTGTCACCAAAGGGAGAAGTCAGAGGAAACAGATCTGACGAAAGATCAATGTGAAAGGCTTGAAGGACCCCAGCAGACGAAGTGACTTCCAGACAGCGTTCCAAAGGAAGCTGTCGGCAGCACACCCTGAAGATGTGGAAGAACGCTGGTGTCAGTTGAAAAATGCCATTGTTGGAGCTTTTGGAAAAGCCATTGGTTACCAGTCCAGGAAACATCAGGACTGGTTTGATGAGAACCATGTGGAAACTGATTGCTTGATTAAAGCAAAAAGGAAAGCCTTTAGGGCTAGGCAAAGTGACACCAGTTTCACAATGAAGAGAGAAGCACACGCCAAGGCCAAGGCAGAAGTGCAACATAAAACAAGGCTCTGAAAAACCAGTGGTGGACTGAGAAGGTGTGGGAACTCCAGCATCTCACAGACATCAATGATACAAGAGGTTTCTTCAATGCTACCAAAGTTTATGGACCGAGAAACCATGAAATCAGTACCCTGGGATCTAAGAATGGTACCCAACTCTTGAAAGACAATGAAGCCATTGCTTCTCGCTGGAGGGAGCACTATAATGAGCTCTAGAACGGCCCCTCCACCATGGTTGTAGAATCCCTTCACCAAATCCCTCAGCAGCTGCTTAGAGATGATTGTGCAACACTTCTTAACCTTGAGTGAGGTCCAAGCTGCCATCAAAGCAATGAACTGCAACAAGGCAACTGGACTACGTGGAATCCCCACCAAAGTATTCAAAGAAGGTGGGCAAGAGCTCCACAAACAGCTCCACCTTCTGATTCTCAAGATCTGGGATAGGGAGCAGATGTCACAAGATTTCAGAGACACACTGATCATCAGCCTTTTCAAGGAGAGAGACAAGTCAGACTGTGGAAACTATCATGGCATCTCCCTCCTGGCAACAGCACGGAAAATCTTAGCTCGAATCCTCACAGACCAACTCCTACCACTCTCAGAAGAAATCTTCCTAGAATCCCAGTGTGGCTTCCGACCATTCTGAGGAACAGCAGATATGATCTTCACTGCTTGGCAATGGCAAGAAGAATGTCATGAACACAACCAAGCCTTGTATATGAGTTTTATTGACCTGACCAAAGCATTCAAGTCAGTTTATCTTAGCGTCCTGTGGATCATCCTCTCAGATTGTCTGCCCCAAAAAAATTATTAGCATTTTAAGGCTGCTTCACAACAATAATGACTGACACAGTATTGAGCAACAACGGATCCTAAAGCAACCCCTTTGAGGTCAAAATGGGAGTCAAGCAAGGGTGTGTCATTGTCCCATCACTGTTCTACATCATCACCATGGCCCTTCACCTCATTGATGGCAAGCTCCCAGATGGTATGCAGATTGTCTATAGAATGAACAGGAAGTTTTTCAGTCTCAGGAGGCTGAAGGCTAAAAGCAAGACCTCCACAACCTTGATCATGGAGCTCCAGTACATGGATGAAAATAGGGTTGTTGCTCTTTCTCCCACAGCTCTTCAGACCATCTTAAGTGCCTTCACGGAAGCATACAAGAATCCTGGCCTCACACTGAACATCAAAAAGAGCAAGGTGATCCACCAACCTTCACTGATGTGGCAATCTCATGAACCTTCTATTGAGGTCAGTGGAGGATTGTTGGAAACTGTGGAGCACTTCCCATACTTTGGAAGTCATCTTTCTGCTAAAGTTGACATTGATGTGGAAATCCAGCATTGTCTGAGCCATGCAAGTTCTGCTTTTGCCCACCTGAGACAAAGAGTTTTTGAGAAGTGGGACATCTATCCCAAGACAAAGCTCCTCGTATACCATGTAGTGGTTGTACCGCTATGATATACATGTGAAACCTGGACAGCATACAAGCATCATTTGGAGGCACTTGACCAATATCATCAACGCTGCCTCAGGAGAATCCTAAGTATCTCTTGGGAGGACAGGCACACAATCACTAGCGTCCTGGAAGAGTCAAATATGACCAGTATTGAAGTCATTATCGTTCATCAACTACTTCGTTGGATTGGTCACATTTTTCGGATGTCTGACCAGCGTCTCCCAAAACAGATTCCGTTTTCTGCGTTGGGGGAAGGACAGAGGAGCGTTGGGGGCCAGTGGAAGCAATATAAGGACATGCTGAAGGCACACATGAAAAAGCGTAGCATTGGTGTTGACACTTGGGAGAACCTTGCCCAGGATCATCCCCAGTAGAGCACAGTAATCCGTGAAGGGGTGGAGCAATTTGAGAGGACCTGCCACAGTGCAGATGAGGAGGAGAGGCGGAGAAGAAGAAAAGGGCATCAAAAACTGCCCTGAGCCCCTCCAACAGCTTCTAACTCCTGCCCCTTCTGTGATAAGCTCTACTGCTTCAGAATTGGGCTGTTCATGTCACCATCCTATTTGTGAGTCAGTTGATTGCTGAAGACGTTCTACTTGTTATTGAGAGACCACCATGAGACAGACTCCAGCACCCAGCTTTTAGGTCTATCTTTGAATAGTGGGGGTAAGGGCTATTCACACTAGGTTTATGGCTATATGGCCAAGGCTCAGTTGAGCCTAAGGCTCCCAACCAGCTGGTTCATCCAGTAACTCCTCCCCAGTGCTGCCTCATAACACTTAGATGAGGGGAGCCCTATGTAATCCATAGCTTACATAGCAATGATGACCGTTCTGTATTCCCACAACAACTTTAAGCATTGGTAATACTCCACAATTCTTACACTGAGCGATAGCATAAATTGTGACTTTATAACAACATGCTGTTTACAATAGACAAAACCCCATTGCTTCAGACTCCTGCTGGGCTGTGGCTGGTCCTGGGAAGGAGATGGGTGCAAAACCAGGAATCAAACAGTACAATATTGTCTCAGTAATTCAGAAAAGCATCAAGTTATCCCCTGAAGAACTGCCTTTAATGTCTGGAGGCCAAAAGCAAAATATAGTTTATGTAAGTGTGCTTCTGTGTATTCAGAGACCAGCAGCTCAGTTCCTGGAGGCTGCTTGGCCAACAGTGAGACTCAAGCTGTGAATAAAGCCTTTGTACGTGACAGAGATGTGAAATTCACAAAATGTATTTTGTGATGTATGTTTAAAAAATTGCAGAGCATTTTTGCTAAGGGGCGGGGGCAGGAGGAGGGGAGAGGACACTGGTTTGTCTTGTTGCGGTTACCGCTTATGGGTCCACAAACAGCAATTCTAGTCATTCCTGGATGGCAACAGGACGTTCTGTTCCAAGCCCCTGGGACAAGCCAGCCAAGTATGTTAACAAGGCTTTCGAGCTTGTAGTGCCCACACAGCAGATGTGAAAATTCAGGGGGCAGGTCACCTACAGAGGAGACCCAGAAAGGACACCCTGTCCGGAAAGGTGAGTACCCATCTTGGGTTCTTACTAGTGCAGGCGTCTGCAACTGAAATAGCGAGAAGAGCCGTTTTTCAAATTCAGTTACAAAATCAAGACTTCAAGAGCTGCAAAGCATGTGAATATGAGACAGACCTTAATAAATAACGTCAAACTGTACTTTTTATCACCCGTTTTAAGAACAGCGCAAACATTTATTTGTACGAGTTAGAAAGTTGTTACCCCATCTCCAGGCTTTACCCCCCAATCCCACAAACACACCCACCATCCCCAGGCTTAACCCCTCCCAGCCTCAAACCCCCCCTCACCTATCCCCTGGTTTAACCCCTCCCAGCTTCAACCCCCCCCACACCCTATCACCAGCTTTAACCCCCCTCAGCCCCAAACACGCCCTTCTAACACCAGGATTCACCTGCCTCAGCTCCAACCTCCACTCCCCACAACACCAGGATTAACTCGCCTCAGAGCATGCAGCTCCTCCACAGCTCCCCTTTGCCGCCTCCTCCTCAGCAAAGCTGCGTGGCTCTGGCAGGGGCAGGCTCGGCCACCCCGCCCCCCAGCTCTCCTGCAGGGTTAGTGCTTCTCCCACATGCAGTGTTGGCAGCTCCCTGACCTGCCACGGCTTTCTTCTCCAGGGCTCCCTGCTGCAGCTGGCTGCTCAGTGACTCCAGAGGCTGCCACCACTTATACAAAAACACTGAATCCAGTTGGTTTAATGGCAGGCAACGGAGCAGAGTTTTTTTGTTTAAGCAGCGGCAGGGCAGAGAGTCACAAGAGGAGTCAGTGGTGGCAGCACTCGGAGGCATAAGTGGCTCCTTAAAGAGCCACCTGCGGCTCTGGAGCTGCAGGTTGCCAACCCCTGTACTAGTGGGGAAAAGCTTGCAGCTGTCAACACCTGGGGTTGGGTGAAGATCCATGGAGAAATCAACAGGATGCTGGGTTGCTTTCACATGGATTAGTGCCTCCTTGTAAGCTGCTCAGAGCTATCTGCATTTGTGCAGTTCCCCAGGTGCAGGCGTGGCTTACAATATAGCCTGCATGGCCTAGCTGTATCCATGCACTCCAGGCAAGTGACCCCTGGCCAACATGGACTCTGACACGGATTGCCTACATAACAACATTCTCTGTGCGCCCCGCTACCCCAGGCGTGCTGCTCTAACAAATAACCGCTACGCACTCCTGGCATATTTGGCCTGTATGTAACTTCCTGGTACATTTTGGACAATTACGGCACTACATTTCTTGCCCTGTCCAGCCAGTACAGTTGACAATTTACAGGTGGCTCAGCATGCCCTGGCAGGGCCAAGCTGTTCAGTGGGAGGCATACTGGCAGGGTGAGTGATACATAGCTCTCACACAGATGTGGCAGATGTTGAAGTAACCGTGTCTGAGTGCCTAGTAAAAATTAATAACTGCTTGTGTAACTGCTGTTTGCACTTCCTGGTCTCCCTTGGGAATTGCACATGGTGGTGGGAAGGCTGAGGCACTGGCATGATTTCCGCCGTAAGCAGGTACAAGGAACTGCCTGCAGCTTGCAATAATAATTGCCCTGGGACTCCCCCCATTCCTATCGTAATAGCAACATACATGGAGGCAGAAACTTATTGGGCTCTGGGGCTAAGTCAGCCTCTTCTGCTTCCACTGGCAGTTCTGTAGCAGCTCCTCATGCAGGGCAGAGGGATTGCAATCAAATAGCTGTTCCCAGTACAGGCCAAGACACATTCTAGCTGTTCCAGCACCAGAACCTCCTATGGGACCAGAAGATCACTGGAGTCACTTCAGACACCTGACCTGGCACTTGCTGGCTCCTCTTCAGGGCTGTCACTAATGCAGGGGTCATAAAGTCACCATCCAGGCCAGCTGACCAGGCTAGCATGAACCAGAGAGGGCTCAATGCTCAGCAAAATGTTCCCAGCACCTAGTCAAAGTCCCCATAAAACACCAGAATGCCATGTTTGTTTCTGTGCAGTGCACTCTCAATAACTCCCCGGCATGCAGGCCCTAGGCCCTGCTGGGGCGTGTTTCCAAACTGGAGTCCACTGGTCCATGGCTCCAAACTTGACCATTTTGCAGCATTGACCTAGCTCAGACTGAATCCTGAGAGTCCACCAATGCTATCCCACAGTTCCCTGGACCAGTGTTTCGTGGTCTCTCTATCCCAAGACTAGCCAATTGACTCCAAGGAAGCAGACCTAACCCTCCACGTTCCAGAACAGCTGCCTGGCATTTAACCCTTCCATTTGTTTCTGCCCACTGCACTGGAGACAGAGTGAACTATCTCCTTGGTGGCCACAGCTAATGCATGAGTCCTTCGCCCAGCACTGCAGCCTAGACAGAAGCACAGTCAGATCCTAGCAGAGCTGTGTAGAGGTGAGCAGGAAATAACCATCTCTGCCAAGAAACATGTGAGAAGCTGGCAGCGTGGGATTTCTACAGACCACCGACCAGTGCAAGGAGCATCTCCCAGAAGGCTAGTGATGAGAACCCTCATTACTCACATGCTCCCAGCGCGCAATGCAAAACCAACCAAGCAAACAAAAATAAAAAACGAAAAAAACACCTCTTACTCACACTTAACTGGGCATGCATCACAGTCCAGCCCTGGGTGGAAGTGTTGACTCAGGCCTTCCGGGGCGTGGTGTGGAGGCTTGTCAGGGGCCGGATCCAGCTTGCTGGCTGTAGGTTCCCCACTCCTGTTACAGGCAGTAGAGAAACACCATGACGTAACTAGGAAGAAAAGGGAGATAGTGTGGAAGTACTGCATTGGCGCTCACGGCCGAGAACAAGGAAGGCTAGCGTCTTGGTAAAAATCAAGTTGTAATCACAGCCATTCATTTTATTTACTGCCATTCTTAAAATGGAAATAGACTGCTACCTTCAAAGTGTTTTCCCCCCCTTGCTCACAATCATATTACTGGAACGAAATGAATGCAAAGAGAGACGTCCAATGCTGAACAAAGTGACAAATGCTGAATTCTTACCACCCGTTAGGTACTTTTGTTTCAGCATCTAACTGTGGTCTGCTGGGCAAATGTTGACTTGTGTGTGAAACTCAAGGAGAGCATTGGCCTATGCCCCCTGTCTGGGTTTGCCATTACATCCAAGTCTTATATAAGTACATAAACAATCTTCTAAAACCACAGAGGTTGAGCACTTTTGTCCATAGCAGTAGCGTGATGTGGCCAGTCAGTAAGGCCTCTGTACTAGAAAGTCCAAACACTAACTGGGCTTGCTAAGCCGAGAAATTTTGTAAGTGTAAAACCCACAAAGTAATACAAGGTAGCTCCTAAAGCAAAGGCTTTGCTTTTGGAGGGTGATGCTGCCACTGTTAGCTCCTGTGTGGACTAGCTTAGAAAAATGAAAAAGGGAAATAAAAATGACACACTCATAACAAAGTCTGAAGATCATCTAGGCCCTGCTGTGACTGAGCAAAGCACTTAAGCACACACTTATCATTCTGGCACCCTGAAGCCCAGCATGGGGCCTATCAAACACTGGTGCCACAGCCAGCTCAGGGGCTTACAATCTTTACAGGGTATAATGGTTGGAACAAGCAGCCTATCAACAACTTCTCTTATGCCACTGACCCACAACAACCAAAAGAATTGTAGTATGCAAATTAGTTACATAGGAAGTATGATCATTGACTGAGGTATCTTTGATGGCCCTACAGAGTTAGGTCAATGTTAGCTACCTTGCATCAGCCTAGTTGTTCATGTGTCTACTCTTAATTTTGTCTCCCACTCATTATGCCAGTATAGGAATGCCAACTCCCTGAGCAGCACTGAGCAATGGTTGTTGTATGGAGGTTGAGGGGGTGACTGTAAACGCTACGTCTCCAGTGCACCTCTAGCAGTCCTCCAGCAATTGTCCCATGATTCCTGGCAACTGACTGTTCTAAGCTGTGAACTCTATTGTCTTTGAATCCCGCAACAGCCTAAACTCAAAACAAGCTATGCAATTTGTGCTAAGCAAACATTAACTTATTTTTAGTCAATTTTGAAATAGACTATTTTAACATGGCTGCTGTCTAAATGGTGCATCATGTTGAAATAAAGCACAGTTTCGAGGCACCCGGTACGCCTCCTATAATGAGATGTACAGGGATGTTGAAATAATGTGCCTGTTGTTTTGAAAAATATTTTGAAATGATGGGTGCATCGCATAGATGTGGGGCAGCTATTTTGGGATACAGTAGTATTCCCAAATAGCTCCTGTCATGTAGACATGGCCAGAGATGGCTGCTCTCCAGCACTTTTAAAGCCACACACATTCTTCTGCCTGGGAAGGTCACCTAGCAGCTCTCCATTGTTGTGTGCAACTGTCCAGCTGGCCATGCTGGCCACTTGCTCCAGATGTGGGCTGGCCATAGCAGACAGGAGATATTGCATCTCCTGGGCAGGAGGCATTGCTACAGGCTAGCCACGGAGATGCCGACATCTACAAGCCGATTTTGGGGCATACAGGAGAAGGTATGTGACAGTGACGAGCAGCAGTGTGGCAGGAAAGCCAAGGAGCTGTGACAGGCACACTAGAAGGCCAGGGACGGCAACAGTGAATCCCGTGCCAAGCCACAGACCTGCGACTTTTACCACAAGCTGCATGTCAGACTGGATGGAGACCCCACCAGCTTCCCCCACACCAGTGAGAAGCCCATGTCACACACCTCTGGCGTGCACTGTGGGGATGAGGAGCAGGTGGAGGAGGAAGAGGATGGGGAGGTGTGACTGGGAGCAGGGGCTCTAGCTGTGCTGCAGGCCAGGACGTGTTTGAGACTCCCCTGCAGTCCAGTCACTCCTGCCTACCAAGCATGGGAGAGCCCCGTGCAGGGAGAGGAACCTTGGGTAAGGGTGTACATGTTCCCCGTTGGAGGGAAATAATGCTCCCCCAAGCTACTGCCCTTGACTCTTCCTGGACTCACTTGTCTGAGCAGGTAGCCTTGGTCTCTGTTTTTCAGTCTCCTGTAGAAGGGCAGGGGAATCCCTGGCCTGCGGGCTGGACGCAGTAAGTCACAATTAGCTGGTGGCAGGCTGCCAGACACTTTGCATCCCTGAGCAGCCACACGCACAGCTACTTGCAGCTCCCAGTGGCCATGGTTCACCGTTCCCGGCCAACAGGAGCTTCGGGAAGTGGTAGCCCAGCACGCACTGCTTCCAGCAGCTGCCATTGGGAGGCAATGGTGGGCAGCAGCCTCTGGGAGATGCAGGGCTTTGTGCCTGTAGAGAGGCAGGTAAACAAAGTGTCTCACGGCCTGCCAGGGACTAACCCCGATGAATGGCGTGTGGCTGGCATGCTGAAGGTTCCTTACCCCGTCCTATAGCTGGGCATCGGGGCCATTCAGCGCAGGTTGCTTCTATACACAGGACTGTCCCATGGATCCTCCTGAGAGATCTCCAGTGGTGGCTGCTTTATTGCTTCTTCCATGGCAGGCCACTTCCCCACTCAGGTCAGTAGTAACATCAGCTGGCACAAGTACAGTCAACAGGCTAGTGGCTTTGGCACGCCAGCATCCGGGGTGCTCATTCTGCCTTTCTACCCCGCAGGAGTGAGCTGCCAGCTCTGCGCTCCACCACTGGGGAAAGCTGTGCCAGGATTCAGCACCACCGCCTACGTCAGGCATCTGAGCAATTCCCTCCTTATGCCTCTCACCCTTGCTGGGCCCCAGGTGCTGTGGATTGGTGCCAGGCACAAGCAAGGAGAGCTGAAGCGTCAATCAGTATGTCTTATTTAACACTTTAGGGGAGCAAGGGATCTGCAAGCCAAGGGTGTGTCTGGCAGTGAGCAAAGAGCCTGGAGGATGAACACTGGCAGCAGCCTGGAGAAGCAAAGAGTGCAGAGGAGACAGGCCTGGAAGTTCCAGTGGGGAAAGGAGAGAGAGATGCACCAGGATGTGATGGGGCTTGTCAGGCAGAAAATGCCAAAGTTGCAGATTCTGAAGGATCTGCAGGTTCACCACACTTGGGCTCACCTTCCCCTTTTGACCACAGGATTGGGACCTCACATTCAACTGATCACCTAGCACCAGCCTCCCACTCTCTTCCAGAGTCACTGCTTACCAGGAGAGCGTCCGTAAGAACAGCCTATATTCTTTGATCCAAGCTGGACAGCTCTACAGGAAGCTGCATTAAAACACATATTGTTTCTTTGCCCACGAAAGCTTATGCTCCAAAATATCTGTTAGTCTATAAGGTGCCACAGGACTTCTTGTTGTTCTCGAAGATACAGACTAACACGGCTACCTCTCTGATACATCTGCAGATGTTATCAGTCATTCTGTGTTTTGTTCCATGTCACTGAACCAAATATTAAATAGCGTGGGCCCAGGAACTGATGCCTGCAGGACTCCACTGACAAGAAACCTGCTTAATGTTAATTCCCTGTTTACAGCTTCATTTAGAAACCTCTCAGTTAGGCAGTTTTTAATCCATTTAGCATGTACCATGTTAATTTTTTATTGTTGGAGTTTTTTGATCAAAGTGTCACATGGTATTAAGTCAAATGCCTTACAGAAGATGATGCAAAGCAATCTACTTAATCTCACCTACACAGCCTCTCTGAGGCTTTGTCTACGCTGCCAATTAAGTTACAAAACTTTTGCTGTTCACAGGTGCTTCACCCTCCCCTCCAAGAGACAAAAGCTTTGCTACAGTAAGTGGCATGTAAACGGCCTGTGGTCGGCAGGAGCGATCTCCTGTCGACAATACAAACCCCTCTCGTCATGGGTGGAAATATTTTGTCAGCAGAAGTGCTGACAAAGAGCATTTAGACTGTCCGACTGGTAGCAGAACAGCCATGTTGACCTGGCTGTGTCTCTAAAAGCTGTGTAGTGCAGACATAGCCAAAGCTTATTATATGAACCCTATTACCCTCACCAACTGAACTTGACATCTCATCAAGAAAAGAGATCAAATTAGCTTCACAGGATCTATTTTCCAAAAACCCTAATTGATTTGCATTAATTACATTACCTTCCTTTAATTCTTTATTAATCAAGTCCCATATCAAATACTCCAATATCCTGCTTGGGATTAACAAGAAGTCCTGTGGCACCTTATAGACACAGATATTTTGGAGCACAAGCTCTCATGGGCAAAGACCCGCTTCATCAGATGCATGAGCAGGGGGGGTGTTTCAGAGGGGTATTTAAAGAGTGGGGTCCCAGTAAGAGGGAGGGCCAGAGCTGACAAGGTCTATTCAGCAAGGTGGAAATGGCCCAGTATCAATAGTAGGTACCAAAAGAGGAAAAAACAAGTCAAATCAGACAGGGGGATATGACCCATTGTCACAGTCTAATGGGGAGATATTAACACCCAGGGCAAAGAAGCTGCTTTTGTAAATGGGTCATATCCCCCTGTCTGATCTGACTTGTTTTTTCCTCTTTTGATAACTACTATTGATAATGGGCCACTTCCATCTTGCTGAATAGACCTTGTCAGCTCTGGCCCTCCCTCTTACTGGGACCCTACTCTTTAAATACCCCTCTGAAACCACCCCCCTCACTCATGCATCTGATGAAGCGGGTCTTTGCCCATGAAAGCTTATGATCCAAAATATCTGTTAGTCTATAAGGTGCCACAGGACTTCTTGTTCTCAAAGCTACAGACTAACACGGCCACCTCTCTGACATTTGCTTGGGATTGACATCAGTCTGATTGGCCTATTATTATTATGTGGGCCATCATATTTATCCTTTTTTAAAAATGGAGAAATATTGGCTTTCTTTCAGTTTCCTGTAAAATCCCACTGCTGTAGGACTTATTGAAAAATCAGCGTTAACAGGCAAGCTCTTCAACCAGCTCTTCTAAAATTCTTGGATGCAGGTTATCTGAACCCGCACATTTAAAAATGTCTAATTTTAGTAACTTCTTTTTAACAGCCTCTAGAGACTCCAGTGAAATGGAAAGGAAAGGTTATCAGTTTTTCTTCCCTCTACAGTACAGAAATATGTATTGAATACATCTATTTTTCTGCATTATTGTGGAGAGTAGTAATGGGCCAATACCATCACTGGGATTCTTTTTGTTTTTAATATACTTAAAAAAAACTTCTTCTTCTTGTCCTTGTGTCCCTTGGTTTCCCTTATCAATTTTCACAATAACTAATTTCTGATTTATATTCATTACTATCAACTTCCTCTTTCTTCCATTTGTTGCATTTTTTTTGAGTTTTTACAGTTCCCTTCACTTACATGCTAGACCAGGTCCTTTATTTTAATTATTTTTTAAACCAGGCTCACCTACTTTCTCAATTATTGTTCTTTTTGGGCACTGTGAGCTGTTTTAAAATGATTCCCAATTATCATTCACATTTTTCTGATAAAATTCTTCCTTGATGCTTGCTGTGGTTTCTATTCGAACTATACTTTTGACCTGGTGTGAAGTCCAATTTAACCCTTGGTCTGACTACTGACCATGGCCCCAACTCAAGACTGGGCTTTGACCATTAGGTCAGACTGTCCAGCATCACGGTAGATATTATCCTCGCTTTCTTCTGCATCTCTTGCTGGCAATGGTTCCAGGCCCTTAAGAGGAACATTTGGCATCCCCTTATAAGCACTCTTGCTACGCTTATCACTATGCTCTACGGTTGCTCAGAAATGTTCCATGAATCTGTTTTTCAGTGAAGAACTGGGTTGGTGGCAGCACAACATTTTGTTTTTTTCAATCAAATAACAAAATGTCCAAAACCTGAACTATCTGGATTCAGAGACATCCCTGCTGTGAGCTGTAGTTTGGTTTCATCACTCTCTGTGTTCTCCAGGAGCCCAGCTCCCAGGCCAAAGTACCTGTCCCATGACTAACTGCCTGCCCTGCCAGGAGAGGAGGGTGTGCGGGAAAGTGGCAGCCATGGCCCAGCTAGGTCCCCAGGCAACAAGGAGATTAGGAGCGCGAGTTTCCGAACCGGAATTCCCATGTGGCATTGTCAACAGCTCTGAACAGCAATGCTTTGGTTTTCAACGAAATCTTTCCCTTTTGGATTTTTTGGCCAAACAGCAGTGGGGCCGACAGCCACCACAAGCTCTGAGGCAAGATCTGGGAGGAGGGCCTGGCACCATGACCCTGGAAGTGGGGCACTCGGAGAAAAAGGGCCCAATGACAGAGGAGGAAGGGGAGCTGTTGCCTTGGGTCCCCGAGATTGAAAGGGGCCTGCAGCTGTGGCAGAGGACAGCTCCCGGGGCCTTTTAAATCACTGCCAGAGTACTGCGCTGTGTGCCCCAGGCAGTGCCAAGGGCTGGGCTGGGGGCTGGCATGCTGTACTCTGGGCAGTGATAAGGACTGGCGGGAGGGGGCTGGCTGCCCTCAGCCCTGCCAAGCCACCATCCACCTTACCCAGGGGCCCATGGAGGCTATCAGCTCCCTGTGTACAGAGCCTGCTATCCATGCGCATAGGTGCATCAGCAGCACTGGGCTTTGTGGCGCCTCTGAAGTCTGTGCCTGGGTTGCTTCCAACCTTCCCTGCCCCAGGAAGAGGCTGCTCCTTGCCTGTAAGTGCCCTGAGCCAAACGGCTCCATTCAGCACTGGAGTCCCACTGTGGTGCAGGAAAAAGAGCAGGACAGTCACAACTCCAAGAAGTCTCACAGCTTCCCCTCAAAACCCCCCACAAGCGCTGCTTGGTGGGCATGAGCGGCTAAGTCATGCTGAGCAGAGGGACGCCATGTATGTGCTGTTGGCACCTCTGTAGAAGAGACCTCTGCAAGGTCCAAAGATTTTAAAAACTGTAAATTTTAAAACATGTCACCCAGTAAAGTGTCTGGCCTCATGGATAGGCAGCCACCGCGGTGTGTGGTTTTAACAATGCACTCTTGGCTAGTATGACTTCCTTGCAGTACAGCAGAATAATCCTGCAGTGGGGGGGAGAAGAAAGATTTCTCACTTGTAAGGTAAAATAGTAACAGAGATGAGCCATGTTAGTCTGTATTCTAACAAAACAAACCAGCAGCCCTGTAGCACTTTAAAGACTAACAAAATGATTTATTAGCTTTCATGGGACAGACCCACTTACTCAGACTGCTGGTTCGTTTTGCAAGGTAAAAGGCATATAACTCAGTGACCAACTTTTGACTCCATCCTTTTAAGGAAAAGTGTGTGTGAGAAAGGGACTTGTCCCTAACTTGCACTGAGCAAACCAGCAATAAAAGGTGCACATTTTGCCACCAAAGGTGTGTTTCCATGTGGTACAATGTGTATTTGGACTACACTGGGATTCTTCCTACTGTTTAATATTGTTTGAGTTGTGGTAGTGAGTAGAGACCTTTGCCCTATTGTGCTTGGTGCTGTACAAACACATAACAGAGAGACGGTCCCTGCCCCACACCCCTTACATTTTATGTCTGCCGATTTAGCTGAATGAGAAACTAAAGGAAAATAATCCTGGATTGCAAGGACATTACTTTTAATTGATCACAAAAGTGTTTCACCTAGCTCCACTGGTAACGTGTTTCATTTCCACATAAGCGAGCAGGGATGCGATACATAAGGATTTATAATTCAGATGGACCTTTCAATATACACATATTGGAGACCAGGTGCATTGGGCGGTCCCTGTCTGGTAAAAAACCAAGACACTCTCAGAAAAGTTTAAATAAAACTCACTGAGATCTCTTGAGAATTCAATAAATTCCCTCCTAGTACTTGACACCCACTTTCCTGTCATACTCGAGCTCATTAACCATAACCCTCCTACTCATTGATGACAGGCTTATCTCTGCAGAGTACACAAATTCGCAGATGATAAATGTGCTCTCTTGCTGCAAATGTAATTCTGCCTTGACAGCCATGTCAGTGACACAGTCCCTTCAGGAGTCATGTCATTTACTAACCTTCCTTAATTAACAAAATGTGGCTCTCTGAATTGGGGCCTCCCTCCACTGCCAGCAAGAACATTGCAAAAGTAATGTAAGGAGAACACTTCTTCTCACGTTGGATCAGCACAGGCAGGACGCCACATTGCCAGGTGCTGAACAGATACAGAAAACAGGCCCTGCCTCAAAAGAACTTACAATCCAGTTGTGTTATTTTATTTCAATGCAATTCTTCTCCTCCTTTTCATCCCAGAGCATCTTTGTAGACACAGGGAGCAGAACAGCCTCTCCATCCATTTGTTCCATGACTTGTTCTGCCATTAAGCCCAGGCTGGTTACGTGTCTGCATACGATGTCTCATCACCTAAAGAGCTGGCCACTAGGCTGGACTGATCTTGGTTTTGTTTCCATGATTCTCTCTGGCATCCTATCATCTGCTTGTCTTCTGCAGGGTTCCCACCATTGTGACTGTTTTGATTATAGCCAATAGCACACTCTGATTACACTTCTTACTCTCCTTTTAAGATCCTCATTTGTCTTAAAACTTCACACCTGCTGAAGAACCTTTATCTCGACAGCCTCCAGTCCTCTCACATCTGCTTCAGACAGCATACCTGCCTCCAGACCACAGCATGCTGGAGTTAGTACGCTGGTGCGATATGTTTTCACTTCGGTACCAAACATCATATTTTTACCAGTCTCTAGTTCTCTCAGTTCCTCTGCAGTGTTTGGGGCCAAAGCATATCTCGTGTTAAACTCAGGCTTGATGGAGCTGTTGGCACTGATCAAGCTTCCTAGGTACAAATGAGCATGCACTTGTACTGTGACTCCACTGCTGTGGCATTTGAACACTTTATCTGTTGTCCCCTTCCCAGCCTGCAAATCCTCCATCTTCTTGGCATTTATTGTAAGTCCAAATGAACTACACCAAATTTCAAGAGTAGCAAAGAAAAATGGCGTAATCATTAATTTAAGCACATCTGCCAGTGGTATGATGTCATCTCCCTAAGCAAAAGAGTTTAACTCAGGACTGCCCAGCATCACACCCTCTGGCTCATCTAACATTCTCAACATCCCATTTAAGAACATGGTGGACAGCAATAGTTATTCCGTCCTCCTTTGTCATACACTAAGCTTTATCTGCGACCAGTTGCTTAATTTTCCACCAATTCTTACAGCACTACAGGAACCTTTTTTTACTAATTGCAATTATCTTGTCTGGAAGGCCATATAATTTTGCTACATTCCATATTGCTTCATTCCAAACAAATGAGCAGGTTTCCTCCCAGACAAGAGGGAAGGAATTCCCATTTGCACACAGAGTCAGCAGGAAGATGGGAAGCCAACAGGCAGGGAAGACCAGCAGAAAGTGGTTCTGCCTCTTGTAACAGGGTAATGCACTTTGGGAGGGAGCAGCAAAAACAATCAATTCTAGTATCCAAATTTTGGAGCTGAAAACTCCAGAGCTCTTGAGATTGCAGAATGTTGAATCCTTCCAGTGAGGGGTGACCTGACATTTATGGGAACTGTGTTTAGGTAGGAAACCTGCTTCAGCAAAGACTGTAATGTGCAGAAAATAAGTTTTAGTTGCAGAAGCATGTTTTTACTTCTGTTTGCTGTCACCCTTTGCATCGTTATTCCTGACATGTGGTATTACTCTGCTCTGCCCTTTTGTTGAATAAACTTGTTTTACTTTTACTACAATCCAGTCCAGGGCTGTTGGTGAAATCAGAGCATTTATCCCACCCCAGGGAAATGAATGAACTGCAGTGTATTGTCTCTTTAAAGGAGCAATGAAGTGAATAATTTCTCTAAGTGTTTTGTCAGTGTCCAGTAAGAAGGCGGGATACTGGTGTGAGACAGTTCGGAGGAAGCTCAGGACTGGGCAAGTGCTGGGGTAGGTAAGTGGGTGATGGAAGCCTGGGTGTGACTTGCATATGTGTCTGCTCACTGTTAGCATCCACTGGGGAGTCCTAACAGGAGAGCCTTGAAGGCTCCCAGGCATGGAGTGACACAACCTGTTATTGTTTTGGGTGGAACCTTAAGCATCACACCGGAGTGTGTTGGTGTCTGGACATTTGTGCACTGTACAAACAGCCTGGTCATACGGTTGCCAGCCTTCTCGAAGGGGTGTGAGCTGCTGGCGTTGGCTTCCGGCCAGCCCTGGGAGTGCTCTGCAGTCCTGCCAGCTGTCACTCTGGGCAGGACATGGAGCTGCCCGGCCAACAGAACCAGCTGCTAAGCCTTAGGGGGGCAGGAGGTCTCCCTGCTCAGGTGACTGGCGCATGGAACCAAGTGGGTGAGCTCAAGCAATTCTCTCCAAGTGCGCTGGGCCCGACCCGCATTGCTCAGGAGATTGTCGTTCCTCTCTCTGTTCAAATCATGGCCACTGCGAGCTCCCCTCAGCCGGTAACACTCCACTGGTGCCGGCCAGCTGTGTGCGCGCTGGCACTAGGCAGGAGCTGCCTCCCGTACCCTATGACATCCTTGTCTGGCATCAGCTGTTCTGTATCCCAGTGATCTTGAGATTTCTGGTCCTGCTGGTCTCTCAGGGGCCCTCCAACACCTTGTGAAGTCCCTTCCCTGGTCTTCGTGCCATTTTGTGCCAGCCAGCTGAACAGACCCAGGCTCTCCTCCAGCCTCTGGCATCAGGTCATCTGCCCTCCTTAGGCTCCTCTCCCCACCTATGTACCTCCAGCCATAGCCTGGGACCACCTGGGAGAGCCTCACTTGGGGAGTGTCAGGTTCCTCCCACTGCAAGCAGCACCTCCTGAATGGGGTGCAGGCAGACATCTGTGTACATGGTGGCAATTGGCGTCCCATGGGCCTCATCCAGCTTCTCCCTTATGAGGGTCTGACTCCTTTAATCCCATCACTTAGGACCCAGAGACCTGCCCCATCGTGGCCGGCCCCTGCGCACATTCCGGGGGTGGCTGTCCAGCTTTGCCCATAGCTACAATCCAGGAAGGGGCAATAATGCTGAAACGCCAGGTTGCCACCGCTTGAAGCAATCGCCTGCCTGTGGGACCATCAAGACCAGAGGAACCAATGGCTCTGTGCAGCCTCCTTCCCTGGGCATAGGAGTTCTGGGGCTTTCTTGCTCAGCCTCCATGTCTGGGCTTTGGCAGGGACTCAGGCTCACTCTAGCTGACAACGTCCTTTGCCCCTTTCCCTCCAGCAGCCTCAGCATCCCACGTCCGGTGATAGCCCAGCCGCAGGGCCCCCACCCATGGCGGCATGGAAGTGTGCTCATTCAGCTGGCGGTTAACTGACCACGAGGCCCACCGGCTCCAGTCTGGTGCATGGGTCAAAGTCTCTGCATCCACACCCATCGTCCGACCAGGACAAATTGCTCAGGCATGATATCCTCTGACCCCACAGTTCACCCTTCCAGCACCAGCAGTCACCCGTGAAGTGCCAGACCATTAGCCCAGCAGGGGACCCAGCAGGAATTTTTCTCTCTGGAAGCGCCAGTGGAACATCTTCATGGAGATAATGAAATAGTCTAAAATGGGTTTCGGGCACCCAGAGAGCTAGTGTCCTACAGGCCACCTGGGCCAGCCCTGGCAGGCATGGGACCAGGACCATGGCCCAGTGATCTGGCCCACAGCACCACAGTGGCCACACATTCAAAAATCATCCAGACAGCTTCAGGGCTGCCCTCTGGTCCCACCCTCATGAGCCCGACTGGGGTCCCTGGAGTCAGGACTCAGGCAGAGGACCCTGGCCCTGGGTGAGCAGCCCCTCCTGGGACTGGAGGAGCTCCACCATCTGCTGGACCAGGTGCTGCTGCTGCCCTTGTGGTGTGTGGCCAGCTCGCCAGTGAAGCGCTGCTCACCGTGGGTGTTGTCAGCCAGCTGCTGCACTCCTGGGCTCGGCTGCTGGTGCAGCTGGCTTGCTGTTGTTGGCCCCAACCGCCCACTCCAACAGATGCTCCACATCACACTCCCTCTGCATTTGTTTCTCTGCTGGCCTTCCTTCCATCTGGTAGCACCACTTGGCCACCAAGCCCCCATTCTCTGTCATCCTCTGCCGGGGGTTAGAGCCTCTGGGGGCAGCCCCACCCAGGCCCTGCCCCTCCACAAGGCTCCCATCCAGTGTCCCTCTTGGGCACCAGCAGAAAGGCATCTGCTCCCTGCAGCCTGGCCAACGCCTCCCTTCACGTCACTTCTCACTGCTCTGTCCCTCGGTGGGCATTGTGCCTTGCGGTTATCCTTTGCAACCCAGCCCACTGGTCTCTGCAAGCAAAGGATTCCCAGCTCTCCTCTGGGATAGCCTCCTAGCCTAGTCCTCTGCTGAGGTGAGCATGGCTCTGTCCGCTCCACCTGCCACCAGAAACCCACCGAAAACAAGCACAGAAAGGCTCTGAACCCCCACAAAACCCAGGAGGTATAACCAGGGGGCCGTTTTGAACATCTGCATCCAGGTGCTGGGTGGGATTTATGTGGGGCATGTCATGATGTGGGACAGGGTTTGGGACACAGGCAGGGTTTGTGTCAAAAAGTTCCCAAAGGGCAGAATTAAAGTAAAAAGTGGCCCATGAAACAAGCCACACAATTCTGTGGCCAATGACTGTCTGAAACCACCAGCCCAACCAGCCAAAACCAGGGGGAAATCCCTTCCTTTAAGTAGACCTGTCAGGCCATTCCAAGCATGCCCTGACCATGCCCCCAAGCCCTTCTCTCTCCAGCCTATCACAGTCAGACAGACACTCCAAACCCCTGGCCGGCATCACCAGTTCCCTACTGGCATGCATCTGATGAAGTGGGTCTTTGCCCATGAAAGCTGGTGCTCCAGAATATCTGTTAGAGTCTATATGGTGCTGCAGGCCTTCTCGTTGTTTCTGCAGTCTCTACTGACATCCCCCTGTGCATTTCAAATCTTTGGGGTGCAGATCACAGGCCCACAGCCTCGTCCCGCTGAGCTGATTCCCCTCAAAGCCAGTGGGAATTTAGCTGGAATAAGGACTGCAGCGGGGGGTGGGAGGAGTGTCCTACATGTCCTCCCTTTATATTCATCGTTACCTGCCTTCTCTGGGGGTGGGAAGTGCTTAGATGAATGGATTAAAAGGTTGTGGCCATGTGGAGCCCACACAAGCCCCTGGGGCCCTGCCTGCTCTGCCACAAGCACAGTTAGGGCTGTGTATAATGAACTGCAAGCTCCAAGTGTTGTGGGCCGTGTTTTCAACACAGCATAGAAATCAGCTGGGCCCAAGCAGAGGTGCGTTTGTCCTGGGGTGAACTTAGGCCCCAGGGCAGCAGTGAAGAAGAGGCTCTCTCCTGGTGGCTAGGCGAGAAGGGAAAGGGAAGGCTAGTGCTCTCAGTGGCACTGCAGGGTGTTGCAGGGTATTTGCTGGCAGTGCAGGGCAGACTTGTCACAAGGAATTTTAAAAAATATTTCGGCAGTGTCCAGCGAGGAATGCAAAGTCCAGGTTATTATGTATGTGTCTTCCAGCCCAGCTCAGGGCCCCACTGTGCTAGATGCTGTGCACTTCCCGAGTAAGACCCTGTCTCACAACTGAAAGCAGTTACCCTAGACTGGTACCTCCCACCTGCTGGGTGCCACCCATGTGGGGGTAGCAGAGGGGCGCACAAGAGGCAGCCACGTGCTCTGCAGGCACCTAGCTCCAATGGGTGCCAGGCAAGGCAGAGAAGAAACTGCTCACATCCTCACAGCCCCCGTCAGACCCCTAAACCAGCCCTGTCCCGGCTCCTTGTCTGTGCCCATCTCAACTCCATCCAGCCACCAGGCTCTACCTCTTCACACTGAACACCTGGCAGGCTTAGGAATATCTGGAATATTGTGTCACATCTGGAATAGTGTCCAGTTCTAGGCCCCCCACCAAAGAAAGGATGTGGATGTGCTGGAGCAGGTTCAGTGGAGGGCAACACAAACGATTGGGGGACTGGAGCACAAGACCTATGAGGATAGGCTGAGGGATTTGCGCTTGTTTAGTTTACAGAAGAGAAGACTTAGAGGTGATTTGATAGCAGCCTTCAACTTCCTGAGGGGGAGCTCTAAGGAGGGTGGAGAGAGGCTGTTCCCAGTGGTGACAGGTGGCAGAACAAGGAGCAATGGGCTGAAGTTAGAGGGAGAGGTGTAGGTTGGATATTGGAAAAACTATTTCCTCGGGAGGGTGGTGAAGCATTGGAATGTGTTGCCTGGAGAGGTGGTGGATTCTCCATCCCTCGAGGTTTTTAAGTCCCAGCTTGACAAGGTCCTGGTTGGAATGATTTAGTTGGGGTTTATCCTGCTTGAAGCAGGGGGCTGGACTAGATGACCTCCTGAGGCCCCTTCCAGCCCTACGATTCTATGATTCAGTGCCTATATTGCTACAGCCTGGCAATCACAGGCCTGTGGGAGGGAAACCTTCCTGGTTCACAGGCTCACAGCAGACTGGGATTTTCTTTTCTTTTCTGTTTTAACAAAACGTGCACAATTCTTTGATGCTTTTCCCCAGTGCAGACAAATAAAACGACTTTAAGGACTTTAAAATAAGCAGCGCTATACGCAGAAACCTTACAACAGGAGAGTGTGATGGGAAATCATTCAAGTACACAAAACAATTTCAGTTTGAAGCTTCCTGCAGGTTATAACCACCATTGTTTTTTGTTTTGTTTTAATTATGGCATATTCCTTCAAATTGCCTAGGTATATTATGCATTCAATTATTTTAAATTTCCTCATACTGTATTTGATTGTATGCAGGGGAGAGGGAGTACCTGGAAATTGTTCTTTACATAAATTTAGAAATGCTGAGACCAAATAATGTGGCGTGGAACATTTTCTCAGCCCTGATAAATGTGGTACCTGCACATTTAAATAAAATTTAAATTTTCCTTTTTAAAAAGAGCAATGGCAAGGTAACCTACATAGCAGAACAGATGAGTTCTGCCTAGCCTGCTATTTGTATAGCTGTGATAACTAAGTGCCCCAGCCTTTGACCAGGCCTGCTTTGTGCTAGGTACTGTACAAACGGAACAAAAAGACAGCCCCTTCTCCGGAGAGCTTACAAGCTGAATTAATGTCTCTGTATGAATTTATGGTGGGTGTGTGCTGCTTCCCACATACTGCCTTGTCCGCGTGGATTGCAGCTGTCCTGTGCACCCAAAATCGTTAGCTGCAGAGCAGCACCAGCTCTCTCCTCCTGCCTGGCAGTGTTTGTTTGGAGAGAACAGAGCTCACAGAAACTCCAAATTTTCAGTCTGTGGGAAATTTCTACACTTCCAAATTTGGCAACAGTTTGATTTGTCACTGAACCAATAGCCCAGGTTTGCAGGCTGCCAGCTGAGCTGGCTCTGGAGACTCCTGGCTCCATGGCCGGATGTCTGGAATGTCTGGGCTGCCCCAGAGCCTTGGGCCTGATTCTTAAGGAATTTGCGTGGCAGGGAGCAGGCCAGGATTGGACCCCAGAAGGGCTGAAACGAGCCCAGGAGCAGGTGGGTCCCTTGAAGCCAGCTCACTCTCTCCATTGCTCTGCCTCCCAGCTGCTGAGAGCTTCCGCCCCGTGGTCTGGGAGGACTCACGTCCCGACAGCCAGGAGCCCTCTTGTGCTGCCTAGCGGCGTCCACCTCACCCCACCCGCCTTCTTGGCCCCACCCACATAGCACAGACGAGCAACTGGCTTCTAACCATTATTCCAACTTTGCTCTGCAGAGCCACTGCTGGGGGAATCTGCAGTATGTGCTGCGCAACGGACCATGCTCTCCTGGTCTGCCTTCCCATCTAACGTCCGGGGCTCTCACGTAACACGACTTACCAGGGTGTAAGTGTGAGCGTGTTGCAAGGTCATGTGGGGCTGGTTTCCGCTGCCCTTACTCACACGGAGCGGCTCCTCACTCTGCCAAGATCACCCCTGAGAGGACTTCCAGCCGTCCCTCTGCTCTGGTGGTAGGCTCTGGTTCCCTAAACAAGGACAGGTGGTCCCCGATTAAAATCTCGATTAGCTCCAGGCAATCACTGATTTAAATGTTGTCAGAGAGTTAATACCCATGACCTGTCCAGGGACGAGAACCCTCTCTCCAAGAATTGCAGCAGGCCAGACGTAGCTATGCAACATTCCCTGTGCTGCTCCTGCCTATGAGCAAAAGAGTATTTTGATCTTCAATGTCCCATTCGGTCCTTATCCACTAGGTTGCTATAAGGAGCCACTCACCGTGATTTTTGCCTTGTCTTGTACCTGGAAAAAGCAGCTCTACCTGTCTGGATGGGATTTGCAAAAGCATTCAGCAGTGGCCCAGCTCTGCTCTCATTGACATCGATGGTAAAACTACCAGTGACGAGTGTAGTGCTGATCACTCCCGGAAATTCCACCCTCTGGTTTCCTTCAGTTCCCGCTGTGCTGGAGTCAGTGTCTCAGTGGTGATGAGACCACTGCTGGAGGGCTTTCCTGTCCCGGTGGCCACACTTTCCAAAGGGTGTTGAAATTGGGAGAGGTTCAGAAAAGAAGCACGAGGATTATTCCAGATCTAGAAAGCGCACCTTATAGTGAGAGCCTAACGTAGTTCATGTGACCTAGCTAAACAGAGGGACACATACGAGGTAACTTTGAGCATGGTCCACAGGTTCCTACATGGGGAGAAGAGAGTGGACAACAGATGGCTCCTTAATCCAGCAGACAAAGAAGAACAAGAGGCAATGGCTGGAGGGTTAGGTAAGCAAAATTCTAGCTAGAAATAGGATCCCCCATTGAGCAGTGAGGTATTTAATCACTGGAACAACTGACCTAGGGACTTGGTAAATTCTTTGTCATTGAGAGTCTTTAAATCAAGAGTTAAGTCCAAAAGATACTTTAGCCAACCATGAGTTATGGGCATGAGCCAAGACTCACTGGGTGAAATTCTCTAATCTGGGTTACACAGCAGGTTTATAATGGCCTCTTTGCCCTTAACGTTTACGAACATTTGTCAGTCTGTGTCAAGTTTTACTTGACTATTTAACATCCCTCTGGTCAGAATGGAAAAAATGTGGCTTTGGCCTGATGCTATCGGATAAGCTCCACCCACAACGTCCAGCTGTGCTTGCAATTTTGGAGGCCTTTCCTGACAAAAGGATCAGCAGTGAAATAGTTATTTTGGCTCCTGTATTATTCAGGATCAGACCTAAGACCCTGCCGAGATGGATGGTGGTATTTTACAGCTGTTTAGGCTCTGATCCAACTAAGCACAAGGGGATTGCTCACATGCTTAAAATTAAGCACGTTTTAGCGCTCTGCTGGATCGGGGCCTTATCTCTCTGGTTTCTTTATCTGCATGCTGGAGAGCATTGAATCAGGTTGCACTTCCCAGGGTTGATCTATGCATCTGTTGGAATGAGAAACTTCACTTGTTTTTGCAGGCGAGTATTTACACTTCCCAGGGGCCCGCAAAATTAATGGTGTGCCACTGATAACCAGGACAGCCCCACCTGCGCTTCCATCAACCGCATATTTCAACTTGCCAACATTCACAAATGCCCAGTGACTCCTCACCCTGGCCTGCCCAGTGTCTCCAGTCTATTTTCAGCTTCCCTTGGACTGTAAGATCTTTGGGTCTGGAGCTCTCCACAATGTGCCTTGTACAACATCAGTCACTCTGGACCCTCAGATCATAATCACTGTCAACCATAGCACATACTTTTCACTGTCCTTCTGCTGAGCCAGTGGGTGCTCATCTGCATAGCAGGTAGGGTACTGAAATGCATGAGATTCCTGCTCAGGCAGCAGTACCTCTGTCAATTGCAATATCCTGTTTGTTCACGAGAATGCAGCAGGCAGGTGGTGGGGGTGGAGGGTGGGGAAATGTGCTTTTGTCTGTGAAGAAACCTAGCACCTACGCTGGTTACCAAAAGCTATAGAAGTAAATGATGATTCCCAACCCCCACCCCACTGTTCCAGAGCCTGAGCTGAACTAATAGACATTCCCAGACTATGAGGGCAGTTAAAAGGGCTTGTGTTTCAGAAAAGCCGAGCTGGGCTCGCAAGTGTTCTTTTCACAGTACAAAACAGGAGCATGGCATAGGAAACAGGCTCTTTGACATTAGGGCAACTTCCTGTGGCACTGGGATTCAGAGTCAACAAGAGGATCCTTGATACAATTCCCTCACCTGAATTCTCATTACGCCACTCTCTGTTAGTCTGGCATCACTCCCAGGGCAACGTTTAACATTAGTCGGCACATCTGTGCAAAAGCCGGGACGCAAACAACTTCTGACCAGTAAGACCTGACCAAACAGAGGACGCCCCCATTGAAAGAACAGCCTCATCCAAAGCAAAGCACACCCACAGCTAAAGCACACCCCCATTGAAAGCACAGTTTCATCCAAAGCAAAGCACACCCACAGCTAAAGCACACCCCCATTGAAAGCACAGCTCATCGAAAGCACAGCCCCTTCAAAAGCACACCTCCATTTTGCCCTGTTGTGGCAGAACCATCTCCAGGCTCATTTCCCCTCTCCTTCTTCCCTCTTTGTTTTTCTGCTCACCCCAGGGGAATGGGGAGAAATGCCTGGGACAGGCGTGCCCATCTCCAGGAGCTTTTCGATGGCAGGTTTTGCTGTTGCTCAAAGAATGGGCTTGACCCTTCCCTCCAGGGCTGAGCACAGTGGTCTCCACAGCACACAGCCACAGAGAGGAACACCAGATCCATCACGTGGCCACAGCATGCCTGGGGCTATTTACATGCTCTAAGCCATCTTGTGCTAAGGCACCCACAGGGATTTTAATGATACTTTGGCAAAACCAAAGAAACCACCACACACCTTAGTGTAGACCTGAGACATATTTCTAGCGAGGTAAGGCCGGGAGGTCGTGTCTTTTATGTGACCAACTTCTGCTGGTGTGGAGACAACCTGCAGGGCTCCGCAGAGCTCCGCTTCAGGGCTGAGAAATGTACCACGAGCGTCAGAGTTAAACGCCAGCTGGAACCGATGGTTTAGAATAAGTACTTTGCACATATTCTATGGGACCATTCCAGGAGAAGTGGCTCATTACCGTCACTACAGACAAAGGTCTAGAAAGAGGAGTTTATGGGTTGCAGGTCATTGTAAAAAGCCGTACATCCAGAGTCTTTAAGAAAATCACAGCTTTTAAAGACTAGCTGAGTTATGAATGTAAGCTCCTAATCTTGTCTTTGGCAGGTGTTGGGAGGCGTCCTTTGAAGACAAGGCCTTAGAGGCCAGATAGAGAGTGACTGATTTGCAAAAAGTGTTCCTCCAAGGGTGACAGAATGCCTTTGTTCTTTATGACTTCCCTGCATGATTTCTTTCGGTAGTGCAGCGATTGGCTGATGTCATACACACCGTTGTTATTGAGGCAGTTAGTGCCCTGGGTGAGAGGCAGCCCACATTATGATGGGCTTGTGTGGGATCCATGAGTCTTGAAGGGTGTGTTGTGGAGGTGTTGAGCACTGCAGCAGTGGAGCTGTGTCTGCAGGTCGCACCTATTGCCGTGGTAGGGTCTGGTGCTGCTTGGAGTGGTGTATCCACCTCTGTCGGGAGCTTATGTTGGTGACAGGCTTAATCAGGTTGAGGGGCTGTTGGACAGATTTTTGTCTGAAGAAAGTAGGTACATCTGAGCTATTAAGGCCTAAAAAAGGAATATAACATTGTAATGGTCATAGTTCCATTTATGCTACCTCACGCGCCTAGTCAGAGCCTAAAGGCTGAGAACTCAGGAGACGAATTATAAACCCGTCCAAATTTAATATTTACAACTGATCTCTGATCTTAAGGTCATCTCATGACTTTCGGTAGCCTTGACTCATAGGTTTTACGCACTTGGGGTGATGGTACTGTTAATCTTTCATATGCAAATGATCACAAAGGGGCAATTCATATGACTAAACTGAACTTAAAGATGGTGCTGAAAATTATACTTTCATGTCCTTTTCCAAGCATAAGGTTTATACAAAAAAGTTCTGCAGAAATCACGTACTTTACTATTATAAAGATTTCACTTCGACAACCCTGCACTCAAAAGCTGTCTAAGCTTCTTGACCTTTTTGCATGTTAATGCTCCCATGGGAATATTGCAATGCATGTAAAATTATACAATTAGAAATTTTAAAATATTCAAATCTTTGCAGAGTTGTGAGGAAGAAATTATTAAAAAAACAGGACTGAGAAAAGGTCTGGTTGTCAACAGCCAGATGCTTTTTCTATTTTCTTCTTGTAGCTCATTTTGGTTTCTGTGTGGGTGGCTCATGTGAACAGAAAGGTTACTGGGTAAATGTTTTGAGACTTAAGCAGGTTGTCCTTTGAAAACCTAAATTTAAGGCAGTATTTTACATGTACCATCAAGGGTAAAACTTGGCTGTTTCTTAAGTTTGCTAGATAGTATCTGACTATGGTTCTCCTGAAGATAGAAGTAAGAAGACAGTTAAGGTCCTATTCTTAGCTCGACAGTTTATTACCATGCAAGGGAATGAAAACTCAACAATCTGTTGAGTTTCTCCTGTAGTTCTGTTCAGTGGCGGGTTTGCTGTGGCCTTCTCCCTCCCACAGTGAATGCTGAAGACTGTCCCTTATTACGCTCTCCCAACTTCATACCTCTCACGGGATTGGCTGGAGGAAAGACCCCACCCCTTGCTTTTTATTGCCTCTCAGCCCCCAGCCGTCACTGGCCCTCAGAGTCATCCTGCTCCCCTGGTCATGGCTGCCCTGGAATATTCTCAAGGCAGGGGTGGTGGGGACACCTACGGTTTCACGAAAAGCCGCCTGCAGTGGCTTGCTCCTTTGTGCCCCATAGATTGTGGTGGGGGTGGGGAATGCGTTCAGCCCCCAATCCTTCCCCCACACCACCAATAAACCTGGTTCTATACAGCAGTCTTAGTGGTAGGGGTTTTGCAGGGCCAGGACATCTAACTGGGCTGGCTCTCCCCCCTTGTTTCTTCTGCCAGCTGTTTGCAGTGCTGGCGGGGAGCCTGGAGGAGGAAACTCACCCCTGCGCGGGTCAGCACGGTGACTGCCCCACAAAGCCCGGAGTGGGATGAGGGTCTTCTGCACTCCCCCCGCAAAGGGGAGAATTTCACTCTTGCTAAAGTTTATAAAGCACAAACTGTCAGACAATTCCAGTGAGATTTTTCCCACATCTCCGCTCCGTTCATAATGAGTTCAGACAATCACCTGTTCGAATGTCTTTCTCAAATCGCATTCTTCCTTGGTGAGTCACAGGAACTGCTCTCTTGGAACAAATCTGTTTCGACTTTATCCACCTCTCCATTGTCATCAACTATTTCAGCTATTAAGCTATGTTTATTTGGAAGCTGCATTTCAAAGGTCACGTGACTCACACCACCTTTTGGGGCAATCCAGCACACTGCTTGTCAACAAACAAAACCAAGAAGCCCTCACTCACTCTGCAGTTAATCTAAAGCGATGAGTCTCTGCTAGCTGAGCGAAAGGAGCAGTCCCACTAGGCTGGAGTCAGAACTTCCACTGACATTAATTGTTCACGTATAAGGAAGGGGGAACACATACCAAATGGCAGTGTGTATTTGTCACAGGCAGCAATGCAATTTTGAACTTAGGATTCCCCTGTTTACAAGTCTAACTCAAAGGACCAAATTAGCCCTGTTAGCTACTGCAAGCCACTGAGAGTTTATGTTTAGCTAGTTAACAACCATGACCCCAAGGCCTTTTCAGCCACAACTTTTGGGGCATAGTCCCCCCTCCAGAGAGTGTGGGCCACTTTCAGTGATCCTAGCTGGAAGCCCTTGTGTTTGGATGTATTAAATGCATGTTGTACGGGTGTGTCCAACCTACCAAGTGATCCAGCTCTCTCAGTGACCCGTTCCATTAGTATTTGCTAGCTTGCCAACCTTTGTGTCATCTGCAAACCTTATCAGCCATGAGTTTATATCTTCTTTCAGGTATTTCATATACGAGTGATGGGCTAAAAACCAGTGTGCACAGGAACCCAACAGAAACACCTCAGCTAGGTGCTAATTCAGCACTAACTATCACTTTTTGAGATCTAACAGGTAGCCAGTTTTTTGTCCATTTATGACATGCCATATTACGTTGGTCTAGAGCTAACATTTTGATCAGAATGTTGTGTGGTACCAGGAGGGGCTGTCCACCCTCCACAAGACTGAGCCAGGGTAAAGGTGACTGCGTAGGCCAATTAACTCTACAGGCTGCACCTGAAGCAGAAGACACATGGACCTGTGTTCCCTGATCAGCTACACAGGGAGCGGTACTCAAGCTGTGAATGGACAGACTGCCTAGGACTGCTGATGGACGTACCCCAGAAGGGGGAATGCGGAGTGAACTGGCTGGAGGGAGAGGAGCAGCCAACCAGAGTCAGAGTGGCTGTGGGTGAACTGCAGACCCCCAGGTGTCAGCCTGAAGCGCTAATCCCCAGACTGACCCAGAGGAGGCACCAGACCAGCAGGGAGTGGTGTTCCCCCAAACAGGTTGTGTGGGCCTTATCCAAAGCCCACTCCAGTACTTGCAGGACTCTCACTCACTTCAACAGGGCTTTGGAGCCCACCGCTCCCTTGGACAACATGAGTCAAAAGGAATTCTGCTAATCTTCGTCATCATATGGGTGGGGCTCAGCCAGCACCAGAATACCATACGACTCTTGCCCATCCTTAACCAACCAACCCAAGCAACGTGAGGCTTCAAACCAAAGGAGATGGCAGCAGATAGAGTGAGCACAGGGCAGCTTGGTCTGCATAGGCAGGAGTTAGGCTCGACCTTTAATTGTTAAGCTTGTGGCAGACATAAATTTATAAATAAAAAGAACAAATATAAATATTAAAACTACAGACTTCTCATACAGATGAATTATAATCTCTGTAATCGTAAAACCCTTTTCCTGAACAGTTAATAGACCACAGAAACAGTTAAGCTCATCCACACTTTGAGTTAATGCCCAGTCTGTGCAGGTCAGGGACCAGCCGCTAACCAACCCGCACAGTACCTAGGTTCCTGCACAGAGCGCAAGCTTTGACTCCAGACCTCACAGGTACATGATACAAGCCGGCCCCGGTGTGAGCAGCTCATGGCCAAGAAGCAGAACTGGTTATATGCTGCATCTAGGGAGGACACTGTGGAGTGGGCCCTGACTTAGAAAAAACGTCCCTGATCCTTGCACAGAGGAAGCGAATCTCATGCTGGATGGACACGTAAGGGCCTGTGCAGGAAGACAGTCTCAGATGGAACTCTCCTTCCCGCAGACGGGGTGGAGAGACTGGGAATTCCTCCTGCCGCAGAGGAAGCAGCAGCAGGCCTGGGGGAAGCGATAGGCTGTGCAGACCATGGATTCCATCACCAGGAGTGAGAGGAGCCAAAGAGACCTACCTGGTGACTTGCCTGTTGGCTGCTTATGGGGCAGCTATCACAAGCCGGCTAGACAGACTTCTGGGGAGTGCTGGAGAGAAGTCTGTGGTCACTGGTACCAATGACATAAGGGGATGATGACCACAGAGGGGTCCTGGAGGTTAATGCCGATGGCTAGGTGGAAGGAGTTGGACCAGAGCCTCAGTAGTCACATCCTCTGAAATGCTTCAAGTTCTGCACATATGTGGAGTGGGACAGAAGGAACTTGAGGGACTCAGTGTGTCAGTGAGGAGATGATGTGGAGAAGAAGTTATCAGGCAACAAGCAGTGAAAGAGGGGCCCTCTCAGAAGTGACAGGCTCCATCTTAATCAAAATGGAACCAGCTTGCTGGCTTGTAACACAAAGATGTTGGAGGAATATTTAACCTAAGCCGCAGGGGGAAGTCAGCAAGAGGAGTGGAGGAGCACACAGGTCAAACAGACATCAGTTAAACACGCTGGGGATACAACAGACTCTGTGTATGCAGATCTTGTATATGATGCAAATTACTATACACCCAACCTAGAACAAGGCCATGGAGAGAGCACAGAAGTACAGCCCGTTAAAAACACAAGAGGGTCTTAGATGAAGGAGTTAAATAAAAACAGACACTTGGTCAAGAATAAAAGTGAATGATGTCCATACGCAAATGCAAAAATGTTCTCGCTTGCCACAGAGGGCAGGACATGAGACCAGGGGCTCAAACCCCAGCACAGCAGGTTTGGACAGAATCTCAGGAGATGCGTTCTAGCTGTACGCACAGATCAATAATGGAACAGATGTCCGGGGAAGATGTGGAAGCTCCTTCACTGAAGGGTTTCTGAAGGAGGCTGGATTGCCATCCGTCTTGGATAGTTCTGCCACAAGAAATCCTGCATTTTGGCAGGTGTTAAACTAGACGACCTTTCCTGTCCTTTCTAACTCTCTGGTTCTCTGATTCTAATGTACTTAGACTCCCATAAAGTGTTTGACATTCACACAAAATTTTGACTAAAAAATTAGAATGATATAAAATTACCATGACATACATTAAATTGATAAGAAACGGCTTAGCTGAGAGGCCTCAAAATGAAATTGTACATTAGGAATCTGCATTGAGCAGGTCTGTTTCCAGTGGGGTCCTGCAGGGATCAGTGCGTGGCCCTGTGCTTTTTAACATTTTTATCAATGCCCTGGTAGAAAACAAAAAAATCATCACTGATCAAATTTGCAGACACAAAATTTGGGAGTAGTAAATAACCAAGAGGACAGGCGGTTGAGTAGCTTGTATGGTAAACTGGGTGCGAGTGAATAATGTGCATTTTAATACGATTAAATATAAATGTGTCTATATCTAAGTGCAAGGAACACTGGCTATAGACACAGGATGGGGGACTCTGTCTAGGGAAGCAGGGACTTTGAAAAAGATCTGGTGAATCGTCAGCTGAACAGGAGTTCCTTGAGTGACACAGTGGTCAGAGGAACCAGTATGATCTTGGAGTACACAGGCTGAAGAATTTCAGGTAGGTGATTTTGCCTCTGTCTTCAGCCCTGGTGTGACTGCTCCTGGAATACTACCTCTGAGTCTGGTGCTCACAATACAAGCTGCATGATGATAAACTGGAGAGCGGTCAGCAAAAGTCACACAAATGATTAAAGGTCTAGAAAATCTGCCTTACAGTGATACAGACCCAAAGATCTCAGTCTATTTAGCTTAACAAAGAGAAGACTATGGAACGAATTGATTACAGCCCATAGCTGTCTACATGAGAACAGATATTTAATAATGAGCTCTTCAGCCTGGCAGACAAAGGTCTAGCCTGTTCCAAGGCTGGCAGTTGAAGCTGGACAAATTCAGACTGTAAACAAGGCATATTTTTAACAGGGAGGGTAATTAATTCTGGGGACAACCTGCCCAGGGGCGTTGGGGTTCTCCATCTTTGACCAGTGTTAAGTCAAGACTGGCTATTTTTCAAAAAGCTCCACCCTAGGGCTTATACGGGGGCAGGTCTCTGTCCAGAGGTCTACAGGAGGTCAGACGTGACAAACACAATGGTCCCGTCTCGCCTTGGACTCCATGAATCCATCACTTGAAGACTGCGTTCTCAGCCTAAGGAAAGGAAACTGAATGCAAAATGACAAGCAAGGTCAAAGCAGCAGCAAAAGTCAAGCAACAGACCATAATGGGGGACTTCAGCACTCATTGAGGGATGACTGAATTGCCCAATGGGGCAGAGTTTAGAGAAACAACTGCTCAACAGTGGAGAGGCTCTTCTTGGTGGAGGCTAAATCTGCACTCAAAGCACTGTATTTCTTTTGGTGACATCACTTGAAGCCGGTAGGAGGGAGTTTTCCTGATGGCTTAATTACACCACCTCGCGCAAATGGTGCTAGCTATGTCAGGGGGAGAAACCTTCCGGCTGACAGAGCACTATGTACCCTGCTGTGTAAACAATGCTTCACAGGGCTCGGGGGAGAGAGATGTGGGTTTTTTACAACCACCGAAGGGCTGTAAAAGTAAGTTCTAATGTAGGCAAAGTAAAGTGTAGGGGTCCAAACATGGCTAGGAGACTGAAAGCAAAAAGTAGGAATAAATGGTCAATTTACATCACAGCAAAAGGTGAACAGAAGTAAGTTCTAGTGTAGGCAACTTTTCAGTCTTTGGAAGTTCACAGGAGCTAATTCAACACGTGATAGTGGCTGAGCAAGTGAACAACAGTGACCTGAGGCTCAACATCCCAAAATTAGGCTGGTATCAAAAAAGGTCATGTTGAAACCAAATGTTAGAAGAGTTTAAAAAATAAGACCTTTAATAATAAAGGTAAAGGAAGTTAAACACCTAGGCTGTGTCTACACCAGCCCCTCCCTTTCGGAAGGGGCATGTTAACGAGGCACTTCAGAACAGGTTAATGAGGTGCTGACATGCATATTCAGCACCTCATTAGCATAACTGTGGCCAGTCGCACTTCGAAAGTGCTGCTTTGGAAACGCAGACTGGCTGTATAGATGTGGGCACTTCAAAATAAGCACCACACTTAGATAGTACCTTATTCCCAATTTGTTTTGGGAATAAGGGAATTTCGAAGTGTGGGGTTTATTTTGAAGCATCTGCATCTATACAGCCAGTCTGCATTTCAAAAGCAGCACCTTCGAAGTGCGACTGGCTGCCACTATGCTAATGAGGTGCTGAATATGCATGTCAGCACCTCATTAACCTGTTCTGAAGTGCCTTGATAACATGCCCCTTCCGAAAGGGAGGGGCTGGTGTAGACACAGCCTAGGTGTTTAACTTCCTTTACCTTTATTATTAAAGGTCTTATTTTTTAACTCTTCTTTTCTAATATATGCATATGATCTTTAAAAACAACCCACACCCTGGAAGATTGTGATATGATTGGGTCTAACTAGCATGGATTTTGCAAAGGAAAACTGTATCTCACAAATCCCCAAGTTCTTTGAATGTGTCAGGGAAGTAACAGATAAAAGCAACTGGGTTGTCGTAGATTGTTTAGACTTCCTAAAGGCCTTTGACACAGTCTCACACAAGAGGCTTCTGAAGAAGCAAAGAAGACATGGGGTGGTAGACAAAGTATTGTCCGGGGTCCAAACATGGCCAGGAGACTGAAAGCAAAAAGTAGGAATAAATGGTCAATTTACATCACAGCAAAAGGTGAACAGAAGGGCCTCAAGGATCAACAGAGGGTGCCATGTTGTTCGATAAGTTTTTTATGAGTGATCTGGAAAGTGGAAGAAGCAGTGAGGTAGCAAAAGCTGCAGATGGCACAGAGTTACTCAGACTAGTCAGGAGCAGAGAATGGAATTTCAAACAGACCTAAAGGAGCTAGGTTAATGGGCCCCACAGTGGCAAATGAAATCCAGCATTGATAATGCAAATACACTGGAGGGGAAAAAGTAAAGTACTCATATGGCATATGGCATTCCAACAATATCGACTCCAGAGAAGGACCTGCATGTCATTATGAACAGCTCCATTAAGAGTTCTGTTCATTAGGTATCTACAATCAAAAAGGGAAATAAGATGTTGGGATGCATAAGAAAGAGATGGTGAACAATACGGAGACTATTCTAGTATCTTACATAAATCAATGCTGCAGCCTCACCAGGATAATGTATGCAGACTGGATCACCTGATCTCAAAAAGAATATTGGAGAACAGAGGGGGCTCAGACAAGGGTGACAAGAATGATTAGGGGTCCAGAAAACTTTCAGCTGGAGAGAGAGTTTGAAAAGACTGTTGCCAGTGAAAGGAGATGAGGAAGAGGGGATGTGATAAAAGTGTGTAACAAAATGTATTATTTCCAAAAGGTAGATTAGAAACTTCTGGTTTCCCTTTCTTGTTACATAAGAACAAGGGACGTTCAATGGCCCTGAGAAGTGGGAAATTCAAACCCAATACAAAGAAATACTTTTCCACACAACGTGTAATTAGACCGTGGAACTTACTGCCACAGGAAGTCACGGAGGCCAAGAACTTAAAAGGAGCCCAAAAGAGATTGGATGATTATATGGAAAATGAGAATATCTAAAGTTATAATTAGCAAGGACAAATTTTGGATGGGATGATAAACTTCATGCTTCAGGTTAAACCAACCTCTAAATATTAGAGATCAGGGCGAGAACTTAAAGGCGCATATTATCAATATGTGCCACTGCAGGTCTCCCGCGCCTTCCTCGGAAGCATCTGGCTCTGGTCACTGTCAGAGAAGGATGTGGAGCTAGATGGATATTGGCTCTGTTCCAGTCGGGCAACTTCTGTGCTCCTGTTCCAACTCAAAAATAAAATCTAATGCTGAAAACTGTCCACCAAATGCTGGTAGTCATTTTACCAGCAGAAGATGTCAATGGCAGACAGCTCTTAGGACACGAGCCTCTTGTTAGTCTTAAAAACAGCATGACCCCAGTGACCGCAGAAGAGGGAGGGGATCATTCATGTCATTGTTAGCTGAAGTTATGTGACCTACCTTGTCAACAATTAAGAATGAAGAGGGAAGGAGAGCAGAGTGGGGCACTTGGGGAATGGCCCTGAAATATGCACGGCTGCAGTTTGTCAAGAACGCCAGACTGCAGCTTCCTCCACATCGTCTGGTGGGACTAAGCTGAGCCTGGCCATCACAGCAGCTCTGGAGCTCTGAGGGAGTGAGCCTTGACATGGCCATCACACTCCGAGGTACAGGTCTCTATTTCTTGCGCTAACAGCCAATTAGAAGCGTTGCCTTTGGCCACAGCCTTACCTGAGTCGTTCTTACCAGATGAAATATAACAAGCACTGGCTGCTCTCTACGGGGTTGCTGCTTTCTGAAGAGAGAATTATGGACATTTTCGTGTTTCATTTGACAAGTCCAGTTTAGCTGGCTGGGCTAGGAGGCCGGAAGGAATTTACTGCTGAGCTGATTGAATGGGGGCACAGAACTCCAGCTTTAGAAAGGAACTTCAGAGAAGTGTGTCTGGACACCAATGCAGCACTTTGCAAAGGAAGGAGCTATCGCTAGAAGTCCTTGATGTCACACACACAAACACTGACACATTAAAGGCAATGGCCTACTAAAATATGTGGTCCATTGTAATTTATGAGCTGTCTCCTGTATACAAACCTGTTTTATGTACATAACTCAGCCATTACTTGGTTTACCACATGCCTACTGCGTAACAACTAGGTCAGCTCTTATATCGTACTTCCAACTTTGCATGGTTTTCCTTCTCTTGCCCCACTGAAGCTGGGAGTTTGATTTCTCTGGCTGGGGTGAATACCCTCCCAGGTTAAGACTGCCAGCTCGAGTATGTCACAGGGATTGCAGGTGACACTGACCTTTGGGGTCTGCGATCTAGTCAGTAGGGAGGTGTCCTTCAGGGCAGGCAGCTCTTTGTGTCAATGTGGCTCTCCGGTGATTCAAGTGAGGCAGAAGCAGATAGGGCTCAGGAGGGGCGGCAGGCTGTGCTGTGGAATACACCTTCTGGAAAGTGTTGTGGCAGGAGAGAATAAGAAACAGTCACTTAGTGGGGAGCTTTGAGTCCAGGTTGCAGAGGTAAGGAAGCGGATGCCTAGGACTCTAAGGAGAGGGTTTTGCGTGGATCATCATGACAGCAGTAGTGCCAGAGGACATGCGGCATTGACTGATCAGTGTTCTGGCTGTTATTCTACACACAGCTGAGTCACAGGATGGTTCCAACCAGCCCTGCTGTGGTGTACATGTGTGTATTTACTTGTCCAGCTCCACTGAGGAAAACTTCTATACAGCCATGGTGCAGCACTTTGAACTTCCTCGTAATTTGTGGGCCGTTGCTCCCACAGTGTGTGGACACAGATGGGGTCGTTATGTCATGCTGACAAACTAACACCAGAAGTCTTCAATTGGGGTCTGTAACAGGGCTGCTCAGCAGCACTGCATCATAACTCATGGAGAATCGGCTTGCCATTGTCCAGGTCCCAGTGGGCAGGTGCTCTGTCTGTTGCTTCAGTCGCTTGCTCTGCAGTCCCTCTCTCAGGCGTTAGAAGCTGCAGTGCCGCCCATTCGTGGCTGAACCCTCCAGACAAGATGCATTCAGCCTCCACTTGCAGGGTCTCCGTCATCAAGGGCTCCTTCCACAGAGACATAGGCAGTCTCCATCTCCACTGAACTGGCTGCACCACTCCCACAGTGGCTGGGCGCAGAATCTGGGGCCACTCTCTTCTCTGGTTTTCCTTCCCAGTGTCCTCAAACCAGCAGTTCTCAGCTTCCTCAGACTTTACTGCTTGTGATTGTTTCCAGACTCCTACTCTCGACCTGCAGGCTCATCTCCTTGCCACCTCTTTTGCCCACCACTCCTGGGCTTTACACGCCTCCTGCCCAC
Source organism: Carettochelys insculpta (assembly GCF_033958435.1). NCBI lineage: Eukaryota > Metazoa > Chordata > Testudines > Carettochelyidae > Carettochelys > Carettochelys insculpta. Next base: position 2,506,499 of record NC_134139.1, on the reverse strand, counting down.
TCCTGCCAGGTGAGCTTCATGCTCAGTATCAGCGTGCCTTAGCTGCTCACCAAGCACAGCCTATGGCTAACTGGCTTTGCTTGCCACTGGAACACCATCCTAGGGCTAACGTAGATAATGCCCTTCAGCCCCGTAGTCTGATGCAGGCTTTGCCACAGAGAAATTCTGCAAGCCTCAGGACAACCCATGCAGGTGCACACAGAAGACAGGCTTTGTCATTCTGCAGGGGCTCCCACAGCTGAGTTATGCACTTAGAGCAATGTTTCCCAAATGGTGTTCCGCAAAGTGAAAATACGGGTTATGCGAGAAAACAATCAGGGTCGGCAATCTGCAGCTCCAGAGCCACATGCAGCTCCAAGGAGTCATTTGAGGCTCCGGATGCTGCTGCTGAAACATAGAACTAAATTTAATTGGTTTAACATCTGGCAGGGCAGTGGGAGGGATCCCACCATTAAACCAACTGAATTTAGTTACATTATTTCAGTGGTGGAAAGGCAGGGGGCTGCAGAGAGCCCCTCACTCACAAAAAAGATGGCGCATGAACAATGGGGGTGGGGCAAGGGGCGCCAACAACTATCTGGAAGGGGAGTCAGATGGGTCCTGCAATTCCTGCCCTGTCCTCACCATTCATTGGCTGTGACTGGCCTCTCACATTGCCATAGGGCAGCCAATGAAATTGGGCAATCAGGACTAGAGTCGGAGGAGCGGCAGTGGCTAAAGTAGGTTTGTCTGCCATGTTGGATGAGGTAATGAGAGGACCTAACTTAGGCAGAGTTCGTTCAGGTGGGGTTAGGCTGGGGGCCTCTTGGGTGGATGGGTTAATCCGGAGGGCTGGTTTGGGGCTGAGGCAGGTTAATCCTGGGGAGCGGGTTTGGGGCCGAGAAGGGTTAAGCCATATATAAGACTGTTATTAGGGTTCTGCAAAATTCTGTTGACTTTAAGAGGGTTCTGTGGCCAAATAAAATTGGGAAACACTGGCTTAGAGCAAGGGTGGTTAGACAAACACCCGCCACGGAGACCCTTCTGAGTTCCGGTGCCCAGCTCCACCATGCCAAGAGCAGCTATTGCAGAGGAAGTCCTGGGGTGTGATATGCGCAGTCAGGAAGGCATGTACATGGCCCAGTGACAAACAGGAGCTGCAAGAGCCTGGGGCATGCTCCATGCTGATGGACTCTATGAGAATATAGCTGCCAAATGAACACAGCTCTACTGCTCACGTACCAAACGGCGACTTTTCAGCACTTGTGATTTGGCTCAGTGTGGGCAGATTTTTGAAGAGGTGGCAAAAACCATTTCCCTGGCACCCCACTGAACCCAGGGTCAAATTCCAAGTCCCTTCAACATAGAAACACTTAAGCTTCTCAAAACAAAAAGCAGTCAAGTAGTACTTTAAAGACTAGCAAAATAGTTTATTAGGTGAGCTTTCGTGGGACAGACCCACTTCTTCAGACCATAGCCAGACCAGAACAGACTCAAAATTTAAGACCCAGAGAACCAAAAACAGTAAGCAAGGAGGACAAATCAGAAAAATATAATCAAGGTGAGCAAATCAGAGAGTGGAGGGGTGGGGTCAAAGGTCAAGAATTAGATTGAGCAAAGTATGCAGATGAGCCCCTATAGTGACTCAGAAAGTTCCCATCACAATGTAAACCATGTGTTAATGTGCCGAATTTGAATATAAAAGCCAGCTCGGCTGCTTCTCTTTCCAGAACGGTGCGATAATTCCTCTTCAGTAACACACATACCTTTAGGTCATTGACAGAATGCCTCATTCCATTAAAATGTTGACTAACTGGTTTGTGGATCTGGAGTGTTTTGATGTCTGTTTTGTGCCCGTTGACCCTTTGTCTAAGGGAGTTAGAAGTCTGTCCAATATACAAAGCATCTGGGCATTGTTGGCACATGATGGCGTATATGATGTTAGTAGAGGAGCATGAGAAAGTGCCCGTGATTCTGAGAGTAACCTGGTTAGGTCCAGTGATGGTATTTCCGGAGAAGATATGTGGACAAAGCTGGCAGCAGGCTTTGTTGCAGGGAAAGGTTCCAGGACTGGTGTTCCTGGGGTATAGACTGCGGCTGTTAGTGAGGATCCTCATGAGGTTGGGAGGTTGTCTGTAGGAGAGAACAGGCATGTCACCCAGGGCCTTCTGGAGTGTAGCATCCTGATTAAGAATAGGTTGTAGGTCTTTAATAATTCGTTGCAGTGGTCTGAGTTGGGGGCTGTAGGTGATGACCAGTGGTGTTCTGTTCTTGGCTTTTTTGGGCCCATCTTGGAGTAGTTGGTTTCTGGGTATTCGTCTGGCCCTGTCCATTTGTTTTTTTACTTCTCCTGGTGGGTAATTCAGGTTTATGAATATTTGGTAAAGTTCTTGTAGTTTTTGGTCTCTGTCAGTTGGATCAGAGCAAATGCGATTGTACCTAAGAGCTTGACTGTAAACAATGGATCTAGTCACATGTGCAGGATGGAAACTAGAAGGGTGTAGATAAGTATAGCGATCAGTAGGTTTTCGGTACAGTGTGGTACTGATCAGGCCATCCTTGATTAGTACTGTAGTGTCCAGGAAATGTATCTCTTACATGTTGTAATTGAGGCATAAGTTGATGGTGGGGTGTAGATTGTTAAAGTCTCTGTGGAATTCTTCTAGAGCCTCTGTACCATGGGTCCAAATCATAAAGATGTCATCAATGTATCTTATGTAGAGGAGTGGTAATAGGGGACGAGAGCTGAGGAATCGTTGTTCCGGGTCAGCCATAAATATATAAGCATATTGTGGGGCCATGCAGGTGCCCATAGCAGTTCCACTAATCTGGAGGTATAAATTGTCCCCAAAAAGGAAATGACTGTGTGTGAGAACAAAGTTACAGATGTCAGACACCAGATTGGCTCTGGTAACATCAGGGATGGTATTCCTGATCACTTGTAATCCGTCTTTATGTGGAATATTAGTGTACACAGCCTCTACATCCATTGTGGCAAGGATGGCGTTATCAGGAACTTTTCCGATGTTTTGTAATTTCCTCAGAAAGTTGGTAGTATCTCGAATATAGCTGGGAGCATTGGTGGCATAGAGTTTGAGGAAGTAGTCCATGTAACTGGATAGTCCGGTGGTAAGGGTGCCAATACCTGAAATGATAGGGCATCCAGGGTTTCCAGGTTTGTGGATTTTGGGAAGTAAATAGAATAATCCAGGTTGGGGCTCAGATGGTGTGTCTGAGTGAATGAGGTCCCGAGTAGCAGCAGGGAGTTCCTTCAGTAGTTGTTGTAATTTCCTTTGGAATTCCAAAGTGGGATCAGTGGAGAGAGGTCTGTAAAATGTGGTGTTGGAGAGTTGTCTGGCTGCCTCCTGTTCATAGTCTGACTTATTCAGGATGACAACAGCACCCCCTTTGTCAGCTGGTTTGATTATGATGTCTGGGTTATTTTTAAGACTCTGGACAGCATGGCGTTCAGCATAGTTGAGATTGTGTCTCATTTGGCATTGTTTGTGTATAATGTCAGCCTGAGCACGGTTGCAGAAGCACTGTACGTAGAAGTCCAGACTTTCACTGTGACCCTCAGGGGGAGTCCACATAGAGTTCTTCTTCTTTTGTTGTTGGTAGGGGGGGTCGAGAGAGTCAGACTGTTGTTCATAGGTGTGCTGGAAAAATTCCTTTAGACGGAGGCGGCGAAAGAAGGCTTCAAGGTCACCACAGAAATGTATTAAGTTCGTGGGTGAAGTAGGGCAGAAGGAAAGACCCCAGGATAAGAGAGACTCCTCTGCTGGGCTAAGTTGGTAGTTTGAAAGATTAACAATGTTGTTGGTCGAGCTACTGTTATTGTGGTTGAAGTATCCTGAGGAATGAAGTATCCTCCGTCTAAAGAAATTTTTCCAGCACACACATGAACAACAGTCTGACTCTCTCGACCCCCTGATGCCACCACAGCCAATCTGGTGTATTACCTCTGTAACTTTGTTCTCACACACAGTCATTTCCGTTTGGGGGACAATTTATACCTCCAGATTAGTGGAACTGCTATGGGCACCTGCATGGCCCCACAATATGCTTATATATTTATGGCTGACCTGGAACAATGATTCCTCAGCTCTCGTCCCCTATTACCACTCCTCTACATAAGATACATTGATGACATCTTTATGATTTGGACCCATGGTACAGAGGCTCTAGAAGAATTCCACAGAGACTTTAACAATCTACACCCCACCATCAACTTATGCCTCAATTACAACATGTAAGAGATACATTTCCTGGACACTACAGTACTAATCAAGGATGGCCTGATCAGTACCACACTGTACCGAAAACCTACTGATCGCTATACTTATCTACACCCTTCTAGTTTCCATCCTGCACATGTGACTAGATCCATTGTTTACAGTCAAGCTCTTAGGTACAATCGCATTTGCTCTGATCCAACTGACAGAGACCAAAAACTACAAGAACTTTACCAAATATTCATAAACCTGAATTACCCACCAGGAGAAGTAAAAAAACAAATGGACAGGGCCAGACGAATACCCAGAGACCAGCTACTCCAAGATCGGCCCAAAAAAGCCAAGAACAGAACACCACTGGTCATCACCTACAGCCCCCAACTCAGACCACTGCAACGAATTATTAAAGACCTACAACCTATCCTTAATCAGGATGCTACACTCCAGAAGGCCCTGGGTGACATGCCTGTTCTCTCCTACAGACAACCTCCCAACCTCATGAGGATCCTCACTAACAGCCACAGTCTACACCCCAGGAACACCAGTCCTGGAACCTTTCCCTGCAACAAAGCCTGCTGCCAGCTTTGTCCACATATCTTCTCTGGAAATACCATCACTGGACCTAACCAGGTTACTCTCAGAATCACGGGCACTTTCTCATGCTCCTCTACTAACATCATATATGCCATCATGTGCCAACAATGCCCAGATGCTTTGTATATTGGACAGACTTCTAACTCCCTTAGACAAAGGGTCAACGGGCACAAAACAGACATCAAAACACTCCAGATCCACAAACCAGTTAGTCAACATTTTAATGGAATGAGGCATTCTGTCAATGACCTAAAGGTATGTGTGTTACTGAAGAGGAATTATCACACCGTTCTGGAAAGAGAAGCAGCCGAGCTGGCTTTTATATTCAAATTCGGCACATTAACACATGGTTTACATTGTGATGGGAACTTTCTGAGTCACTATAGGGGCTCATCTGCATACTTTGCTCAGCTTAATTCTTGACCTTCGACCCCACCCCTCCACTCTCTGATTTGCTCACCTTGATTATCTTTTTCTGATTTGTCCTCCTTGCTTACTGTTTTTGGTTCTCTGGGTCTTAAATATTGAGTCTATTCTGGTCTGGCTATGGTCTGAAGAAGTGGGTCTGTCCCACGAAAGCTCACCTAATAAACTATTTTGCTAGTCTTTAAAGTGCTACTTGACTGCTTTTTGTTTTGATAGTGTATAGACTAGCACAGATTACTCTCTGTTACTATTAAGCTTCTCAGTGAAGCTGTTGTCAGGATGTTTTTTAAGATGGGCAAAACAATGTATTGTCCTTAACTTAACCATTTCTGCTGAAACTTTCAGAAAAATTCACCTTGAGGCAGATTCCCGAATGGGAAATTTCACCTAAACCCTTCAGGTTCAGCACAGTTCCAGAGATTCCAAGATCTGAATGGTCTGTTGTGATCATCTTGTCCCAACACCTGTCCGGCCCAGGCCAGAGATCGGCCCCAAGGTGATTCCTGTCTGAACTACAGCTGATCTTTTCAGAAAAATCCAGCCTTGATTTTGAAATTGCCAGTGATGGACAATCCACCACAACAGGGTTCAAGTGGCTAATTATAGTCACTGTTCATAATTACCTCTTATGTCCAGTTTGGGTTTATCTAGCTTCAACTTCCAGCCACTGGATCTTGTTGTATCATTGTCAGGCACGCAGAAGAGCCTAGTGTTAAGTATTTTTTTCCCAAAGATACATACAGGCTGATCAAATCACCCCTTAAACTTCTCTCTGTTAAGCTAAGTAGACTGAGTTCCTGGGGTCTAACACCATAAGACAGGTCACGCTGCAGTACCTTAAAGGCTAACAAATTTCTTTATTAGGTAATAAGCTTTCATGGATAAGACCCACTTCACAGACTAACATGGCTACCCTGCTGTATTTTTTTAACTAGAAAACAGGTTTTCTAACCCTTTAGTCATTCTCATGGCTCTTCTTTTGTCTTGCCTCTCCAGTGTTCCACCAGTCTTCTGTTGACACCAGAACCAGACACAGCAGCCCAGGAGCAGTTGCACCAGTGCCAAATAGGTAAAATAACTTCTTTTCCTACTCAAAACTCCCCCATTTCTGAATCCCAGTCTTGTATTAGACCTTTTGGCCAGAGTACTGCTCTGAGAGTGAACATTTATGACCCAGCCTTCCCAGGCTCACGTCCTCTGTCCTACATGACCTTAAGAAATTCTCAGGGCTGACTGATAAAGGGTTTACTGTTCCGTAACAGCAGCTCCCGCCAGGCCTGGAAAACTTATTACACTCAACGCATTGCTTTCATTGTATTTATCCAAAGAGGTTCAAGTGAGGTATATCATAAAAGCTTATGTAATATTGATCCTCAGTCATTGTGAAATGTACATACAGATATTTAAGGAGTTGTGTGCATACTAAAAAGATGTTTGAAAATCTGAGTCCCAGACAGAGTGAAAAAAAGAGAAGTTACTCACCGTAGTAACGGTGGTTCTTCGAGATGTGTCCCCGTGGGTGCTCCACAATAGGTGACGGCTTGGCCGGCGCCGCAGATCGGATCTTCCAAGCAGTTTCTGCCGGACCGCGCATGCGCCGGTGCGCGCCGCTCCCTGGCGCGCTCCTGGCCATGTGCGCGATCCGGTCCCCGCCAGTTCCTCGACCAACCGCCTCGGGTGCCCCTGCAAAACACTAACAGAGATCCGAAGCGGGGAGGATGGGCGGGAAGTGGAGCACCCACGGGGACACATCTCGAAGAACCACCGTTACTACGGTGAGTAACTTCTCTTTCTTCTTCGAGTGTCCCTGTGGGTGCTCCACAATAGGTGACTACCCAGCAGTAACCCAAGATAGGAGGTGGGTAATCGGATCATGTGCAGCTTGTCCCCGAGAGGACCGCTGCAGAGAGACGGGTATCCTCTTGGAATACCCTGTGAAGGGCGTAATGTTTGGCGAAGGTGTCGTAGGATGACCAGGTCGCCGCTCTGCAAATGTCTTTCAATGCAACGCCCTTGAAAAAGGCTGTTGATGCTGCCACCGCCCTGGTGGAATGAGCCCTGGGAGTGGCCGACAAAGGAGTCTTTTTGAGCTCGTAGCACATTTTTATGCAGGATACAATGTGCTTTGAGATTCTCTGCGATGAGAGACCTTCTCCTTTCGATTTGGGAGCGAGGGAGACTAGGAGTCTATCCGTTTTCCGGAAGGACTTGGTCCTGTCTACGTAGAAGGCTAGCGCCCTCCTCACGTCCAGGAGGTGTAGGCGCGCCGCTTCGCTGGAGTTATGAGGCTTTGGATAAAACGAGGGTAGAACAATAGGTTCATTGATGTGAAACTCGGAAGAAACTTTGGGAACAAAGGCTGGATGCAGCCGTATGGTTACCGCCTCCTTGGAAAAGACAGTGCAGGGTGGCGTTGCCATGACTGCCGCAAGCTCGCTCACCCGACGAGCTGACGTAATTGCAAGAAGAAAGGTCGTCTTTATTGTAAGGAGGCGAAGGGGAACCGTGGCCAAGGGCTCGAACGGTGGTCCCATGAGTGTGGTAAGCACCAGGTCCAAGCTCCACGAGGGTGGAATCGGTTTCCGAGGGGGGTAGAGGTTTACCAACCCTTTGAGGAACCTGGTAACCATAGGGTGGGCGAACACCGTGTGCCCTCCATCCTCATGTCTGAACGCCGAGATGGCGGCAAGGTGGACCTTTAACGAGGATAGCGAGAGTCCTGCTCTCTTGAGGTCCAGTAAATACTCTAGAATTGTAGGTATAGGCACCGAAAGCGGGGCCAGCTGCTTGGTAGAACACCAAGCCATGAAGCGAGTCCATTTTTGTTTATAGGTTTTCCTAGTGGAAGTCCTCCTGCTACTTTCTAGGACTTGCTGTACTTCCACTGTGCATGTGCTCTCTAGGGAGCTGAGCCATGGATTAGCCACGCTTGCAGTCGCAGGCTTTGGGGGTGCGGATGCACTATGGACCCCTGGGCTTGCATGAGCAGATCCGGCGCCACCGGAAGAGGCATCGGTGGGCGGTCCGACATGCGCAGGAGTAGGGGGAACCATTGTTGGCGATCCCACGTTGGGACTATCAGGATCATCCGAGCCTTTTCTCTCCTGGCTTTTTGCAGAACCTTGTGGATCAGCACTGCGGGGGGAAACGCGTAAAGCAGGGGGCCCCCCCACGGGATCGCGAACGCGTCCCCCAGGGACCCCCGGCCCAGCCCTGCTCTGGAGGAGAATTGTGGGCACTGTTTGTTGTGCTGAGTGGCAAACAGATCTATTTGGGGAAACCCCCATGCGTGGAAAATCGGCCGTAGTAGATCGGGACGGATCTGCCACTCGTGGGTGAGCGCAAAACGCCTGCTCAACTGGTCTGCCTTCACGTTGTGCGCGCCCGGCAAGTATGAGGCTCTCAGGATTATATCGTGGGCGATGCACCAGTTCCATAGGCGGATTGCTTCCGCGCATAAGGTACGGGATCGAGCTCCTCCTTGCCTGTTTATGTAAAACATGGTGGAGGTATTGTCTGTACTGATCCCGACGACTTTGCCTTGTATACGGTCTCGAAAGTGTTTGCAGGCGTTGAACACTGCTCTGAGCTCTAGAACATTGATATGTAGAGACTGTTCCGTGGGTGACCACAGTCCTTGAGCCACCTCTGCGCCCATGTGCGCTCCCCACCCTATGAGGGAGGCATCCGTAGTGAGGAAAACCGATATTTGCGGCTGATGGAAGGGTACCCCTGTTAGCAAGTTCCCGGGGTTTACCCACCATTGCAGGGATTCGCGCACCCCAGGTGAGGGCGACACCACCCTGTGAACGGTGTGTACTGCCGGCTTGTATACACTTGCCAGCCAGTGTTGCACGCTGCGCATGTGCAACCTGGCGTTCTGTACCACAAACGTCGCCGCTGCCATGTGGCCCAGCAGCTGCAAGCACGTCAAGACCGGCACTGTAGGGCTGAAGGTGATGACCTGCACGAGGGAACCGATGGCTCGAAAGCGAGCCTCTGGTAGGTATACTCTCGCCGAGACCGAGTTTATGCGAGCCCCTATGAACTCTATGTCCTGTGAGGGGTCTATCTTTGATTTTGCCAGATTGATAACCAGGCCAAGTGAGGAGAACGTGTTTGCTGTGACGCGTATCATGCGGAGAACCTCCCTTTTCGAGGTCCCTTTGAGCAGGCAGTCGTCCAGATACGGGAAAATAAACACCCCCTGTCTGTGCAGGTAGGCTGACACCACTGCCAAGGTCTTGGTGAAGACTCTGGGGGCCGAGGAAAGGCCAAACGGTAGGACCTTGTATTGGAAGTATTCGTTGCCCACCATGAACCGGAGAAAACGCCGGTGAGCCGGATGGATGGTTATGTGGAAGTACGCGTCTTGTAGATCGAGGGCTGCGAACCAGTCTCCATCGTCCAGTGCTGTAAGGATGGAGGCAATCGTGATCATCCGAAAACGTTGCTTGCGTAGATACCTGTTGAGGCCACGAAGGTCTAAGATGGGCCTCCAGCCTCCTGTCTTTTTCTCCATCAGGAAATACTGAGAGTAGAACCCTTTCCCTTGCAGTTGCTCCGGCACCTTTTCCACCGCCCCTATGAACTCGAGGTGGGCCACCTCCTGCCTGAGCCTGGCTACATGGGAGGCCTCCTGGGGGTGGGGCTTGGGCGGGGGTCACGGCGGCCGGAGCGACTGGAAGGGGATGGCGTACCCCGTGGCTATGATCTCCAGCACCCATTTGTCTGTGGTGATCCTTTGCCACTGGTCGTAGAATGGTCGGAGGCGATGGTGAAAAAGTCGTTTCGGATGATCTTGTGCAATGGTGTTGATGGCGCAGCCCTGGATCTGTATGTCAAACTTGTGGCCTTTGGCCCCGCCCCGAGGACGGACGGCCCTGTTGTGAGCGTCGCCTGGGGGTTCTGTACTGCTGGTGCTGCTGATGCCGCCCTTGCTCGTAACCCCTGTGATACTGGGGGCGCTGTTGCTGGTACTGGTACCGCCTTTGCTGTGGGTAGTACCTTTTCTTTGAGTATGGAGGGGTGTAAATCCCCAGGGTACTGAGTGTGGCTCTTGAATCTTTACTGGAATGAAGGACCGAGTCAGTTGATTCAGCAAACAGCTTCTGCAAGTCGAAGGGAAGGTCGACTATCTTCGCCTGCATATCTCTCGGTATACCCGAGGTCTGGAGCCAGGACTCCCGTCGCATCACCACTGCAGTTGCTGTGGAACGTGCTGCCGTGTCCGCAACGTCCAAAGCAATCTGAACTTCCATCCTCGCAGCCGCGTAGCCCTCTTGCACTATGGCCTTGAGGACCAGCTTTTTGTCCTCTGGAAGCGAGTCCATGAGGGACGTTAATCTGGCATAGTTGTCGAAATTATGGTTCGCCAAGTGCGCTGCGTAATTTGCCATTCGCAACGTTAAGGTGGAGGAGGAGTAGACCTTTCTGCCGAACAGCTCTAGCTTCTTGGCATCTCTGTCCGTTCCCCCTGTTTTAAATTGAGATGTCTTTAATCTTTGTTGCGAGGACTCCACCACCAAGGAGTTTGGCTGGGGGTGGCTAAACAAGAACTCCATGCCCTTCGCCGGCACGAAGTATTTCTTATCCGCTCTCTTTTGGACAGGCGGAATAGTTGCAGGGGTCTGCCATATGGTAGTGGCGGACTCCAAGATCGCTTCATCAAGCGGTATTGCTACTCTGGAGGAGGCCGGGGAGCTCAAATTTTTAAGGAGTTTATGATGTTTCTCTTGCACTTGTGCTGTCTGGATGCCTTGCGTGAAAGCTACCCTCTTAAACAGCTCCTGAAACTGTTTGAGATCGTCCTTAGGATGGACGTCCCCTAAGGCCGTGGCCTCATCCGGGGAGGAAAACGAGGAACCGCTGGGGTACATTTCTTTGGACCCTTCCGGTTCTTGATGGTGATGGTGCGCCCTCTCGCTGGAGGTTTGCGAGGGAAAATCTCGTGGGTCCACGGCCAGTCCCCCCTGGGATGCTTGAGTCTCTGTCCCCGATCGCGATTGCCCTCGGGGGTACGAGGTAGTGTGTGGGGATCTTTCCCTGGTAGATTGCCGATGGTGTCCATGCCCCGCGTGGTAGGGACGACCATGGCAGTATAGGCACTGTTCCTGGGAAGGTGACCTTGACCATTCCCTTTGCACGTACCCTCTGTGTCTGGGAGAGGGGGATCGTCGAGACACTGGAGAGAGTGATTTTGCATAATAGTCCAGCGTTTCAAATCCCAGGAAGGGTGAGGGTGGTGCCAGCCATGGGGAGGCTGATTGCAGGAAAGGAGAAGGGGGCTCCGGGTAGGCTAGGGGGGACCCCTGCCTTCTGGTTGGAGTCTGCAACATGAGCGGAGGGCTGTGAGAAAAGAGCTCCACAGCCCTGTCTGGAGAGGGGCTGCAGTGCCTCCTCTTGTGTGCAGCCTTTCCCCTCCCTAAGGGAGGTAACTCCGCCCCCTGATGGGCGGGGGATCCCGGCCCCGTCGGCACCGTGCTAGGCACGCTCGAAGGCGGTGCCGCACGTGCGGAGTCCTTCTGCGCCTGCAGGCTACGTGCCTGCGCGCTCTGCACCGCCGGTTCCCCGGGGGTCGGTGCCGCTGCCTGCGGTGCCGCCGGTACCGGCGCTTGCTTAGCCGCCGCCCTGCCTGCGGTGCGGGGCGGCTGGCTGATTATCGGAGGCTGAGCCGCTTCCACGTGGCTCTCCGTGCCGCCGCCGATCAGCTGTTGCTGCGGCTGGGGGCTGCTTGCTCCTCCCGTCCCGCTCACTGTTGCTGCCGGCAGGGATCGGGTTGGAGAAACTTTCCTCCGTTTTTGCGCTGATGGAGTGAGGGAGGCAGCTTTTCTTCTAAGGGCCCCGGAGGGTCCCTCCTGCTGCGGCCGCTCCGGCACGTCTGGCTGGAGGGCCTTGTCAAGAAGCAGCAGTTTAATCCTCATCTCCCTGTCTCTCCGTGCTCTGGTTGTTAATTTTGCACAGAAGGCGCATTTCTGTGCCACATGGGACTCCCCCAGGCACCTTATGCATAGACTGTGCCCATCGGACACTGGCATCGCCTCTCGGCAGGACTCACATTTTTTAAAGCCTGAGGAGGACATTGTTGGTGAGTCTTTGAGTTTGTTTATGGGTACTTAGCACCTTCTTTGTGCTGTTTCCCCGTCCGATGGCCTGCCTCAGCAGGAGGGCTGATGGCCCTAGCTCCCGGCCTCCGGCGCTTGTTACTGGGACTGGCTTGAGCTGTCCCTCCGTAGCTTGTTTGTTGTTTGTTTTTTTTGTTTTTTTTTTACAAAATAACAACCGGCTACTTATGGTAGCCTAAATAACTGAAAACTTTAAAGAGAAAACAAATAAAATCGTTGAATACGCTATGTGGCTTTAGCCTAGTCGGATTCCGTCTGCAGCCGACGGCGGTTGAGAGGAACTGGCGGGGACCGGATCGCGCACATGGCCAGGAGAGCGCCAGGGAGCGGCGCGCGCCGGCGCATGCGCGGTCTGGCAGAAACTGCTTGGAAGATCCGATCTGCGGCGCCGGCCAAGCCGTCGCCTATTGTGGAGCACCCACGGGGACACTCGAAGAAGAACATTTTCTATTAGACAAAGGGATGTCAATTCACCTGTCTTGGGTTATACGTAAATTAGACATTGCGCACCAACACTAGGAAGCCTGATTGTGCACATGGAGTCAGAACAACGATGTGTGGCAACTTGGAGCCAGCACAGCAGGAAGGCCCCCATGGGGTTGCCCTGACTTTGGGAACACAAGCAATGGAGCTTGGGGAGCATAAGGAAAAGTAAGGAGAAATTTTATTATTCTTCACAGAGGGAGCAAAAAGGACAAGACATGTTGCGTGTATGGAAGGTGGATTCCAGCCAGGGTTGGTGACACTGGGCATTTGTTTGGATGAAACACTAGTTCAGCCCAAAATTTTAGCCAGTTAAAGCTAAATTTAGATTTTCAGACCTTGTCTACATTATCACAGTAAGTCAATCTTACATATTCAGTCTGGTCTGGTCTGGATATGGTCTGAAGAAGTGGGTCTGTCCCACGAAAGCTCACCTAATAAACTAGTTTGCTAGTCTTTAAAGTGCTACTTGACTGCTTTTTGTTTTGTAAGTCAATCTCAGTTATGCTACTCCAGCTACAAGAATAACATAGATAGAACACTTCCACTTCCTACAAAAAAGAAAAGAGAATAAATTTTCTAAATTACTTCATACATCAGGATACTACAACTACAATAATGACAGCTCAACTAACAATATTGTTATCCTTTCCAGCTACCAACTCAGCCCAGCAGAAGAGTCTCTCTTATCCTGGGGTCCTTCCTTCTGCCCTACTTCCTCCATGAACTTAATATAATTCTGTGGTAACCTTGAAGTCTTCTTTTGCTGCCTCCATCTAAAGGAATTCTATCAACACGCCTATAAACAACAGTCTGACTCTCTTCGACCCCGCCTACCAACACCAAAAGAAGAAGAACTCTATGTGGACTCCCCCTGAGGGTTGTAGTGAAAGTCTGGATTTCTACGTACAGTGCTTCCGCAACCGTGCTCAGACTCACATTTTCGCAAACAATGCCAAATGAGACACAATCTCAACTATGCTGAACGCCATGCTGTCCAGAGTCTCAAAAATAACTCAGACATTATAATCAAACCAGCTGACAAAGGGGCTACTGTTGTCATCATGAATAAGTCAGACTATGAACAGGAGGGAGCCAGACAACTCTCCAACACCACATTTAAGGACCTCTCTCCACTGATTCCACTTTAGAATTCCAAAAGAAATTACAGCAACTACTTAAGGAACTCTCTGCTGCTACTCGGGACCTTATTCACTCAGACATACTGTCTGAGCCCCAACCTGGATTAGAGAGGCAGCCGTGTTAGTCTGTATCTTTGAGAACAACAAGAAGTCCTGTGGCACCTTAGAGACTAACATATATTTTGGCGCATAAGCTTTCATGGGCAAACACCCGCTTCATCAGATGCATGAGCGGGGGTGGTTTCAGAGGGGTATTTAAAGAGTGGGGTCCCATTAAGAGACACTCTCCAAGACCACATTCTACAAGCCTCTGTTGAAGGATCCCACTGAGGAATACACAAAGAAACTACAGCATCTGCTCAAGACTCTCCCTCTGAAAACACAGGAACAGATTTACACAGACATACCCCTAGAACCCAGAGCGGGTTTACTCTACCTGCTACCCAAGATCCATAAACCTGGGAATCCCAGAGGCCCCATCATCTCAGGCATTGGCACCCTCACCAGAGGACTGTCTGGATATGTGGACTCTCTACTTAGACCCTACACTACCAGCACCCCCAGCTTTTTTCGAGGTACCACCGACTTCCTCAGGAAACTACAATCCATTGATGACCTTCCTGAAAACACTGTCCTGGTCACCATGGATGTAGAGGCCCTTTACACCAATATCCCACATGAAGATGGACTCCAAGCTCTAAGGAACATTATCCCTGGTGAGACCGAGGCACAAATGGTGGCGGAGCTTTGTGACTTTGTCCTCACCCACAACTATTTCAGATTTGAGGACAAATTATACCTTCAAATCAGTGGCACTGCTATGGGCACCTGCATGGCCCCACAGCATGCCAACATTTTTATGGCTGACCTGGAACAACGCTTTCTCATTTCTCGTCCCCTAGCATCCCTCCTCTACACTGATGACATCTTCATCATCTGGACCCATGGGAAGGAGGCTCCTGAACAGTTCCACTGTGATTTCAACAGTTTCCACCCCACCATCAACCTTAGCCTGGACCAGTCCACACAAAAGATTCACTTGCTGGACACTACTGTACAGATAAGCGATGGTCACATAAATACCACCCTATACTGAAAACCCACGGACCGCTATGCTTATTTACACGCCTCCAGATTCCATCCAGGGCACACTACATGATCCATTGTTTACAGCCAGGCACTAAGGTGCAACCGTATTTGTTCTGATCCATCAGACAGAGACAGACATCTACAAGACCTTAACCAAGCTTTCCTCAAACTACAATACCCACCTAAGGAAGTGAGGAAACAGATTGACAGAGCCAGACGGGTACCCAGAAGCCACCTGCTACAAGACATGCCTCACAAGGAAAACAAGAAAACACCACTGACCATCATAGACAGCCCGCACCTAAGGCCTCTCCAGCGCATCATCAGCAATCTGCAACCCATCCTGAACAATGATCTTTCAGTCTCACAGACCTTGGGAGGCAGGCCTGTCCTCGCCTACAGACAGCCTGCCAGCCTTAAACAAATCCTCACCAGCCACTGTAGATCACAAAATAGTAACTCTAAGCCTGAAACCAATCCCTGCAACCAACCCCGCTGCCCACTCTGTTCACATGTCTACACCGGTGATATCACAGAACCTAACATCAACCACACCATCATGGGCTCCTTTACCTGCACATCTACTAATACAATATATGCCACCATGTGCCAGCAATGCCCCACTGCAATGTACATTGCCCAACTGGACAGTCTCTAGTAGTAGCATCCTTCAGTCTATGTAGACTATGGATCGCACCCTTCGTAGTTCCGTTTGGCATCCTCATTTGCAGTGTCGGCTGTGACTGTCAAGACCCACATGAGAGTGACAGTCCTTGCTGCATCTGTTGCAGATGTAGTGGGTGTCTGGCAGGTCCTTGCTGTGCTTTCTGTGGGCTTGCTTCTCCTTTGCTAGCTGTCTGATCCTCAACTCACCCTTCTGAAGGCCCTTGTATAGATTCTGCCTCCATCTGCTGCGATCGTCTGCCAGCTCCTCCCAGCTGTCTGGCTTGATGTCTACCTCCCTGAGGTCTCTCTTGCAAACATCTTTGTAGCGCAGCTGGGGGCGACTGGAAGGTCTTTTGCCAGAGGCTAGCTCGCCATACAGGATGTCTTTTGGAATCCTTCCATCATTCATCCTGTGGATGTGGCCAAGCCAGTGGAGCCGACGCTGCCTGAGGAGGGTGTCCATAGTTGGGATTCCAGCTTGCTCAAGGACAGCAGTGTTGGACACTCTGTCCTTCCATGATATTCCAAGGATGCGCCTGAGGCAGCACAAGTGGAAGACGTTCAGCCTCTTTTCCTGGCGGAAGTACAGGGTCCAAGTCTCGCTGACGTAAAGGAGAGTGCTGAGGATGCAGGCTCTGTAGACTTGCATTTTGGTGTGAGTGTACAGCTTGTTGTTATTCCACACTCTCTCGCTGAGTCTGGACAGAGTTGTGGCTGCTTTACCGATCCTCCTATTTAGCTTAGTCTCCTAGGACAGGGTGTAAGTGACGGTGGACCCAAGGTAAATGAACTCGTGGACGACCTCTAACATATAGTTGTCAATGCTGATTGATGGAGAATCAGCAAGGTCCTGAGCAAGTACATTTGTCTTCTTTAGGGTGATGGAGAGCCCAAAGTCCTTGCATGCTTTGGAGAACCGATCCAGCAACTTCTGAAGCTGGTCTTCTGCGTGAGACACTACAGCAGCATCGTCTGCGAACAGCATGTCTCTGATGAGGACTTCCTGCACCTTAGATTTAGCTTTCAGCCTTGCAAGATTAAACTGTTTCCCGTCAGATCTTGTGTGCAAAAAGATGCCCTCTGTTGAAGATCCAAAGGCGTGTTTAAGGAGGAGTGCGAAGAAGATCCCGAACAATGTCGGAGCAAGGATGCATCCTTGTTTGACGCCGCTCCTGATGCTGAAAGCATCCGATAATGTGCCATCGTATTGGATGGTTCCTCTCATGTCTTCGTGGAAAGACTGGATCATCTTGAGTAACCGTGGCGGACAACATATCTTGTGGAGCAGTTTGAACAGTCCATCCCTGCTGACCAAGTCGAAGGCCTTGGTTAGGTCGATGAAGGCAATATAGAGTGGCTTCCTCTGCTCCCTGCATTTCTCCTGCAGCTGCCTCAGAAAGAAGACCATGTCAACAGTAGATCTCTCTGCACGGAACCCGCACTGTGATTCAGGATACACCCTCTCAGCAATCTTCTGGAGTCTGCCGAGGATGACGCGAGCGAACAGTTTACCAGTGATGCTTAGCAGGGAGATTCCATGGTAATTGTTACAGTCGCTTCTGTCTCCTTTGTTCTTCTACAAGGTTATGATGTTAGCGTCGCGCATGTCCTGTGGAACCTCTCCCTCTCTCCAGCACAGGCACAGTAGCTCATGTAGGGGTTCCAGGAGAGTGTCTGTGGCACACTTGATCACCTCTGGTGGTATACCATCCTGGCCCGGGGCCTTTCCTACTGCAATGTTGTCAATGGCTTTCTTCAGTTCATCCACAGTTGGTTCCTGGTACAGTTTGTCCATTACTGGTAGGAGTTCGATGGCATCGAGGGCTGTGTCGACCACAACGTTCTCGCGTGAGTACAGCTCGGAGTAGTGCTCGACCCAGCGCTCCATCTGTTTGGCTTTGTCAGTGATGACTTCACCAGATTTGGATTTCAGAGGTTCCATCTTGTTCTGGGTGGGTCCTAATGCCTTCTTGATGCTCTCATACATTCCCCTGAGGTTACCAAAGTCAGCACTGGTCTGGATGCTGCTGCATAGCTTGAGCCAGTAGTTGTTGGCACAGCGCCTGGCCATGTGCTGTACTGTTTTTCTGGCTGCTCTGAGCGCTTGCAGGGTATTCTGGCTTGGGGAACGTTTGTACTCCAGGAGCGCAGCGCGCTTGTTTTCGATGGCTGGAATCATCTCATCGGAGTTAGCTTTGAACCAGTCATTTGTATTTCTAGCTCTTCTTCCAAACACTGACAAGGCCGTGTTGTACATTTTATCCCTCAGATGCTGCCATCTGGATGTCACATCGGCAACCGCAGGGTCGCTGCGCAGATTCTCCTCCAGGGTCGCTCTGAACTTTTCAGCTCTCTCTGAGTTAGTCGTCTTTCTGGCATCGATGCAGGGCCTTCCAGTTGGTTTAGAGCGGTGCAGCTTCTTGGGAATCACCTTGAGTTTGGAGCAAACTAACACGTGATCTGTATTGCAGTCAGCACTATGATAGCTGCATGTCAGAAGGACGTTTTTGAGGTTATCACGTCTAGCGATGACCATGTCTAGTTGATGCCAGTGTTTTGAGCGTGGGTGTCTCCATGACACTCTGTGCTGTGGCTTGGTTTGGAAAAATGTGGTTGTGATGCACAGATTGTGGTACGTGCAAAGTTCGAGAAGACGCTGACCATTTTTATTCATTTTTCCCACTCTGAAGTGGCCTAAACAGGAAGGCCATGAGTCACGATCGGTTCCAACTGTCACATTGAAGTCACCCAGAATGTACAGTTGTTCGTGAGCAGGTATTTGCACTATGGCAGCACTAAGCACACCATAAAACTTGTCTTTTACTTCTGGTTCAGCGCACAGGGTTGGGGCGTAAGCGCTGATCAGGTGGACAGGACCGGCACGAGTTTCAAGTATGACCTGAAGGAGTCTTTCTGATCCACCCATGACTAATTCCACCATTTGCAGAAGGGGTGTTTCTGATGGCGAAGCCAACACCATGCTCTCTGGGTTCTTCTCGGGCTTTACCCTGCCAGAAAAAGGCGTAGTTCTTTTCCTTTAGAGATCCCGAATCTGCGAGACGTGTCTCTTGCAGAGCAGCAATGTCAACTTGGAGCCTCTTCAGTTCCTCATCGATGACAGCGGTCTTTCGGGTGTCACTGATGTCCTGAAGATCTTCAATCAGACCTGTGAGCATGGTCTGCACATTCCAGCAAGCAAGCTTAAAATTTTGATGGTTTCGTTTTCTTGTTGATTTTCTTATTGGTTTGCCTGGTGCTCAGATTTCAGGTCACTTGTCAGGTTTGGGAACCTTAAGCCTCACACACCCAGCGAGGGAGGTGAACTGTGGCGGGACAGTACCCTATTGGCTGGAGGCTGCCCAGCTTGAGGCGGGCAGTGGCCATCCAGTGAGATGCGACGATCTCTCCCACTGTCGGAGGCAACCCCTCACACTCGTTCTCTACGCCAATCGAGCAAGAGCTTACAACTGGTATCTGTTACCTCCCATGGTGGTTCAACGCTGTTAGTGATGCTGGAGTACCTCTCCAGGCGCAAGCTTGGGCGATTATTGGGACCCTGGACTGCCCAGACGCCAGTGTTCCCCTCTTTGCTTTACTGATCTAGTCCAAAGGAGAGGATAACCTCTACGTCTGGTACCAGCTCAGCTGCAGGAGTTGCCGGGTTAATGCCACAAGTTGGCACAGAACCGCCTTAGGACTCCCCTCTGGATTTTCTGTCAGGGTTTACTCCCTTAGCCTTGCTCCTTTCCAGGATAACCCACAAGGCAGTGGGGCATGGAGAATGTGGGTACGGTCCCACTACCTCTTGCACCTCCCTGGCACCACATGTCCCCAAAGCTCCCCATGACGACCACCTCGCCTCCCCAGGACCCTCCTCCCCACACCTCTGCCTCTCATCGGCTACCATCACCCCCAGATCCTCCCTCCCTGTCCCCTTTTTCCCCTTCCACTCCCATGTCTCCCGATTGCACCACATTGCCCCCTATCAGTTCTCTTTGCCCCCAGGTCCCCCTTCCCCTGGCCTCTCCGCACCTGGCCACACGCTGCCGCAGCCCCACGTCCTTCAGGAAGGCACCGATCTTGCAGCTCAGCCACACCCTGGGTCCCACCCAAAGCTACCAACTCTTCATCTGGCTACGGCTGTCCCTGGAGCCCCACAGATCTGGTGAGGCGCATGCATGCAGGGAGCGCAGGACTGGGACTGGAAGCCATGCAATCTGAGCCAGCACAGCGCAAGCAGCCTCCGTGGGTGCTGCCATCCTCACAGCCGTACCAGACACCCCCAAATCACTTGCCCACCACTGACATCCCTCGATCTCACCCCCCCTGCTCCTCATGCTGCAGCGGGTCCCTCAGCTCCAGCCAACAGTTGGGGGTGATGCTGCCCCTTACACCTGAAGAAGTAGCTAGCTCCCTCTAAGCTCCCCCTCTAAACTCCCCTCTCAAAACTCCCTCCTGTTAGCAACCACCCAGTCGCAAACTCCCTGGTCGCTTGCCAGCAGGGTTTTAGAGCTCTGGCCTACCTGCTAGAGCCCCTCCCTCTGACTACCGCTCAGCCAATCAGCACGCAGCCTGAGCTCATGGCCAGCCTGAGCACATGGCCTTTCAAACAAACAAACAGACAGCTCAGCACTCCAAACACCAAATAAACAGACAAACCGAGGCCCAGAACCCCCAAACCCAGGCACCCACACACTCCAGAGAGCCACTTACCCAAAGGACAGTCTCTACATAAAAGAATAAATGGACATAAATCAGACATCAGGAACAGTAACGTAGTGAAGAAACCTGTGGGGGAACACTTCAATCTCCCTGGATACTCAGTGGCAGATTTAAGGGTGGCAGTCCTGAAACAAAGAAATTTAAAAAATCAAATGTAGAGAGAACTCTCTGAGCTGCAATTCATTTGCAAATTTGACTCCATTAACCAAGGTTGGGAGTGGCTCGCACCTTACAAAAGGAGCTTCTCTGCCCCAGGTGTTAACATCTCCACATTAGACTGACAATTGGCCATATCTCCCCTATCTCATCTGACCTGTTTTTCCCTCTCTTCATACATACTACTGTTAATGTGCCTTTTCCACTCTGACTGAATAGACCTTGTTAGCTCTGGCCCTCCCTTTTACTGGGACCCCACTCTTTAAATACCCCTCTGCAACCACGCCTCCCCACTCATGCATCTGATGAAGCGGGTCTTTGCCCACGAAAGTTTATTCTCCAAAATATCTGTTAGTTTATAAGGTGCCACAGGACTTCTTGTTATTCTCAACCTGGCTTATTCCACCTACTTCCCAAAATCCACAAACCTGGGAACCCCAGACACCCAATCATTTCAGGTATTGGCACTCTTACCACTGGAATATCCAGGTATGTGGACTCCCTCCTCAAACCCTATGCCACCAACACTCCCAGCTATCTCCGAGATACCACTGACTTCCTGAGGAAATTACAAAACATCGGAAGAGTTCCTGACAACACCATCCTTCCCACCATGGCTGTAGAGGCTCTGTACACTAATACTCCACACGGAGACAGATTACAAGCAATCAGGAATACCATCCCTGATGTCACCACAGCCAGTCTGGTGTCTGACCTCTGTAACTTTGTTCTCACACACAATTATTTCCGATTTGGGGAGAATTTATACCTCCAGATTAGTGGAACTGCTATGGGCACCCGCATGGCCCCACAATATGCTAATATATATAGCTGACCTGGAACAACGATTCCTCAGCTCTCGTCCCCTATTACACCACCTCTTCTTAAGATATGTTCATGACATCTTTATGGTTTGGACACATGGAATAGAGACTCTAGAAGAATCCCACAGAGACTTTAACAATCTGCACCCCATCATCAACTTATGCCTCGATTATTCCATGCAAGAGATACAATTCCTAGACACTACAGTACAAATCAAGGATGGCCTGATCAGTACCTCACTGTAACGGAAACCCACTGATCGCTATACTTACCGACACACTTCTAGCTTCCATCCTGCACACATAACTAGATACATTGTTTACAGTTAAGCCCTTTGGTACAATTGCATTTGCTCTGAACCTACTGACAGAGACCAAAAACTAAAAGATCTTTACTAAATATTCATAAACCTGAATTACCCACCAGAAGAAATAAAAAAAACCAAATCGACAGGGCCAGACGAATACCCAGAGACCAGCAACTCCAACATAGGCCCAAAAAAAGCCAAGAACAGAACATCACTGGTCATTACCTACAGCCCGCACCTCAAACCACTGCAACACATTATTAAAGACCTACAACCTATCCTTAATCAGGATGCCACACTCCAGAAGGCCCTAGGTGACAGGTCCGTTCTGTCCTACAGACAACCTCCCGACCTTATGAGGATTCTCACCCACAACCACAGTCTGTACCACAGGAACACCAGTCCTGGAACTTTTCCTTGCAACAAAGCCCACTGCCAGCTTTGTTCACATATCTATTCTGGAAATACCATCACTGGACGTAACCAGGTTATTCACAGAATCACGGGCACATTCTGATGCTCCTCAACTAACATCATATGTCATCATGTGCCAACAATGCCCAGATGCTTTGTATAATGGACAGACTTCTAACTCTCTTAGACAATGAGTTAATGGGCACAAAACAGAGATAAAAACACTCCTGATCCACAAGCCTGTCAGCCACCATTTTAATGGATTGGGCCATTCTGTTAATGACTTAAAATTTGCATCTTACTGAAGAGGAATTTTCACAACAGTCTGGAAAGAGAGGCTGCTGAACTCTCTTTTATATTCAAATTCGACACATTAACACATGGTTTGAACCAGGATGGGAATTTTCTGGGTCATTATAGGGGCTCTTTTGCACACTTGGCTTAATCTAATTCTTGACTCCCCTCCCTCTTCTGCCCCTCTACTCTCTGATTTGCTCACCTTGATCATTTTTTTCTTATTTGTCAACCCTGATTACTGTTTTTGGTTCTCTGTGCCTTAAATATTGAGTCTGTTCTGGTATGGCTATGGCCTGAAAAAGTGGGCCTGTCCCACAAAAGCTCACCTAATAAATTATTTTGTTAGTCTTTGAAGTGCTATTTGACTGCTCTTTTGTTTTGATAGTATATAGACTAGCACGGCTTCCTCTCTGTTTCTATCAATAGAACTGGCATACGGTAGGTCACTGTACCACTGTGTCAATGGGAGATGCTCTCCCAGCGACTTACCTTACTCCTCTCATTCTGATGGAGTACTGGAGTCAGAAAGCACTCTGTACTTGATTTAGCTGATCTTCACTAGACCCACTAAATCGACCCCTCTGAATCAATCGCTGCAGCGTCAATCCGTGGTAAGGGTAAACACAGCCCGAGAAGGTGTTACTGTTCTGTTTCACGTGTAACCATTTGAGTTTCTATTAGCCTAATTCACTCTCTCGAACCTCAGCCATTGTTTTCATTATATTTCAGTGTTGGATTGTTTTAAAGGCCCTGATCCTGGGTGATAGTCAAGTGGTGTGTATGCTGTTCCCCTGTGAGTGTGCAGGGACAAGGGCTGGACACTACAGGGGATGCTTTCAGAAGGGTTAGCATTCACCAAGTGTTAACCAGCAGGACAAAGGGCTGGAGCCCAGCAGAGATTGTTTGGGAGTCTGAAAGCTTGGTGGAATCAGGGAGCTGACATCCAATTAAGCACAAGCAAATCCTCCACTATCTGGGAACAGGGTAACAAGGAGACCCACAATTCTGAGCTCCCCACAGAGTGTCAATGCCTACACCCTTTGTTCCTAGCCGTACACATTTACCCTTAGTTGCATTAGAACATATGCGGTTTACTTACACCTATCTTACAGAGCAATTTGGGTTGCTTCGTATCAGTGATGTGACCTCTTTGCTATTTATGGCAAATTGTGCCACCTGCAAACTTTATCTGGGATGATTTTGTGTTTTCTTCCAAGTCACTGATAACAATGTTAAATAGTGAGGAGTCAAGAATAGATCCCTGCAGGACCCCCATGGCATGCCTGCTCGACAAGGACTCCCTGTTTACAATTATGTTTTGACACCTGTCAGTTAGCTGGGTTTTAATCCCTTTATGTGCCCTGTTAGTTTTGAATTGTTCTCATTTTTTAATTAAAATGTCGTGTGCTACCAAGTCAGATGCCTTACAGAAGTCTAAACACATTTCATCAACACTATTAACTCCATCTGCTAAATTTGAAATCTCATAAATATGATATCAAATTGACAGGATCTATTTTCCATAATCCCATTTTGATTGGCAGGAATTGTGTTACCCAGCTTTTATTCTTTATGGAGTCCCATGCTGTCTCAGCCACTCTGTTATCTTGACTGAAATCAATGTCAAGCAAAAAGGCCTTCACTTATTGGGTCATCCCATTTATGTTTTAAAAATACTGACACCACATTAGTTTACTGCTAATATTCTTTTAAGATTTACTGAAAATCTATGAGAATGATCCAGTGATCTACTTGCCTAGGTCCTGCAAAACCTTTTATAAGTAACTAAAGACAGGATCTTGTCATAGAAGGTGTAAGACCACCACAGCCAGAGGCACTGCTATCGACCAACTTAAAGTCACAGTCACACGCTCAATGTAAAAATCTATGCTGGTGATGGTTACAGAACTGTATCAAACCCTGTGGAGTTGGCTCTTCAACACCTTAATCAACTACCCTCCCTAAGATGCAGTAGAAGGTTTAAAAAAAACAAAACAAAAAAAAAAAACAAAAAACATTACTATAAATACACCCCAAACTACACTAAGGGTGCGTCTACACTAGCTGGCTTCTGGAGTCTGCCAAGGATGACGCCAGCGAACAGTTTACCAGTGACGCTTAGGAGGGAGATTCCACAGTAGTTGTTGCAGTCGCTTCTGTCTCCTTTGTTCTTATACAACGTTACAATGTTAGCATTGCGCATATCCTGTGGAACCTCACCCTCTTTCCAGCACAGGCTAAGTAGCTCATGTAGGGGTTCCAAGAGTGTGTCCGCGGCACACTTGATTACCTCTGGTGGTACCATCCTGACCAGGGGCCTTTCCTGCTGCAATGCTGTCGATGGCTCTCTTCAGTTCATCCACAGTCGGTTCTTGATCCAGTTCGTCCATTACTGGTAGGAGCTCGACGGCATCGAGGGCTGCGTCAACCACAACGTTCTCGCGTGAGTACAGCTCAGAGTAGTGCTCAACCCAGCGCTCCATCTGTTTGGCAGACTCCAGAAGACTGCTGAGAGGGTGTATCCCGAATCGCAGTGCGGATTCCGCGCAGAGAGGTCTACCGTTGACATGGTCTTCTCTCTAAGGCAGCTGCAGGAGAAGTGCAGGGAGCAGAGACAGCCACTCTACATAGCCTTCATCGACCTGACCAAGGCCTTGACTTGGTCAGCAGGGATGGTCTGTTCAAGCTGCTCCACAAGATAGGCTGTCCTCCACGGTTACTCAAGATGATCCAGTCGTTCCACGAAGACATGAGAGGAACCATCCAATATGACGGTGCATTATCGGATGCTTTCAGAATCAGGAGCAGCGTCAAACAAGGATGCGTGCTTGCTCCGACATTGTTCGGGATCTTCTTCGCGCTCCTCCTGAAGCATGCCTTTGGATCTTCAACAGAGGGCATCTTGCTGCACGCAAGATCCGATGGGAAACTGTTTAACCTTGCAAGGCTGAAAGCTAAGTCTAAGGTGCGAGAAGTCCTCATCAGAGACATGCAGTTCGCAGACGATGCTGCTGTAGTGTCTCCCACAGAAGACCAGCTTCAAAAACTGCTGGATCAGTTCTCCAAAGCGTGCAAGGACTTTGGGCTTACCATCAGCCTAAAGAAGACGAATGTACTCGGTCAGGATGTTGCTGAATCCCCATCAATCAGCATTGACAACTATACGTTACAGGTCATCCACGAGTTCGTTTACCTCGGGTCCACCATCACTGACACCCTGTCATTGGACACTGAGCTAAATAGGAGTATTGGAAAAGCAGCCACAACTCTGTCCAGACTCAGCAAGAGAGTGTGGAATAACAACAAGCTGTACACTCAAACCAAAATGCAAGTCTACAGAGCCTGCATCCTCAGCACCCTCCTTAATGGCAGCGAGACTTGGACCCTGTATGCCCGCCAGGAAAAGAGGCTGAATGTCTTCCACTTGCGCTGCCTCAGGCGCATCCTTGGAATATCATGGAAGGACAGAGTGACCAACACCGCCGTCCTCGAGCAAGCTGGAATCCCAACCATGCACACCCTCCTCAGGCAGCGTCGACTCCGCTGGCTTGGCCACGTCCACAGGATGAATGATGGAAGGATTCCAAAAGACATCCTGTATGGTGAGCTAGCCTCTGGCAAAAGACCTCCCGGACGCCCCCAGTTGTGCTACAAAGATGTCTGCAAGAGAGACCTCAGAGAGGTAGACATCGAGCTGGACAACTGGGAAGAACTAGCAGATGACCGCAGCAGATGGAGGCAGGGGTTACACAAGGGCCTTCAGAAGGGCAAGATGAAGATCAGACAGCTAGCAGAGGAGAAGCGAGCGCACAGAAAGCACAATAAGGACTTGCCAGACACCCACTACATCTGCAAGAGATGCAGCAAGGACTGTCACTCTCGTGTGGGTCTTCATAGTCACAATAGACGCTGTAAATGAAGTCCTCAGTTGAAACTTTAAAGGGCGCGATCCATAGTCTATGCAGACTGAAGGATGCCTACTACTACTACACTAGTAGACTAGTCATGTCTACATGCGCCATGTGCTATTTCGACGTTGAAATTGACATTAGGCGGCGAGATGTTGAAATCGCTATTCCCATCCGCAGATGGGAATAGCGCCATACTTTGACTTTGAACGTTGAAGTAGGGTGTGCGTAGACGATCCGCGTCCCACTACTTCGAAATAGCGGGGTCCTCCATGGCGGCCATCAGCTGAGGGGTTGAGATGCTCTGTCCAGCCCCTGCGGGGCTTTATGGCCCCCGCACGAAGCACCACGGACCCAGATTTCCTGTGGCAGGAAGCTGAGAGCATGCAGGCAGCAGCACACACACACCAGCCTTTCCAGAGGCCCCAGTCTGCACTGCCACCAGCAATGGCCTCGAGCCAGTCCCCAGGGCTCCCCTCCTGAGGGGACCCAGGCACCCCCGGCAGCCAAGCAGGGGACCAAAAAGCGGTGGGGCCCTTTCTGGTGGGAGGCTGAGCTCCGAGACCTGCTGGGGCTCAGGTGAGGAGGTACTCCACGTGATGGGGAGCAAGTGGCGGAACGTAGAAGCGTTTGCCCACTGGCCGAGGGCCTGGCCGCACAGGGTCACCCTGCCTGCACTCCGGATCATGTCCGGAGTAAGGTGAAGGAGTTGTGGCAGGGGTACGCCCGGGCCTGGGACTTGGCCAGCCGGTCTGGGGCCGCCCCCACTGCTTGTCCCTATTACAGGGAGCTCAGGGCCATTCTGGGCCCCCAGAACACCTCCTCTCCCCCCTCCCGGCTACCCTTGACACCACGGCCGACGAGCCCCAACAGGCCTCAGAGCCAGAGTCCAGCCTGGAGTCCAGTCCCACACCCTGGGGCCTGCCTGAGGAGCCCCCCACTCGGGACAGCAGAGGAGGGGTCCAGTAGTGAGGAGAGGGGGCTCCTCATAGACCTCCCCTCCTGGAGCATCAGCCGGGCATCTGCCCACCGGGCTTCCCCCGACCGCAGCAATAGACGGTCAGGTACGTACCCCACAGGGCACACACCCACAGGTCACAGGGCAGGGGCACCAGACACAACTGGGAGCCTCACACATCCCCAGCAGACCCCAACCCGCAACTGCCCAGCCACAGCACGGTCCCAGGACGGCGGCACGGCCATCAGCGCCCGTCAGCACCCACACCCATGGACAGCACTGTGCCTTAACCCCAGGGGTAGGGGGACAATGCTAAGGGGACAGCCAACAGGGACATCACGCCCACCGACGGGGGCGGGGGGGAACGGGCCATGGGCCAGGGCATGGTACTAACAACCTTCCCCTCCCTCTCTCCCTCTCTGCAGCTGCACCATCCAACGCCCCCAGCACCCAGGCACACTCTGTTGTCCCTGACAGCCCACCGGAGGTCAGCCACCGCCAGCACCCGGAGACACCCCCAAGGCCAGCAGGATGGTCCCGCCACCGCCGGACCTTGGGGATGGCCCCTGTGGACCCCCAGCTCCTGGTGGCTCTCCAGCGGCAGACAGAGGTGGCAGAGGAGAGACTTCACTTTGATAGGGAGGAGTCCATCCGGTGGTGGGCAGTGTGGGAGGATTTCATTGGCGTGTTCCGGGACATAGCCGGGTCGATCTGGGAGGCTGTCGCCCGGCTCCTGCCCCCTGCTGTCCCCCGGGCCACCCTCCCCGCCGCTCCACCCGATGCCCCTGCCCCACCACACTGCCTGCCACCCTACCCGCCTCGCCGCCTGCTGCCCCACCTGTTGCACCGCCTGCCAGCTCCCCAGGACCAGAGCCCATTGGGGCTGAAGACCGGCCAGTGGAGGCATCCTGGCCATACTTGCCGGTCATTCCAGCCCCCAGCCGGCAACGCCAGGGACCGCGGACACGGGGGCGGGTTGCAAGCTGTACCCACCGGGGGTCGTGCCCCTCTACCCCAACCCTGGACTGATGGGCCAATGGCCAAGCCGTCCGCCGGGCCCTCATTTGCACTAGTTGTCCCCCTTGTATATAGTTGTCCCCCTTTGTATATTGGCTGCAGTTTCTGTTGTGCACAAAATAAAGTTAGCAGTTTTAAAAAAAAAAAAAAAAAAAACGGTTTTATTTTCCAAAGAACTGGAGGCATGTGCTTGTTGGGGGGTGGCATGCGCATGTTGTGGGCAGTGCACGGGGGTCCTTTGGGGAAGGCCAGCGAGGTGCTCAGGGGTCTCCCTGCTAGAAATGGGCCCACAGGGCCTCACGGACCCATACCCCCTCACAGTGGGCCTGGTGGCTGGGTGCGGCGGCCAGCTTGGGGAAGCCCATGCCGGCGTCGACCACCCACCCCTGGAAGAAAGCCTCCCCCTTGCTCTCCACAATGTTGTGGAGCATGCAGCATGCACCCACAACCTGGGGGATGTTTTGGAGGCTGATGTCCAGGCAGGCAAGGAGGCACTGCCAGCAGCCCTTCAGATGGCCGAAGGTCCTCTCCACCACCTGGAGAGCATGGTTCAGGTGGGCGTTGAACTGCTCCTGGCTGGCATTGAGGTGGCCAGTGTATGGGCACATAAGCCAGGGCTGGAGCGGGTAGGCCGCGTCCACCATGAGGCAGAGGGGCATGGTGGTGTGCCCCAGAGGGAGATCCCTCTGGGGGATGTAGGTCCCCGCCTCCAGTTGGCAGCACAGGCCCCAGTTCCTAAAAACATGGGCGTCGTGTGTGCAGCCGGGCCAGCCCACGTACATGTCCTGGAAGCAGCCCCAACTGTCCACCATGGCCTGCAGGACCACAGAGTGGTAGCCCCTGCGGTTTATGTATCTTCCTCCGCTGTGGTCCAGGGCGCGGATGGGGATGCAGGTCCCGTCCAGGGCCCCAAAGCAGTTTGGGAACCCCATGGTGGTGAATCCAGCGATGGCAGCGTCCAGGTCCCTGAAACAGATGATCCTCTGGAGCAGCAGGTATCGAGTGCACGGACCACCCGTGGGGAGGGAACACAGGCGCCCATGAGGGTGTGCAGGGTGCCCCAGGGCCTTCCCCCCAGGCCCCCTCCCAGGCACCTCCCCGGGTACCCCCCCGCCCAGCCCCTCACTCCCCGGCATCCCTCCCTCCCCAGCATCACACCCGCCCCCCACCGCACCCCAGTGGGTACGTGTCCGGGCCTCCTTACCTCCATGATGACAGCCCTGACTGTGGCCTTTCCCACTCCAAACTGGTGTCCCACAGAGCGGTAGCTGTCTGGAGTGGCCAGCTTCCAGACGGCTATTGCAACCCTCTTCTCGATGGGGAGGGCGCACCGCATCCGGGTGTCCTGGTGCCTCAGTGTGGGGGTGAGCCGCTGGTTGAGCTCAAGAAAGGTCTGCCAGTTCATGCGGAAGTTCCGCAGCCACATGTCGTCGTCCCACTCCTGCATGACCAGCTGCTCCCACCCCTCGGAGCTGCTGGGGTAGCTCCAGAGGCCGGGGAGCAGCTGGAGCAGGAGGAAGAGGGGAGCCCGGTGGTCAGAGGCATCCCCATCTGCCCCCAGGGAGGGCTCCTCTGGCAGGAACCACTGGGCGGCCTCCCGGGCAGCACCTAGCAGGGCGCTTGCCCCCTGGATGACTACCTGGAGGGCCTCCTCTTCCTGCTGCTGCTGGGGGTCCATAGCTGCTGTGACTTGGTCTGCGAGAGTGTGGAGAGTACCCTACGGACCTCGTGCTGTGCAGGCCGGATGTTTCTGGGAGGGGCCCTTTAAAGGAGCGGCTTGCTGTTGACCCAGAAGGGCTAGTCCAGCCTGTGACCTGGTCCGCAGGCTTTCCTGGACCCTTATTTCAATGGGCAGCGCTTGTGTGTGTTGACGCTCCGCGTTTCCTTCTGGGGCGGCTCCTTTCGATGTTCCCCGTCGCTACTTCGACGTTGAATGTCGACGGCACCAGCCGTGGAGGATGTGTGGACGATACACATCGAAGTAGCCTATTTCAATGTCCTTACTTCCAAATAGGCTACTTCGACGTAGTGTGCTAGTGTAGACGTAGCCTAAGTGTTTCTGAGGGAGAAAGACAATGGCCCTGAGGCCCTGGCTCTGCTGAGCTTGGCAACTTTTGTACACCCCTTGTCACAGGACAAACTGTGGTGATTTTAGAAGCCCATATGTAGCTATGGGAGAAAGGTGCAGCTTGTTCTTAACGAGTGGTGGGAGTTTGACCTTATCCTCAACTCGGGGATGGCCAAGGGACATAAGAACATAAGAACAGCCATACTGGGTCAGACCAAAGGTCCATCTAGCCCAGTATCCTGTCTGCCGACAGCAGCCAATGCCAGGTGCCTCAGAGGAGGTGAACCGAAGACAATGATCAAGCGATTTGTCTCCTGCCATCCATCTCCCATCTTCGACAAAAGGCTAGGGGCACCATACCTTACCCCTTGCTAATAGCCATCTATGGACCTAACCTCCAAATATTTATTGAGCTCTTTTTTAAACTCTGTTAGAGTCCTGGCCTTCACGGTGTCCTCTGGTAAGGAGTTCCACAGGTTGACTGTGCGCATGTGAAGAAAAACTCTCTTTTATTAGTTTTGAACCTGCTACCCATTAATTTCATTTGGTGTCCTCTAGTTCTTACATTATGGGAACAAATAACTTTTCTGTATTCACTTTCTCCACTCCATTCATGATTTTATATACCTCTATCATATCGCCCCTCAGTCTCCTCTCTTCTGGACTGAAAAGTCCCAGTCTCTCTAGCCTCTCCTCATATGGGACCCGTTCCAAACCCTTAATCATTTTAGTTGCCCTTTTCTGAACCTTAGAACCAGAGGCGGCAATCCAAGCAGTGCCAGGAACTCACTCCTTCCACAGTGCTCTGCTCAAACACAGGCTGCAGCGCAGTCTGTCACCTGGCACCACTGGAAGGAGGAGGCCACCATCTGTGAGGATCCTTACCCTCCTCTAAGTGAAGGGAACATCTTTACCTCATTGAACACACGCAGCTGTAAAGTGGGACTCAGTAGGTGAGACAGCCTTGCTTAAATTTGGGCAGGAGGTATTATGCAATTTTCCTGCAGGAACTCAGATGGAGACAGACACCGAAGCCAACTGGTGAATGGAGTGGTGTGACAGTTACCCCACAACCATTTCTTGATGTCATTGGGTGGGAGGAACCCTTTTATTCCCAGACCGACTGTCAGTACCAGTGTAAAAACCAGTTAGCCAAGATGGGAAGCTGTCTGAGCCACACCACGGTCTGCCTGCCTCTCTCTGCTTCAAATCCTGTTGGCAACAGAGCCTAGAGTTCAGCTTCTGATGCTGCTGTGTCCTGATTGTCACTATTCGATTGCTGTCTGTAACCTGGTGCCTAACCCCAATCTCCTTGCAACCTGACCCTGCCTGCCTCCTGCCTCTTGGTTTGCCCTCTGTCTTGTCTTGGACTCTGATTTCCTAGTACACAATTCTGGCTCCAATCACTAGGTCCAGCCACCCATGTCCTGACTGTGACAGAAGATAGAGCTGTGGAGCAGCTGGAGTGGGAGGTTGTGGAGGTGGAGTGGTGCCAGGAACCCACCCCACTGCAGAGAGGGCCCAGAAAAGTGGGATAAGCTCTGGGCCCTTTACAACCATCAGGCCTGGGGCACATTCACATACCCAGCTCCAGCAGAAGACGGATTGCAGCTCCCGTTTCTCCTGGGCTGTGGAGTGCCAAAAGACATATCATCTGCCTCCCAGTGGAGGATGAGACCTTCCTGATGGATCCAGAGCAGATGTGACAATGAGTGATGACTTTATACCCTGATCTCTTCTCTCCAGATCCCAGTCTCTTGAGGCTCTGTGGGATGAATTCCTGATGGTCAGTGCTGGCAATCAGGACCAGCTGGAGCTTTCTCTCTCTGGCCGAGTTCTTGGAAGCTCTCCATATGCTGCCCATTAACAAATCTCTAAGCATGGACAGGCTGACTATGGAGGTCTAGCATGAGTGTGGGGCATCCTTGCCATTGTCCCTGGGAACAGGGTGCTCCCCATGCTATGCAGGCAGGCCATGCTTGCTCTGCTACCAATAAAGTGGGGCAGGGGGTTTCCAGTGCCTTTCCTTTCAGGGCACAGTGTTGATTGTTAACCACACTCTGTCACCTGTTCAGTACCTTTAATGCCCCTCAAGCACACTGGCCAACTTCCAGAGGAAGGTTGGAGGATTCTTCTTGCCTGAGAAGCAGTGGGTCACCACAGGCGTCCTGAGCCTCTCTCTGGAAGAAGGAATGTAGGGGCTGCTGTGCATTCACAGCCAGGTCCACACTTTCTATCTTCAAGCTCTGTGTAGCGTAGACAACACCTAGAAGAAGCTGAAGATATGCTTACTACTTTCTCAATTTTATTTTTCTAGATAAGCATTTCCTGGTTATACCAGGGTGGCTGGTCCTGCACAGGATGCGCAAAGTGACACGAGGAAGAGCCTGTGACCAGGATAGGTAAGAAAGGGCTGGGAGTAGCTGACCAGACTGGAGGAGTGGGGGCTGTGCCCAGTGGAAGGCTGAGGAATGACATTTGTGTTTACTTGAGAACTTTAACTAAATTAATTTGACTCTAAGGAAGGATGTTCTGATAGGATTGGAAATCCCTGTGTGCAGTTTATGTGGAGAACCAAGAAGGGAAACAAAGGTGAGGTACTGCATATCACGGTGCCCTTAGCCACCCCCAGGGCCATGAGACAGCCACTCTTCTATGCTGTTGCTGCAACAGGGATGTTCTGCGATCTTCCTCTTCAGTCACCATGCTGTGGAAATGTTGGCAAAGTCCTGCCACAGGGACCAGAGGACAGAGAGCAACTCAGCACTGCTGCACAAAACAAAAATCCCCACTTGCAAGTCATGTTGATTGAGGACATTGAGCTGCAGTTCAAACACACAGCTCAAATGTGTGAGTGACACACAATGCTTCTCTTCTCACTCCACGCCTTTTGGGGTTTCTCCTCCTGAAAAGATCTGTTAATAGTAGACTCCTGTCTGAGAACATTACCGTATCAGTCTGCCATGGAGGCATCACAGTGACAGAAGTATTAGAGAGGTAGCCGTGTTAGTCTGTAGCTTCGAGAACAACAAGAACTCTTGTGGCACCTTATACACTAACATATTTTGGAGCATAAGCATTCGTGGGCAAAGACCCGCTTCATCAGATGCATGAGTGGGGGGGGGCGGGTTTCAGAAGGGTATTTAAAGAGTGGGGTCCCAAAAAAAGGGCTGACTAGGTCAATTCAGCAAGGTGGAAATGGCCCATTATCAGTAGTAGGTATCAAAAGAGGAAAAAACAAGTCAGATCAGACGGGGATATGAGCCATTATCAGAGTCTAATGGGGAAATCTTAACAGCCAGGATAGAGAAGCTGCCTTTGTAAGCTGTGAGCCACTCCCAGTCTCTGTTTAACCCTTGGTTAATGGAATCAAATTTGCAAATAAATTGCAGCTCAGAGATTTCCCTCTCCATTTGATTTCTGAAATTTCTTTGTTTCAGGACTGCCACCCTTAAATCTGCCACTGAGTGTCCAGGGCGACTGAAGTGTTCCCCCACAGGCTTCTGTACATTACCGTTCCTGATGTCTGATTTATGTCCATTTATTCTTTTACGGAGAGACCGTCCAGTTTGGTCAATGTAAATTGCAGTGGGGCATTGCTGGCACATGATGGCACATATTACATTATATTATATTAGTAGATGTGCAGGTACAGAAGCCCCTGATGGTGTGGTTGATGTTGGGTCCTGTGATGTCACTGGTGTAGACATGTGAACAGAGTTGGCAGCAAGGCTGGTTCCAGGCCTAGAGCCACAGGTTTGTGATTTGTAGTGGCTGGTGAGGATTTGTTTAAGGTTGGCAGGCTGTCTGTAGGTGAGGACAGGCCTGCCTCCCAAGGTCTGTGAGACTGAAAGATCATTGTTCAGGATGGGTTGCAGATCACTGATGATGCACTGGAGAGGCCTTAGGTGGGGGATGTATGTGATGGTCAGTGGTGGTCTCTTGTTTTTCTTGTGAGGCCTGTCTTGTCGCAGGTGGCTTCTGGGTATCTGTCTGGCTCTGTCAATCTGTTTCCTCACTTCCTTAGGTGGGCATTGTAGTTTGAGGAAAGCCTGGTAAAGGTCTTGTAGATGTTTGTCTCTGTCTGATGGATCAGAGCAAATATGGTTGCACCTTAGTGCCTGGCTGTAAACAATGGATTGTGTAGTATGCCCTAGATGGAAGCTAGAGGCATGTAGATAAGCATAGCGGTCCGTGGGTTTTCAGTATAGGGTGGTATTTATGTGACTATTGTTTATCTGTATAGTAGTGTCCAGGAGGTGGATCTCTTGTGTGGACTGGTCCAGGCTAAGGTTGATGGTGGGGTGGAAACTGTTGAAATCACAGTGGAACTGTTCAAGAGCCTCCTTCCTATGGGTCCAGATGATGAAGATGTCATCAGTGTAGCGCAGGTAGAGGAGGGGCGCAAGGGGATGAGAAATGAGAAAGCGTTGTTCCAGGTCAGCCATATAAATGTTGGCATGCTGTGGGGCCATGCAGGTGCCCATAGCAGTGCCACTGATTTGAAGGTATAATTTGTCCTCAAATCTGAAATAGTTGTGGGTGAGGAGAGAGTCACAAAGCTCCTGCACCAATTGTGCCTCGGTCTCATCTGGGATAATGTTCCTAACAGCTTGGAGTCCCTGGAGTGACAGAAGGTTAGGACTGGAAGGGAACTCAATAGGTCATCTAGTCAAGTTCCCTGCACTGAGGCAGGACTATAGACCATCCCCAACAGGTGTTTGTCTAACCTGTTCCTGGAGAATCTCAGGATAACTGACAGAACTGCCTAGCCCTGGGCAAGGTATGTGGGGGTGCTCTGAACCCCTGGGAGGGGCAAGGCCTGTGGCAGAAGGGGTGTGGCTGGCACTAGCCTCCCCCAGACAGCCCTTCAGCGCTGCCTGACCCTCGCTGCCCAGAGCTCCGGCAGTGATTTAAAGGGCCTTGGGCTCCAGGCACTGCCACAGCAGCAGTGGTGGCAGTGGGGAGCCTTGGCCCCTTTTACCCATTTGCAGATGCTCCACATCAGCGGCCCTGGAGAGTCCACAACTTCCTTATGTAATCTGTCCCAGTGCTTAATAACCCTGACGGCTAAGAAGTTTTTTCCAATGTCCAACCCTAAACCTCCCTTGCTGCAAGCTAAGCCCATGGCTTTGTCCTGTCCTCAGTGATCAAAGAGAACAATTTATACCACTCCTCATTATAACCACCTCTTATATACTTCAAGACTGTTGTCATGTCCCTCCTCCCTTCACTTTTCTCTGGACCATACCCTTCGTTTTGCAATCCTTCCTCACGTGTCTGGTTTTCTAGACCTTTACTAATTCTCATTGCTCTCCTTTGCACTTTCTCCTATTCGTCCATGTTTCCGAAAGTGCCGTGCCCAGAACTGGGCACAGTGCTCCAGTTGAGGTCTGATCACTGCTGAGTAGACCAGAAGAATTATTTCTGTTCCTGATCGTGCATCCCAAAATGATGTTTGCTTTTTGTGCAATAGCGTTCCATTGTTGACTCATATTGAGTTTGTGGCCCACTAAAACCCCAGAATATCAGGTTAGCTTCTGAGGATGAAGAAAGCAGCTCAGTGGCAGAACCACTAACTGTTTATCATCGCTTGATATCCTCCTCGCTCGAGATGTGATTCATAGTTTCAGCTGAATTTCTACTGGCAAATTGTCCTACCATAACTCTGCCTGTGACACAAGTCAGATGACCAGGACAGCATGCAGGTAAAATTTACCTTCCTTTGTCAAAACTTTTCAGTCAAGAAGTCAGCTGTCTGCCAAGAGAGTACAATATAAGGAAATAGTTTTCAACAATCCTTATCATTATCCAGTCAGGAGTGAGATAAGAAACAGATGAATGTACCTTACAAAGCTACTTAACCATTATATTTCACAACCTGTGTCTCTGCATATAAACCCCGTGACAACACAGTATCGTTCCTCAGACTGACAAGTATCAGAGAGGGAGCCGTGTTAGTCTGTAGCTGCAAGAATAACAAGAAGTCCTGTGGCACCTTATAGACTAACAGATATTTTGGAGCATTAGCTTTCATGGGCAAAGACCCGCTTCATCAGATGCATCTGACGAAGCGGGTCTTTGCCCACGAAAGCTAATGCTCCAAAATATCTGTTAGTCTATAAGGTGCCACAAGACTTCTTGTTATTCTTCAGACTGTGTAATTCACAAGCACTGAAAATCCGATCACCCTAAACAACAGGTGATTTGCCTGAAGGGTGCAACTAGCCCCACTTACGTTGAGGAAGCAGCAAGTTCTCCAACCGGGCATATGTCAGTTGTGTATATCTGCAAGCTTCCATTGGAGTGGGATCCTCTGCCAGGCTACGTCCTTTGTTTTCACAGAAAAAGCCCATGTCTATAGAGGAGACCTGTATGTAGGAGCCTCCCTGGGCATTCGTTTCCTTTACAGGAAAAAACAACTTCTAAAAGACTCTCTCAGAGAGTATATTTCAGTGTCTTCCCCCATTCTCTCACTTGCCATTGTGATCCATTCTAAGCACGGAGGAAAAATCTTCATCTCATTATTGTCAATAGTAGTTTTGCTGCTGATATCAATGGGGCCAGGATTTCACCCATGTTGCCCAAAAATTCAGATGTCCCTTTAAACTATTAAAAATTAATTGTGATCTATAATTCATTGCACCAACCTACACATTCTCACAACTAACACTTCCTTTATGTTAAATCAACCCACAAAAAGCCATCCTATCTGTACTTTGACTAACAAAAAGCAAGTGTTTCCCTCCTTTTAAAACCTCAAAGTCTTGGTTCAGCTCTGTTATCTATCACAAGATATAACATTTGATAAGTATCAAAGACATTGCATATGTTCTAAAGTGTGTGTCTGCCTTCAAATTTGGCAAACATCTCTACCAGCATGCCTACATAAGGCATTTCAAAATGCTAGACTCAATGTCTGTTGCCTAATCATCATCCTCAAATGAAGTGTAATGTTATCATTGTAACAGAATATTAGCGGAAAATATACATGCATGACTTTTTATATTAAAGAGGACTGGAATATCTAGCAGTCAGTTAAATTCTCACCAGAAATCAATGGTGTGCCAGGAGATTAACATATGGCTCTCTCTCTGGGCCATTTTCTGCTTTTAAATACTCGACTCCTTTGCTTGGTTTTTTGGAACATGCTTAGTTTGGAAAGACAAACTTGAAAACCAAACCTAAGTCCCATACAAAACATAGGAGCCACAACAGAATAAAATTGCACCTCTGTGAAACTGGATGTGCCATTCACCCATTTGCCAGAACGTGTGACTGCTAGACGCTTCCAGATTTTACATGACTTTGTCATTGAAGTGTCAGGTGATGCTGCCTGGATAATTCAAGCTGATGACTTCAGAGTTGAAAGTTGGAACTGATCACAGAGTAGCCACTGGATTCTCCTGCTGCAGACCCAGGACAGTCATGGACTTTCAGTGTAATGCCAGGGGATGAGCTCCCCAGCAAGCCTTAGCACAGTGCTGCCCTCTGGAATCCCAGACTTGAGAGCAAATTGGTATTTAAGGGCAGGGAGCTAACCGAGGGGTGGAAGAAGACTACTGCTTCCAGTGACTGTCTTTCACAGCCTTAGCGCTAGGTCTGCAGATTCCTACAGGACATGAGTAAGTAAACTAGCCCAGGCCAGAAAGGACCTCTTAGTGTAGCAACTGGAGGGTTCTTTGAAGAAAACACAGAGCATTCAATGTCCTCCCAACTTCTGAGGCTCTTCCCTCACTTCCTTCTCCTTCAGCATGGGAGGAAAAGACTTCCTGCCACAGTAAGTCCCTTCTCCACTACAATGACTCAGGCTCGTTGAAAATCAGTGCCTTTTTCATTCCAGGCCAACTTTTCTGGGCAAAGTGGTGCCCTGCAACTTCCACAGATGCCCCCGATTTTGCCCGATTCTCACTCCTCAGCCCACAGTGCTTGCAGAGTTTGGGGTGGACGGTTCTGTTCCTCTTCTACTGGAGACTCTACCTCCCTGAGAGGGGAGCCGGGGAAGGAAAAGTACACTTTTAAAGGCTCGCTGGAAGCAGCGTCCTTGGGGGCCAGGACTTATTCCACACAGAGTCCCTGTCGGCTTGTCTCAGTCAGCACATGGCAGCCTCTGCAGAGAAACTGGCTCAGACACAGCCACTCACTGGTGCATAGGACCTTTCCTGACATCGGCAGTGGGGCCAATGTCCCCGGCATTCACCAGGGTTACAGCTCTGTCCATTCCAAACAATGTTTATGGCCTGGTGCCCATGGGGCAAAGACTAGGATTTGAGAAAGGAGCCAAGCAAGCATCTGAATGCCTGCAGGCCTCTCTTCCTTCTCACACCCCAGCTGTCACATGTGCACACTTTGCACCCCATTCAGCAGACTAGCAGAGCACTCATGGATGCCAAGTACTCCCTAGCTTGATCCATAGCTCCTGGGCTGTGCCGTCCTGGGTACCTCTCTTCTCTGGATGAAGCACGGCCTCTGCAGAGGACCAGCCCACACGAGCCCACCCTCTAGCATGAGGTGCCCTCCTTGGCCTGCTGAGCACAGTCCTCCACTGTCAAAGGAGACAGCCACTGGCATGCAGTGGGGCTGCAGCACCGTCCTCTCCAAATCACTCCCCGCCAGGGTCCTGGAGACTGGACCTGCTGAGGAGGGAAAGAACGGCGAGAGGCACAAGACAAAGGCAGTCTTACTGCCAGGGCCAGAAAGCTGTGTGCATCCTGAGGCTCTGATGGCAAGAGGCCAGAGAAGACCCAGTGGATGCCATCACTGGACTGAGTGAGGGGGAGGTGGGCTGCTCAGAACTCTACAGCTCTTTGAGCACAGCTGGGCATGACCCACCCAACAGTGTTCCCAGTGCAGAGGGACTGCTCTGGAAATAGGAGCGCCTGGGGGGAAGAGCAGTGGGGTTGATCCTGCTTTAGGCAGGAGGCTAGACTAGATGAACTCCTGAGGTCCCTTCCAGCCCTATGATTCTATGATTACCCCTAACCAGCAGCAAAGCGGGAGAGGACCATAACTCTCCCCACCAGCAGCAGAAGGGTGAGCCTGTTCCCCACACATGCACCTCTCTCTCTTGCACACCAGCTGGGATGGCTGGTTTTCCCTCGCTGCCCCAGAGGCTGCTACAGATCCTGCCTTGCTGGCTCCTGCTGTTTTGGTAAGAGCCAGTTCTGCTGAGGGTGAGCTGCTCTCCCAGCAAGGGAACTGAAGAGACTAGATGAGTTTGTTTTACAGGGCTCTAGATATCGCCTCAGCCATTGTCTTGCTGCACTGTAACAATGGAGCCATCTCTCCAAGCCGTCCCTTAGGAAGCACCGCTAAGCAAACGCCTCCCCACCCCCATAGCCTTCTTTGGTGAGACACAAACGTGGCTGGATATACATATTCATACCTATCTCATAGAGCTGGAAGGGACAGTGAGAAGTCATCAAGTCCAGTCCCCTTCCCTCTTGGAAGGATCAAGCACCATCCCTGACAGATTTTTTTTTTTAATCTATTTGCCCCAGACCACTGCATGGGATCTTGTGTGTTACTCGGAGCAAGGCAGGCACTGAATTAGAGATGCACAGGAAAGTGTCTAGACACTAGGGAAATTCTGGGGGGTAACTGGTCATTACCCTGCCTATCTGACCGAGGAAGAGGGAGCAAAGGGTATCTGTGCTGGCACAAATCCAGCCCCAGACACAAAGTTTCATAACCCCACAACACTTGAAAAATTGCCTTTACATAGATTTCTTTCTTAGCTCTCTAAATGCAAGTCTGGAGGATTCTGCTTCTCAAGCCCGTTGTGACAACGCCAACATTTCACTTGAGTCTATCTAAGCAGATAAAATCAGTTTAAGCCACACATCTTAAACAGGAGGTTTTAACTGATTCAGTTTTGAAACCTGACCTTTATTATAGTGCAGCAGAGCAACACAGTTTGAGACAAATACTGCACCTCCTGACGTGCAAGGGTATAAACAAATATACAGATCTTCATGAATCATCTGAAATGCCTTAAGGATATCACAGGAGCAAACATGAGTGTTAAAAAATGAGATTGTTATCTGAAAGGAGGACATTTTTCTGACATATTCAAAGAGGGGATTGCTTTAGAAACTAAGAACACACACAGTTAAGATACACTTCCCACAGCAGCAAACTGATGCAACAGTGCTTTTACTATACTCCATAACCAAACGAAGTCAGCTGAAATCATAGGGAAAGCACAAACATTTAAAATGTCTCCTTGCTGATTTGGATGTTCTCGTTATAAACACTCTCCATCTAAGCTTTCTGGTTAATATCCTCTTCACAGTTGAGTACAGATGTGGCTAACAGTGCCTTGTGAAATAAATGCTCAGCTGCAGGCCTCCACCACAAGGCTCAGACACCTGCAGGTGACATCACCCACTATCTAGCTGACACCAGAGGTTGATTAACATGCTGGAGCAGGTGCCACAAACCCCACAACTCTTAGAAAGCGTATGTACCTCTCCTTAATACAATGTTTATATGGTTGATATGATTGTACAGGCCTCTGTCTCTTTGACAGAAGTTTTTCTGCCACTAGTGTATTAGGGGTGTAGGGAGCTCTGGATAGAGGTAGTACCCTTGTTCTCTGGCAGCTGCATCCTATTCGTAGGATGGACAGAAACACTGGTCCTCATCCATCTCCTATCTCTCACATCTAGCTCCAAGTGCCACACCCCAGGCAACAGTCTCAGCTGGCCGGCTAAACAACGTGTGGGGGTGGTGTTAACATGGCATCACTGGGCGAATGTCTTCCATGCAGAAGCCACCGGCCAGGGGGGAGTGGCTTCAAGATAAGCTCAACAGCCACATGTTCAGGACCAAGGCAAGCCATAAAGTTACTGTGGAATTTCGGCTGTGGTCAACAGCCTGAAGAGGGATGGGCTCCATCAGGCTATCCTGCCCATGACACACCACATGATGACATCTACCACTACCCAACTCATACCGGATCGGTTGTAGCCCGGGTTAACAATGACCATGCCCACTGTCGCACACCAGGACTGAGGTGAAAAGTATGTTACTGGTGACCAGTCAAGCAGGATCTGTGGGAGAGACAACATTGTTATCGGTACTTGGAATGTACGTACATTGAGAGCAGCAGGGAAGTTGAGAGAACTGACCCATGAAATGGAAAGATACCGCTGGAACATCTTGGGT
This sequence comes from Carettochelys insculpta, assembly GCF_033958435.1. Taxonomy (NCBI): domain Eukaryota; kingdom Metazoa; phylum Chordata; order Testudines; family Carettochelyidae; genus Carettochelys; species Carettochelys insculpta. The sequence continues at coordinate 2,464,920 of NC_134139.1, read as the reverse complement.
ATCTGTGAACTGCATTGGAAAGGCTCTGGTGAACAATCCATCGAAGGGGGTCATAAGATGTACTTCAGTGGAAAGGAAGATAAACATGAGCACGGTGTTGGCTTTCTAATATACAGCGACATTGTGAATACTGTCATTGGATGCCGACCAGTCTCCAACAGATTCATCACCATCCATCTGAAAGTAGCCCCTTTCAACATCACCATCATTCAGGCTTATGCCCCAACATCCGATTACGATGATAGTGAAGTAGAAGAGTTTTACGATCAGCTACAGGATGTCCTGGAGCAAACACCAAAAAAGGACATACTTATTGTACAAGGAGACTAGAATGCAAAAGTTGGAGCGGATGCATATAGTAACTGGAAAGGAACGTGTGGGCCATACTGCAACACTGAAACCAATGGCAGAGGCCTTAGACTTCTGGAGTTTGCCAGATATAACGACTTCATGCTGGCTAATACATTCGGCCCTCACAAGGCGTCCAGACGATGGACTTGGCATAGCCCCAGTGGAGACCATCACAGTCAGACTGACTACATCTTGGTCAAGAAGCGCTTCCAAACAAGCGTTAACATTGCAAAGACACGCAGTTTTCCGGGAGTGGGTGTTGGACGTGATCATGATCTAGTGATGATGTCATTCTGCCTACACTTGCAGAAGATCTTAAAATCAAGGCACACAAGAATTAAGTTTGACCTTGAAAAGCTCAAGGATCCTGAGGTGGCAGAAGCCTTCCAAGTAAAAATAGGAGGGAGACTCGCACCACTGCTCATCCTTGGTGCTGAAGAAGCAGATGAGGACATAATGGCCTACATCTTTAACACAGCAGTAGTAGATACAGCTACTGAGATTCTTGGCAAACACCACCCAAAGAGGAAACCTTGGGTTACTACTGATCTGCTTGACTTCTGTGACAAACGGCGAGAACTGAAAAAGAAGAAAGGTGAAGCTGGTGGGACTGAGAAATACAGAGAAATCAACAAGACCATCAGGAAAGGCACAAAGACAGCAAAACAGAATTGGGTAGAAGACCAGTGCACGGAAATAGAAGACAGCCTTAACAAAAATAACACCAAGAAGGCATAACAGACAGTAAGAGAGCTGACAAACTTTAGACAACCTAGAGTTTTGTTTCCACAGTCCAGAACAAGGCAGGGAACTGCCTCACTGAAGAGAAAGAGATCCTTGGCAGGTGGACAGAATACTGTTCTGAGCTGTACAATGATAAGGTCGATGGAGACCCAGAAATACTGAAATGTCCATATGCTACCGAAGAGGACAGCCTCCCAATCCTTCGGGAAGAAGTAGAGGCAGCAGTGCCATCACTGAAGAAAGGAAAGTCAGCTGGAGTGGACAATATCCCAGCAGAACTGATACAAGCCGGGGGAGAAGCCATGATCAGTGCCCTTACCAACATATGCAATAAGATCTGGCAGACGGGAAAATGGCCTACGACATGGACCCAGTCTCTAGCGATTGCACTTCCCAAAAAGGGCAACCTCCAACAGTGCCGAAACTATCGTACGATAAGCCTCATTAGCCACCCAAGTAGAGTCTTACTGCAAGTAATATTGAACAGGTTGAAGCCCCAAGCTGAGATGATTATTGCTGAGGAACAAGCCGGCTTTAGGGCAGGGCGGAGTACCACCGAACACATATTCAACCTGAGAATTCTCTGCGAGAAATATCTGCAGCACCAACAGCACCTGTACCATGTTTTTGTGGACTTCAAAAAGGCCTTTGACAGAGTTTGGCAGGCAGCATTATGGGCCACCATGAGAAAGTACAACATCAGCCCCAACCTTGTCCGAGTTGTTGAACACCTGTATGACAATGCCACCAGCGCAGTTTTCCACAACGGTACCATTGGAAGCTGGTTCAAATGACAGTGGGCGTCTGTCAGGGTTGTCTGCTCTCCCCCACGCTTTTCAGCATCTTTCTGGAGCGCATCATGATTGATGCCTTGGAAGACCATGAAGGAACTATCAGCATAGGGGGCAGAATAATCACCAACCATTGCTTCGCTGACAATATAGATGGATTAGCTGGAGGAGAAGAGGAACTTGCCAGCTTGGTAGAATGGCTGGATACCACCTTGAAAGTCTATGGAATAGAGATAAATGCAGAAAAGACAAAACTGATGACCGACAACACCAAAGGCATCAGTAGGGATATAATGGTGAATGGACAAGCTCTTCAATGTGTGTCCAGTTTCAAGTACTTAGGTGCAATCGTGTCAGATGAGGGGTCCAGACCAGAAGTCCTCTCCAGAATAGTGCAAACAACAGCAGTGCTTACAAAACTTAGACCCATCTGGAGGGACAAGAACATCAGTCTGAGATCGAAAGTAAGATTGATGCGCTCACTGGTCATCTCAGTGTTCTTGTACACTTGCGAAACGTGGACCCTTACAGCAAAATTGCAGAAAAAGATCCAAAGCATGGAGGTGAGATGCTATAGGAGGCTTTTGGGCATCTGATATTGAGCATGTCACGAACGAAGAAGTACGACATAGGATCAGGCATGTCATAGGCCCACATGACGACCTGCTCACTGTGGTGCAGAAGCGCAAGCTCAGATGGTACGGCCACGCATCAGGTCATCAGGCCTTTCAAAGACCATCTTGCAAGGCACAGTACCTGGTGGTAGAAGGAAAGGCAGGCAAAAGAAGAGATGGGAAGATAACATCAAAGAGTGGACAAACCTGAATGTGAGCGAGTTACAGAGAGCTGCACAGGACAGGATGAGGTGGAGTGAGTTGATCAGGAAGTCATCTGTGGTGCCCCAACGACCCTCAAAAGGGGTTATGGGATAGAGATGAGAGAGATGAGTGTATCAGCAAAAAAACAGAAAGTCTTCTTACTGAGCACTCTTGGTTTTACTTCTATGTAAGCACACACAACACATTTTAAATGTACATGTATGTACACAGGTGTGCCTGGTTCTACCCCACTGCTTTGAGAGCAAATTCCACTTAAATCCATTCCTGAGGCCCCTTTCTTCCTCTTACCCCTTAGTGCTATTATACTGCCTTTGGGGAAGAGAATGGGGAATGGCAGGGGCAGGACTCTGGGGGAAGGGCTGGAGTGGGGATGGACCTGGGGCAGAGTCCAGCACCTATGTGGAAGCTGGCACCTAGGACACACACACAGACACAGTTAATACAATCATATGACAACAGTGACCAGACTGCCAAGGGACCCCGCTTCCCTTCCCGACGCTGACCTTTCTTCTGTGAGCGCTGCCTTTGGCACCTCACCATGAGACTCTCGCAATGTGCTCTACATGGGGCAACAACTTCCAGACATTCATACCTGGATGCTGGTGAGACGTTGGAAGCTTGTTTACAAGTGGGGCCACATGCTCAGAACAGAGGACACCAGCATGCTAGGGTATGTGTTGGCCTACTGGCTTCCAGTTGGTTGCTGGTTATGAACCTGAAAGCCCTAAATGGCCTGGGATTGGCCTCATGAGAGACTGCCTGTTTTTCTAGGCAACCGCTCTGATCAGCAGAGGGTTGTGGGCAGATCTCCCTTCCTATCAGAGGATAGTTAGTCTCTGTGAGGGCTGGTCTTCCCCTCTGTGGGCACCAGCCCTGTAACCCTGGTGAATGCCGGGGACATTGGCCCCACCGCCGACGTCAGGAAAGGTCCTACACACCAGTGAGTGGCTGTGTCTGAGCCAGTTTCTCTGCAGAGGCTGCCATGTGCTGACTGAGACAAACCCACAGGGACTCTGTGTGGAATAAGTCCCGGCCCCCAAGGACACTGCTTCTAGCGAGCCTTTAAAAGTGTACTTTTCCTCCCCAGGCTCCCCTCTCAGGGAGGTAGAGTCTCCAGTAGAGGAGGAAAAGAACCCTCCACCCCAAACTCTGCGAGCGCTGTGGGCTGAGGAGTGAGAATCGGGCAAAATCGGGGGCATCTGTGGAAGTTGCAGGGCACCACCTTGCCCAGAAAAGTTGGCCTGGAATGAAAAAGGCACTGATGTTCAGTGAGCCTGAGTGGGTGACACCTTTGGTCTGAAATAGCCTGAATGTCATGAACTTCCAGCCATGGGGCTATCAATTTGATAAGGTATTAGGGGGAGGAGATGATATGCTCCCCATAGGGATACGATTGCCAACCCTTCAGGATTGTCCTGGTCTCCAGGAAGAATGTGTCACATGACAAAATTTCCCAGAATTCCTCTGACTAAAGTTGGCAACCTTACATGTTGGGGAAGTGGGTGCTAGAAACTTTTCCGGTGCTTTGATTTACTGTTGGTTTCAATTAATTTGTCACTGGCTTATGACTGCTTCAGGCTGGGCGAATCTGTCTGGGATCACTATATAATTATTTAATGCTGCTGTTGCCTGTGTTAATTTCTTTGCAGCCCAGAAGCATTTGGTGTTGGTAAGTGCTCATTGTTATATTGGTGTGAGTCTAATAAACTGGTATATGCACAGAGCTTTTCGTATGGGCATTTTTAAATTACTGCTTACTTTGAATTAAATGGATGCAGATGGAGCCCAGGTGTGTAAAGAAAGATTTGATTGGCGGGCAAGAGTTTACAGTGTGCAATTTATTCACAAGTGGCACAGCTACAAATGAGTTACACAGGACAGTACAAACGAGTGCAGCTATGCGTTACGTATCACAATGCACCACTATGCAGACACAATGGGTGAGCAAATTACTTCAAATGTGTAAACTCTGGCTTTGTGAAAAGAGAGACTCCTACGCACCAGGAAACTTCTCCTCACTGTGTAGGTGGTGGAGGCCCTGAGATAAGTTATCTCTAAAGGGCGACTCTGGGGATACCTAGAGATCTTCCCTAATGTGGATTCAGCTCACACAGAGTGATGGAAATTTCAATCTGCCATTTTAAATCATTTTTAAACAATTCAGCAAAAGTAAATAAATATGAGACAAGAAGAATAGCTTCCCTGTTGATCTGTTGCCAAAAAGCAGCAACTCTAGCTAGCCTCACACATACCAGGACGTGCAACATTCAGTTGATTTTAACCACAAGTCACTCTTGCTTCCCCAAGAACCATATTTATTTTTTTCAAAGGACAAACTCACATGACCGCAGCTTACCACTTAAATGTTCACAATCACCTGACTATTACTGCATGATCCCCCAACCCACCTGTTTCTTGTCCTTCATACTTTGACTACGTTTGGGGGCAAAGGCTGTCTTTGTGTTCTGTGGTTGCGTGGGGCTTAGCACAGCAGGGCCCCTGATTAGGCCCTGGGTGCCACCATCAGACTCTGACAACAACAACATTAGATTACAGCCAAATACACAAAACCACATACTTAGCAAATACTAAATCCATGCACTGGGCCAGAGTTTTAAAACACAGCTCTCCTGTCTGCGTGCCTCCTCAGTGATTAAAAGGTTACAAAAATGCAGTCACTCTAAATTGCTACAATTCACTGCTCAGCACCAATCAGAATTTTCTCTTCCCTTTAGCTCCATTATATTGCCAGAGAGAACTGCCCCACCCCACTATGTGCATGCCTGCAGAATGCATTACCCTCTCAAGGTGTGTGGAAGGTTTTCCTTTTTGGGCCCTGGCCTGTTTCATAGCTTGGCACATCGTCTGTCTCCTGAGCTCAGGCTTGGGCTTCTCTGCTCACTCTAAACCTAGGCGTAAGGAATGAGATGTGGGTCAATCTCTCTGCTGACCTTGACCCAGCTGAAGTCAGTGAGTCTTCCCCTGGATATGATTAGGCTTTGGATCAAGTCCTCTTGCCTTCAAAACATCCCCTTGGAGTCACCCTTGAAGCCAACAAGGCAAGCACAGTCGCTCCTAGAACACTAGTGTTCTGTTCTCAAAACAAGAAGTTGTACCTAGTTTAACCTAAAAGGCGGGCTGCCTTCAACATGACATTTTGCCCAAATATTGCAGCATAAAAAATTGTGCAATTTGCCCAATGAACTGTACATCATGGGCACACACAGGAATATTTCTGTTATCATTTACCATTGAATCAATCTTTTGTGTCTTGCAAACCAGCAAACTTCAGCAGCAATTTTTTTTTAAAATGGAGATACACCTCTTCTAAAGCTGGAATGGACCTTGAGAGATCATCTAGTCCTGTCCCCTTTGCAGGACCAAGCACCATCCCTGACATCTCTTTGCCCCCAAGTGGCCTCCTCAAGGATTGAACTCACAAGCTTGGGTTTAGCAGGCCAATACTCACACCTCTGAGCTATCCCTCACATATGTTTTCCACCAAGAACCAATGGCTATGGTGGGGACCCACTTTAAACATCCCCACTCAATAGTGTTTCCCCATTAACAAAATAATTTTGAAACCAATCTGCTATCTTTGCACCCTGAAAACTGCTGTCAAAGAGAAATACAAAGTCTGAGTTATCATTCTGATGATTAAGTTGGCCTGAACTTCCCTCTCACGCCTATGCTATGCTCTCAGAGCCCAGTTAACCCTGGTGATTGTCACTCAGCTCTGAGACCCACCTTAGCTAGCCTTGCCTGGGTGTGAGTGAATCCACTGCAATGCTGCTACCTGTGTTACTGTGCCCTCACCATGTCTGCACCAGCTCATGAGCATTTGGAGGCATAGTCAATGCTGAGACCCACTAGTGTTGTACTCAGTTGGAGGAGAATATGTCCATCCTTTGGGGACCAGTGGGAAGGTGCTGGAAGACTATCAGCACTTGAGTGATTTTGTCTGTGTCTTCACTGCAAAGTGAATGGGTTCCAATCCAACCTGAAGTGGAGTCAGGGCTCTAAGCCATGTCCCCAGCTGGGTAAGGTAGCCCAGACTTAAAGCACCTCCAAACCTGGGTCTGGGGTTTTTGTGAGAGGATGGGAGGGCTGGGGATTGGGCTAAAAGCTGGGGCAAAGCCCTGGTTAACTCTTCAGTGAAGACGTACCACAGATACAGTCAGTCTCTTCCAGGTAAGGACTGGTGCAGCAGTGTGTGGAAGCTTGTACTGCTACAATCCGTACTCTACCCGATGTGTGTATAAAAATACAAGATCAGCATTTGGGGTTGTTAAGTCAGCCCCAGTTATGAAGACTTAGACCCAGACCCTGCACGCACTTAACATCATGCAATGTGGGCGGTCCCATTGGCATTAACTACTAAAACAACAACCCAAGGCATACAGTTAACCATGTGTAAGTCTTGGCAGGACAGGCACCTTACTCAGTATTTTTCAGTTGGTATATAAAGTTGTTTTATGATTGAGGGAGCACGTGCTGAGTAACCAGCATGGCAAACGTACTCTGCCTGGCAGAAGTTTTTGCCTGGATGAAACACAGCTGGATTCAGTCCAATTCATCTGAGAAAATTAAGAAGGAGAAAAACACCGAATGTTTGCATTTCCACCAGCTAGAAAAAGGTTTCTCTGGCTGATCCACTTCACAGAGCAACTCGGTGCAGCTGACTTGTTAAGCAGATGTTTTACATCAACTCTGAAGGCTTTCCATATGAGACAGAAAGCTGAAACAGGCAAACCTGACTGCATTAAAGGGTAATCTGAGAGTAATTTGTCATAAAAACATCCAGAAGAGCACCAGCTGCAGTTAGAGGCTTCCTACAAATCACAACATAGGCCTCCTGGTTCTTTAAAAAATACTGCCTTACATTATCCTAAAAGTAAGGCAATAATAATTTACTGCTACTTTGCTTACAATAGGCTGAGAAGGTGAAGGCTGGATTTCCTGCATTGCCAGCTAGGTCTACATTCAAATAAAAGCCAAAACACAATCCTTGTTCCTATTGGAGGGGATGCGGTTCTGTAAAGGTTTGCTATCAAGTAGCAAGTGGGCATGAGTGCAAAGAACAAACATCTTGGAAGTGGAAGAGTTTAAGGTATAATGTTCATGGGATCAGAGCAAGTGGTGGCAAAGTAACAGCATTTCACTTTGATTCTGGAAGCAAAGTGCCACACCAAATGCGAATGACTTACCATTCCCACTTAGACTCCATGCATTTTTCCTCAGCCTGCAAACTCTAACCATTTATAAAATATTATTTGAATAAAATATCTCAAACTGGCATAAGCACAAACAAGTGGCTTAAGGATGAAGTTTACCTCAAATTTTAACTTGATTGTTTTGAAGACATTATAGCTACATCCTTCACATTACCTTAGAACCCTATGCATTTCCAAGAGACACCTCATTTGGCTTTTCTTCATTTCCTCTTTTGATACGTACTGTTGATACTGGGCCATTTCCACCTTGCTGAAGACACCTTGTCAGCTCCAGCCCTCTTTCTTACTGCGACCCCACTCTTTAAATACCCCTCTGAAACCACCCCCCACTCTGCACTCATGCATCTGAGGAAGCAGGTCTTTGCCCATGAAAGCTTATGCTCCAAAATATCTGTTAGTCTGTAAGGTGCCACAAGACTTCTTGTTGTTTTCATTTGGCTTATTAACAACACTTATATGGTCAGGTTTTCAATATAAGGACATACTAATCTAGCAGATGGTTTTGGGAACTTGAATGTCAGCCTGGTGAAGAGACCAGCCTTGATGATTTTACTAGCTGTTAGGTAGATGGGGGAGTGAGGGGCTCAGATTATGTACTCCTCCTTTTCTTACCATCTGAGGAGTAAGATTTTTGCCACCCGCATCACACAGTTCCTCCTACCTTTAGCTGCAGGGGAAAGGTCACAGCCAGAGGGGGAGTTTTGGGTGTATGAAGACAGATGCTTCAGGCTAAGATTTTCAAAAATAGGTAGCTGTTGTTCAGCTCCCAAGCACCTGTACAAATATTAGCACATGAGGCTAAGGCCTGTAGGTGATAAATACTACACTACAGGTTAGCTGTAAAGTCCAGAGAATAATACATGCTCTTCCATCAAGCACCTACTCCATCAAGCACAGCACAAAAGCCATCTGTGCTGTACAATCAGTATCTAAACTCTATACAGACATTTAAAGAGCTGACAAAACTGACAACACCCTGCACCACCGTCCTTCTAAAGCCAGTGAAAAAACAGCAGGAACCTGAGAGATGCTTTGAAAATCTATGGTTTGCCCCCCTCTTGTGGCTAACTGTACAATTCAGCTTTGTGCACTGGGAGACCTGCTGGCTCAGGAGATGGGTGGGGAGAGGGCGAGAAGAGTTTCACTTCCAGGCCCACACGAAGCGTACGGTCATGGTGATGGATAGGTTTCACCACCTTCGGGTATGTGGCAGCCTAGTGAAAGGAGCTCGAGAGGCTCCTGGGGAGAGCCCAGAGAAATGTCTATGCTCTGTTTTACACAGAGGAGCGAATTCTCCATGACTGTGCTTTAAAATGAACGGTTTCGTGAGCTCTGGCTGTCATAGACCTACAGGGTCTCTGCTACCCACTTGTAAACAAGCTCACTCCCAGCCTCCTAACACCTGTTTCTCACACGGAGCTCTGCCCTGAGTGTGCCACTGAAGGCAACCCCTGTCCAGACACTTTTATTCCTTCCAGGGATCAGTGCCTTTCACGAGGTACCTGCAGCGACTCCATGGCGATGTCTACACTAGAGTGCTACTTTGAAGCTGTGACATCGAAAGACGCCACTTCGATGCATAGCGTCTACCCACGCGCCAGGGCTGGCACCATCAGTGTGCAACGTCAAGGCAGCAATGCCGCACATCGAAAGGGGTCACCCCAGACACGGAAAGAGAGCAACTTCAATAAGGAGAAGTGTAGAGTCCTGCACCTGGGACGGAAGAATCCCAAGCATTGTTACAGGCTGGGGACCGACTGGCTCAGCAGCGGTATGATGGAAAGGGACCTAGGGGTTATGGTGGATGAAAAGCTGGATATGAGTAAACAGTGTGCCCTTGTAGCCAAGAAGGCTAACAGCATACTGGGGTACATTAGGAGGAGCATTTCGAGCAGATCTAGAGAAGTAGTTATTCCTCTTTATTCGGCACTGGTGAGGCCACATCTGGAATAGTGTGTCCAGTTTTGGGCCCCCCCAGTATAAAAAGGATGTGGATTTGCTAGAGCAGGTTCAGTGGAGGGCAACAAAAATGATTAAGGGGCTGGAGCACAAGACCTATGAGGATAGGCTGAGGGATTTGGGCTTGTTTAGTTTACAGAAGAGAAGACTTAGGGGTGATTTGATAGCAGCCTTCAACTTCCCGAAGGGGAGCTCTAAAGAGGAGGGTGAGAAACTGTTCTCGGTGGTGTCAGATGGCAGAACGAGGAGTAATGGCCTGAAGTTGAAGAGGGAGAGGTGTAGGTTGGATGTTAGGAAAAACTACTTCACCAGGAGGGTGGTGAAGCACTGGAATGCGTTGCCTAGGGAGGTGGTGGATTCTCCATCCCTTGAAGTTTTTAAGTCCCAGCTAGACAAGGTCCTGGCTGGGATGACTTAGTGGGGGTTGATCCTGCTTGAAGCAGGGGGCTGCACTAGATGACCTCCTGAGGTCCCTTCCAGCCCTGTGATTCTGTGAAAGAGAGCATTCACATGTGCAGGTGGGCCCTTTCGAAATAAGGGGCCAGGATAGGCTGCGGATGGGTTCGCAGCAAGCCGCACCCTTAAAGACCCCCTCCCAAACACACACGGCCTGCACAGCATGGTGACGAGCACTGCAGACACAGTGCCTGCAGAAATGAGCATGGAGCAGCAGCAGCCTGACATCCTTCTGGCCACAGCACAGGCAGCCACCGAGCAGCTCCCGGCAGGGGCGCCCCCGCCCCTCCCAGGGCAGAAGAGGATGCCACAGACCATCAGGCCCTCCTGCCCCACCCTGCTGGTGCTGGAGCCACCCCACCACCTCCAAGTGGTGGGAGCAACTTGTCTTGGGGGAGCGGGACAACCAGTGGCTCCAGAATTTCTGGATGAGGCAGCAGACCTTCCTGGAGCTCTGCCAGTGGCTGACCACCGCCCTGAGACACCAGGACCCCTGGGCGCAGCATGCCCTTCCCATGGAGAAGAGGTCCCACTCTGTGGGACACCACTTCGGTGTGGGCAAGGCCACAGCTGGGGCCGTCGTCATGGAGGTAAAGAGGACTGGGTATACACCCACTCGGGGGAGCCCAGGGCAGAGGCCCAGGATGCGCTGGGCACACCCTGCATACCCTCACGGGCACCTATGTCCCCTCCCCGCAGGTGGTCTATGCCCTGAATGCCCTGCTTCTGCAAAGGGGTGTCCACACCAGGGACCTGGACAGCCATTGCAGGCTTCACTGCACTGGAGTTCCTGAATTGCTTCAGGGCCCTTGATGGGACCAACATCCCCATCCGTGCCCCACAGCACAGCAGTGGACAGTACATAAACCTGAAGGGCTACCACTCGGTGGTCCTGCAGGCCATAGTGGACAGCCAGGGCCGGTTCCACAACATATATGTGGACTAGCCTGGCTGCACCCACGACACACGGGTCTTGCACAACTCAGGGAGATCCCGTGCTGGGGGACACCACCGTGCCCCTCTGCCTGGTGGCCAGCGCGGCATACCCACTCCAGCCCTGGCTTGTGAGGCTGTACACGGGCCACCTCACCACCAGCCAAGAGTGCTTCAACAGCCAGCTCAACCACACCCGCCAGGTGGTTGAGTGTGCCTTTGGCCACTTAAAGGGGCGGCGGCACTGCCTCCTCACTGGCCTGGACGTGGGCATCCACAACATGCCACAGGTCGTGGTGGCTGCTGCATGCTCCACAACGTTGTGGAGAGCAAGGGAGAGACCTTTGCGCAAGGATGGGAGGTTGAGGCCAGCATGGGCTTCCCCCAGCCAGAAGCTGCCCCTAGCAGCCAAGCCAACCAGGCAGGGGTCCATGTCCAGGAGGCCCTGCAGTGGTACTTCAAACAGGGGCCCCAGTGAGCGCTGCCCCAGCCACTCCCAGCAGGCCTCCTGCACATTCCCCCCCCATGCTACTGCCCCAGTGAGTACACTGTACACAGGGGTGTGGGAGAATGGAAATGTATATATATATACTGGGCACATGTGAACCTTCGAATAAAACATACTTCAACCAACAACAGTGCAGAAAACTATGTACATGAGGGGGTCAACTATTTACAGGAGGGGGATCAACTATTTACAGGGGAGGGCACTCGGGGGCACGAGCAGAGGGGCGCCATCCCTGCCAGCTATGGGTCCCAGGCTCCTCCCTTGTCCGGGGTCCCTGCTGGGGACAATAGGGGGATATGGCTGGGGATCGGCCTCAGACCAGCAGTCTGGCTCAGTGGGCCCCTCTCCCAGGGGGCAGGCAGGTGGGGTGGTGGGGCCACGGTGGGAGGGGCAGCAAGTGAGCCAGCAGTACAAGGCCGCCAGGTCCTGGAAGGTGGCCATGAAGTCTCTCCATGCTGCCCGGCGCCAGGTGGCAGAGTAGTGGAGTGACGCTCCCATGGCATTGGCAGCAGCAGTGGCTGGGAGCTCCTGGTCCCTTTGGAACACCAGACCCCTGTGCATTTGCCGCCCCCACCATCAGTGAGCCTGTAGAGAAGCAATGCAACGAAGTCTTTTCCTTCCTCTATTGCTTCCAACTGATGACATTCAGCTAACAGCGAACATAAGCCCCTAAATGTAAAACTTTACATTTTATAGTATTAAATCTCATCCCTTTTCCACTAGTCCAGTTCTCGGTGAATAATATTGATCGTCCACTGTACTGACAATGCCTCCCAAATGAGTCAGTCCATCCAATCCAGCAGTTTTCCTTTCCAAACAAACCAGTCATCTCCCCTTTAGCCACTTCCTTATGAGCCTTACAGCTCCTGTGCTTATCCCCTTCTTCCCCCTTTAACTAATAATTTCCTGTGCAGTACCTTATCAAAGGTCAGTGCAAATGTAGAGACCTCCAAGAGAAGCCTTGTGTCATCCCCAGGGGGTCTAGCAAAGCTGCACTCTGCATCTCCAGTAGCCCTCAAATGGATTTCAGACCCTTCTATTCACTCGTAAACATTGCTTTTTCCACACACAGATGGTAAGCACAATCTACCTGCAAACCTAGGGTGCATTTTCTCCCATTTACCTCGCTGGCATTTATAATGATTTCCTTCAGACTTTGTTCTAAACCCTTGGATGCTCATGAGGCCTGTAGACTGGTGGGCCTGTCAACAAGCTGGGAACAAAACAGTTAGCCAGACCAACACTCTGTTTTAGCTCTTAGTCCTCAACTACTCAAGGGCAAGAAATACTGACCAAAAATGTGGTGGTGGTATTGTACTGCAGAGGCCTCTGCCCTCCCCAGGGCTGAAGAGTCCCTTGCTCTCAGGGGAACCAAAGGACACACCAGCCCTGTTGCAGCCTTTCGCCATTGCTCAGAAAAGTTTTTCTCTCTCAACCTCCCTTCCCCTTCAATGAGGGGTCCTCACTTGTATCCTCCACCTGGGAATTGGGGCCAATCATTACTTGCTGTCTAACTGGACCAGCTGGTTCCTAACATGTGCCTGCTGGGCTTCTTTTTAGGCCACAATTTGCCGCTCCCTGGATCTAAAGGCCCTTAAAGGGTCCCACCGCCCATCTCTGTGGTCAAACAAACAGGTCTAGAGTTGCTCACATCACTTGCTCACCCTCTCTCAGAGATGTGCTAAGTTTGCTACCCTCCAGTCACAGAAGACCACCACAGGTTTGTGGTCTTTCCCACATGCTTGTGGCTAAAACAGGCTCTCCTCTGGACCCTAGGACTGCCTTCTCCAGTTCAAGACCAAGCGGCCCTTGAAATATGCGTTAATTTCATAGGCTAAAGAAACTGTTCCATACTGTACTTAGTTGTAATATGCTGAATACCTTTCCCAGACCAGAAGAAGAGCTCCACATAGCCTGAAAGCTTGTCTGTCTCACAAGTAGAAGTTGGTCCAACAGAAAATATTCCCTCACCTTGTGTCTCTAACATTATCCATCTGACAAGGGGACAACCCTCCTTTTTAAAAATTGAATTTTCTCTAGAATGGAGTTTGTGTGGCTGCACTGTGCTACAGAACTCTTTCAGGCACTACAGATTTTGGAGACCATGTTGGATCTTGTGGTACATAACTGGTGTGAAGAGATGTCATTGCAAGCTGCCAGTCGGAAACCAGTCACATATAAATCTCTGCATGTAGGGTGATTAACAGTACATCTTACAAGTGGAGTGAGTTGCTGAGCTAACAAGGTGGCCCTGAAATATCTGCCCTTCCTCAAAAAGTGACTAATAAAATCTGACGTTCCTGTTACAAGAAAAATTTGCAACTATTAGCACCTGGGATTGGATCAGAATAAGTGAGGACGTTGTATAAGCATCTGCATGAGTCAGTGCAGCCCCAGGGCTTCTGACAGAGCCTTTCAGGATTGCATGTAAACACACATAAGCCCATTGCCAACCTCTTTCTCCCCCAGGCAAACTTCTGGACTAAATTCAAACCTGTGACTGCTTTTGTCAACCATGGAATACATAAATTACATTTAACAGAAATGGCCTACATTTGAACCTCTTCGTCCTCCTCACCCCTCACAGCTGTCTTCTCAGGCAGCTCTTTACATCAAGGATTTGTATTGACTGGCATATATAGAGGGAAGATTATGTAAGGTTGTTATCTTAACAAACCGGCCTGTACTAGCAAAAATGTGCAGCATGGTAGTAAAAGTTCTCTTCTGGATGCCTGTTGATTGAGTGCATTTCTCCATTTTAAATTCCATATTGGCTGGAGGGGGTTGGGGACAAGAGCGAGGCATTGGCACTGCTAGTCAGGGCTCCTAATAACCTTTACATTGGGTCATAGAACAGAAATCCCTCACGTCCTTAAATCAACGAACATAAACATTGAGCCAGAAACTTAGCAGGGTCTGGGGCAGCTGCTTCTTCTTTCATCTCTACAGCCAGTTCAAAGCTGGGTGGTTCCTCTGGGGCATACAGGGGCATCCATAAGCTCCTCTGAGCATGGCCTCAGGATGGGCTGCAGCTGCTCCTGAAGGAACACATTCACTAGCAGAGTCACTTCATTTGCCTCTTTGCGCCTCTTGATTTCTGTGTTGTCTTCTGAGGCCAGCAGGGCACCCGGCAGGCTGACCAAGCCATCATGCAACACCGATAGCTTCAGGCCCTACCAGTTCCCAGCACCTGGTGGAACTCATCACAAAATGAGCAAGATGTTGGCGAGCTGTCAAAGGTGTTTTTGTGATCCTTGGCTGTCCAGTACCCAGGCTGTTCCCTGAACTGGTCACCAGTCTGGTACATTTCCAATAGCATCAGCCACTTCACTATTTGGTAGTGCATCGTCATTCCTGGTACTCGTAAATCAATTCTTTTGCTGGCCTTGCACCGGAGATTAACCAAAAGCTGACTGTGCTCCCATGACCATGGTGCAGTGCACTTTGTAAGTGCTTCTGGTCAGCACGTACAGCAAACACCACGTTTTCCTAAGGTGTGTTTGCAGCTCTGCAGTCAGCATAAAATAGCAGAGTGAAACATCAAACTACTCTACTGGACCAAGTGGGTTCTTCACTTTCCCTGGAGTTTACTGGAGAACCCTGGGAGAAGGAGGAAGTCAGTCTTCAGCACTGTAGGAAACTTAGTAGACTTTGAATTCAAGTATGGGAGAGGATTGCTTCCACACGATAAAACAATAGCGCTTGAACCCCAGTCCTGCCTTGGCTCAAGCTCTGATCCTCCACCATCTGAGCATAAGCTCCAGAAACTTGTGTGTAGATGGAAGCCAGGTTAGGACTGGAGCCTGAGTCTCAGCCTGGGCTTACACTGCAGTGTAGACATGACCTGAGGCTCATATAACTGGTATAAGAATTGCTAGTACTGCACTAAGCATGGCACATTTCCTTGTCATGGGTGAATGAGAGTGTCCTTCTGGAATGAGACAAAACTGAAAGGAACAGAAATAGAGCAATGTTACTGGTCAATGCAATGCGAGTCATGTGTTGGGATGGGGGGTAAGGCTGGCAGGAGTTTGGTAATAGTTGCTCAGGTCTCCATTCTGCTACCTACTCAACCTGACCCATGTGAGCAGACCACCGTGGCATGCTGGAGGCCAGTTAAAAATTCTAGTGAGTTCTTGTAATGGGCAACACTGAGAATTCCCAGCAGACAAAAGGTCAGTGGGCCTAGTCATAGGCACATACATAAGTCTACAGAATGGGGCCTTGATTTGGAACAGTTCCACCTAATTTCTGAGTGCACATTCCCACAGGAACTCAGAAACTAAGTGTGAGTCTGGCTGCAATTGCTTAAGCTGGTGGAGGGAGGATCTGAGAACTGCAACCCTCAGCAAAGGGGTGAAGATAATGGGGCAAGTGAAAAGAGGTCAGAGAAAGGAGCAGTAAGGAACTGACGTGAGCAGTACTTAGCAACTGTTTATAAGGTCCCTGGGTTGGAAACTGGAGCACTGGAAGGCCCAGGTTCCACCATTGCAAAGTGGTGTAAAGCCTGAGAAGGTGACTGTAATGGGGTTCAGGGGTCCCCAAGCTCTGCACCCCAACCACAGACCAAAGTGACTCTCACTCAGCAGGAGAATAGGAAGTTTATTAGCCAACAGGGCACAGCATCGTACAGAGGAGTCAGTAGTAGGCAGACACGGTCATTCCAATTCATGCTGGGGAGAGGAGGTGCCAAGGGGCCCCTGAGCTGGGGCCTTGCCCTCTCCTTTGTCTCTCTATCTGACCAACTGCTTTCCAACTCCCAGTTCTAATTCAAAACCCCCAGGCTCCACCTCCCTCTTTGTCTGCAGTACAGAGGTCACCTAGGTTACCCTCAGCGGGAGCCCCACACCCTCTGTGAGCCACACATGCAAACACACAGGTATCCCCATTACATCACAGTGACAACATCTCGTTGGAAGCTCAAGCAAAGGAGCGAATTTAAAGGCTCCAGAGCTGGGGCTGAAGAGGCAGGAAAGTAGATAAACAGTTGGGTGGGATTTTTACTACTTTGGAAGGGGGTTGTTTTGAGAGTGTGACCTGGACTGAAGACCAAGCCACTGAAAATCCATCATCTGATGCTGGTGCTCTGTGGGGTGCCTGGAGTGGGAAAGAGCCTGCAATACTTCAAACAACAGCAGGAGGTGCTCAAGAGGTAAGTTCCCCCATCACATGCTTATAGCATTATTTAACTGAAAGTGTGGTTCCTTGAAGTCTCACTAATAACTTTCCATTACTGATTGTAAAGAACAAAGAGAAAAGCACTCCTTGAGATGAAATCTCACCACTTTTTTCAGCCCTGATGATAACTGTGGAGTAGGGGTGAGCTGTCCAAGAGCCCCACGGCTCTTCTAGATTCTACAGCTGCTCTTGCTTGCTCATCAAGTTCTGAACTTACAGGTGATGCCTTCAGACGTTATACAGATAGTCCCCAACTTAGGAACAGGTTACATTTCGAACACCTGTTCGTAACTCGATTTGGTCCTAAGATGGAAATACTCTTATATTGTAATCCCTCGAGGCACGCGCGGGTTGCGTTCTACACAACTCTTAAATACCTTGAATTTTGCGTAAGTTGGGGAGGGCTTGGGTTGGGTCCCTGGAAGCGGGTGGAGGGTTAAGCCTGGGGTGGGTTAGGGTGGTAGGAGTGGTGGAGGGTGTGGTTGAGCTGGGGCTTGCAGGGGGTTGGATCTGGGCAACAGTGGTTGGAGCAAGGGTTGACCCAGCCCGGGGGTAGAGCAGAAGCTGCAGCAGGGGCTGTGGGGGTGGTAGGTAGGGGGTTGGAGCTGGAGCCCCATGTGCCAAGGAGTTTGAGCTGGGGCCATGGGGGATTGGGGGGTTGAACAGGGTGAACCGGGGCGGAAGGGGTTAGCTGGGGGGCAGGGGGTAGAGCCTCATGTGCCTGCAGCGGCTGACAGATGGGGCCTAGCGCATGCCAGGAGGGTCAGCTGGGGATGGGGGTGGGTTGCTCCAGGCAGAAAAGGGATTGAATGGGGGTGAACTGGGCCGGGGTGGGTTGAGCTGGTGGGGGGATAGAGCCTCTGTGCACACTGGCGGTGGCTGACAGCTGGAGCTCCAAGCATGCGGTGGTGGTGATGTGAGCTGGGGTCATGGGAGGGAAGGGTTGGGCCAGGTGGGGGGGTTGAATGGGGGGGTGCACTGGGGTGGGGTGGCCAAGTGGAGGGGGGTTGAAACCCCAGCGGGGGCTGGAAGCTGGAGCCCTAGGCATGAGTTGAAGTCAGAGCTGTGGGGGTGGGTTTTGAGCCAGGTGGGGGGGTGCATCAGGGCAGGGTGCTTGAGTGGGGGGCAGGTTGGAGCCCCACATGTGCTGAGCCAGCTGTGCAGGAAGAGGTGATCTGGGGCCACAAGGGGGTTGGGCCTGGGTGTGCAGAGGGGTGGGTTGGGGCATGGGGGTTGGAGCCAGGCCCGAGGGTGTTGGAGGGGAGCCCCAGGCATGCAGCTGGATCCTCTCACTGGGAGAGGTGAGCTGGGGCACACGGGGGCAGGGATGAGCTGGAAGTTGGTTGAAAGTACAAATGGTCATAAGCTGATGTGTTCATAAGTCAGGGACCACCTGTAGTTACACCCTGTTTTCAAGGATTGAGGGCCAATGGGATCTGACTCTACTACTTCTGTCAAAATCCAGTAGGTGGCAGTGGTATATAGCAAATATTGTTGGTCCTCAGAAGTAGAAGCTTTTTGTAAGAGCTTTTTTTCTTTCCTTCTTTTGATAAGTGCTGCTGATACTGGGCCACTTCCACCTTGCTCAACAGACCTTGTCAGCTCTGGCCCTCCCTTTTACTAGGACCCCACTCTTTAAATACCCCTCTGAAACCACCCCCCCCCCCACTCATGCATCTGATGAAGCGGGTCTCTATGCCCACGAAAGTTTATGCTCCAAAATATCTGTTAGTCTGTAAGGTGCCACAAGACTTCTTGTTTTTTTGTAAGAGTTGTTTCTTATTCCCCAGATTATTAATTGGAATTCTGTCTCTTTTATAAACAGCTCCTCCTCATATTTCAAAGTCAACCATCGGTTAGGTATATCTTTCATTTTTCTTGTTGTGCCATACATGTCTTCTAGAATGCAACAACCACTAAAAAAGAAATCAATCACACACAAATCAGACGTACCTTCCCGACGTTTAAGTGGGCATGGACCCCAAGACTTCAGCACTGCAGTGCTGAGCGTTTGTAGCACCTAACCTTTAGGCATCGAGACAATCTCAGGAACAATACAGGTGTGCCGGGTCTGTTGTAAAGGTCACAGAGAGGTAGCTGTGTTAGTCTGTGTCCTCACAACACAAAAAAAGCAGCCTTGAAGCACTTTAAAGACAAAAAAAATGCATTGCTCTGTTAGCCTTTGAAGTGCTGCAGGACTGCTCTTTTGCGGCGTACATGTGCTGGTCATGTGAGACGGGAGACAGGGTATGTGAGGTGACACGTTACCGGGCACAGGGGACCAATACTGTGCTGCACAAAAGTCAGCTCTGGGACCCCCATACAGGTCTGTCCTTCGGCTGCCGGGGGCCTTTCACGGTGCTACTAAACTGGGGACTAGTGTGGGGAGTGGGGTGGGGCACCGGGCACCGGGCACTTGCCCATCCCCCTCCTCTGCCCATCCCCCGCCTACCTCTTCCTGCGGCAGCGCCACACCTGCGCTGGGCCGTGCCACGCCGGGGCGGGGAGCTGCCCCGCACCCCCTGGACGCCGCGTGGTGCAGACTGGGTGTGCGGGAGGGGCGCATGCGCCTCGCTCTGCTCCCTCACGCCCGGGCTCTGGGCGCCCCTATTCCCCAGGGCGCGGGCGGGACTTTACAATCTTCAGGAACCCCCCAGTGAAACACCCGAGGCGCCCCGGCCGGGCAGCCAGCGCGGACGCTGAGGGCCAGGCCCGCCCGGCACACTGGCTGCAGGGCCCGGCCCCGCTAACCGGCCAGGCCGGGACTAGTTCCAGGGGGCGGAGCCCTGGATACCGCGCGCCGCACCGCGACCACTGGCCACGCCCGGCGGCTTCTCAGGACGCCCCCCGGGATTGGCTGCGGGCGGTCAGCCAATCCGGCTGCGTCCGCAGCGGCGCGGCGCCTGCGCGGGGGATTTGAATGCTCCGGGCCGTTGAGCACCGCGCTGGAAGATCGGTTGCTGACGTTACTGCGCGGCCATGGAGCTGGCGGCTCGCGCGCGGTGAGGGGCCGGCGGGGGGCGCGCCCGGGACCTGGCCAGGCCTCACCTCGCCCACGGGAGGGAGCGAGCTGGCCCGCCGGCCCGCGAGGCTGCGGCCGTGGCCGGTGGGAAGGCAGCCAAGGGCGGGCTGCTGTGGGGGGGCCCTGTGGGGTAGGGGGCGGGCTGCCTAGGGGGCTGCGGGGGGGGGACCCTGTGGGGTAGGGGGCGGGCTGCCTAGGGGGCTGCGGGGGGGCCCTGTGGGATAGGGGGCGGGCTGCCTAGGGGGCTGCGGGGGGGGGGCCCTGTGGGGTAGGGGGCGGGCTGCGGGGGGGGGCCCTGTGGGGTAGGGGGCGGGCTGCCTAGGGGGCTGCGGGGGGGGGGGGGCCCTGTGGGGTAGGGGGCGGGCTGCCTAGGGGGCTGCGGGGGGGGGGGCCCTGGGGGATGGGGTTTGTCTCATCCCTTTATGTTGGTGCCTGACCCCTGGGTTTTGCCCCTTTCCTTAACGGCTGCTGGTCTCTGCCTAACTTCTGTATGTTGCAGGATGTTTGAAGCCCAGATACAGAGCTATCAAGGCGAGGACCCTCTTGATCCCTGGGACAGGTTGGTAGTTGCACTGCTTTCATAAGAGCATCACTGACATATTGTTTGTGCTGTATCAGTGATACCTTTCTCTTGTTCCAGATATTTGCAGTGGGTGGAGGGTGCTTTCCCACTTCAGAGTGGACAGGAACACTTGTTGGCTTCATTAGAACAACTTGTAAATGCATTTATCAATGAGGAGAGGTACCACCAGGATCCAAGATTCATTAAGTACTGCATTAAGCTCGTAGGTACACTTAAGTACATTGTAAGACCTAGGAGTGTGTGGGGACCTTACCAGGGTCAGAAATAGTTTCAATTCCTCGTCTAATGAGATTGTGTAGTGCAGTGTTTCTTAATTTGTTTGAGACCATGGAGCACCAAACAATAACTTTCTTCAAAGTGGTCAGACCAAAAAAAACCAAACAAACCATAGTTTAAGAAACACTGGTTTAGTGGACCAGAAATGCACCTGCCTTTATGTGACTATCACTCTGTTAAGTGGAGAAGTGTGCATGTGAACTCCAGCTGTTAACTTTGCCTCCCCCCACCCCCGTTTAAAGGCAGAGTTCTTTAATGGGCGTTTAGATGAGCAAGTGTATCTGTTCTAGTGCAGACAAAATATCACTGTAACTTCTGCATAGGTGCAGAACTGCTTCTAGGCTTTCTAAGTGTTATTACTTCAAAAATGAGTTTGAAAGAGAGTGTATCCTTCCCTCAAAATCCAGAAGACTAGGGTTTTTGCATGATATGGGCATGTACTAGGGAATGCCTACTGAGGGCCTGTCAACAAATGTATTTTTAAATTCTAACCTCGATGAGACCATAGATGGAAAGGTGTTTGTACTACAATACTGACTTCAAATATTGTATGCTATTGAAGCTTAAGAGGTCTTTTAAGTCTTGTTCTGGGAATATGGTTGGAGAAATTACCCTTTCTTCCTACCAAGTGCCTGAGAGTGGATTTTTGGGCAGCATGATTTATTTCCTCCTCCTTACCAGTTTCTTTCTGCATCAGAATAGTGTTCAGTGGAGTTTATTAGAAAAAAGGATAACCTCTCCCATGTACAACAGGGTGAGCAACCTTTTTACATCGTGCCCCCTTTTTCATCCCTGTAATTACCTCCCCCCCCACCTGTCTTATAAAATCCAAACAAACAGAAATGTCAGTTGTTCATATGGGGGAAAGCCTTTCAGCATACATAAGAAAATAACTATGTAGAATGTCAGGACTTTATTAATCAGTATATAAATGCAAATATACATACATAACAGTAACATTTTAAAAATTTTAATGAAATGGCAATTGCTTTATATAATATAAAAACTTGATTTTTTTCAAAAGGCTGTCCCACCCATTCTCCATTTTGGAGGAGGAAAAAACCAAGAAACTAACAGCTTTCTGCTCTTTAAAGAGCCTGCTTCCCTGCCCTTCTCTAGCTGTCCCTAAATAAAAGAACAAAACAAAAGATCAACTTAATTACACTTTAAAACAAAGCCTGAATTCTCTCCAGGAAGCTGAACAAAGAGACTGTCCGTCACATCTTGCTCAGGCTGGGAGACCAGAAATTATTCCAGTGGTCTCAGGGTACTGTTGACCCCTAGGGAGCAGGAGGACAGGCAGCACAGGTTAGCCTAGGGAGCCCTGCTGAGCTGATGGATGTAGCGGGGGGGGGGGGACTGTGCTGTGCCTCCCTTTTGAAATTGCTCTCTGCCACCCCACCACCCAGTTTGCACACTCCTGATATACAGGATTTCTAGGTATGCCACAGAAATAAGCATTGCACAGTTTTATAATGGGGAATGTTGGAGTGCCTTAAATAAAAGGCATCACTACTGCTGCCTGTAAATATTTTTCCTTTAACTTTCTGGTGGGTATATGTGGTGTTTTCTATAGGCAGAATTCATCAGTGCTCCTAGTCAATTTTTTGACTATATCTACAGTCAAGGAGTTGGAACGAAGATGTCTGCTTTGTACATAGCTTGGGCTCAACAGCTTGAAACTGAAGGGAATTTACAACATGCTGGTGTTGTTCTTCAAAAGGGTATTGATAACCAGGCAGAGCCAATGGAAAGTTTGCAAGAACAATGCAGGTAGGTTCTTTTTTCTCCTAATTGCTCTTTCATGGCTCACATCTTGTAAACAGGAACTGTTCAAAATGTGGTGTTCAGTGAAATGCTGGACCTGCCTAAATATACATTTTCAGCAGGGACAAAGACCACTGACTTTCCTAGAAAAGGTTCACCCAAGCTAAACATCAGTAATTATTCAACGGTGTTCCTCTAATCTTTTCCATTCATGTGCAGGATAAATGTTTGTTCAATGAGCCATGTTCTTGTTTCTACCAGTGGCACACATTTGCACAACTGATATTGTAAGGGAGTGGGGAGAAGCTGTTGGAGCTCTGTTATTCAGCAGGGCAGTATTTTAAATGTCTCCTGACTGGTAGCACAAGCACACACCATATAGGAAACAGTGTTCATTACGCCCAGACTTGTGGGTTACCGTTTTCTACTGATTGAGTATTGAAAAGGCCATAATTAAAGATGCAAGGAGAGGGATGTCCAGAACTTACAAGGGTTTTGTTTCTCTTTTCTGTTTGTTTCTCTGGTTTGTGGCCGATCGATTGGCTTGCCCCTTATGGTGTCACTTCTACTGCATAAATCCACTTTAATGAACAAAATAGCTTAGTCCACTTCAATTGACATGCTTTGGAAGTATGTTGTGGGATGCTTCACTTATAGTGGAGCCTCAAGCAGTTGGCTGTTCTAGTGATACTTTACTTATGCTATTGCAGTCTACGTTCTCCTTTGTGATGATTTTATCATGAAGGTCCTAATTAATCAATACTATAAGAAGAGATACTTCATGTGAAATCAAGGGGGGGTGGCATCCACTTATGTGAGTGGTAAACTTGGCCCTCTGTTTTTGATTTTTATCTACTGGAACCACAGTATGAAAAATCAACTTTGTATGACTTCAAAGTATCTTCTTTCTTCAACCTAGACTGTTCCTGAGTCATATCCCTCAAAGTCATCCACTGATGCAAGGTGAGACTAATGATAACCTATCTATGTACTACACTCACTCAAACAGGACAGCTTGTCACGGTGTTCCTATGTAGGCCTGTGTAAACCCTGAGATTTAGCTTTCTGGAACGCTGAGTCTTATTTCCTTTATAAGATGTGCAACCACATCTGGCTGCTTCTTCCTTCCCTAATTGACTCATAATCTTAGGGAGATTTTGCCTCTTTCTCTCCCCTCAGAAAAGGTAGGGGAAGGGGGATTTCTGCAGCTTAAGAGGTCAGAGTTGTACTGCAAGATTTACATAGGTGCAGACGCGCTGCTGGTGTCTCTTTGCCAGGTACACTACAAGCCAATGGGGAGAGAGCGCTTTCCTGTTGGCTTAACTACGCCTCCACAGGAGGTGGTAGCTTTGTTGGTAGGGTATGCTTTTCCCTGACATAGCACTGCCCTTTGGTGGAGGTGGGGAGTGGTTTCTGCTGTCAGCCTCTTCAGTTCGTGTTTTATGTGGAACACCTGATTTGTATTGATTTTGTTCAAATGAAACACCAAACATAGCTGTAATAATGACGTGTTGCGGAAGGTCAGCCTTCAGAAGCTTCCAGTGAAGGCCTACTGCAGTAAGCACTAACCGGCTAGAGTCATAGGCTAAGACCTTCCTTTTAGTGCACTATAAAAATATTTACTTCAAACCACAGGAACACTTTCAATATGTGGGGGTGTGGTTTTGGGGAGGAAAAAAACTTTGGCTTGGTCATTAAACGTGCTGCTTACCAGAATAGATCAGATTGTGTCCATCATTGCTGTTGCTAAAATGAATGGATAGGAGGCTTATAATTTAATAGTCGTATGGCTCCTTGTTAGCACCGTTAATCAAAGATTCTTTTAATATTCATTTAGCCACTTGAGTATCTAAGGCTGTGAAACTTTGTCATGCATTTTTCTGAAATGTCTGTAGAAGTTCTTAGACTTCAGCCTGGGGGCTTGATTTCTGCGATTGTTAATAGGTTTCAAAAGCTTTCTATTTTGGTACCTTAAAATCCTTAAATAGCATATGTATTTTCTGTTCTAGTTGCTGCCTCAAAACAGCTTCACAATTCCCAGACTCCAAATCAAATGGCTCCTAGAAAAGATGTCTCAGAAGCTGATGACACAGTCTCTCTCCCCAAAAGTCAGGTATCTAAAACTTTTAAATCAAAGACTTGAGAAAAAGATCATACAGTGGCCATGGGAATAAGAGCTGAACACCCAAATTCTGAGACCACAAATTACTGTAGAAGCCTACAATATAAACTCTCAATGGTGAAATCTGAGTGAACAGATCACGCTCTGCCTCCTTCAGCAAAATGTGGTCAGCAGTAGTGCCTTAACTTAAATGTACAGACATGCTAGTATCAGGACACTGTTTCCTCTTCACCCCACAAATTTCCATACATTAGAAGAAAAAAGTGATCTAGCCTAGTATACCTCAGTAATAAGGCAGGTTCCATAAATTGCACTAGCTACACCAATTTTGATACTTTTGTTCGTTATGCTAAGAAATTTCAAATATGAAAACTTCTGTCAGGGTTAAGGAAATAGCTACAAGAACAATTTAAAGTGTGGAAAGCCTGCCATTCAGTGAGATCCAATAAACTAGATTTTACTTCTTTCATATGTAGTTGTGGTGTAATTATGTTCCACAGGTATGTTGTGGAAAGAAAACTTCCAATAGCAGAAGCAACTGTGCTGCAGCAGCATAGAATGCTGTTTTGAGGGTGGTAGGGAGCCAGTGAAGAAGACAGCTTGAGCTGCGCTGGGGGAAGACTGGGGGCAGCGTGAGATGTACCCACAGAGGGTAGTTGGAAGGTGGTTGGAGAAGGGTGTGAAAAGAGGATTGGCTAGAGGAAGCTGGACCATCAATAGGAAAAGCTGAGCCATAAACTGCATAATACCTATGGCCTGCATAGAAATCTTTCTCCTTGTGCACCAAAGCTACATGGGGCTGCATTTTGTGCATAACCAACAGTCCATATTTTCAGCAGCCTGCTTTTGTAGCATTCCAAGCACCATTGCCAATGCTCTCAGCAGACGCTTCTGCCACAACTACACATGAGATCTGCATACTTAAGTACTCTCAAGACATATTCAAGAGGTGGGGATGGCCAGAGATTTCTCAGAGGTGGTGAAGAGATCAGACTGTTCTGCCTTTTGGCAGGGGAGCTGAGTCTCCATGCCCTGAGGATGCTTGTACAGAGAGAAAGGCAGGTATGTTCTACGCCTTTCCTCCAGTGCCCCTAATTCTAAGCCTGATGAACAAGATCAGGCAGGACAAGGCCAGATTTTTCTGATAGTGTCTGTCTGGCCAAGTTTGGCACCCTTACCTGCTTCAACTCTATCCGGTCATTGACCAAGCTCCTGATCATTCCTTGTCTCCACTCTCAGGAAGAGGGGCTTGTTCATCATAATTATTAAAGGATACACTCATGCCTTCTTTGAGCTCCCATTATGCTCCTAAACTCTGCCTTTGTAATGGTCTGAACAGAAGCTGCCTGAACCTTCCCTTCACAGAGTTTGTGGAAGAGTAAGTGAAACTGTAATGTTAAATGGCACACAAAGTTTCAAGCCTGTTACAAATCCTTCCTCTATAGCAGCTGTTGTATTCTTTCTGTAGGCCCCATTAAGTGCAGATCCCTCTCCTCTGTCCACCTGCTGAAAGTCCCCATGGCAAGGAGTCCCTGTACCCTGGTAGGGACACATCCTACAGAACACTGCTAAAATGAAGGGTACCAGATCGCTCAAGATACCTTTTTTCTATAATCTTCCTCACACTGAGAGCTCAAAGAGAGATGCTTGTAGATTATGCCTGAGGCTATTTTGCACCAAAAAATTAACTACACAAAAATTTTCTGTCATAATACTGCACAATCACTTTTGTTCCAATTATTTTGGTAATTTATTTCAAAATGTTTATCAGGAGGTATGTCTGTAGCACTAAAGAGACAAAACTTCCCCCGGGAGTAGAGTCAAAGAAACCTCTATGGCAGCCTCTTCCTGTGCCTCTGCTCTGCACCCCCCTCCCCCCACATAGGCCTGTGGGGATGAGGGAGGTAGGGTAGATAACCCGTCCCGTCCCCCCCCACACACACACACACAACCTCAGCTACAGTCACCTGCCCCGTTGGCCCAGATATTGCACCATCTCCTACCAGTGCCCAGCCATAAGGCCCCAAATACCCACACCCTCTATCTCCCCTCTCCAAGCCTAATCATGGAGGGGCCTTGCTTGCCCAAATATATACACACACATGCACACAGCTCAGATGCCTTCTTCCTCTCTCTGCCCCAGTTCTCAGTTGTGGCCCAGCCCAGTTATCTTCCCCACAGGGATCCAGAGGGAGCCTGATGTTTGGTCCCAAGCCGCCTTGGGGTTTCCACTGTGTTCAATCACCTTCTCAGGGTGCTGGTAATTTGGCTACCAGGTACTCTCTCATTTCTTCTTCTCTTCCGGGCAATGTCATTTGTATGTGAGGTGGGCACTGCTGGGTCCAGTAACTCTTAGTGGTGGCCCGTAGCACTATAGCCCGTTTTAGGGAGGGTGAGAAGAAATTCTACATGTACAATATTAATTTGTGCAAAATTCTTCCATTGTACAGTGGCACAGTAATTCCCCCAGGAGTAATTTATGCCCCCATTGAGCTACAGCCCCATGCTTAGTTTCATCATTAATACAGCTCTTCTAGATTTTGCTAATTAGTCCAACCATCATTCAATACAGCTACCGCTAACAAGAAAATCCTCTAGAGTGCAGGGAGATACCCCCATTGGCTATTGCTGACTCCAAGGGGGCAGAGTTAAGGCTGTGTGGGCATGTACTTTAACTTTGTGTATTCTGCTTTTCTCTAGTTTGCTACCTTGTATTCTGGGGAGGGATGGGGGTGCATGATATCACTTGGTGATCTAACTCTCAAGTTTGTTTTTGTTTGTTTTTTCCATTTAATGAAGTTGAGCATAATTGTAGCTAATCAATACTAGGATTGTTTTAGCCTATCCACGCTTGTTGGCTAGACCACGTTATAACAAAACTGAGGTACCATTTCTGTTGTGGAGATGTTATGGTTCTGCTAGACTCTGTCCCAAAAAAGAAACCTCTAGATCTGCATATAAATTGGATACTTAATCATGCTACTGTCTTGCACTTCAATGGTGCAGTGTGGGAACATGGTTAAAAATGGCTTGCTTCTATCTGTAGTCAAAAGTTATGGACTACTGTGCTGAATGGCTGCTGCAGCATGGTGTAGTGATTGTGGATGGTACTGGGTTGAAAAGGAGGATACAACTTGCCACGAAGTTGTTAACTCTCTGAACGCCAGTGTATTGTTCGGAGGGGAGGGGCTCTTTTCCTCACAGGAAGGAACAATTGTAGTGTAGTCAAGTATCATAATCTCACACCACTTGATAATGGCCTTCCTGTCTCATGGGAGTAGAGTTGACTGGTACTGAAAGGAATCCTGGCTGGCTGGCTGCTGGAAGAACTGTGGTGGGATGTAGACTCCTCACTCTATTAATGTAGAGGAGAAGCTGAAGCAGTGGCAGTGCTCTGCTCTGTCAGACCCAAGTGCAATGCCATTGTACTGAGTGGATGAGGAAACTATTGTGCTACCACATTTGGGCAGTGAGAAAGAGGCCTTAGGGGAGGAAGATTTATGATTAAAGACTTGAGGAGAAGAGACTGATCAGGCTTCTGCTGCCCCAAAATCTCTCACTTTAAAGTTACTAGTGAAATCTGAGCATCTGGTGAGGGGAATAGATTTAGGAGTCTGTTTTCTAGGTATTATGCTGTCCATTCATTGATGGAATGAAACCCTTAATAGCTGGTACTGCTTCAATAACGGCTAATTTTATAGCCCCATCTCTTGTGGCTATTCAACTAGTTCAGATTTATCAAAACTTGTAGCTTGGGGAGATCAGTATATCTTCCAGATTTTTTTTTTTTATTCTGACCATTCACAAAGTGTTGAACAGTGTGGGGGGAAATGTCTATCGTACTTATCCTTTCAGACTATTGGGCTAGTCTACTCATTGACTAATGTTAGTACTGAAGTATTTTCAAACACGAGGTCTAGTCTTGCATTGTTTATGCACTCAAAATCTGAGGCAGGGAGTTTAGGGAATGTAGGCTTGGTACCTCATTCTAGAACTGGTGTTTAGTGTGTCTGAGTCTCTTGATAAAATTGCATTTCTGCAGCTCACATGAGAATCATTGTAAGGCTTATGAGGGGTAAAAGCTAGACAAAATATACAATCATAAAATGTGCTTTTAAATTGCTGGTGTCAAAGATATTGCACATTTCGTCTGAGATTTTTGTGAAATAAAATGCAAATGTCAGAATAAAAGTGCACTTCCAGTGTTTGTGGTAACCACATAGCCATGTGGATTTCCTGAACTGCTGACTGAACAAAATAGGTAAACACTTTAAGACTAGGGTTTCAAAGCTTCTTTCTACCTTTTTAGGATCCAACGTTTTCTGCAGCTCAGTCGTCTCTGGATGCAGCTGGAAAAGTGTAAGTAACCCTACTACTCGCTCAATTGCACTAAACAAATCTGCTTAAAAAAAATCAAAGATCTTCACAGTAAACTTGAATGCATCTTTCACACTTTTCTCTACAGAGAATATCTTACATACATTTCAAAGTCAGCAGTTATTCCAAAGCAACCTTCGACCTCCAGTGAACTTGAGCAAGTGGCAATGTACAATAAAAGCATGCTCATCTGTGAAGGCTCAGAACTGTCATTTGAAGAAGTGAGAGCGAAGATTATTTACCGAAAACAAGAGAGACTGAGACGACAAAAAGAATGGGGTGCTCTATCCACTTCTTTCAGAAATGTCCTTCTCTTTATCTCCAAGGAAAACTAGTGGGTTAAAGTAATTCTTCACCACTGTCTCTATTTAGAGCCCTCCACATGCTCCCTAGGCCAAATCTGGTATCCCTTCTCCTGTCCAAAAAGTAGAAAAGACATGCATGGGAACCTGTAAATGTCAGTGAATGTGTCTTAGAGTGCTTTCAGGTGGGCTAGGTTGGTACTGCCTTCCAGATAAGAGAGCAAGAGAATGTAACTAAGGCCTGGTCTACGCTAGGCAGGTAAGTTGATTATAGAGGCATAAGTCTAGCTACAGCAATCGCATTGCTAGAATCAACTTATCTGCAGCCAGCTTACCTGGATGTCTTCACAGAGGGAGGTTGGTGGGAGAAAATTTCCCATCAACCTCTCTTACTCTCCGTGATATTGAGGAGTGCAGGGGTTGATAGTTCAGTTTCCCACATCTCTACCAGGTGCACAAAATTGAACTTCCATATAATCTGGATGTACCCTAGGTAAAACCCAGGATTCCATAACCTGACTTCAGTGACAATGTCCGGCCAATCTTCTCAAACCCAGTCTTTCCTATGTAGTACTGTGCACTTCCTCTCCATTCTCCTCTGACTTTGTAGTTTAGCAGCTCCTTGTCACAAATCACAGGAGTTTTGACTTCTCCAGATTTACTGGAGGTAGTGAAGGGAGCAAGGAGATATTTGCAAATGGCTGTAAACTTGACACTCTCCACATCAGTGGTATCCAATAGAAATTTAAGGATGGGCACATGGCTCGCCCTGCCACCCTGCACAAACAGCCGTTGACTCACCAGGGCTGTTGCCACCATGTGCTTGTCCCACCCAGTGTTGGGGTGCAGAGCAGGTAGATGGAGCTCCATGTGTGCTGCTCTAAGAAGCTGTATTTCACCACACAGTGGTGCCCAGTTCACCACATGTGGTGAACGGAAAGCGTATTGAACACTGCAGCTCTACATCTTTCACACATCCGTTTTTAAATATTTGAATTTTCCTTTTTAAATTGAAAACTGAGAACCTGTTCCACTCAGCACCAGAAAAGGCATGCAAAGGCATATATCTCATACCTATGCCTTCCTTATCCTAAACAAATCCATATTCAAGGACAGTAGTAATAGAAGTGACACCAGAACACCTTAATTCTTCTGCCATGCAAAACACACACACATACCGTACCTTTGCTTAGCAAACAACTATTCTACAATTCATGCCACACGGTTTGCAAATTAATTTTAGAGAAATACAGAACAAAAGGGAAATCACTTAAATAAAATCACAAACAAGGAAAGAGCCACTCACATGAACATGTACCCCAAGAAGGTAGAGTTCTGTGGCACTGGTTGATTAGCTTGCAGTAGGGCACGTGGAAAGGTGAAGTATGTGGCTATTTGGTGTTATATTTCCTTATTATTTTAGTTTTGAACACATTTGTAGCCAACTAAATTGTAAGAGCTTTTTATATATCTGTATTTTATTTAAACTAAAGTCTCACTTCTGATGTGCGGAGAGAACAGCCTAAATGGATGTTCATTGACTATTTTACTGCTTTCAGAAGAAGAAGAGAGAGACTATGCAAAGAGAAAAGAATCTGCCATCCTTGAAATGCAGTTCTTGCAGCAGAAGCTGGCACAACTCAGTCAACTGACCAAAGACTTTCCAGAAACAAAGCTGGAAGATACATCCATGCTGCAGGCTGTTCCGGAGAGAATGATGGTAAGTGTATGCTATCAGCAGCAGTAGCACTCTCGTATCTGGTAGTAAAGTTAGACTTTCTTGGGTGCCTAGCTTTAACTCAATTTTTTGTAATTTAGCTTAGAAATCAAGATTCACTGAAGTATCTATTTTCCTGATTTTTGTATTTCTGACATGGCTTCAATATGCAATTTTTAAAACATCCTTTGTAACCATTAAACCAAAAAAAAATCTACTTAAGCCACCAACGTTTTATTTTTACCTACATGTGAAAGTTACCATTGTGTGGTAAGACTGGTTGATTCTTTTTCTTGTTTCTGGGTAACTTCAAGGACAGTTTAGCGATGATAAATGAGTTTGCCTGTATGGTTTTTCTTGCAAAGGTTGAGCCGTGTGCGAAACCAAATACTGCTGTACAGCCAGATTGGCCAGCTCCTTTTCAGACCACAAATCTGCAAACCTCATGGTGCCTGGGGCCAGACCAGCTGCAATCAAGGGCTTCAGCAGGTACTTCAGCAGCAGGTACTTTTATACCACAGCTTGTTGAAGCTCCCAGCCATCAGTCTGTGTCAGCCTTACTATCATCATCAACAGATGAGAAGGCCACAAGTGAAACTAAACTAGATCTTGAAGGACTCCAGAAAACACTGCTACAACTTGAGCTTAAGAGTGGTGATGATGTGTGTCAGCCTATGCAGGAATATTCCACCTGCAGTCATGGCCATTCACCTGGACAGCAGTAAGTACAAATGGACTTCATAATTCCTGCTTCAGATGTTGCTCAAAGTCTTTATAATTAGACTACATTGCTTCAGCTGTGTATGTTTTGCTCCTGTCTTCTGTGGCTGCAACCCTCTGCAGGTAGTTCCCCACTGTGAAACTTGAGGAAGGAAGTCAGCTGGTCTGAATGAAGTTTTAAAATATCCAGTTGACCTGTTTCATAACTCAAGCTTCTTGTCACACATCACCCAAACTCCCTAGCAAGGATTCTTTTTTGTGTGAGTGATAGCCACAATATTAAATACTTGTACAAAGTATCTGACAAAGATAGAAAATTTGAAACACTAATACTTTATGCAGATCCATTTAAAAATGAAATTTTTATATTTATATATTAAAAAACTGTTTCAGTAACTATAGTGTGTATATATAATATGCTAAAGTTACTGAAATAGCTAACTCTTCCAAATTACAGCTTTAATTGGAAGTACTGCTTCCTCTCTGCCAGTCTGTGTCCAAGTTGTAGTAATCAAAGAGCTAGAGCCAGTAGTAACTGGTGTTACCAGAACTAAGTGTGCCAAATTTCAATTTCTTGTCCCCACAGCTCTTTGCAGAGTTGTGTGTGTGTGTGTGTGTGTGTGAGAATTGATGAAATTTCACTACATGGTTAGATGACCCTGTGGTAGCTGGAGGCTCAAGCAGCAAGGCTGCCTGATTCCCAGCTGGTACGGGGTCATCAATTTCCCTCCCACATCCCCTTTGCAAAGCCTCTTTGAGGGGAAATTGACCATCCCCAGGCCAGCTGGGAATGGGGCAGCCTTGGTGCTTGAAACTTCCTGGCACTGGATCATCAATTCCCCTGTGGCTAGGCAAAGAGCTGAGGGGAGAGGAGACTGATCAGCCCTGTGCCAGCTGGGAATCAAGCAGCCTCCCTGCTTGGGCCCTCAGCTGGCCAAGGTTTGGTCAATTTCACCTTGCAGATGCTTTGCAAAGTGGCTACGGGAGGGAAATTGGTGACCATGTGTCAGGTGGGACTCAGGCTGCATCTCTCCTTCCCTGGCTCTGCAAAGAGCAATGTGGAGGGAGGAGGGAAAATTGACCAACCACAGCTCAAAGGGGCTGGTGGGTAGGGGAACCTGCTCTCTGGAGCTGCTGCCTCCTCTGCAAGTAATTGCTGAAATTTTCAGCTGTTATTGCTATAATGTCAGGCTTTTTCACAAGGGGAAAAAGTGGGTGTGTGGTGGAATTCTCATTGAAGTGTGCTGTATTACTGAAGAGGTAATGAACCACTGAGCGCACTAATCTTCAGGTGCGACTTTAACAATTCAGCCTCAGTATCCCTAGTATGTCACAAGTACATCAACTTGGGTGCAAACCAGGATAAACTGGACTGAGTAAGCAATGCCTTTCTGCTTTACTGCCCTGGTAGGGGAGGAACCTTTGTCTCTTGTCACAGTCCTGTTTCATTTATAGTGTTCTAAAAATTAATTTTTGGCTAATTTAGCTTTTAGTAGAACCTAAAGTGTGTAATTGAATTAAAAGAAGTTAAAAATGATCTGGAGAAGTAAAGTGTCCCATTAAAATGCTAGGAGGAAAATTAGAAAGACTTGCATGGAATAGTGACAGGCTGAATATAACTATATTGAAGAATTATCCTTGGATTCAAGCTCTATCTAGCAAAAGTTAATAACTGGTCCTAGTCCCATAGAAATATACCAAAAGGCATTAAAATGTCTTCCCACAAGGCATCCAGATCATATTGGAAATCTGTTTATTTTAGAATGTCTGTCTGTCTGTCTGTCTGTCTGCATCTGTTAATCCATTTATTCCAAGAACTTCTCCTAAACTAGAGCTAAGACCACAAAATCTGGTATGCAGCTTCCTCACCATAACTTAAAGCAAGGTCAGGGATGGGAGATGGTCAGTTGTACCAGGAGATGGGAAGTGCTGGGAATGGGACTGTTTTCCATAATACGAAAAGGGAGGGGGCAGAGAGAGGAAGGATGTGAAGGGGAGGGACACAGAGAAGGAATGTAATACAAAGAACTATTGGAGGCAGCTGCACCGTGAAGACAGTAGCCAACAGGGCTGGGACCAGACCAGGTAAGTAGCCCTACTGCCCTAAACCCTTCCCCCACCCATCCACTGGGCTAGGTGTTTGGAGGCGGGGGAAGAGAAGGGCCCCCCTGCAGGATGGGAACCCCCACCTTCCCTGAGTCTTCATGTTCCAGCCTACTGCCCAGCCCTCCCCGTCCCCCAGGCTCTGCCCCAATTCCTGCACCTACCAGACCCCTGCTCTGAAGGACCTACACAATGCCATGTAAGTCCTCTAGTAAGGTATAAAGTTAATAGTAAGCATAACAATTTACCCAAGTTTGTGGTGGATTCTCCAACACTGACAATTTTTCTGTGAAGATTGGATGCTGCTCTTGGTCAGAATTGTTTTTGAGGCAGTTCCATGCCCTGCATTACATAGGAAGTCAGATTAGGTGATAATGCTGGTCTTTTCTGGCATTGGAATTTTAGTTGTACCCACTGGACTAAAAAGGGAATGAATTAATTCCCCAACTTCTCTGTAGGCTTTGAACCCATTAGCAAACATACTATAAATCTGTAGGGAACATATCCTTTATTTAGGATTTCCAGGATTCTGAGTTTCTTACCTATATTTTGTGACTGAAGTGCCCATGCTAGATGTCATTGTAACACATTTCAAATGTAGTAATAGCTATTAAAATGAACTGCTGGACCAATTTCTAGAGAACATTTGCAAAACTCAAAGTTTAAAGAAGTCCAATGTTTTGAAAGGTAACTTTGTAATATCGGTCTTAAGCAGAATGCTGCATAGATCCAGGCTTTTTAGTGAGACTGTAAAGACTTACTAATAGCTCTGTTTCCCTGCAGAGCATGCATCATGTTGCTGTGTTGTAATTGTGCCATCGTTTCCGCTCCTTCAGTATCCAGG
This sequence comes from Carettochelys insculpta, assembly GCF_033958435.1. Classification (NCBI taxonomy): domain Eukaryota; kingdom Metazoa; phylum Chordata; order Testudines; family Carettochelyidae; genus Carettochelys; species Carettochelys insculpta. Next base: position 2,430,094 of record NC_134139.1, on the reverse strand, counting down.
CTGCTCATGAGCTTCTAGCATTACAAAACCTGAGCCTTGATGAAGGGGGCTGCAGGCATTACTCAGATACTCTACCAGCTGCAATGAGGAGGGGTTTTCCCTTTTTTCCCTTCTCAAATTGAGAAGGTGCTTTCTTGGCTTTCTTAAACCCTTTGTGTTTGCTTTGTTCCAGTTACAACTTCTGTGTTTTCAGCTTGTAAGTTACTTGCTTAGACCAGCTGCTTACATCTACCCTTCTGAAATCCATCCAGTTAATATTGTTGAAGTTTAGGGGAGTTGTTCTCCCACTTGGGTACTTGTATCCCTGTGAAATACAGAGGTCTTCTAGGGGTACATCAACTCATGCAGATATGGGTCTAGTAGTTCTCTAACAGCTACATAAAAAGCACTAGGGAAGTCAGTACAAATTAAAATTTCAAAGGCAATCATTTGTTCTTCTCCATACTAGACGCTAAAATATAAGTACAAATTTATGTTCCAGTTGATCTCATAATATATGGTAACATGAGAAAGTAAGCAATTTTTCAATAGTAGTGTGCTGTGACACACTTGTATTTTTATGTCTGATTTTGTAACTTAAAGGAAGGTGAAACTTGGTACACAAGGCAAATCAGACTATTGAAAGGGATAGAGTGCTCTGAAAAGATAAAGAGCATTGTCTTAGGGGATCTATTTGTCTAATTTCAGCTTTGCTGAAGAAATAGCAGTTATAGTATGAGCATAGGGATATCACTGTCTGGGAAAAGGTTGTCATGAAACCACTAAAATTCTTATTGATTAGAAGTGCTCTGTTTGGTGCAAGCCATGGGAGATGATGCTTCAAAAGCTGAAATGTATTACTGAAAATTGTCTGAAATGAAACGAGTTAATTTAGAAAAGATTTTTCTAAACCCTCTCAAACTAGCACTCATCTTTTTCTTTTGAAGGCACACAAATATGAACACTTCTGGACTCAAATTAGATTACTGCACAGAGATGAAAGAAGGTAATTGCTGAACAGTTCCAAAAACAGTGATCCCTTTGCATGTGTCCTTTTTTGTGCTGTCTGGGTGTGCATATTATGCACTCTTCCAGTGTCAGTGAGTCAAGTCCTCTTTCTTGAGAGATACCAGTATATAATAAGATATTTAGAGCCCTGTTTATGTTGCAGCTATACATCATGCTGCTATATGCACTACATTGACCCAAGCTTAACTGACGTGTCTGCAGAATTGTTATAGCTCTAGTACTAGTTCCACTAAAGAGTAGTAGAGCACTGATGCTTATGACCAAACTATGGGAAATTGTAGGCTCCCAAATCTGCTTTTGATAAATTCAAAAGTTGTTTAAACTCTATTTTTAGCATCTAGAGTTGGAAATGCTTCTGTCAGCTTTGGAAACACTTCTCGAGCAACACCAAACACCTCATTGGGAGGAGTGATGCAGGCAACGCCATTCAAAGTACAACCCTCACCCACTGTTCATACTAAAGAAGCACTAGGTAAGTGTGCGAGGTGAAATCCTAGCTAAATTGGATTCCTTCACCATAGACACCAATGGAGCCAAGGTTGCATAATGGCCTCTTAAAAACAAACCTAGTTACTGGAATCTGGCTACAACACCCATGCCTTTATTACCAAAGGGGAACCATATTACTATAGCACAATATGAATTCTTTCCATTTGGAATGGGTGAATGATCTGGAACAATACAATGTGCCTTTCTAACGCTCTGTGTTGCGGGGGGTGGTATAGAATTACTGAGCAGCCCAAATACAAAAGAGACGCCAGTAATCTTAATGGAACCTTTTTCTGGATCAGAATTAGTTATCCCTGACGTGGTTCTGTCTGTAAGCGAAGCCTGAACTCCTTTGTGTCCAGAGGTGTTTCCAAGTCAAGAGGAACTGTTACAAACTAGTACAGTGAAGAGTTAAGGAATGGAGAACTTTGGTGTATAAATGGTTGCTTTTGGTATTCGGCATCTCCTTGTGGCAAAACTGGACAAAAGCAACCTGTGCCTCAGTTTCCATCTACATTTGGAGGACATTGGGGCTGCGTCTACACTAGCAAGTTCTTTTGAAAGATTTTCCAAAAGAAGGGGCTCTTCTGAAAGAGCCCATGGAGCAACTACACAGTTTTCTTTTGAAAGTAAATCGAAAGAATGTGGTATTCCTTTCATAGTCACTCTTCCTTTCCTGTTTCAGGAAGAGCACTCTCTTTGGATGCTTCTTTTGAAAGAAAATGTGTGTAGACGCTCCACAGCGCTCTTCTTTCAAAAGAACAGTCTTCATTTTCAGTCCCTGGTCTGTTCTTTTGAAAGAGTGGGTGCTGTGTCAATGCTCTCTTTCGAAAGAGTAGATCACTTTTGATCTGCTTTTTTGTGTTTGGATGCACTCTTTCAAAAGACGCTCTTCCAGAAGATATCTTCCAAAAGAGCTTCTTTTGAAAGATTTATGTAATGTAGATGTAGCCTGGCTGTCTAGATTGCTTTTTGGTCCTTTGCTGCAATCTCAGCCCTTTGGCTGGGCTGTTTGGTAGTTCTGTCCCCTTTTGGAGTGCCAAAAGATCCAGTGCATCAGGAGGCCAGCCTTCCTAGATAGGCCATGCATCCCTTGATCACTGAGTATGGCTCACTTACTCAAGCCCTTCAATCGTTTTGTTGAATTTGATAGGGGAACCAATCCCTACCTAACTTCTACATTCCAGGCCCCTGTATAAAGCTGTTAGTACCAATCTTTCCTAACTCTGGTGTTCCCTTGCCTGTTTTCTACTATGGTCATCCTATAGACTAGTATTTTGGTTCACCTGTATGGTCATCTCCTCATAGATGTATTTATTATCTGTAAACAAGGAAATAAAGAAATATTGATCTGTTATCATAAGTAGAGCAATATAATCCTGATCCCACTGTACCCCTTTGAAAACTTACTTGCCACCAGTTTTTGTCTTACCAACTGACCAAAAATAGCTTGCAGTTTAATTCAAAAGGTTCATTGGCCAGAAATGTCTTAATCTACACAGGTGGAAGAGGGTGCCATTAAGGCTCTTTAAACACTAATGTCATGGTATTCAATCAGGTATGAAAGTCTACTTTTGTTGTTCTCTTCAACACCTGCTGAAGGTGTTTTGAATACAGAGTCCTGAAAGACAGTCCAATGATCAGTGCTTTTTTTTTTTTTTTTTTTTTTTAACTTTGACTTTTGTCCAGAATGGAAAATCCTACATCTTTTGCAACTATTTTGAGAAATTTAATTTCTCTTTTTAGGATTTTTAATGGACATGTTTCAGACACCTATCCTTCCTGAAATGTCTCCTCTTCAAGAAAATGAGGAGAAATTTGAGGCCTATTGTAGAAAAAGTGGTATGTATCATTGTTTTTTTAATCTACAGTCACACTGTAAATCAAAAAAAAAGCTTACTCCTATAACATTTCATAGCGTGAATCTGATTTACTTGCAGATTTTAAATTTTTGTACAAAGGCTTAGGAAAAAATAAAAGCACTTTTATAGTGCTTACAAAATGCTATGGAAAAGTGAGCTTTAAATTGGATTTAAATAACTTGTTAGTTACAATCACTTCTCTGGGCACTTAAAACACAGTTCCAGGAAAGACCTAGTTAATATTCTGATCTACAAAATTTCAATCTAAAAAGTCTCCATCATATCTCTTCCTCCTATCATTACTCTGAAGTAATCTATCTTAACCTAAGTATAGTGCTCGTCACCAAATGATACAAGCCTTCAGCTGTAGTTACTGACCTGGTAATTGGCATGTTGAGATGGATTTATTACTATACTCTACATCTAAGCCAGCATGCTCTCAGTTCCTAGCAGGGTTTGGTTCTCTACACAATAAGCTCCTGGTTTTGGAGTGAAAGAAGCTCCATTAATAACCTCTGTAGTCTAGTGTAGCAAAAATTACACTGATTTATTCTGCTGAGTGCAGACTCTGAGGATGCTTCTGCTTGATGGCTGATATGTGAGAAGGCAGGACCATGTGTCAGGACCATGACTCCTTTCCCTTTTTTCCTTCAATCCCAACCCCTTGCTGACACTGTTAACTTACCATTAGTTACAGCAGGTGAGGAAAAAGGCCGGACAGGTTCTAAATAGTTGTCTCAGACTGAGTGGTTCCTTTTCTCTCTATCAGAGAATAGTCTTCTACTTAAAAGTTACATGTGTAATACTCTTACTAGAACATGCTTGATGTTGGAGTACCTAGCATTTCCCTTCCCATCAGTTCTTTGGCTGTATGCATGAGGATATGGTCTTTTTTGCTATGCTTTTTCAGGTAAAGCAGAGGCAATATTGACTTAATTCTGTCTTTTGATTTTTAGAAACTTGTAAAAGTATGGAAGTTAACGATCCTGCCCATATTGAACCTGATTTTTCCATTTTTGAAGATGGGAATGAAAAAGAAAACAGGTAAAGAGAAGCTAATCGCAAATCAAATTTCTTTTCACGAGGCTATCCTTGGAGTCAGCACTGCCATTCCATCTAGTCCTGCTGTGACTGTATCTGCATGTTCAGTTAATTTAGATCTTCAGTTTAGGAAGAATACAGAGGAAATTATAAAGATTTGAGGAAATGTAATATGAGAAGGCCTTGGTTTCTTCTCAACAAAATGTCTGAAGTCTCTTTGAATATACTTACTGTGATCATAGTTCTTGTGTGGCTTGCTTGGTAAGTGTAAGCTGCTTACTTGGAGACCATAACAAGTTTCTAGAAGGGTAATACCAGTTCCAGTCTCTTAACTTTTGTGCATGTTGTTCTGCTAAAACAGCTTCTAAAGAGCAGTTTCTCCTAGGTACCCCCCGCAAAAGAGCAAGCTTGCCCAGGTCACAGCCTTTGCAGAACATCCCTTACTCAGATGTACTGAGCAATCAAAAGTAAGTGTGTGTGTGTGTATTTCTTTTAAAGCCTAGCCTAGTAAAGTGTTGTGGAATTGGAGGGCTTTGAAGGGTTGCCTTTAGTGCTGTCCTGTAGTGATCTGCAATTCTGCTCTGTCCCACAGCATTGCAAAGTTGCTAATCTGTATCTGCACAAAACACTTTGCGTATTAAGCTTTTTGGCTCTTAAAGTTGATGGGCAAATAACTGGATATTTGCATGGAAACCTTCTGAGACGAAGGGAGGATTTAAAGACTTTTAGGTCTAAAAAGGAACTCATTAAGGTGCTTAGTAGGATTCAAAAGTGGGGTAGCTGCATAATATGCTGGGATAATGAAAGAAAACAAATCTTATACTTCTGGGTAGGTTTCTTCCTAACCCACAGAGGCAGCTTGTTTCTTAGATGTCTAGAAAAATCTTTCTCATCTTTCTGTGAAGATTGTGGACTGCCTGGTCTCAGTCAGAATACTGGACTAGATAAACCAGTGATTGGATGGTTAGAGAGAGCTCCTGTGTTCTCAGCTTGGTTGGGGGGATGTTGCTGGCTGAATCTGCTTACATGGGATCCATTGCATAAGGGCATGTTGGTGAGAATTCTTGGTGCACAGACAGTTTCAATAAAGATCTCATAAGTTTCACATATCCAGTCTGCTTCCTTCACATCCTCAAGTACCAGCTCACTGCACAGCTCTGCGCTAAGACTCTAGGAGAGGTCAGCTAACCTTCAGGAATTCTTGCCAACTGTTCTCTACTCCTCTCTTTTTCTTTTCTTTTCTTTTCTTTGTTCCCCATCCCTCTTTCCCAGCTATCCCCAAGTCCAACACAATTAAACTGAGGAGAGAAGTTTGTCCCTGGCAGAACTGAGCTTCACTCCCCTGCTTGCCCAGGAGCCAGCCATGTGTCTGCATGAGAACATAACGTAGATGCATGCGGGTGGGGAGACGGAAGAGTGCTTCAGTGCTACAATGACTAGAGTGGTAGTGCCTTACTAGTCCTGTTCCTTGACCTTTGTACTGGGTATATTGGTTCAGCTTTGGAATTTGGCCATGTCCAAATGTTCAGAGGCGGCCATGGTGGCTTTTTTGCTAACAGTGGGGAGACTAATTCTGATTTGGAGGCAATTGGACCAGAATACATTGGTTCTCTCATTTGTGTCAACATGTTGAGGATATTGACTCTTGGCTGGAAAAGCACTGTGAGGTCAGGCGTGAACTGCAGGTGTTGCAGACTTACTGTTAGCTCCCTGCTGAGCACTGTTCGATCCTTCTGTGTTAGGAAGGAACTCGGACAGCAGAGTTCTTGATGGATGACTACACGGTGTGTGCTCTGCACAATAATAAGACCCTGGCACCGAGTCCCAACAGCACAAGAGACTTTGCACGTGCTACACAGCTTGCTTCAACTCCATTTAATTACCTGTCAGCACATTCGTGGCAAGCCATGGAAGACAAAGGTAAAGAGTTACGTTATGGAATGTGTATTGAGAACATGACATCTGATTCTCCTCAGCTTTACATGTTTCATGTACCAGCATGACTTCCATAGCTCAGCAGCTAGTTGGAGTTCATTGCCCCTAGTTCATTGCTCCCTAGGGTGGAGGGGGGAACATAGCAGGAAATGAGAGACTACATAGCACCAAAGCTCCTCAAGGAGTTGTAATTTGGTAAGGGACAGAAGGTAGCTGTTTCCCATTCCACAAGGATGGTTTGAGGAAGGGCATTTCATACAAGAAAAATGTATGGAAGCCTCTCAAACTATTTTTTTGTGAAAAGTAGGAGTCAAATCTTAAGTGTCTTGCTTGTCTGTTTCTACAATGAACATCTTTGCGGATGCTTCCATACATTTTTCTTGTATGAAATGCCCTTTCTCAAACCATAAAGCTACCACAAATCTCTTAAAGAACTGCTCCTACCATAGTGCTTACAGATTACTGGCAACTGACTGAGTACGCAGACAGTGAGCTGAACCTATTGCCACTCATTGTATGCCTCGTTAACACACAGCTGTACTTACTAATTATACACACAACTATTCTAAAGGAAATAAAAACTTGCATTGCTATTGCTCTTTGCCCATGTCTTCCCACTCTGTTCTGTCTTTGAATTTTCAACTTACTTTAAAAGACATCGGGTTAAGGACTCTGCATAAAAAGTCTAGCAAGAGCATTTCAATCATTTCAGGGTAAAAATCTTAGTTTGTCATTATTAGCAAACCAAGAAATTCAGTTACATTTAAACTTCAACAAAATACTTTTGGAAATGCAGATAAGATTTCCCAAAGTGGGGATGTAAAATCCCCATTAATTGGTTAACCAGTTAAATGTGGTGTTTAACCAATTAACTTATTAAAGGGGGAGCAGGGGGTGAGGGGCAGTCATTCCAGCCTGGCTAGGCTGGAGCAGCCCTCCCTCTATCCCAGCCTGAGCGGTCTCTGCCTGTGACATGGCCTGGGCTTGTCACAGACAGGGCCTGCTCAGAGGAGATAGCGCAGCCCCTGTCTGTATTGGGCCTCAGGAGGCTGGAGTACCCCCTTACCTGCGGCATGGAGGGAACTGCTCCAGCCCCCACTAGTAAACTGGAGATAGTAAGCACTGAGGGTGGCACTAACTGGTTAACCTTTCACAGTCCTAGCCCAAAGAATCCTGTTTCTGCCCCTTTCCAAATGCCAGATTCCTGTCTTCCTTTTTCCCCTCATCTGCTTTTAGACGTGACTTTTTTTTTTTCCCCCCCTCTTCTGGGGGGCCATGATGCGTGTAGAAGGGGTCTGAATACATCTCTTAGAAGAATATTAACATATCTTCTGTTGAGTGGTAACTTTCTTTGCCTGGTAACTTTCTGTGCTGAATAATACAGTAAAACCCCCAGTTCCTTGCAACCCCTGTGTAACTCAAATTTTCACACAAGTCGGGGGAGGGAGATCCCTCCCTTCTTCTCTGCGCCCCTGGGAGCCAGGAGTCAAATACACAGGAGGAGGGAGGGGTCAATTTCCTGGTTCTCAGCTGCTTGACCAGGTGCTGCTGCTCCTGGCTCCCAGTTCCCAGGGGGCTGAGGGGCTTCTCCCTCCTCCTCCGAGCCCCCCGCCCTCTTGGGAGCTGGGAAACTGGTCAGGTGCTACTGTGTCTGGCTCCTCAGGGGCTTGGAGGAGAGGATGGAGGTGGGGAGCCTTGAGGAGCAAGAAGCCAGGTGCAGTAGCGCCTGGTCAATTTCCCAGCTCCCCAGAATTTCAACATTCGTGTCAATGATTAACCCATGTTGACCTCGAGTAAAGCGGGGATTTACTGTACAGAAAGTGTTCCTATTGACCCCCTGGGCTTGTACTTGTTACTGCAAGAGCAGAAAGCAGAACAATGTTCAAAATGGCTTTTGTGCCTGATTCAGTGTGCAGTCAACACGCAGAGCATGATGCTGTCCCACAGTAAGATTTTTCAATTACATGTGTAACAATGCATTCCAGTGCACATAGGCCTCAATCCTGGAGACTGAAGTCAGTCATGAAATTCAAATAATTGATTTACAGAGGCGTTTTTTGCTCTGAACTCATTCAAGTTGAGGAAAAAATTGGGTTGGGGGTTCTGACTACTTCGTTGATTGGATTAATATGTTCCAGTACTTCTATCCCAGATTATGCCAAAATCTCCAGTGAATTTCTTGCTAACTAGTTACATGATTCCTGGCTTTTGTGCTGAGTTATACAGGATTTTATTATAATCACTTGTAGTTCACAAACTACACTTCAGCTGGGGGACAAACTTGTCATGCACTTTTATTCAGAAAATGCAGTCCACAACAATGGCAGTAAGATGGTTCTGGATTCTTCTGAGGAGCAGTATGTGCAGGCATCCAAAACCAGGAAGCTAAGGTACAGTTTGACATCTTCTATTTGAGATTTCATATACCTATATGCAGATTCCTTGAATTTATAGCAAATTTGTCACCTCTTCCATATACCAAACAGATGCATTTTTTACATGGTCTAAAATCCATTTGATTATGCAGATTGTCTCAATTTTTCTGAGCCTAATGAGGGGACTGTGTAGGATTGGTTAAACATATGGCTATACAGCTAAAGTTCTCCTTAAATCATTTTATCAAAATACTGTGCTTTCAATATTTTTATGCTCTTGTGGCTTAAATTATCCCTCTAATCCTTCCTAAATTGATATTGCCTGCTTGAAATTGATCTCCAAGCACAGTATTGACTACCATTTGGGAAAGCAGTATTTCAGAAATTACAAAGGTAAAGTTGGTGACCATAATACAGGTTGACCCAAACTGATTGATTTGCCAAAGAGTGAAATTTGTTTGTTCAGCAAGACATCTGTGTAACTGAAAGTACGTTTACACTTTGAAAAGATAAATAAAAAAAACCCTCCTAGCTGCAAGTTTGAGCTGAAGTCAGCTAAGGATTAACTAGGGAACTTTTGAAAGAGTCTCAAAGGAAGAAGCTGGAGGAGATTCTACAACTGCTATGAGCAGGAGTCACACAGGTCTCTTGTAAGACCTTTGATCATGGGGGGAAAAGGATTGGGTTTGTAAACCAGAAGGCTGAGGATTAGGGAGAGCAGACTCCATGGGAGTAGAAAAGTCTCCAGCCAAGAAGGGCTGAGAGCGGCCTGCCGTGGCCAGGAAGAGATCAGACTCAAGAATGTGAACAGGCAAGCCTGTGTGCTGAGTATTATTTTGTGTCTTATGCCAATAAATTGGGCCTAGGGAAGAAGGGATATTAATGGACAAAAACAAAGCCTTTGTGGAGCTGGGAAATGCAGGCAGGGCCCATGCAGAGCTGTACTTAGCTGACAGAGGGTACCTCAGGACAGGCTCTACCACTGAAAGATCAAGCATATCTTTGCTCAGTGTTCTGTAGTTCTTCTTTTGAGTGATTGTTCATGTGCATTGCAAGTAGGCATCTGCATATGTGTTAGCTGTAAGATTTTTTTCACCTACTAGCTAGCCATAGGGTCTGCCTGGGCACTCCTGAAGTGGTGCTGAAATGGAGCCCAATATTAGGTCCTGCTGACCTTCCCTCTGTCCCTCCCCAGTTCGTTCTTTCTGCCAGTGACAGCTAGCTGAAACTCCCCATTTCTCTTGTTCATAAGTGCAGCAGCTTGTTATTTGTAGTATAGATATTGCTAATTCATAGTAGTTCTTTTAATAATATCTAGTTTAAACAAATTTTTTTCTATCATTTCTCCCTCCTGTGTGCTTTGGCACAGGGCATGTCAGGATCTCCTGGCTCTAAAGCCTATGGACCTGTGACATATGTATGCCCAGAAATGAACCACACACTTCTTGCCTTGGATGTTTGGGAGAAGAGCACCAAAAATAACATTGCCCCAATCTGTGAAACCTTCTGTCCCCTTATGCTAAACGAACAGCAGCTGGAGGTACTCAGACCTCAACCAGAGCATTCACTGATAGATTCGGCACTGACCACCACCTCATCAGTCCAAAATGCTCTGGCACTGACAGCGCATAAAAAATCTCATGGCACCTCATGGGGAGCTTCCAGAGGTTTGCATTGCTGGCACCTTTTGCAATGGCAGGCAGTGCATCCTAAGAACAAGTTGGGTTGTGGAAGATTTCCCCATGCAGGACACGCCTCAGGTGTGACCCAAAATGGGCCACCAGCCTCCTGGGCCACCCACTGGTGCTGTGGAGAAGCCCCAAACACCACTACCAGCAAGTTCTCCTGAGGTGCCTAGAGACCTGTGCATGCCATCCAGACCTGAAGCATTCCAAGTGGCACTGGACTACTTTTGCTTCTGAACTGAAGGCATTTCAATAGCTGACTCAAGCTCTGAAGTGTCAGGATTTGTTTCACATAAATTTTTTCAGGAACATGTAAAATGAAGTGAAATTAGTTTGAAGGAATACACATACATACTATTACTGTTGGGACAAAGCGCGAACATAGGTTTACTGCTCTAAATGTTTTTTTTGGGACATCAGGATGGCCAGTTCATTATGGGTTTTTTGTGTTTTTTTTAAATATGTAGCCCAGTTTTGGAGCAGAACCCAGAACATGGAAAACTGCCAGGAAATGTGACCTCTGCAGCTGCTTCTGTTGTGTTAAACCATCAACTAGCTACTGAGAAGGCTTTGTCAGAGACTTTGCAAGCAGCTGGGAGATATTCAGAGGATGGAATAGCACTAACTGCATGTAAAGACATAGTCAGTGTTCCACAGATTCTCCTGTGTGCAGAGAACAGGACATACGCAAACGTTAAAGCTCCAGGTACTAAGGGTCAACAGTTTCATTGCTCTGTTAAAGCTGTGTTTTTCAGATAGCTCTGTAAACTGTGTGTGTTCTTCAGTGTATAGTCTGAAGCAAACAACTCCTGAATCTGAAATGTCTTGCAGTTTCCCTAAATGGTGTTGGTTAGGTGGAGCAATCCAGCTGCATTTCACGGGCTAAGACTGATGCTGAGTGCCTTCTACTGCACTGATTTTATTGGAACCTGAGGATTCCCTCTTCTCTGTCAGATCAGGCTCAATGGCTCTTTGAGTGATTGCTTATGTGCATTCCAAGTTGGGTGTGCACTGGTTCATGCGCAGTCATTGGAAGTTTGTGCCTGAGCCATGGGGTTGGTGCGGTGCCCCCTGGAGTGGCGCCAATATGGTGGCCAGTACATGCACTGCCTGACCCACCCCCTGCTCAGCTCCTTCTTGCCACACGGTCAGTCAGTTCTTAAGTATGTGTAAACAGTTTTATTGTTAGGTAACTAATTCTCCCATCTTGTGAGAGCTGAAACAGGCTCTCCAGGCTTTAAGACTTGTTCAGTGTGTGGCAAATATATGCCCAAGAGCAACCCCCGTTCAGCGTGTGTGACTTGTTTGGGGGAAGGACACACATGCGACCACTGCTCAATTTGCAAGGCTTTTAAGCCAAGGACTTTGAATGATAGGGTCCAGCTCCTCAAAGTCGTCCTAATGGAAGCAGCACTTCAGCACCAGGAGTCCCTAGTGGGAGCTGGAAGTGGAGCCTCTTCTGTGCAGAGTGCACCGGTACCAGCCACCGCAGTGCTGACTAAGGACTCCTGGTACCAGGAGCAGGTGCAGGCACCATCACCCTTGAGATGCCATAGGAGTCAATCTCTGGTGCTGAAGAAGAGGAGGAAGCACGAGAAGCATGGGTCACCAACGTCAAAGTGCAATGGCTACAAGTCCACGGCTCCATCATGCCCTCCCAAGGGACAGGAGGTGCGTATGTTGAAGCTGGTGCAGAGCGGGAGCTCACATTCTCTGGACTTGCCCTCAATGCTGGAGGCATTTCGAGTGGCCCAAGGACTATTACAGATGACATTGCCGGGTCCTTTTGCATCTATGGAGGACTGGTGTCATAGCACTGAGACAGAGGAACGTCCAATGCACATGGACGTAATGCTGGTGCCGATTCTGGCAGTGACCTCAAAATCGCATTTGATGCTGAACAGTCCAGTGCCATCCCATCAAGGAGCGATGGTGGGCCAGTTCCAGGTGCCTTATGTTCCAGCGCAGGCACTGTCCTCGAGGTTGTGGTTAACACTGATATTTGGTAACTCCACCATGGTCTTCAGTGTCTGAGTTGGTCACTCCTTCTACTCGACCTCCAGCCACAGTGGGAGCACAAGAGTGTCCCGCCACAGCCATCACAGATACCATAGCCACTATTGGGACCATATGGCTGGGTTGCTGGCTTCACAAAGTGCTCAGCAGTGGCTCTTTTGGACCCCATGGGCCTTTCACAAAGCGCAGACTCAAGCCATAGGAGTGACATCCAGGGTTCCGGGGTCTCTGCCAATTCCAAGCTCAACGCCATTGGCGTCACTGGGTGGTTTCCCCCACCAGAACAGCAGCAAGACCTGGCTGCCTCTCATCGGCATCGACCTCAGTGCCGTCATCGGCCCCATCACAACAGGGCTGGATTCCACCAGTACCTACAAGCATGATGCCGATACCACTGGGGCCGGAGACTCGGGCCAGCTCAAGCACCTGATAGGGCCCAAGGGCGAGGACCTATAGCAGCAGCCAGCCATGGAGTTTGCTGGCCAAGTACGGCGCCACCCAGGTTCCCAGTAGTGTCTTCTGGGAGTCAATTGCAGGGACAGGGCCCAGCTACCCTCCCCTTCCAGACAGAGGTTATGGGGCTCTCCTCTTCATCTTCCCATACAAGGCGGTAGCAGGCTCTTCAGCCTTGCCTGTATTGGATGATGGCAGGGCTTTCCAGCAGCTTTTTAGGAGAGGGGCCCAGAACTTAGGGATCCAGGCAGAGGAGGTGAGTGGTGAGAGAGACCCAGTCACAGACATTTTGTACCCTGCAGGACCTACCAGGGTGGCTCTACCCATTGAGACAGTTACCACCATGGCAAAAATGGTCTGGCTTCCCTGCTTCCACTATTCTTATGGTCCATAGGAATGAGAGAGAATATTTTGTCCTATCCCTGGACAATGAACATTTGTTCACTCACTGCCACCCCCTGGCCCACCCGCCCAACTCCCTTATAGTAGATGCTGCAAATCAGAGTGCCAAAGGTTCCAGGATCCATCCCCAAAAAACAGCAATACTTAGCACTTGGACCTGTATGGGAGGAAAGTTTGCTTGCTGGATGGGTTACAGTTAAGAATCACTAACCAGCAGACCCTGCTTAGTAGATATGCTTACAACACCGTTAGTGCTCTCTCCAGGTTCTCGGAATAGGTGCCAACTAGGCAAAGCCAAATAGGGCTTCACCTCAGTGGTGGAGGAAAACAAGTTTGGTGGTTCTTCAAGTGGTCCCTGTGGGTGCTCCACAGTAGGTGTCGGGCTTGCCCAGCGCCACAGATTGGAATTCTTCTAGCAGTTTCCACTGGATCGCGCATGCGCCGATGCGCACCGCTCCCTTGCACGCCCTTGGTCATGTGCACGATCTGGTCCCCTCCGGTTCCTTCTCAACCGCCAACGGCTGCAGACGGAATCTGCTCTGGCTCTAAAGCCTGAGACAGATAAGATAGTTGTTTTACTTGTTAGCTCGTTGTTTTTACTATTATACAAAAAAAAAACAAACATACAAAATAGTAGAGGGAAGAGAAATGGAGGAGAGAGGGGCGGACAAAGCCGTCTGCTACCCTGAAGGCCGTGAATGTTGTTTGGGTTGTAGAACGCACTGAGTGGCATCTAAGTACCCTATTAACAGTAAAGACTCACCGCGATGGCTTCCTCGGGGTTTAAGAAGTGAGTGTCATGCTGCGAGGCTATGCCGGCCTCTGAGGGGCATAGTGAGTGCATTCGTTGCCTGGGAGAGTCCCATGTTACCCAGAAGTGTTCGCACTGCGCTAAGCTTACAAAGGAGGCGGTGATCTTACAGTTATACCCAGCCTTCGTTCCGAAAGTTTCCTCGGAGTTCCATCTTAACGAACCAATAGTATTACCCTTGTTTTACCCGAAGCCTCACAGCTCCAGCAAGGAGGTGCGCCTGCATCTCCTAGATGTGAGGAGGGCGTTGGCCTTTTACATAGACAGAACCAAGTCCTTCTGGAAAACAGCCAGGCTTCTGGTGTCTCTCGCTCCCAGGTCAAAAGGGGAAGGCCTCTCTTCCCAGAGAATTTCAAAGCACATTGTGTCCTGTATAAAACTGTGCTACGAGCTTCGAAAGACCCCTTTGTTAGCCCCGCCCAGGGCTCACTCCACTAGAGTGGTGGCGGCATCAACGGCTTTCTTTAAGGGAATCACGCTGAAAGACATTTGCAGAGCAGTGACTTGGTCATCCTACGACACCTTCGCCAAGCATTATGCCCTGCATCGGGTGTTCGATGAGGATACCCATCTGTCGACAGCAGTTCTCTCGGGGGCAAGCTGTACATGAATCGAGTACCCACCTCCTTACTTGGGGTTACTGCTGGGTAGTCACCTACTGTGGAGCACCCACGGGGACCACTCGAAGAAGAAAGAGAAGTTACTCACTTGTGTAGTAACGATGGTTCTTCGAGATGTGTCCCCGTGGGTGCTCCACTACCTGCCCATCCTCCCTGCTTCGGATCTCTGTCCGGTGATTGTCAGGAGCATCCGGGGTGGTTGGTCAAGGAACTGGTGGGGACCAGATCGTGCACATGACCGAGGGCGCGCAAGGGAGCGGCGCGCATCAGCGCATGTGTGATCCAGTGGAAACTGCTAGAAGAATTCCGATCTGCAGCGCCAGGCAAGCCAGACACCTACTGTGGAGCACTCATGGGGACACATCTCGAACCATCGTTACTACAAGTGAGTAACTTCTCTTTTCCAGGGCAGCATTACAGGCTGCCCTCTGCTGCGGATACTGCCACTTGAGTTATGGTATCGGGAATTGCCATGTGCATGGGGGCATGGCTACAGGTCCCAGGCCTACAATGTGAGGTCCAACACCATCCAGGCCTCCCATTTGACGGCACAACTCTGTCCTCAGAGAAAATTAATAAAAGACGCTATAGTCTAAAGGGCTCCAGGGCCGTCCTGCATTCTTTGGGTCTACGTACTCCTGCGAATCAGCGCAGGCACTTGAACCCCCCTCCGCAGCTGCAGAGGGGACAGTACCAGAAGGCAGAGCAGGACAGGCAGGCACTGTTCCGGCCAACATTCTCAGGCACAGGGCCATCAAAAAGGCCCACCGAGCCCCAGGCCACCCTTTTGATGGCATGGTCAGGAGTGTTGAGCCAGTCACACTCATTGTAGCATCCCCCCTTTTTTCATTCCATCTATCCCCTTTCTACCCTATGTGATGCAGCATCACCACAGAGCAGAGGGTCCGTTGTACGGTACAGAGGGGTTACGCCATTCATTTCTTTGTACCCCCTATTCCCAACCCTCTTCTCTGTCCCTCTTCAGGGACCCATCTCACAAGATCCTGCTACGGCAGGAATTACAATCCCTTCTTGTTTCTGGGGTCATAGGAGAAGTTCCTCCAAGGTTCAGGAGATGAGTGTTTTACTCCTGTTATTTCCTAATTCCAAAGCCCAAGGAGGGGTTGAGATCTATTCTAGAGAGCTCTGAGAGCTGAACAAGTTCATTTAAAAAAAAAAAAAAAAAGTTAGTTTCATATGATATCCCTGGGTCTCATACTCCCAATTCTGGAAGAGGGGGATTGGTTGCCTGCTCTTGACTTACAAGATGCATATTTCCATATTCTAATTTACCCTTCTCACAGGAGCTCCTGAGATTTATGGCAGACAAACAATTATCAGTTCACAGTACTGCCATTTGGTTTGTCTGCAGCCCCCAGGGTCTTCATCAAATGTATGGCGGTTGTAGCCATGCAGCTATGCAAGCAAGGGGTGCAGCTGTTCCTGTACCTGGATGACTGGTTGGTCAAGGGTCGTTCTTGAGACCAGATGCTTCAGCATGTACAACTAATTTGACGAACGTTTATAAACCTTGGTCTCTTGATCAGTGTGGTAAAGTCCATATTGCTCCCATCTTAGCTGATAGTTTGTAGGAGTCCAGCTGGATGCCAAGAGTGCCAGGGCATTCTTGCCAGTCAACAGGTTTCAAACCATGTGGGTTGTTATCCATGACATCTTGTCAGTTCCCAACACAACAGTCAGATGTTGCCTGTGCCTGCTATGTTGGATGGCTGCATGCACCTTTTGTGATTCAGCATGCCAGTTTGAGAATGCGCCCCCTGCAACCGTGGCTGTTGGAGTATTGCCCTGTAAGAGACAGTTTAGACTTGGTGTTTACAGTGCCACCTCAGACTCTATTGACCCTACAATAGTGGTTGGACAAGCAGACCAACCACAGGAGTCCCTTTCACACACGCACGTGCGTGCACACACACATCAGCAGCCCTCCATTTCCTACTAGCAGGCACTTTGGACCGGGGGTTTGGGAGCTCACTTGGGTGTAACACTTGGGTCAGCTCCAAACACAAGCTATATGGAGTGATTCAGACTTTCAACTCCATATAAATATGAGGGAGCTCAGGGCCATCAGATTTGTGAGAGAGACCTTCAGGGCCAATCTGATGGGACTTGCATGTCAGTTGGCACAACACGACGGCAAGGTATTATGTGAACGAATGGTGGGGGTAGGCGGGTGTATGCTCTTTTCTGCTGTGTGATGAAGCCATGGTGCTCTGGGAATTCTGCATACAGCACAGCATCCTGTTTCAGGCCCATTACCTGCTGGGGTGCACAACTTGCTAGTGAACCAGCTCAGCGCGTCCTTTATGGATCACGACTGGTCACTCCACCCGGAGGTCGTTCAATCCATTTTCTAGAAGTGGGGCCATCCCCAAGTAGATCTGTTTGCCTCCCACCTCAAACTGAAATTTAGGGCATTTCTTCTTTCTTACTGCAATCAGTCTCTGGGGTCCTGGGTGGACACCTTTGTTGTTCCCTGGTCAGGCCTGCTCATGTATGCGTTCCCTCCAATTCCACTAGTCCACAGGTTCCTCCTTGAGATTCAGTCAGACAGGGCATTGATAAACTTGGTGATGCTGGCATGTGCATGCCAGCACTGGTACTCTACCCTCCTGCACCTGTCAATGCACCCGCAACAGTTGACACAACAAGGAGGGAAAGTCCAGCATCCCAGTCTCCAGGTGCTGCACCTCATGGTGTGGCTGCTCCGTGGCTGAGATATGGAGCTGGCCTGTTTGGATCCCACAAAGGAAGTGTTGTTAGATGGTAGAAAGCCCTCTATGAGAGTAGCTTATGTGGCTAAGTGGAAAAGGTTCTCAGTGTGGGTGACCCACAGAGGGCACTCTCCCTCACAGGCCCCCATCCCGCTAATTTTAGACTACCTGTTGAGCTTAGTATAGGAGGGTCTCTCCCTCTCCTCAGCCGTCGTGCACCTGGCAGCTATTTCAGCCTTCCAGCCGGGACACACAACACCTTCTGTTCTCAGACCTGATAGTCAAAAGGTTTCTGAAGGGTTTAGAAAGAATCAAATGCCAGGTTTGAGCACCCCTGCCCCCGTGCAGCAAGGGAGGTTTAGATTGGTCCTTAGGAAAAACTTTCTGTCGGGTGGTTAAACACTACAATAAGTTACCTAGGGAGGTTGTAGAATCTCCATCACTGGAGATATTTAAGAGCAGGTTAGACAGGCACCTATTGGGGTTGATCTAGATGGTCTTTGGTCCTGCCAAGAAGGCAGGAAACTGGGCTCGATGACCTCCTGAGGTCCCTTCCGGTTCTAGTGTTCTATGATTCTATGTGGTTTCTCGATTTGGTGTTAGCCAAGCTCATGGGGCCCCCTTTCAAGCACTTGGCTTCCTGTTCCCTGCCGTTTGAGTTACACGACAACGGTTTTGGTGGCAATAACCTCCAGCCAGAAGGGTATCTGAGCCATGAGCACTTTCAGTGGATCCTAGGTATACAGTGTTTCATGCGGCTAAGTTTAGACTGAGGCCTCACCCCTCATTTTTACCGAAGGTGGTGTCGTCTCTGTTTCCTGTTAATCAGGACATTACCGGTATTTTACCCAAAACCTCATACCTCTGCGAGGGACCAATGCTTACATACCTTGGATGTAAGAAGGTCACTAGCTTTCTATATGGATGGGACTAGGCCCTTTAGATGGGTGAAGCAACTGTTTAGTGGCAGTAGCTGACAGGATGAAAGACTTCTGGTCTCTTACCAGCGGATTTCCTCCTGGATAGTAATTTGCGTCAAGGGGTTATAAGCTCCCAGGGGTCTTCTGATCAAGGCTCACTCCACTAGAGTGCAGGTGTCCTCTGTGGCACATTTGGTGCAGGTGCCTATCCAGGACATCTGCAGGGCATCCACCTGGTCCTCAAGTCACACGTTTACAGCCCACTATGCATTGATACAGTGGAGGACGTTGCCATAGGCAGAGCCATCCTACATTCCCTTCAGGCTCCAATCCTGCCTTCTAGACAGTTGCCTGTATTCACCCAACTTGGAATGCACATGAGCAATCACTCGAAGACGGTTACCTGTTCTGTAACTGGTGTTCTTCGAAATGTGTTGCTCGTGTCCATTCCAAAACCCACCCGTTTTCCCTACTGTTGGAGTAGTCAGCAAGAAGGAACTGAGTGGGGAGTTGGTTGGGTGGTTCATATGTCGGTTGCCATATCCACACCACTCCAGGGGGCCCCACACCAACCCTATGGCTACTGGCTAGGGCCAAATGCTTCCAATGACTGGGCATGCGCCAGTGCACACCCAGCTTGGAATGGACATGAGCAACACATCTCAAAGAACACCATTGCAGAACTAGTAACTGTCTCCTTCGCTTTATTAATGCCTGTGTTTTCAAGTAACAATAGCTTTTGTATGTTTGTTAAACTCTTTCACTCAGCTAAATCATCAAAGCTGAGACGTGCATAAGGGTTCATGATAGGATAATCTGTTGTGCCTGCTTATCATTAGATTGTGGATGTGTTCCTCTATTTACTCACGTTTTACATACAGCCTACAATTTCTCTCTCTCTCTCCCTTCCATTAAGTCATTGTTGAAAATCCTTGGGACAAAGACTTAATTCACAGACTTCTGTCAAGGCTACCTAAACCACTGAGTACCTACACTAATACCTTTGAATGGAAATCCAGTCTTCCTGCTATCAAACTGAAAACTGAACTAACACTGGGTAAGAACTGCCATTTTGACATATTGATTACACTTTGTCTGAAAATTGCTTTAGATAAACTGTGAAGTAGAAAAATTCCTAAATTCTTCTACATTTACTCAGAAAACCTGCCAAAAATGACTCCCAGATTGTTTGTTTGTTTAAAAATAACGGAATTTAGGGTTCAATACTGGGACCATTTAAAAGTTGTATTTGGGTATTGCCTGCTTCTGAGAGGGAACCACTAAAATACTTAACCTGGAAATCCAAGGCTTGTATGAAACCATAGTCGTATTTCAACTTAGATGTGGTATGTTGTCGTAATTACAGCATAGCTGCATGACTTAAATATTAGTGTTCCTGCTAATAGAGTATACGTTAGATTGAGTAGTCACTTGCAGCTCTAGGCAAACAGATACCACTAGTTTGGTCAACCTAATAACCCACTCTACATAACCACTTGTCATTTGAAAGTGTATTATGTCTACTTTAAGATGAGGTCTGAGGTAGACTGTCAAATGATGCTGTTATCATAGAAGCATGGATAAACAATCACACCAGTATGTCAAAATTACCACTTTGAAACGTTTGTGTGTTTTGTTAGTTTAATGACTATTATTTGAAGACCTTAAAAGTGGATTTTTTGATGCAGCTATGTCACTGTAAATGAGTGTAGATTTTTTGTTTCTTTGGGGTAAGCTTTAAGGGACTTGTTCTTATACACTGTAACTTCCCTCCTAAAGTATATTGTTAGAATTATTATTCTGTGTGGTGGGGTTCCAGAGGTATAACTTGGAGCTGGTGTACTGCTGTTCCCCTTAATTCTCCAGCATGGTGATAGACAGCAAACCCTTTTCTCACTGTTATCACTCAGTACAACAGCATGTGGAGCCCCATACCCAGTTTAGATTGCATGAAAGCTTCTTCAGCCACTCATGAATTGCACAGATAAAGGCACCAGCAAATTCCCCAAGACCCAATCTGGCACCCCAGAACTGTACTGTCTTGCCCTAGTCAGAAAGATCAGCGTAAGCTTGTTATCCAGTCCACCTCTTGGTGGCTATGTCTACACCTACAGCAATCTGTTGACAGAAGTCACTTTTGGAAGAGATCTCCTGACAAAACTTCTGTTGACAGATTAACTCCACACAGCAAAGTGGATTGCTCTGTTGAGCTGCTCTGTCAACAGAGCAGCCAGACTGGCCAGCCACTTTCTCTGCAGAATAGGTGTCAGAAAGAACCCTTACGTACAGCTGGCAAGTGCTTCATGTTTCCTGCCCACTCTGAGGCTTGCCTACCTCATTGAGGGACAGCATAACTACTGAAGGGCTCAGATGCTTTCTGTGAGTTTGTGCTTTCCAGATAGCCATGATGCCAGAGCAGCCCCCAGGGGGCTTGCATGGGCTGTACACACAGGTGCTGCATCTTCTGCTGCACCTCATCCCGGCTGCTCTCCTCTTCCTCTGGGGGAATGAGCCTAGCATTGGTTTCAAGGGGTGCATGCTGTGGCTGCCGCACAGGCCCACCTGCACTTGCCCCCTCAAGTGCTCAGGTGGGTCTGGAGGAAACTACCAGTTCCAACTGGTGGGGCAGTGAGATGACCATCAGTAGCTCTAGAATTTCAGAATGAGAAATGGCACATTCCTGGGGCTCTGTACCTTTCTTGCCTCCTTCAATAATTAGTACTGCACACACGAGCAGTCACAAATTAAAACCTTCTACCAGACCACAGTGTACATTTTAAAAAAAAAAAAAAAAAAAAAAAAAAAAAAAAGGCTGTAAGTGGAGAGGCACCCTATAAAGTATTCATTTACACTTACGTCTGACCACTTAGATGGTACAAACTGAGAGCACAATCTACTGCTATTGGTGCACAACTTTCCGTGTGAGACTGATCTGGTTAGCAAGGTTCAACTGAAAATATGGATAATTATTGTAATCATTTGTGAGATACTTCAACAATTAAGAATGTGCTATGTGAAAATACATTGGTATATTGCAAAATGCTGCTATTTGCCATTTTTTTTGCCCCCATGTTAAATAACTGCATAATTTTCTGTGAGGGAAAAATACCTGCCCATGCAGTTTTAAAAACAAAACAAAACTTTTAATACGTTGTCATTTGATAGCTTTGACCAGTATATCACCTTAAAGTGTTGAAATTAAACTGTAAAAACTATAGACATAGTGACCTTGCTGTGTTGCTGGAACCGTGGAAAAAATGGAATTATTCAGCATACTACTCTTTTAGCACTCTTACAGCATCCCTTGACAGTGCCACATCATCCCTCCTCTGAACATACATAAAATAAGCTCGCAACAGGTGTGTGTATGATGGATACACTAAAATCCAAACTTATGACCCTTTGTGGAGAAAATTGCCACATGCCTATTAAAAAGTATTATTGTTATTGCAACAAGAGTGTCACATGGCTTCTGAAGTTTTAAACTCATTTCTGTTGCGCAGCATGAAGGTGCATTGAGAACTACAGTAAGGTATTTGTAACACACCAAAGCAGCAAGCTACAGTGCTGCTGGAATGTGCTTGGCCAATTCATTCTGTCTAGAGAGCTTTGCTGAAAAGGAAACTTGTAAATAACAGAACTCATCAATCTATTGTATCTTTCATCTCCTTCTCAAACTGTCATAGGTCCTAAATCATTCCATGTGGATTGCTTACTTGGAGAAGGGGCTTTTGCATATGTCTATCAGGCTTCTGTCCTGGACACACCCAATCCTAAAAATAACCAGAAAGTAATACTAAAGGTAAGTGGTTTTGGTTCTGAATGGCTTGTCATATAACTTTGAGAGCTGGCTTTCTCTGAGGTCCCTTAGTAGTCTGAGATGTGAAACTAAGTGGATTTCTTAAAGCGATTGACTAATAAATTGACTCTCTGATTTCAGCCATTTCTTATGTCTTTCTCCACAAAGCAGAAGAGCCTTCCAATACCTGCTATTTTTTCCTACTTAATATACTTCGGTTCCAATCAAAAAGATTGAGAGCTGACTTGATAAGCTAAAAGGACTGAATTCTTGTAATTTGTTATAAGGCATTTTTTTCCAGCCCTTGAATATTTTGCGGAAGAGGGGGATCTTTTCTTTGTATCCTCTACTTCAAAGAATAAGAAAACCAAGGTTTTAAAATGCAGGGTTTTTTTTAACCTGACAGTGGTTTTAGTACATAAATACCTTGGTTCCATTATTTACTACAGACTGGGAACTGTGTTCAGTGTTTGTATTAGCCTCCTCTGTGGCGGTTTGTCACAAATTGCAGATTGAAGCAAGAGATGTACTGCCTAGATTAGGCTTAAATGCCATTTCTGGTCTTTTATTTTAAATCAATTTATAGATAAATTAGAGCTTCTAACCACGTGAGCAATCATTGCTGTGAGCTGAATGGTTGGAGCATGTTTTCAAAAAATCAGTCAGTCATAGTTTTTTTTGTTTGTTTGTTTTTTTTAAGGCCAGACATTTCCTTTAGATTGCTCTCTTGCATATCACAGTCTACCAATGCCAACAGGGAGAGAATGGAAGAACTAACATGCACCAAGGACGTGCAGTGGCAGGGAACTGATCTGTAGTGTTAAATCTCTGCAAGGTGGAAGTAGCCTGAGCAAATACTCTTTTTCAAGTATCACCCTTATGGATGCCCCACTATAGGTATGTCTGCATTCTTTCACTGCTGACCAGAGAACTTTTGGTAGTGGTGTTCGTTCGTCCTGGTGCTCTGCCATGAAGCTAACCAGTGCTGTGCAGCAAACTCTTGGCAGTTTCTTCCCAGCCATACCTAGCTAGAGGCAGAACTTACCTCTCTCAGCCAGTTGTTAACTTCCTTAGAATTAGCTACCTTTTGGAATGTCCCTTTCTTTTCTTATCTCCTTTTTTTTTTTTTTCTTTGTTATTTATTGGGGTGGGGAGAACCTTTTTTGTACTTTGTTCTTTGTTCCCCTGTATGGGGACTCCCCTGTGTAGTATGGTATGTCCAAAGTACAGTTAGTGGTAATAGTGACCATGCATCAGCAGGAAGAAGGGTATTCGGTTTTACCCCACACAACTACAAAGAGGTTTCCCAAAGGCATAATAAACTTTTTTTTCCTCAACCCCGATGTCATACCCACAATGGGGTCTCTAGCTGGTGTAAAAAGGATTGGCTAGCATGCCATTTGCACCCATGGCCACTTATTCTCTAGCTCACCTTTCCATTGACTTGATGGTGTTCGGGAATGCCATTTTCATGAAGGCTGGGGAGATAGCAGCTCTGAGGGCACATATTCCCTTCCCCCTCCCCGCCCCCAGCTCAAGTGTTCTTCCCTGACAAAGTCGCACTCAGATCTACAGTGAACTCTTTCATATCTAGCAGCCCTGGGACTGGGAGGTTGCCAGATACTCAACTATTCCAGATAACAGAGAGGTAAACCTAGCAATGCATAACACTAAAGAGAAACAAAATTAGATATTGAGGTACAAACAAAAATGTATACAGAGTACTTTATTTACCAACACCACAAGTATTTTATACTGTATTTGCTGTATTTATGTGTATTTATTTTCACTTTATTGTACGTATGGAAAACGTAACTAAAATTTACTTACGGTTAAAATGCTGGTAATTTGAGAGTTCTGGATGATAGAATGCAAAATATGAAAGAGTTTACTGTAATATGAAGTTCATCCCCAAAATAACTTCTGTATTTAACGTGAACCAACTTATTCACCTTTTTGACCTTTTGTCACAAATCCCATCAGAATAATAGGGAAGCCACCCTCCTTTTGGTGTATGAACAGCCTTGGCCTTCAATTTGGACAGCACCAGGGTTTTTAGAAAATCTGAGATTCTTCTCTATTGCAGTGGTCTCTAAAGGTACAGTGAGTTCAACTCAGGCTCTCCAACTTCATTATACGCTTACGAGATTCAAAATTTAGCACCTCCATCCACAGTCCACACACATTCTGTGAGATGGGTCTCCCTGTTCATCGCCGCCTTCAAGGGTATCCCTGTAGCTGAAATCTGCAGAGCAGGTACTTGGGCATCTGCAAAGCTGCTGCTGAACACTGTGCCGTCTTGGAGAATTCTGCTGCAAATGCCAAATTCGACAGCAGGGTTCTACTGTCTGTAACAGAGAAGGCTTCAAAGCTACAGCCTTCAGTGGGGATACTGGCCTAGAATTTCCTACAATGGACCACCTGTAGGGACACTACTCAAAGAATTTGGTGGTTCTTCGAGTGTTTGTTCATGTCTGTTCCAATCAGGTGCATGTGCATTCATGGTAACTGGAAGATTTTTCCTGTAGCAGCATCATCCGTCAGGTCTGCCTGGGCACATCTTCCACCCACCAACCCCTCAGTTCCTTCTTATCTCCTGTGACGGCAGCTGGAATTTCTCACTTGTACTCCAGCAAGTGTTTGTCTGTTTGTTTGGTGTTGGAGTGCTGAGCTGTCTGTTTGAAAGGCCATGTGCTCAGGCTGGCAGTTGGAAGCTTAGCCTTGATTAGGTTTAGGTTTGAAATCTAAACTCTGCATGCTGATTGGCTGAGCGGTAGTCAGAGGGAAGGGTTCTCAGGAAGGCCAGTGCTTTTTAAACCCTGCTGGCAAGTGACCAGGGAGCTTGTGAACAGGGCGGTTGCTAACAGGAGGGAGTTTTGAGAGGGGAGTTTAGAGGGGGAGCTAGTTACTTCTACAGGGGTAAGGGGTGGCAAGATGGTTACGGCAGCGGCGTTCCCAACTGCTGGCTGAAGCTGAGGGACCCGCCGCCCCCAGGGTGCGGCGTGGGCAGCAGGACACAAGTGGGCTTGGGAGAGGGTGGGGGGCGAGACCGAGGGGTGTCGGTGGTGGGCGTGTGGTTTGGGGGCGTGTGGTACGGCTGTGTGGATGGTGGCGCCCATGGAGGCTGGTGGTGGCACGCCCGGCTCAGATGGCCTGGGCTTTCAGGCCCAGTCCTGCAATCCCTGCACACGTGGCCTGCAGCCAGAAGAAGAGTTGGTAGCTTTGGCAGGGACCCAGGGCATGGCTGGGCTGTGAGATCAGCACCTTCCTGGAAGACGTGGGGCTGCAGCAGCATGTGGCCAGGTGTGGAGAGGACGGGGGAAGGGGCACCTAGGGATGATGAGAGCTGATGGGGGACATGGGAGTGGATGGGAGACAAGGAGGTGGGGAGGGGGGAATCTGGGGTTAATGGTAGCTGATGGGAAGCAGAGATGTGGGGAAGTTGTCAGGCCATGGGGAGCTTTGGGGACACATGGTGCCAGGGAGGTGCAAGAGGTAGTGGGATCGTTACCCACATTCTCCATGCCCCACTGCCTTGTGGGTTATCCTGGGGAGGAGCAAGGCTAAGGAAGTAAACCCCGACAGAAAATCCAGAGGGGAATCCTAAGGCGGTTCTGTGCCAACTTGTGGCATTGACCCGGCAACTCCTGCAGCTGAGCTAGTACCAGACATAGAGGTTATTCTCTCCTTTGGACTATATTAGTAAAGCCGAGAGGGGAACACTGGCATCTGGGCAGCCCAGGGTCCCAAAAAATTGCCCAGGCTCGCACCTGGAGAGAGACTCCAGCATCGCTTAACTCCAGCAAGTGCAAAGGCTTAGTATCCTGCTTATAGAGGTAGCTCTACGCCTTCAATCCAACTGAGGATTGGCAAATCCAATGCAGAGCACTTCTTTCTTGCTGTGAAGCATACTGGCGCTGGTGGTGCTTGACCCGGCACGTTGGAGGGAACCCAAGCACTCTGCACAGGCATGGCACAAAACAATTCTGGCAGCTGCCAATTGTCATCCCCAATGCCCCAAAAAACGAAGAGGCAGGAAATAAGACAGTTTGGAAAAAGTGAATAAGGAAAAGTTATTTATTTGCTCCCATAATAAAATAAGTAGGAGTCACCAAATAAAAGAATGAGGAGCAGGTTTGAAAGGAAGTTTTTCATCACACAGTGTACAGTTGGCCTGGGGAACTCCTTGCTAGAGGAGGTTGTGAAGACCAAGATTTTAACAGGGTTCACAAAAGAACTAGATAAATTCATGGAGGTTAGGTCCATCAATGGCTATTAGCCAGGATAGGTGGAAATGGTGTCCCTAGCTTCTGTGTGTCAGAGGTTGGAAATGGATGTTGGAAGAGGGGTCTTTTTCATGATTACTTGTTCTGTTCACTCTCTCTGGCGCATCAGGCGTTGGCTGCTGTCGGAAGACAGGCTACTGGGCTAGATGGACCTTTGGTCTGAACCATTATGGACATTCTTATGTAGTTTTCCTCTTCCTAGACTGTAGTGGCAGGGAGACCCCAGTCTCCCTATCCCATTTTGGGCTGATTTGACTCCTGCCCTGCAAGGGGTCCAATTGAGTGCAGCCCTACTGACTCAGGATCTGACCAGTCCACTCATGGTTAGCATCGGTGTCTTTGTCAGCCTGAGAGCTCAGCCAAGCCTACAATGTTACTTCCCTATGGGTTTTCCACCACCAACCCTCCTTGACCCTAATTCAGAGTCCTTGTCATAACACTGTGGGATAGAAGGAAGTGAGGGTTTGAGAGTGTGGTGCTGGTTAGCCTCATGGCTGAGCATGGGACAGAAAGAGGGGCAACTCATGCACAGGTTGAACAGATGCTGTAACCAAAGCTGGCTGATCAACAGTACAGGGATGCAGACGTATCTGTGGTTGAGTACCTATGGGGAACACATCTCAAAGAACCACTGTTACTGCAAAAGACGAATAACTTCTTTGAATGGCTGTACAACGCATGGTCTAGATAAGAAGAGAAATGCCCAAGCATTCAGGTCACTAATTGTATGGGAAGATTTTTTTTTTTCTTTTTCAGTCTACTAGAGAACCCCATTTCATACAGAGTGTTTGGTTACAGGTGCAGAAGCCTGCAAATCCTTGGGAGTTCTATATAGCATCTCAGCTGATGGAGAGGCTTAAACCAAGTGTGCGGCATCTCTACATCCAGTTTTATTGTGCTCACTTCTTCCAAAATGGGAGTATATTGGTTGGTGAGCTATATAGCTATGGAACTTTACTGGTAAGCTCCTATGACTTGAGGTCTGAAGAGGTGTATATTAAGCTTTTTAGGAATTAAAACACATTACAAAGCATAGGAATCCATTCTTCCTTTTTGCTTTATAAAAATATTTGTGGGCTTATTTTCTAATGTGCTATTTTGCAAATATAGAGTTAAAAATGTTTTGTTATATAGAATTATCTTTTGGTGAGGTAAACATTCTCCTCTCCTTTTGTTCATAGAACACCATAAATATTTACAAAAAGCTTCCTGAAAAAGTAATGCCTCAGGCACTGGTGGTCTATTTTGCTGTGAAAATTCTGCACATGGTGGAAGAGCTCCACAACTGTGGAATCATTCATGGTGATATTAAACCCGATAACTTCATACTTGGAGAAAGGCAAGTATTTCTCTTTAGCACCAAAACTACCAACCTCTTGAATTGGGAGTTTAATAATTGTGGCAACAATTTGCTCAACTGCAGGCTTTTGGATAACGATACCTGTGACATAGACAGTCTCTCTCATGGCCTGACAGTCATTGACTTGGGTCAAAGTATAGACCTGAAACTCTTTCCTGAAGGAACTGCATTTACAGGAAAGTGCGAGACATCTGGATTTCAGTGTATTGAAATGCTGACACAGAAACCATGGAACTACCAGGTATGAGATAATCTGAAAATTTGGGCTCCAATCCACAAAGGTACTTAGGCTCCTAAATCCCAGTTTTAGGTTCACTGAAATCCACAAAACCGTTGCTAAACTCTCTAGGTACCTACACTCGCTCAGCTCCAAGTTTCTGCCTCTGAGCATATACACATCCACCCCATTATAGGCATCAGGATGCCTGTCTCCTGCCTAAACCTTGGAGTGATCCATAAAATATGGGAAGACAGGCAGACAAACATATCTTGTGATCTAGACCAAAAGCATTGGACGTGATTGGGGGTTTCCTGATGGATTATGACCCGTTAAAATCTGGTCACCAGAACTGGTGGTGCTACCACCATCCACCTGAAGTTTTACCAGTCGGTTGAGACACGCATCCGAGCTATGAAAGACCCAGATTGATCCTCTTCCTTCAGGTTGACAGGAAAAAACCTGGATTTCTCACATCCCAGTAATAGTGCTAACCCATTAATCTGGACTTCACGATAGATGCGTCTCTCTTTATTTAGACTGATTACTTTGGAATTGCTGGAACAGTGTACTGCATGCTCTTCGGAACCTACATGAAAGTGAGAAATGAAGATGGCATCTGGAAAACGGAGGGAGTCTTCAGAAGGTTGGTGTGTCTGCACCTTAAGGAGAACTCCTCAGGAGAATCTTTTTTTATAAAACGCAGTTAAAATTACTCTTTGTAGGAAGGCTAGAGAGATTTCCCTTCTGCGTTGTGTCCTGGGGAAGCTGCTAACATACAATTAGCTTTAAAACTGTCTTTAGTTAGCCTCCTGATTCTTTAAAACCCATTGATTTCAGGATGAAGTATAGTGAATTTGTATGTGCACATGCTGCTTGAGAAGGCATTGTACTTGATGAGGGAAGCCATTCTGGTACCATAGAATCATAGAACACCAGACCTGGAAGGGATATCAAGAGGTCATTGAGTCCAGTTCCCTGCCCTCTTGACAGGACAAAACACCATCTAGACCATCCCTGCTAGGTGTCTGTCTAAACTGCTCTTAAATATCTCCAGTGATAAAGATTCCACAACCTTCCTAGGTAATTTATTCCAGTGTTTAACCACCTTGATAGTTAGGAAGTTTTTCCTAATGTCTAATCTAAACCTACCTTGCTGCAGTTTAAGCCATTGCTCCTTGTCCTATCCTCAGAAGCCAAGCAGAACAAATTTTTCCCTCCTCCTTGTAACCCTTTTTGAGGTACTTGAAAACCGCTATCATGTCCCCTGTAAGTCTTCTCTTTTCTAAATTAAACAAGCCCAGTTCTTTCAGTCTTCCCTCATATCTTGTGTTCTCTAGACCTTTAATCATTCTTGTTGCTCTAATATGGACCTGCTCCAATTTCTTCACATCTTTCTTGAAATGTGTTGCCGAGAACTGGACAGAATACTCCAATTGAGGCCTAATGAGCACTGAGTAGAGCCAAAGAATGACTTCTCCGTGTCTTGCTCTAACAATCTTGTTAATGGATCCCAGAATCATGCTTTGGTTTTTTTGCAACAGCATCACACTGACTCATATTTAGCTTGTGGTCCCCTCTGACCCCTAAATTCCTTTCTGCAGTACTCCTTCCTAGTCAGGCGCTTCCCAGTCTATATGTATGAAGCTGATGGTTCCTTCCTAAGTGGACTACTTTGTATTTGTCACTATTAAACTTCATCCTGTTTACCTCATACCATTTCTCCAGTTTGTCCAGATCATTTTGAGTTGAGTCTCTCCTTCAAAGCAGTTGCAGCCCCTCCCATCTTGATGTTTCATCTGCAAACTTGATAAGCATACTCTCTATGCCAATATCTAAATCATTGGTGAAGATATTGAACAGAAGCAGTCCCAAAACTGATCCCTGTGGAACCGCACTTTTTATGCCCTTCCAGCATGACTGTGAACCATTAATAACTATTCTCTGAGAGCGTTCTGACAGCCGGTTATGCACCCACCTTACAGTGGCCCCATCTAAGTTGTATATGCTTAGCTTATTGATAAGATCATGCAAGACTGTCAAATGCCTTAGTAAAGTCTAGGCATACCATATCCACTGCCTCTCCCTTATCTGGAATACTTGTTATCCTGTCAAAAAAATCTGTTAGATTGGTCTGGCATGATTTGTTCTCTGCAAATTCTTGCTGGCTGTTATCACCTTATTTTCTTCCAGATGCTCACAGATGAGCTCCTTAATTATTGGCTTCATTATCTTTCCCAGCACAGAAGTTAAACTGACCAGCCTGTAGTTTCCTGGGTTGTTTGTGTTTGTTTTTTGTTTTTCCCCTTTTTATAGATGGGCACTCTGTTTGCCCTTTTCCAGTCTTCTGGAATCTCTCCCAACTTACAGGACTTTTCAGAGATGATATCTGAAGGCTCAGAAATCTCCTCTATCAGCTTCTTAAGTATTCTAGGGTGCATGTCATCAGGCCCTGGTGACTTGCAGACATCTAATTTTTCTAAGTAACTTTTTGAAATTGTTCTTTTTGTATTTTATCCTCTAAACCTACCCCCTTCGCACTAGCATGCATTATGTTAGGCATTTCTGCATCGGCCTTCTTGGTGAAGACTGAAACAAAGAAGTCATTAAGTGCCTCTGCCATATCCAAGTTTCCTGATACTGTTTCTGCCTTCTCACTGAGTAGTGGGCCAATCCTGTCCTTGGTCTTCCTCTTGCTTCTAACATACTTATAAAATGACTTCTTGTTACCCTTTGTGTCTAGGTAGTTTGAGCTCATTTTGTGCCTTGGCCTTTCTAATCTTGCCCTTGCATAGATGTGGTGTTTGCTTATATAAATCTCTTGTAATTTTATAATTATGAAATAATTATGTAATCACATCATTAATAAGTACGTACTTTTATACATACTTGCTTTTCAGCAGTGGATGTGCCAGATTCCAAAAAGTTAAGGAACCTATACAATAAATAGATTTAGGACGTGACAGCACATTAATCAGCAAGTTTAACTGGCTTCTTTGTAACACATTGCTTAGTTACATTGCATTATTTTGTCTAAGGAATAAGGTCTACAAATATCCCAGGCTATATGTTCCTGGGGGATGAAAATATTGGCCTGCTAAAGAAGTACGTGGAAGAGGACCACAAGGAAATTTATCTGTATAGTCAAGCACCATAACACTTGCACTTGTGCCACTGTACAAGAAAATACACATTTTTATCTCTTACAAGGATTTCTCTAAGAGTCAGTACTCATTTGTTTTCTGTAACTAGAATAATTCACTGTATAGGTCATATTAAATGTATTGAACTGTCCTGTTATGATGATGTCATAAAATGCTTGTTTTCCTCTTACAGGATTCCTAATGCAGAATTGTGGAGTGAGTTCTTCTTCAGCCTCCTGAACATACCAGACTGCTATCACCTTCCATCTTTGGGGGAGTACCGCAAAAAGCTGAGAGACTTGTTCCAAAAGTCATATGCGAAGGATATAAAGTTCCTCCGCAACAGACTTGTGGTATTGCTCACAGAGAACAAACGTTCACGAAAATAACCTTTGAGTTTATTGACTTCTGTTTCTCTTAATATGGAGAGAAGCTTTCTATAAATACTTTTTAAATGTCATGTCTTGTCCAAATATACTTACTTTGCTGTTGGCTTTTGGGTAAACCTTTTGTCCTGGACGACTTGAATATTTGCCTCTGCTGTCATGGAAAAACAACTCTACACAAGCAATATAACTTTTTTTTAAAAACCTAACCTGAATGTTTTTAAAGTTATTTTAGCAGACTTCAGAGTGGGAGACCAGCTTGTTGGGGGGGGGTGGGTCTCATGCAGCAGTGGTAAAACCTCCTTTTGTTTTCAAAAATTTATTTTCTAACGTATGATAGTATCCATGATGATTACCTCGTTTTTTGTGTAGATGATGCTTAAAGATGACAGGTAACTAGACTGAAAGGTGGTAGCTGCTTTGAGCCAATCATGACAACTAGGTTCATGATGGGCAAATGGAGAAAAGGTCCAACTAGTTGATAGTTTCCAAGGCCAGAAAGAACCATTATGATGATTGGTGACCTCCATAACAGAGGCTAGAGAACTGCTTTGACTTGAATAAATTGTTTCCTACTTGGAAGCGCTTTTAAATCATCTGTACCAAGGTTGTAATATCTGTTTGAAAGCTTAAAATAGGTCTTTTTTTGTAAAGAAAGCAAATCCGACTGAAAAACTGTGCAGTGCACCATAGAAAAACTGGATTTAATATCTGACAGTTGTTCAAATCTATTGGAATAGATTAAGAT
This sequence comes from Carettochelys insculpta, assembly GCF_033958435.1. Lineage (NCBI taxonomy): Eukaryota > Metazoa > Chordata > Testudines > Carettochelyidae > Carettochelys > Carettochelys insculpta. The sequence continues at coordinate 2,397,806 of NC_134139.1, read as the reverse complement.
TTATTCTCATGTGAAGTTAAGACTTCTGTTTAGACTGCCAAAACTGATTAGAATTCTTAGACTAGCTCTCTGCACAGCAGTTATAATTGTGCCTGTATAGCTTAGTAAAAATGCCAAGATTCTTTATGTGACAGCTGCTGCTCAGAGGTATTAGGTGTCACTATTGCCACTTTAAAAACATCAATAAATTGCATTTCCACCATACTTGGAGATGTAATTAAATGCTATGTCCTTTTGTAGAAGGTCATGTGTTTTCCAAAGCTGAGGTTACCGGAAACATAGCATCTTCAGCTGTCAGAACACTTTTTAGTACTGAAAGGAGCAGTATGCAAAGTAGTGACACTGCTGCTCCCTAATAGGTCAGGTGCAAGTGAATAGAAGCAATTCTCTAACTCAAGGCTAACAAGATAGTAAAGATTTAAAGAATTTAAGCAGAGTCTGCTTTATATTTAACATAGCTTTACTCAGGAGCTTGAGACAATAGTGCATGCAACATGCTGATGGAGACCAGCTTCCTTTTATTATTCAGTCTGAGATTAAAGATCTGAAGCGTGTATTAAGCTGTCTAACCTATATCCTACAGAGCTTGAAATAAGAGGAAGGCATTCCCTGCTGCAGTTGCTGGCTGGAATCTGTTTGGTCTTTATGCACTACTTGGAGACAGGGACAGCGTACAAGACAACATGTGCACAAACAGCAAGTCTTATTGAAGTGGGTCTTTGCCCACAAAAGCTTATGCTCCAAAATAGCTGTTAGTCTGTAAGATGCCACAGGGCATCTTGTTTTTGGAGATACAGACTAACACGGCTACCTCTCTGATACCTGTGGTACACATTATCACTTGTGTGCTTCAGCATAGAACAGTGACCTCACAGGAGGGCATTGCCCAGTCAGTGATTGGCAGGGTTAAGAAGACTTGATTGAGCTAGCCATTCACCAACAGACACCTTCGGCTTTACTGGACTGAAGAAGAATTAGCAAAGCAGAAGGCTTCCTATACTTTTAGAGGGAAGTAGGGATGGTGCCAATATGGACTGGGGAGAGGAGAACATAATGGATACAGGATGCTAATTTATAGCTTAGAATTCTGTAGAAATTTATCACATTTAACTATTATGCATCAACCTGGCTCAGATTGAATACTTATTTTAGCAATCTTGTCTTGCCAATCTCACAGAAAGCCTTGAGAAACAATTAGTCACAGCATCTTAACTGGATATTTAAAAGGTAATCTATTTCACATCTAACCCAACCTCTGGGACACCCTCTTCCTTTACCAACACCCCAGTCCTCCATTACTTGCTTTGTTCAAAACATTTGATTCTGTTGACACAAGAAAGAGCGACCTACAGAATTTTGCTAGCATTTTAGCAGGTCTAGTCTGAAATGCCTCCAGAAATCAGGGTTTCACTATTTTCTTAGGAAACTGTTCAAAGGATTTGCATTCCATCCTCATCGCTATTTATCTTTTGTCCCTTTTGTTTGTTCTTGTCGATTTGATTTGTTTTCTATCTTTAAGACTAGTGTTCTATTTAGGAGCCTCTCTGATCACCTCATTTTCCATTGTATTGTGGAGTTTGCAAATTAAAACTTAATTATTTATAGTAAAAATTCCCTTGCAGCTTGTACTTAGAACATAGAACTTAGAAATCATTGCTTTACTAAGGGGCAAATTACAAAGATTACCAGTTTGCTAGCACAACAATATAAATGCATACGACTTGCACTGGTGTAGCCGAGCATCACTTTTGGATATGTAAGTGTACACAGATTGCTTTGTGGACTATTGTGTTGGATTCTTAAATCATGCTTTAGCCAAAGATTATTGCTTGCTCAGTATTATTTACTAAGATTGTTACCTGAATTGGAATACGTTGCCAGCATAGGACAAAAGGCGCCACTTCTTATGCATATACAAAGAAGTTATAGAAGTCATTTTTACCTTTGTGTGGAGCAGGAATTTTTGGGAAGATTGCTCATTTTTGTTTCTGCAGTAAAGTTGACAGTGATTGCAGTAAGTAACTGAAACCAGTTTCTAAAGCATCCACGTGACCTTTGCAGTATATGTAAGAATCTGAATTATAAATGCAAAAAATGGATCTGATCCTTAAGGGAAAATGACACAAAACTCCAAAAATCCAGCTATAACAAAACATGCATGTCCAGAGACCTCAAAGGTAAGACTTAACAGACAAGTGATAAAGCTCAAAAGCAATTAAAAATAACCTGTGCTTCTCCTTCAAGTAGTCCCTGTGGGTGCTCCACTCAGGTCTTGGTGTGTCCTGGTGCTGGAATGTTTTCAGATCAGCTTCCTCACCCCCACTCCCTCACCACACCTGCACACTCACCATGTCAAGCTGCTGTTGCTCTGTGGGGCATGCGCACAGCACAGTCCTCATCAATTCCTTTTCAACTGTCCCTGGCTGAAGATGGACTACAGAGCAGCTCTTCTTTCTGACTGGAAATAATAGAAATTCATTGTTAGCTTTGACTTTTTACCTCATTTTTAATAATTTTACCTTTTTAACACTACTATGAAAAAAAGTGGCAGCAGCTTTTTTTCTTACAAACATGCCAGGCTCCCCAGGAGTAAAGAGATGTGACTCATGGAGAGACTCTGCCTTTTTCTGATGGCCATGCCTCTGAGTGAAATCTCTGCCTCATGCATCTAACAAGTTCCTGCATTGCCTGACCAAGTCAGCAACGGCAAGAAAAGACTGCAAAGTGTGGCTCAAGGCCGTACTCTGGGAAAAGTCTCTCCTACCATCCAGGCAGGATGAAACTGTTGCAGATCTTGTCCTCTGCACCAGCTGATCATATGAAACTCTTCCAAGAATTATTTAAATGTGCAGCCTAATCACACAAAATATCACATCACAAGAGGTTCAGGACAAACAATATAGACTACTCACTATATTACCATCCACAGTAGTGTCGAAAATAGTATTACCCAGCAACAAGGCTCTTCTCCAGATGTTCTGGCAAAATCCAGCTTCTGTTCCACCCACAAACCACAGATTGGATAGAAGATATTTTGTCCCTGCAAAAGACATGGACTTCCTTTTTTTTCCCCCCCTTCCAGAACCAAATTCACTGGTTGTGGACTCTGAATCAGGCTAAGAACCCACAATTCAAATCTACATCCAGTGGAAAAAAAAATATAAACAACTGGACACTTTGGCCATAGAGTGTAGTCTTCTGCTATGCTTCAGTTCCATGTATTGAACTCTACAGTCCTTCTAGCCAATTATGATCATGCTAATTATGCTGAATTACAGGACCTGATATAAGACCTCCCTGGTAACAAACAACCTCTCCTCCAGTCTATTAAGGAGGGTTTGGCAGTAGCCAAGACATTTTTCCACACAGTCATGGATGTCACAGAAACTGTAGCTATAGCCATGGTAATGTATACAATCATACGGTATAGTCAGCTGGCATCCTGAGAAAATTACAAGTGAAGGCGGAGGATCTCCCCATCGACAGAAAGCATCTTTTTGCTAACAATGTGGGTGAGATCCTATGCTTGATGGACTCTCTAGCGCCACTCCGTACCTTGGGGATGTATACCCTACCAAATTAAAAAAATGCAAATATACGTCCTACTATGGGCCCAGGGAGCGTAACTGTAGCTATTACAGCCAACAGTAGCGGCCATGTGATGATAGGCCCAATCAGTGTTCCAACAGGAGGGAGGATGCAGCAAAACCACTCCTCTCCGACTCACTCTACCTCTCTTAAACCACAAATCTGAGGTTTTGGTCAGGGTCAGAGTGACCATCCCACCAATCCTGTGTATCCCTAAGCTACTTTTTGTCACCTCCTGAGAGCTTTTTTACTAATAATAGACCAAAATTACGACAGACACATAGGTCCTAGAAATTATAAGCTCTTGGTTACACAATCCACTTTACTTCCAGGTCTCCTACCTGTTACCCTACCCCATCCCCTTTTAAAGGCCCATCTCATGAGCCCCTATTTACAAGGAGAGATGCAAAACTTGCTCACCTTAGGGACAATAGAATCCATCCCCAAAGAAAATGGGGGCAAGGGGTTCTACTCCAACTATTTCCTCACAGCTAAAAAGAGAAGGGGAGAGGGACCAGTCTTAGATCTCAGGAAACTGGACAGATTTATTTGCAACACAAAGTTCAGAGTGGTGACCTTGGCAACCATCATACTGGCCCTGGACAAAGGGGACTGGGTTCTCAGCCCTCAACCTCCAAGACACACTCACTGTAGTTACGGCGTTTCTCAGAAGACAAAAATGTTGTTTTTCCCTTACCTGACGATGGTCTAGTAAAGGACTCTAACTGCCAACAAGCTATTTTCATGACAGCTACTACCCCGAAATGGTTTTCCCAATTTGGCCGCCTTGACAACTTACCAAAGGCCACCTTAAAACCCATGCAAAAGATAGAATTCATTGGAGCATTGCTAAACTTGGTCATAGCAAGAGACTGCCTACTGTTGCAGAGATTGCAGGCAACCTGCGATTGTGTTCATTTGATTAGGCAGGTGCCTTTCCCGACGATTCAGATGTGCCTCCAATTATTTGGGCTTATGGCTGCCCCAACATTTGTAATTTTATTTGTGAGATTACACTGGCGCTGCCCCCATCAGTGGCTCATTTGCAATTATATACCAACCTCACACAGCCTCTCAAAGTGCCTCACTCTTTCCCACTCCCTACCCCGGAATGGTGCATGTCTCCAGCCAGCCTTCTTGGCAGTATACCCTTCCACCGGCCAGACACTTCAGTGACTATAGCAGATGTGTCAATCATGGACTGGGGACAAGGGGCCCACTGTGGCACAACGTCAATCGAGGTATCCTAGAGCACAGGGCCATTTGCAGGGCTTGCACCCATTTTCTTCCTCTGATAAGAGGTAAAACTATCCATGTCCTCCTGGACAACACACCCACAGTGTTTTGTGTCAACTGGCAGAGGGGTGCCCAATCACTCTCTCTAGGTGTCAAAGTTCTGAGATTCTGGAACTGGTGCATCAGAAATCAAATGACCCTGACAGCAGTGTAAATACCGGGACAACAGAATGTGAGGAGATACTTTTCAGAGCAGCCAACAGACTGAGCAGATATTTTTCAGATTAACATGAGTGAGAGATTAATACCAATATACACCTCTTAGTCTTCCACAAATGGGGTTTCCCAACGATAGACCTTGTTGCAACAGCCTACAACTACAAATGTTACAGATTCCACTCCCGAGCAAGACTGGACAAGAGATCATAAGGGGGTGCCTTCGCCATCCGCTGGACAGCTCCCCTACTGTCTTTCCTCCAATCCTGCTCATTGCCAGAGTGAGCAACAGGATCTGATCTGATTGGGCCACTGTAATCTTAATAGTCCCAGCCTGGGCCAGACAACCTTGGCTCCCTTATCTACATTATTGATAGATCAGCTGATCACTCTTCCAAGGGTGCCAAATCTCCTGACACAGCCCTGTAGCAACACATGCTACCTCAACATCAAAACCGTTAAACTTATGGCATGGCTTCCGCATGGTTCTAGAATGAAGCACTTACCTGCTGGGACAGGGTCAAACATGTCCTAAACAGCTGTTGTCCCTCCACCAAAGTGCACCTACCAAAACAAATTGGCACACTTTCAACAATTGTGCACAAAAGTTATTGTGCACAAAAATTCCTCCCCAACTTTCATGTAAACGAGCCCACTTATTTACCTGCTTATTTCACTAAACCTCATACCTCCTCCAAAGAGGCAATATTACATACCTTGCTGCAAAGCAGGCAGTTGCATTCTTTCTTGAGAGCTAGAGTAACTAGAAAATTGGAAAGACTTTGATGTGGTCAGGGCCTTGCCCAAGAACAGCTGTTTTGGCACAGCACTTATCCAAGTGGATTGCAGGTTCCATACACACTGCGTACCAACTCAGAGAGAAACAGCTGCCACAGACTATCAGGGTTCACTCCACGTGGGAGATGACCCCTATGACAGCCTTCCTGAATAATGTACCATTCATGGACATCTGTAGGGCAGCCATGTGGTCTTCACACCATATGTTCACACACCACTATGCTTTACAAAAAGGGCTAACACCTGCCAAAGCTCTGACTGATGCAGTCCTTCCTCCATCTACATAAAAGACTCCAATACCCACCTCCACCAAATGGATACTGCTATGTAGTCACCTGAGTGGATCAACCACAGGGACCACTTGAAGGAGAAGTAGTAGTTACTCACCTGGTGCAGTAATGACGGTTCTTCTTTGAGTGATTGCTCATGTGCATTCCAAGTTGGGTGTGCGTTGGCGTGTGCCCGGTTGCTGGAAGCTTTTTGTCCTAGCCGGTAGCCCTAGGGTTGGTGCGGTGCCCCCTGGAGTGGCACCCTTATGGCCACACATATATACACCACCTGACCCGCCCCCTGCTCAGTTCCTTCTTGCCACGCTGTCAGTTGCTGGAGCTCCCTCATTGTTGAGCCTTCACTGATAGCCTTTATTGTTAAATTAGTTGATAGTTAGTGAAAACAGTTGTGAATAGTTTAGATAGTTGTCTTTCATCTGTAAACATTTCCACATAGCGCTTAGTGAGCCGAGGCGGAACTTTAAGTCACTTTGGTGCCAGGGGATGCGTGGCTTCCCGGGATTTAAAACCTGTTCAAAATGTGGCAAACAGATGCCCAAAATTTACCCCCATGGGGCTTACCTGAGCTGCCTCCGTGAGGCTCACCTCCAGCAAAGCTGCTCTATTTGCAAGGCCTTCAAGCCTAGGACTTTCAAAGACAGAGCTCAACAGCTGAAGGTACTACTAATGGAATCAGCCTTGCGCCCGGACATTTCCCCAGGGGGAGCTCAGAGTGCTGCATTGTCGGTGCCGTCAGAAAGCTCCCAGCGATGAGAGCAGGACTCGGTGCCTAGCATCTCCTGGTGCCATAAAAGCCAGTCCGTGGTGCCTCGCAAGAAGAGGAGGTGGGCCTGCGGTCAGTCCCAGGAGAGGAGGAGGCGATGGCAATCCTCAGGAGAGTCCTCCAGATTGCACTGTGACCGGGGTCATGAAGTGTGGGCGTCGACTCCAGCGTGAGGCAGGAGCCCACACTCTCCCAGGCAGCCCTAGACGCCGGAGGCCTTTAGCGCAGCGCAGCGCAAGGCCTCCTGCAGATCACAATGCTGCTGCAGACGCTGCGCCGGGAGCCTTCATTGCCCCAGATACAGGTGTCTGAACAGTCTATAGGGCCCCGGCACGGTTCCTGACACTGGTGAGGTCCCCACATCAAATGGTGCAGGGCACGCAGGAGCCAGTGGGCACCACATGACCCTCAGCACCACCATGGTCAGCAGCATCAGAGTCAGCATTGGAGCTGGACTCTTGTTACTCCAGCTCAACTCGGAGCGGGAGTACATGGTCATCCTGACGCAATGGGCATTGACACCAGCCTTGACGCCCCTTGGAGGGGGAGTGGCAAATACCCCCACAATGGCCTTTCTGGACCCCGTGGGCACAGGGGTGGGCTGTGAGACTCCCGGCTAGGGCGCCCGGCACTCCCCAGCTGCCGAGATCAGCACTGACCTCTTCGGTGGGAGCCCCCCCGGCTCCCGCAAGAGAGCAAGTAGAGTCGTTGGTACCAGCGCTGACACCAGTACCAGTGCAGTCGGCACTGACCCAAACGTGGGCACCGCCCCTGCAGGTACTGGGGTCTGTGGTGCAGTGGGCACTGGCACTGACAGAACCAGTGCCGTCCCACGTGCCGAGTGGCCCTGTCATCACGGCACCTCACCATAGGCCAATAGGGGGCCCTTCGCCCCAGGCACCAAGCACCACACAGCAAACCACAGGGCCGGGGACTCAAATGGAGGTGCATGAACTGCACCCACCAATGGGCTTGGAGAGTGCGATGCCCTTGTCCTCGTCCTCCCCAGATGAGGCGTTGGCTGGATCCTCTGCATCCCTGGTAATGGAGGATGGAGGAGCGTACCAGCAGTTATTGAGAAGAGTGGCCTAGAGTCTGGGGCTGCAGGCAGAAGAGGTCAGGGATGAAATAGACCCTGTTACTAACATTCTCTCAACATCTGGACCTACCAGGGTGGCACTGCCCATTATAAAGACAATTGCCAGCACAGCAAAGACTAGTGTGGCTGACCCCAGCCTCAGCCTTATCCCTGGCTAGAAAGAGCGAGAGCCGGTATTTCGTCCTAGCCCAGGGCAATGAACATCTGTTCACCCACCCTCCCGCAACTCCCTGGTCGTGGATGCTGTGAATAGGGAGAGGCAGGGGGTCCAGGAGCCCTCCCCTAAAAACAAAGAGGCCAAACACTTAGACCTGTATGGTAGAAAAGTTTATTCTACAGGTGGCCTCCAGTTGAGAATTGCTAACCAGCACGCCATGGTTAGCAGATATGCGTATAATACGGCCAGCTCCATGGACCGTTTCACTGAGCTGCTTCCACCAGAGACCAAGTCTGACTTTACAGCCCTGGTGGAGAAACAGAGACTTAGATCTAGAGCGGCACTATGGGCCGTGCTAGATGCAGCGGATGCGGCCACCAGGGTTGTGGCCTCGTGTATAGCCATGAGAAGGGGGGCGTGTGGCTTCAGGTCTCGGGACTCTTGCGGGAAGTGCAGCAGTCCATACACAACGTCCCCTTTAAGGGCCTCTCCCTATTTTCAGAAAAGACTGATCAGAGGCTTCATAGCATGAAGGACTCACGGACCACCCTATGCTCACTGGGTCTATGTATACTGGTGGCTCAGAGACAGTTTACCATGAGACCCCAGTTTAAACAGTTCCCGCAGCATTGGGCTGGGAACAAAAGAAGGGGCCGCCATAGTAGGAGACATCAGGGCTGCCAGACACAGGATCAGAGCCACCAAAAACCCCCACCAGGGTCTAAACACCAGTTTTGATGGGGTGGTCAGGAGAAACACACCAGCCACCCCCACAGTTCCAGCTCAGTATTTATTTTCATCCCGCCTATTTCCATTCTACCATGCATGGGGCAGCATAACTTTGAACCAGTGGGTCCTACGCATGGTAGAAAAGGGATACGCTATCCAATTTTCTTTCTACCCTCTCTTCCTACCCGCCTTCCTGTCCCTCTTCAGGGACCCCTCCCACGAGACGCTTCTCAGGCAAGAGGTGAAGGCCCTCCTATAAAATGGGGGTTATAGAGGAAGTTCCCCAAGAATTCTGGGGGCAGGGGTTTTATTCACGTTATTTCCTAATCCTGAAAGTGAAAGGGGGATTATGGCCAATCTTGGACCTGTGAAACCTGAACAAATTTGTGAAAAAGCTAAGGTTTCATACGACATCCCTGGGCATAATCACCCCAAGCCTGGAGTGAGGGGACTGGTTTGCCGCCTTCGACTTACTGGACGCGTATTTCCATATAGCAATCTATCCACCTCACAGGAGGGTCCTCTGGTTTGTGCTAGAGAAGGACCATTACCAATTCAAAGTCCTTCTGTTTGGCCTCATGGCCCAAAGAGTCTTTACCAAATGTATGTCAGTAGTGGCAGCCTTCTTACGCATGCCGGGGCTGCACCTCTTCCCCATCTAGATGACTGGCTGATCTGAGGTCAGTTGCCACGACAGGTGGCGCGATACGTGCAGCTGATACAAGAGACGTTTGACATGTTAGGCCTCCTAGTAAATGAGGCAAAGTCCATACTAGGCCTAACTCAGGTCATGGAGTTTGTGGGTTCTCAACTAGATGCAGAGCAAGCCAGGGCCTTCCTGCTCCAGAGCAGGGTCCAAGCCATGGCGTCTTGCATCCAAGGTCTAATCAGGTTCCCAACCACAACGGCCAGGGATGCCTCAGACTGTTGGACTACATGGCAGCATGCACATTCATAGTCCAGCATGCCAGGTTGCAAATGCACCCCTTCCAGCTGTGGCTCGCCTCAGTATACAGACCTGTCAGGGACAACATAGACAAGTTAGTCACAGTCCCCCCAACAGTGTTAACAGCATTACTCTGGTGGCAAGAGGCCTGTTCGGTCTGCATGGGAGTGCCCTTCAATCCCCCACAACCCTCCCTCTCCCTGGTAACAGATGCCTCAGACCTGGGCTGGGGGCACACTTGGGGGACCAACAGACTCAGGCTCTGTGGAGCAAGACCAATGCTCAGCTCCACATGAACGTGCAGGAGCTCAGAGCGGTTTGGCTGGTGTGCAAAGTGTTTCAGAGCGACCTGAAGGGGCAGTGTGTTGCAGTCAGCACAGACAATACTACGGCAATGTACTATGTAAACAAACCGGGTGCACGCTCGTCGCCCGTGTCTTGAGGCCCTCGCGCTTTGGGACTTCCGCATCCAGCACCAGATTCTCCTGAGGGCGTTCTACCTTCCTGGGGCTTGCAACTCCCTAGCAGACTGCCTCAGCAGGTCCTTCATGGACCAGGAGTGGTCATTACACACAGAAGTACTGAGTTCAATTTTCTGGAGGTGGGGATGTCCCCAGGTAGACCTCTCCCCCTCCACCAACCCCCAACGCAAAGTGCAGGACGTTCTGCTGTTACCAGAACCAAAGCCCGGGCTGTTGGGCAGATGCCTTCAGCATTTGTTGGTCGGGATCCTTGCTTTACGCCTTCCCACCGATACCGTTCATCCCCCGAACACTGCTGAAAATTCGGTTGGGCTGAGCATCAGTTATCCTGGTGGCTCCAGCTTGGGCTCGACAACACTGGTACTCGACCCTCTTGAAGATGTCTGTTTGCGACCCAGAGGTGCTTCCATTATGCCTGGATCTACTGACACAGGAGAAGGGGAGACTGTGGCACCCCAGTCTCCAGGCACTACATCTCACAGCATGGAGGCTCCACAGCTGAGACCGATCAAGCTGGCCTGCTCTGAACCTGTCAGAGAAGTATTGTTAAACAGCAGGAAGCCCTCCACGAGGGTAACATGGCCAAATGGAAGAGGTTTAGTATATGGGCCACTCAAAGTGGATTATCCCCGGGGGAGGCTCCAATACCTCATATCCAAGACTACTTGCTGGCCTTAAGCCAGGCAGGGCTGGCACTATGCTCCCTGAAAGTGCACTTGGCAGCCATTTCGGCGTTTCACCCAGGGCCCAGGATGTCATCAGTCTGCTCAGACCTGGTGGTGAAAAGGTTCATGAAAGGAATGGAAAGGCTCAAACCGCAGGTTCAGGCCCCCCCGCCACATTGGACCTTAATTTGGTATTGGCTAAGCTTATGGCTCCCCCATTTGAACCCCTTGCCACCTCTTCCATGTTATTCCTTAGTTACAAGGCAGCATTCCCGGTGGCCATTATCTCAGCCAGAAGGGTGTCAGAGGTTAGGGCCCTGACAGTGGCCCCGCTTTATACGGTGTTCCACATCACCTTACCAGTGTTCCATCCAAAGCCCCGTGCCTCCACTAGGGATCAGGGCTTGCACACTTTGGATGGCCGGAGGATGCTGGCCTTCTATAGGGACAGGACCAATCCCTTCTGGAAGTCTCAACAGTTGTTTGTTGCAGTGGCAGACAGGATGAAGGGGCACCCAGTCTCCTCCTGGACAGTGGCCTGTATCACAGAGTGCTACAAACTGGCAGGGGTTCCCCCTCCCCTGATCAGGGCTCACTCCACCAGGTCACAGGCATCCTCTGCGGCGTACTTGGCCAGGGTCCCTATCCAGGACATCAGCATGGCGGCCACTTGGTCCTCCATTCAAAACGTTCGCAGCGCGTTACGCAGCACGCATGGGAAGATGCTGCGGTGGGCAGGGCTGTCCTGCACTCCTTTCGGGGCTCCGACCCCACCTCCCAGGTGCTGGCTGGCATGCACCCAGCTTGGAATGCCCATGCGCAATCACTCGAAGAAGAAAAGACAGTTGCCTGTTCTGTAACTGGTGTTCTTCGAGATGCGTTGCTCATGTCTATTCCAAAACCCTCCCGCCTTCCCCTCTGTCAGAGTAGCCGGCAAGAAGGAACTGAGCGGGGGCCGGGGCGGGCGCTGTATATATGGGTGGCTATATGGGCGCTACTCTAGGGGGTTCGCTGCACCAACCCAATGGCTACTGGCTAGGGCAAAAAGCTTCCGGCAACTGGGCATGCACCGGCGCACACCCAGCTTGGAATGGACACGAGCAACACATCCCGAAGAACACCATTACAGAACAGGTAACTGTCTTTTTTCCGAGATGTGACCCTGTGGGTGCTCCACCACCCTCCCGCCCTCCCCTCTGCTTGGAGCGTATGGCGACTTGAGGTCGAAAAGGAACAGACAGGCACAGTGCCACGCACGCACTCCACAGAGTGACAGCAGCTTGAGACACTGGGGTTGGGGAGGCAGTGCTCTGAAAATGTTCCGATATGCAATGCCAGGACACACCAAGACCTGAGTGAAGCACCCGCAGGGATGCGTCTGGGAAAACCATTTTTAGTGCACCTGGTGAGTAAAGGCGGTCCCTGGCTTACAAATACATCAACTTATGACCATTCATGCTTACGACCAACCTCTAGCTCACCCCCAGCCTGCGTGCCCCAGCTCATCTCCCCCAGTAGGGGGCTCCAACTGCACACCTGGGGTCCCCCCCAATCTCCACAGACTTGGTCCCACCCCCCCAACTCTATGTGGCCCCAGATTACACGCCCCCCACATGGCTGGCTCAGCATGTGCAGGGCTGCACCCCACCCTGGTGCACCCCCATTCAACTCCTCCCCTGCCTGGCTCAACCCCCTACAGTCCCACCTCACCCCCCATGCATGGGCCTCTGGCTCCCAGTCCCTGGCAGAGGTCCAACCCCCCTCCACTCACCAACCTCCACCGCCCAGCTCAACTTCTCCATCCCACGGCCCCAGATCACACCCCCCCACCACTGCACTTGAGGCTCTGGCTGCCAGCTGTGGCCGGTGTGCATACAGGCTTTATCCTCTCTGCCAGTTTATCCCACCTCTGCCCTGGTTCACCCCCTTTCAATCTCCCCTCACCTGGCTCAAGGCCCCCTGCCCCCAGCTGACCTCCGCCCCCAGCATGAGCTGGACTCCAGCTGTCAGCTGCTGCAAGAGCGTAAGGCTCTACCTGCCCCCAGCTAACCCCTCTGCCCCAGTTCACCCCATTCAACCCCCAAAACCCCCAGGACCCCCAGCTCACATTCCCCAGCATGCAGGGCTCTGGCTTCAATCTGCAACCAGGGCTCCAGCTCCATCCCCCCTACCACCACTCGCGCAGCCTCAGCTCCAACCTCCTGGCTGAGCTCTACTCCCACCCCAACCTCTGCTGCATGAATCCAACCGCCTGCAAGCCCCAACTCAGCTGCACCCTCCCACCACCCCACCATCTTAACCCACCCCAGGCTTAACCTCCTACCCCTTCCCAGGGCCCCAACCCAAGCCCTTCCTGACTTAGGCAAAATTCAAGGTACCTCGAGAAATTACAGTATAAGGGTATTTCCAACTTACAACCAAATCGTGTTACAACCAAGTGTTTGGAACATAACCCCTTTGTAAATTGGGGACCATCTGTAACTTCTTGCTTTGCAATATAGTCTATGTTCTGAGATATTTCAGTCAGAACTCGTCATGGGAAAAGTCTGAAGAAGAGTTTAAAGAATACTTTATTCTATAGTTGTGTTCTCCTGCAGAGGCACTTTCTCTGTCCTGTCAGGGGCAATTTCTTCCACAACCTCCTAGATATATTGTTTTCACCTCACTCTTAAGCCACAAAGGGAAAAACGAGATTGAGGCAGAATGGGTAGTTTTCTAATTCTAACAGAAGATTGTATACAACTGAAGACTAGCATTACCAAATGTGAGCCATCCATTTGGCTTGATGTAGACAGTTAGGTGCTTTCACTAGCAATATAGTATTCTAAATTGCACTTGAGCAATCTAATCTGACTGTAAGAAATCATCTAGTTAGGTCAACTACTAACATCTGCCAAATGCCACAAACTTGAGCAGGAGCCATGTGTTGTTTGTAAAGCCCCAGGTAAAGCACATCTAGCACTATTTTAGTCGCTAGTGGCAAGTCTTTGTAAATCTGTATCATGATTGCCATGCCAGGAGAGTTGATGAGTGTACTGTGCAGCTGCACTTTCTGAAATAACTTCTGGAAAGAGCTATTTACCCTGAGGTAAATGAAACCTTATGCAGCATTTAAGCCAAGACAATTCAATTCACCTACTTTTTCTGTGTACATGCCTTCTTATCTGCAAGTGTCATCGTCATCAACAACCAGGAGCTTAGCACCCGTTCGTGTCTGATGCCTCCCTCGCTATTTACTTCCCCCTTTCCCTGTCCAGTGCAGAGTGGCGTAGTATCTGTAGACTAGCTCTGGACCAATCTACTATACATCTACCCATTCTCTGTGGGCTCTGCCTCCCTTATTCAAACAGTCCATTATGCTGAATACCAGGGTCTTGACTTTTCATTCCTTGTTCATTCTGCAGATACACCCAAATAGCTGTAACTTCTGTTGTGTAACCTTCTCCAGTAGGTTCTCTTTCATCTGTATCTTCCTATATGATTCCTCGTTGGTGACCTTCTTCATCCATCCTATTCTCAGGATCTTTCTATAACAGCTCCTCTTGAACATCAATATCCTTCTCTTCAAATTATTCGTTGTCACCTGTGTCTCACATCCTCTCAACATGCTGCTGAATACACATGTTTTCAAGATGCTCAGCTTCATTCCTAAGCTAATTACTTTGCTTTTCCAGGTCTTACGTATTGCCTTCAAACTTGCTCTTGCTTTCGCTATTCTAGTAGCTATATTCCTCCTTACAGTCTAGATCATATGTCATGTTGCTCTCCAGATACATGAACTTCTCCTATTCAATTCCATCTACACTGACCTTCCTTCCTATTTCCTTATCTCCAAATACCATTGTCTTTGTTTTATCGATTGTTCATAATTAGTCCATGCCGCTTCCCTTCCTCATTTAACACCTGCTCCATTCTCGCTAGCTTCTCTTCATCTTCCTTGATGATAACTATATCATCCGTGAACCTCAAGTTGTTGATTCTCATCCCATGCAGAGATATCCCTTCTACCTCTTCCTTGATCTCGTCCATCACTATCCCTAGGTGCATGATGAAGATACTTTGTGATATTGGATCTCTCTGTCTCGTACCTTTACTTGTTCTAAACCAACTTCCCAACTCTACATCTTCTCATTGCTGTCTCCACATTGTTGTTGATGTCCTTCAACAACTGTTTCAATCTATTATTGACTCCATATGACTCCAACACCACAGTAGTAGTAGGCATCCTTCAGTCTGCATAGACTATGGATCGCACCCTTTATAGTTTCAATTGAGGACTTCATTTAGAGCGTCTACTGTGACTATGAAGACCCACACGAGAGTGACAGTCCTTGCTGCATCTCTTGCAGATGTGCTGGGTGTCTGGCAAGTCCTTAGTGCGCTTTCTGTGCGTTCGCTTCTCCTCTGCTAGCTGTCTGATCCTCATCTCGCCCTTCTGAAGGCCCTTGTGTTACCCCTGCCTCCATCTGCCGCAGTCGTCTGCTAGTTCTTCGCAGTTGTCCAGCTCGATGTATACCTCTCTGAGGTCTCTCTTGCAGACATCTTTGTAGTGCAACTGGGAGCGCCCGGGAGGTCTTTTGCCAGAGACTAGCTCACCATACAGGATGTCTTTTGGAACCTTTCTATCATTCATCCTGTGGACGTGGCCAAGCCAGCGGAGCCAACGCTGCCTGGGGAGGGCGTGCATGGTTGGGATTCCAGCTTGCTCGAGGACAGCGGTGTTGGTCACTCTGTCCTTCCATGATATTCCAAGGATGCACCTGAGGCAGTGCAAGTGGAAGACGTTCAGCCTCTTTTCCTGGCGGGCATACAGGGTCCAAGTCTCGCTGCCATAAAGGAGGGTGCTGAGGATGCAGGCTCTGTAGACTTGCATTTTGGTTTGAGTGTACAGCTTGTTGTTATTCCACATTCTCTTGCTGAGTCTGGACAGAGATGTGGCCGCTTTTCCGATCCTCCTATTTAGCTCAGTGTCCAACGACAGGGTGTCAGTGATGGTGGACCCGAGGTAAACGAACTCGTGGACAACCTCTAACATATAGTTGTCAATGCTGATTGATGGGGATTCAGCAACATCCTGACCGAGTACGTTTGTCTTCTTTAGGCTGATGGTAAGCCCAAAGTCCTTGCACGCTTTGGAGAACTGATCCAGCAGTTTTTGAAGCTGGTCTTCTGTGTGAGACACTACAGCAGCATCGTTTGCAAACAGCATGTCTCTGATGAGGACTTCCTGCACCTTAGACTTAGCTTTCAGGCTATACTGTCAAATGCCTTCTGCAAATTTATGAAGCAATTGTAGACATTCTTGCTTTTCCTTTGAATTTTCTCCACTATCAATATTCGTGCCAATATCTACTGTATGGTACTCCTGTCTTTCCTGAATCCTGCCTGCTCACCAGCTAGATGTTCTTCATCTGAGATCATGGCATGCCTGTCAAAATACTTACAGACATAGAATCACAGAATCATAGAACAATAGAGCTGGAAGAGACCTAAAAAAGCCATCGAGTCCAGCCCCTGCTCTAAGCAGGACCAAACCCATCAGATCAGCCCAGCCACGGCTTTGTCGAGGCGAGACTTAAACACTTCCAGGGATGGAGACTCCACTACTTCCCTGGGTAGACCATTCCAATTCTTCACCGCCCTCCTAGTGAAGAAGTTTTTCCTAATGTTCGACCTGGACCTTCCCAACCGCAACTTGAGACCATTGTTCTGTGTTCTGCCATCCGTGACCACTGTGAACAGCCTCTCTCCAGCTTCTTTGCAACTTCTCTTCAGTAAGCTGAAGGCTGTTATCAAGTCCCCCCTCAGTCTTCTCTTCTGCAGACTAAACAGTCCCAATTCCCTCAACCTTTCTTCATAGGTGATATGTTCTAGCCCCCTAATTATTCTGGTCACCCTCCGCTGGACCCTCTCCAGGGTATCCACATCCTTCCTATAACTGAGGGCCCAGAACTGGACACAGTACTCCAGATGCGGCCTCACCAAAGCCAAATAAAGAGGAACAATTACTTCTTTGGATCTATGGGCAACGCTCCTCTTGATGCAACCTAATATGCCATTAGCCTTCTTGGCTACAACGGCACATTGTTGACTCATGTCCAGCTTCTCGTCCACTACAACTCCTAGGTCCTTTTCTGCAGAACTACTACTGAGCCAGTCGGACCCCAGCCTGTAACAATGCTTGGGATTCTTCTGGCCCAAGTGCAGGACTCTGCACTTGCCCTTATTGAACCTCATCAGATTTCTTGCAGCCCAGTCCTCCAATTTCTCTAAGTCAGTCTGGACCCTGTCCCTACCCTTCAGTGTATCTACCTCTCCATCTAGTTTAGTGTTATTTGCAAACTTGCTGAGGGTGCAATCCAACCCCTCATCCAGGTCATTGATAAATATGTTGAACAGAACAGGACCCAAAACCGAACCTTGGGGCACTCCACTAGAAACTGACCACCATCCCGACATCGAGCTGTTGATCACTACCCACTGGGCCCAACCTTCTCACCAGCTTTCTATCCATCTTACTGTCCATTTATCCAATCCACATTCCTTTAACTTGCTGACAAGAATATTGTGGGAGATTGTGTCAAAAGCTTTGCTAAAGTCCAGATAAATCACATCCATTGATTAGTTTCTACGATGAAATAACTGGCTTTGTGGATAGGGGAAAATCAGTCGTCAGGCATGACTTGCCCTTCACGAATCCATGCTGACTATTCCTGATCACTTTCCCCTCCTCCAAGTGCCTCAAAATGACTTCCTTGAGGAGCCCCTCCATGATTTTTCCAGGGACTGCTGTTAGACTGACTGACCTATAGTTCCCGGATCATCCTTTTTTAAGATGGGCACTACATTTGCCTTTTTCCAGTCATCTGGGATCTCTCCCAATCTCCACGACTTTTCAAAGATAACAGCCAAGGGTTTGTCAACGACATATGCCAACTCCCTCAAAACCCTCGGATGAATTAGGTCCGGGCCCATGGATTTATGTATGTTTAGCTTTTTTAGATAGCTCCTTACCTGTTCTTTCCCTACCAAAGGCTGTCCACCTTCCTCCCACAATGCATCACTTATCGCATTAGTCCGGGAGCTGTCCTTGTCTGTGAAGACAGAGGCAAAGAAAGCATTGAGTACTTCAGCTTTCCCTACATATGACAATATGATTACGATCTATTACATTAATCGTCAAGGAGGAGCATGCTCCCAGTCTCTCTGTGCAGAGGTGATCCACCCATGGAACTAGTGCATTTGCAATGATGTAGCGCTGGGAGCTTCGTACGTAGCGCTGGGAGCTTCGTACGTACTGGGCGGCAACAATACGAAAGCAGATGCCTTGAGCAGTCACTTTGCACCAGACCACAAATGGGAGATCCACCATGACATTCTTCCTGTGTTACACCGGTGGGGATTTCTGGTCATAGACGTATTTGCCACCATCTGAATCTCCAATGCGAACGATACTGCTCCAGAGTGGGTCTGGAGCTGATCCCCCTGGGCAATGCATTCTTGATCAATTGGAGTGGTCTGCTACTCTCACGTCCCCCAACAGTGCTTATTCCCAGAGTGCTGGAGAAAGTCAACAGAGACAGCCAAGCTCATACTGATAGCATCTGCATGGGCACGCCAGCACTGGTTCCCTGTCCTGCGCAGGATGTCATTGCACATGCCGCAACTCCTGGCTTCTCCCGGAGATCTGTTGACTCAATCAGGGGGTGATTGTGCACCCACAACCTCGGACTCTTCACCTCATGGCCTGGCTCATTACTGGCTTGACAGCGCTGAGGACCACTGCTCGGACCAGGTGAAAGGGGTCCTCAGGTAGAGCAGACAACAGAATACACGTAAGACTTACCTTTCTAAGTGGAAGCAGTTCACAATCTGGTGCTCCTCCAGGCAACTGTCTCCATGTGAAGCACAGATCCACTCTGTTTTTGGACTACTTGCTGGACCTGAAGCAACAAGGTCTAGTGTTGGCATTTTTGAAAGTGCACCTGGCTGCCATACCAGTGTTCAGACACACAACTGACAGCACGTCGGTTTTTTCTTACCTAATTACAGCACGTTTCCTTAAGGGTCTGGCTAATCTCTAGCCCCTAAGGCAGCCTGTCATGCCCCCGTGGAGTTTGGACTTGGTTCTAGAGAAGCTGATGAGAGACCTATTCGAGCCTATGGCAACAGTCCCGCTCAGACCATTAATGTTAGACTGTGTTTCTCTTGGTGATTACATCCGCCCAAAGGGTTAGCAAGCTGTCTGCCCTGATGGCAACCCCGCCACATACGATCTTCTACAAGGATGGGCTGATACTCAGATTACATCCCTGATTCATCCCCAAGATCCCCTCAAAATTCCACGTTAACGAGCCAATCGTGCTGCCTGCGTTTTACCCTAAACCACACGCCTTGGCACGCGAGGTGCCCCTGCACTTATTGGATGTTAGAAGGGCTCTACCCTTCTGCACTGACAGAGCCAAACCCTTTCGGAGGACCGAGAGGCTGATGGTGTCTGTAGCCTGTAGCTCTAAAGGCAAGGCAATATCTTGGTAGAGACTCTCTAAACTTATCACATCCTGCATCACGACTTGCTACTCCCTGCAGGGTGTGTCCTTACCATGCCAACAGGGGCACTCTCAACCAGAGTCCCCCTTCGTGACATCTGCAGGGCAGTGACCTGGGCATCCTACAACACGTTTGTTAGGCACTATGCCATCTAATGATAGATGACTGAGGATACCTTCTTGTCCACAGCAGTGCTGTCTGTCCTGGACAAGACTTGAATCTGGTACCCACCTCGTTTTTTTGGGGGTGGGTGGATGTACTGCTACTCAGTCACTTAAGGTGGAGCACCCATGGGGACACTGGAAGAAGAAAAAGAAGTTACGCGCCTTCATGCAGTAATGATGGCTCTTCGAGATGTGTCCCTGGGGGTACTCCACTACCCACCCTTCCTCCCCACTTCGGATACTTCTCTGTGTCTTCCTGTTTCAGGTTAGAAGCAGTTTCAAAGGAACTGGCTGAGTCTGGACCATGCATGTGATAGAAAGGGTGTAAAACGGTCTGTCGGAGCCCACGCATGCGCAGTCCAGCTGAAAACAACTATGAAGATCTCAGAGCTGCAGCACCAGGACAAGCTTGACACTGAAGGTGTAGCACTCATAGGGACACATCTCGAAGAATCATCACTACTGCAAGAAGGTGAGCAATTTCTTTGTCCTGAGGTGGGTAATGTAGTTTCAGAAAGGCTTAGTAAAGGTCTTGCAGGTGTTTGTCTCTGTCTGAAGAGTGTAGGACAACACTTCAATCTTCCTGGACACTCAGTAACAGGTTGAAAAGTAGCCATCCTACAATAAAAAAATTTCAAAAACGAACTCCAAAGAGAAGCTGCAGAGCTGCAATTCATTTGCAAATTTAACACCATTAGCCAAGGATTGAACAGAGACTGGGAGTGGCTGGCCAATTACGAAAGCGGTTTCCCTGCTCTTGATGATCACACCTCCACACTAACTACTGATAATGGGTCACATACTCCCTGACTTAATTGACCTGATTTCTCCCCTCTTAATGTTCACAAATACATATTAACTGCTGATAATGGGCCACATCCTTGTGACTGAACAGACCTTGTCAACTCTGGCCCTCCTCTTTACTGGAACACCCTCCTTTTCATAAGACTATATATTTAAACCCTCCTCTGGAACCCCACCCCCCCGCATACATCTGACTAAGAGGTTCTTTGACCATGGAAGCTCATGCTCCAAAATAGCGGTTAGTCTATAAAGTGCCACAGGACTTCTTGTTTTTGTTATGCTTAACTTAGTTGCCCTTTGTGGCAGCTCACTATCACTGCAAGTAAACATGCTATTGCAAAGCCAAATGCTTGCCATTTGCTCTTTCATTGTTGCTGCATGGCCAGCAATTAGTTTTGAATCACTGATATTGTTTCAATCCCCTTTGTTTCCACAGGGAAAAGAGAGAGTCCCATTTGTTTCTGTACGATTGTTCATATAATTGCTCTGTTTGAAAAGCAGCTTCCAACACCCTACATTTTACTAAGAAAACAAAAGAGCAGTCAAGTAGCACTTTAAAGACTAGCAAAATGGTTTATTAGGTGAGCTTTTGTGGGACAGACCCATTTCTTCAGACCATAGCCAGATCAGAACAGACTCAATATTCAAGGCACGGAGAACCAAAAAACAGTAATCAAGGTGCACAAATCAAAAAAAAATTATCAAGGTGAGCAAATCGGAGAGTAGAGGGCAGAAGTGGGGCAGCGGGGAAGTCAAGAATTAAATTAAGCCAAGTATGCAAACAAGCCCCCATAGTGACCCAGAAAATTCCCATCCTGGTTCAAACCAAGTGTTAATGTATTGAATTTGAATATAAGAGAGAGTTCAACAGCCTCTCTTTCAAGAGTGTTGTGAAAATTCCTCTTCTGTAACATGCGAACTCCTAAGTCATTAACAGAATGGCCCACTCCATTAAAATGCCAGCTAACAGGTTTGTGGATCAGGAGTGTTTTTATGTCTGTTTTGTGCCCATTAACTCTTTGTCTAAGAGAGTTTGAAGTGTGTCCAATATACAAAGTATCTGGGCATTGTTGGCATATATGATGTGAGTTGGGGAACATGAGAATGCGCCCGTGATTCTGTGAGTAACCTGGTTAGGTCCAGTGATGGTATCTCCAGAAAAGAAATGTGGACAAAGCTGGCAGCGGGCTTTATTGCAAGGAAAAGTCCCAGGACTGGTGTTTCTGCAGTATAGACAATGGCTGTTGGTGTGAATCCTCATAAGGCTGGGAGGTTGTCTGCAGGAGAGAACAGGCCTGTCACCTCGGACCTTCTGGAGTGTGGCATCCTGATTAAGGATAGGTTGTAGGTCTTTAATAATTTGTTGCAGTGGTTTCAGTTGGGGGCTGTAGGTAATGACCACTGGTGTTCTGTTTTTGGCTTTTTTGGGCCTATCTTGGAGTTGCTGGTCTCTAGGTATTCATCTACCCCTGTCAATTTGTTTTTTTATGTCTCCTGCTGGGTAATTCAAAGATGTATGAATATTTGGTAAAGATCTAGTAGTTTTTGGTCTCTGTCAGTAGGTTCAGAGCAAATGCGATTGTACCTAAGGGCTTGACTGTAAACAATGGATCTAGTTATGCATGCGGGATGGAAGCTAGAAGGGTGTAGGTAAGTATAGTGATCAGTGGGTTTCCGGTACAGCGTGGTACCGATCAGGCCATCCTTGATTTGTACTGTAGTGTCCAGGAAATGTATCTCTTGCATGGAGTAAGCAAGGCATAAGTTGATGGTGGGGTGCAGATTGTTAAAGTCCCTGTGGAATTCTTCTAGAGTCTCTATACCATGGGTCCAAATCATAAAGATGTCATCAATGTATCTTAGGTAGAGGAGGGGTAATAGCGGACGAGAGCTGAGGAATCGTTGTTCCAGGTCAGCCGTAAATATGTTAGCATATTGTGGGGCCATGTGGGTGCCCATAGCAGTTCCACTAATCTGGAGGTATAAATTGTCCCCAAATCGGAAATAATTGTGGGTGAGAACAAAGTTACAGAGGTCAGACACCAGATTGGCTCTGGTAACATCAGGGATGGTGTTCCTGATCGCTTGTAATCCGTCTTTATGTGGAATATTAGTGTACAGAACCTCTACATCTATTGTGGCAAGGATGGAATTGTCAGGGACTTTTCCGATGTTTTGTAATTTCCTCAGGAAGTCGGTGGTATCTCGGAGATAGCTGGGAGTGTTGGTGGCATAGGGTTTGAGGAGGGACTCTACGTAACGGGATAGTCTGGTGGTAAGGGTGCCAATACCCAAAATGCTAGGGCTTCCGGGGTTTCCAGGTTTGTGAATTTTGGGAAGTAAATAGAATAATCCAGGTTGTGGCTCAGATGGTGTGTCTGAGTGAAGAAGGTCCCCAGTAGCGGCAGGAAGTTCCTTAAGTAGTTACTGTAATTTCTTTTGGAATTCTTAAGTGGCATCAGTGGAGAGAGGTCTGTAAAATGTGGTGTTGGAGAGTTGTCTGGCTGCCTCCTGTTCATAGTGTGACTTATTCATGGTGACAACAGCACCCCCTTTGTCAGCTGGTTTGATTATGATGTCTGGGTTATTTTTGAGACTCTGGACAACATAGCACTCAGCATAGTTGAGATTGTGTCTCATTTGGCATTGTTTGTGTATAATGTCAGCCTGAGCACGGTTGCAGAAGCACTGTACGTAGAAGTCCAGACTTTCACTACGACCGTCAGGGGGAGTCCGCATAGAGTTCTTCTTCTTTTGGTGTTGGTAGGGGGGGTCGAGAGAGTCATTCTGTTGTTCATAGGTGTGCTGGAAGAATTCCTTTAGACGGAGGCAGCGAAAGAAGGCTTCAAGGTCACCACAGAATTGTATTAAGTTTGTGGAGGAGGTAGGGCAGAAGGAAAGACCCCTGGATAAGAGAGACTCTTCTGCTGGGCCGAGCTGGTAGCTGGAAAGGTTAACAATATTGTTAGTCGAGCTGTTGTTATTGTAGTTGTAGTATCCTGAGGTATGAAATAATGTAGAAAATGTATTCTCTTTTCTTTTTGTAGGAAGTGGAAGTGTGTTTTATAAATAGCCTCATTCTGTGGGGTGTTGAATGGACGCCTGATTGTTGATGATAATTTCAAGTTAAGAGAGTTCATCTTTAATCATCTTTTGTTTATTGTAAAGGATTTTGATCAAGTGGTTCCTCAGTTTCTTAGACAGCGTGTTGCACAGATGCTCGCTGTAGTCAGTGTAGTATGTTAAGAAAGCACCCTTCACAAAGCTCCCCTCCCAACATAACACTGTTCTGTTTTATTCTTAGGTTAAAAAAACCTTCTGTCTCATAGAACTGGAAGGGACCTCAGAGGTCACCAAGACCAGTCCCCTGCGCTCACAGCAGGACCTATCAGCAACCCTGAATCTATTTTAAATCTATTTTTTCTTTTAAATCTATTTGCCCCAGATCCCTAAATGGCCCCTCAAAGATTGAGCTCACAGTGCTGGGTCTGGCAGGCTAATGGTCAAACCACTGAGCTGTCCTTCCCCCTGTAGAGCTGGAAGGAACCTTGGGAGGTCATTGAGTCTAGTCTCTTGCCCTCCTGCCAGGACCAAGCACCATCCCTGATCTGTTTGCCAATTTCCCCTAAATGGCCCCCTCAAGAACTGAATTTACACCTCTGGGTTTACAAGGCAAATGCTCAAACCACTGAGCTTAAGTACCCCTGCTTGAGCTTAATGTTGTTTTCTTTCTGCCCAGGGAGACCTCTACCAATCTATTAGCCTTGTTCACAAGAAACTGCACCAAATCCTCAGACCCATGGAAAGATTCCTTTAAATCATCTAATTTTGTTCTCCTCCAGCTCTAACTCTCTTTGCAAAGGAACAAGGAGTGACAGGAGATAAATCACTTGATCATTGTCTTCTGTTCTCCTTGTCTGGGGCACCTGGCATTGGCCACCGTCGGCAGATGGGATGCTGGGCTGGATGGACCTTTGGTCTGACCCAGTATGGCCATTCTTATGTTCTTATGTTGACAACATATCTATTTGTGGTGCGTTTATGTCAGGTTTGGTGTTATTTCTGCACTGATGTACTTTCTCTATTTTACAGCATAAAGAAGAAATGGTGCTGAGCAAAGGGCCATGCTGATCTAGGATTGAAAGGAGTGATATGAGCTAGGCACCAATGCCGAGGTGCAGATACCATGACAGTGGGACTCGGCAGGTCTGTATACTCTGGTATATCATTCTAACAACACAGTCATGTCACAGAACAGGGTAACCTTGTTACTGTCTGGTTTTTTCAGTAATTGGCTATGGTTTGATCTGCACATACAAGCAGATTGACATAGCTACATTGGTCCAGGCTTTGAAATAACACGCCTCAGCGCTGTGTCAGTGGTAGAAGGCATCCATCAATGTGGCTCTCCTTGGCTTAGTGTACTGGCAGCTTAACTGTTGTTGAGTTTTTCATAGGCATGCTGGCAAAGGAATATAATTTTGAAGGTGGAGAATGAGTTCATGTTGTGACTTTATAGGAGCACCTGCCAAGCGTGAGGGGCAGGCTGTGAGCAAGCACAAAGGGTCTGGTTTGATAATGTAACAGGTGGGTGAACTGGGATGATAGGTCAGCTGGAGGCTGATATGAAGCTCTTGATGGTGATAGGCAGGGGAGAGGTATGCCTTGTGAGAGGCTCGGATCACTGGGGCACCAATAGTGACACAATACGACAGAGGAAGACACAAAATCTCCCATTGGCCCACAGGAGAATTCCTTCTGTCAGAGCCTGACTTATGCCTTAGACCATAAAGCCTCCTGTCCCTTAGATAAAAAGTTAACACTGACTGTAACTGTGAATACACATTCACATTCTCTGCAAAAACGGCTAAAGCATCTTCCGAACCAGACTGAAATCTTAGCCTCCGTGATAACTTGTGGCATTGAGTCGCACAGGTCAACTGTGCATTATGTCAAAAGTATCGTCGGTCATTTTTCAGTTTGCTGGTATTTAATTTCGTCAACCGTCCCTTGGCTGTTGTGTTCTGAGACCAAATAGTTACTTGGGTTGCAGCAGCCAGGCATTCAGTCTTTGTGAAAAACAAATGACGTCATCACTTGTCTCGGGGAGAGCCAGGCCAAATCTGAGTGATGTTGCAACCAGAGTTCCCACTAATTTTTTCCATCCATGGGTGGGACAGATTTCATGTGCACCCAGGCATGTGCAGATGTGTACCACCCATAGTAGCACTGTGGATAGGTGTGGGCACTCTACTAGTCAGCTGCGTGGCACCTGAGTCTCTCCTGGGTGGCCTCCCAAGTGCTCCACGTGCAGGGAACACCGGCTGCAAACCAGAGTGACCAGTCAGTTTTCTCCAAAAAAGAAATGTATTCTCTTCCCACTCCCTCCCAGCTGAGAAACCTCTGTGTTATCACAATGCAACAGGAGTCGGTTGCACGGTGGTAAACAGCCACACCAATCGCAAGGATGTTGAGAATAGAGCTGAGTTTCATTCACCAAGCTAAATTTAGCCTCTCCTGTGACCCACTTGAGACAGGGATAGGTTGTCACATGAGCTGCAGAAACAGGCAATCAAGATAACTAAACAGTGCAGGAATCTCTGGTGGAAAATGGGCCAAATCAAAAGGACTCCATCTAATTCCAATGACTGCAGTGGATTTACTCCTGGTTTACATCAGCAAGCATGGGATGACCTGTCAGGATAACTGTTTTCCCATGGTATTGCTTAGCTGTTAGCTAGGAACACAAAGGATCCAATTCTCTTCTTGAACTGGTATGTGCTGGTGTAATCTTATCCATTAAAATGGAGTGACTTCTGATTTACACTAGTGTTAGTAAGAGATGAATCAAGCCCGAAGCCCTTCTAGCATGGTGAAATCATATAGATATCATCCTGACTGTTAAATCAAGCGTGATGCATTCAATTGCTGTCACTGTGAGACTATCTCCTGGTGCTGTTCATTGTTTTTACTATCAGATTCATTAATCAATGTCTCCTCAGTGCCAGGAGTTACTCCACACTTAATGGTTGAAGATATGTAGCACATACATTTTGTCATGACTATTTCATGGCTTTTTTGAGACTGCACTGTACAAGGCATACCAAACATGCACTGCAATTAGCCACAAGCTAGGGAGAGGCACGTAAGTGCAGTAAGATCTCAACATTCACGAGGGCTCCGTGTTGAGAACCCTCACAAATGTTGAATTTTGCAAATATGGCAGCTGCTGCCAAGTGGAGCCCGGCTGCCTGGGTTCCTTCACGGAGCCCCGGGGAAGCAGCAGCTGCTGGTGCTCCCTGCCCCAAAGCTCCGGGGAAGCGGCCACTCATGAATAATTGAATTTGCGAACCTTAAGTTCGCAAATGTTGAGACCCTACTGTATTACAATCCCCCTGCCATGGAAATTAAGGGTAGGAAATTGGCATAATGGAACTGCACGTCTCCAGATGTTTCTACTATTGACTGAAAAATACTCACTGCTATTACGGTATGAACCCTCGAGCCAGGAGCAGGGCCCATGTGTGCTCTGTGTTGGGAGGGGCTGTGCCCTGAGGAATTCATAGTCTAAGCAGACAAGGTGGATGCGAGGTGGGAGGGGACACTGAGGCACGGGAGGGGGAAACGATTTGCGTGACATCACTCAGCAGGTCAGATGGCCTCCCTGACAGGCATGCTGCCTGACATATCTCCCTCCAATGGAGATGGTGGAACGTGCTCGTGGCAACAATTGGCGCATCAGTGCAGCGTGCGTCCCGCCTCTGTCCCAGCAGCAGCAGGAGGATGGGTCGTGTTTGGCTGGAGGGCTTGGTCTCTCCCTGGAAAGAGAGCGCAATGTGGTCAGCCCTGGGCACCGCCGTGCTCGTGTCTGGTTTGCAGAGCAGCACCGCCAGCAGCTGGGCACGGGGTGGCTTCCTGATTCTGAAGGTGGAGACGGAGTGTGTCTGGCCACCCCCAAGGGAGGTGTGCACAGCCCTAAGGCAGGGGTGGTGGGTCCACAGAAGCAGTGCTTGTGGTCAGCACAGCAGAGAGCCCTTTCCTTCCTCACCTGGACCCAAAGTCACAGCCTGTGTGTGTGGATGCCTGTCGGGCCTGGATTCAGCCCTTAACATTGCCTCTGAGAAGTAAAGGCCACTTGGCACCTTGAGCAATGTCAGAGTCCTGACTTCCGCGTGGGTTCACTTTCTGGGGCATGAGGAAGTGGATAGATCTGGCATTGGGGGAAGCAGTGGTATTGCCAGCAACAGCTGCTAAACCCCCACCAAAGCAGTTAGATACAGGGAGCTTCTGAGGCAGGGAGATTCACAACAGGCACCCTAGATCTGCCACTTCTCAGAAGGGCAGAGTCTGCCACTCTCACCGGAATAGTTTACAGCAGGCGTGTCCAACCCACGGCCCGAGGGTCACACACGGCCCTGGACAGCTAGTAATGCGGCCCCACAAGATCGTAAACTTTTAACGTTATTATGTGATTTATATACATTAACTATATTATATATTTTGTACGTGGCCCAAGACTCTCTTCACCAGTGAGTCCCAGGCAAACCAAAAGGTTGGACACCCCTGGTTTACAGCCTTTCAAATAGCCCCTGTGACGTGACTGGGGTTAATCCCAGAATAGGGTCCTGTCAGCTGATTACAGAGTTCAGTACACAACATTATCTGCTGGATCCAAGTTACATGAGTTCTGGGGTAAATCAGCGTAGTTTCATTTGTGCAAGTGGGCCAGGTCTCCAGCTGGTGCCAGTCACTGGAGCTAAGCTGATTTTATCAGCTGAGGATCTAGACCCCTGGGTATGGCTGATTCAAGAGTTTGTTCTTTGCACTTCACTGTTAGACTTCAGCATCAACTAGCCACAGCTTTCCTACCATATCTAATGGGTTCCCTAAAATGCTTTCAGGTGAAAGAAAGCGTCTCATTAAAATACGCCTTTTATATTATGTAGCTGCACAAATCTATCTGTATAGCAATTTAACTGCATTGTACCCAGGTGAAAGCAAATTATTTCTGTTGGCCATGTCATCAGAAGAGTGGTGCGATAAGTCACGCTGTATGCACGTCATTTCTGGTTACGATTCACGGCTTTTATTAGAGCAATTTCATATGGCTTTTCATTAGGCATTTCCATCTTTTCATTGTAAGTCTCAAATCATCCATTCTCCTTACTGAAATGGAAGTGATAACTCCCTCCAGAACCTGCTCGATGAGCCATAGCCCATGGTCTATAGCCATTGAACTCGTAGTGGGGTCCTGCCGTTTGGGCTATCCACTGCACCCAAGGTGTTCTCCCAGACTGGTGGTCGTTGCTGCCCGCCTACAATGATTGTCTCATGAAAGGGCCCTCATTTCCAGAGGCCCTTCATGTGGCAGGAGTCAGCACTGACATCCTGCTCAGCCTTGACTTCCATATAAACTACAAGAAGTCCACGCTTCAATCCCCCCAATCTCCAGAGTTCATCAAGGCCCACATAAACACTACCAGTGCCAGGGTCTCTCTCTGTTCAAAGATTCCAGTCCCTGTGTGACCTCCTCCTTGTGGTGCAACTGCCTCCCACCATCATGGTGTGCGTGTGCCTCACGCTGCTGGGTCACATGGCTGCCACCACGTACATGGTCAAGCTGGCCACACTGCATATGCAGTGCCTCCAGTCCTGTTTGGCCACATGCTATGCCCCAGCCAGGGACCTCTATCCAAATCAGTAGCCGTCCTGCTGTGCATCCTTGCCTCCCTTCAGTAGTGGACATGTCCAGACAGCAATCTCACCAGGGTGCTGTTCCACCAACTGCCCCCTTCTATTACCCTCACTATGGACTCCACCCTCATGGGGGGTGGGGAGCATTTGGGTTCCCTTACGGTCCAGGGCAAGTGGTCCTTCATCAAGCAAGCACTCCACATAAATCTGCCGGAGCTCATGGCGGTCTGCTACGCTTGTCAGCATTTCTGGCAGCACCTCGCACGAAGAACTGTCAACATTCTAACAGACAGCACCACATGCATGTATTTTATCAACTGTCAGGGCAGGGCTTGGTCCCCATACCTGCGCACGGAAGCCATAAAACTGTGGGCTTGGTGCCTTCAGTACCACATCACTCCAGTGGACATAAATCTCCCCGGACTGTGGACACGCTCAGTTGATTGTTCAGAGGTCACCAGGAGTGGGAAATCAGCCCAGTGGCCCTCAACCGTGTGTTCCAGCTTTGGGGCTAGCCATGCATAGACCTGTTTGCAACCCAAGTCAACAGCAAGTGCCATCAGTACTGCTCCAGGCGCTCCCTCAGAGATGCTCTCTCCATTGAATGGGATGTGCCCCTTCTTTATGTATTTTCTCCCTTGCCCTTGATTCACACACTTCTGATCAAGGTCAGACTGGGTCGGGCTCACCTCAGCCTGACAGCCCTGGTGTGCCCAAGACAAACTTGGTATCTTCGCCTGTACCAGCTGTCAGTGGCACCTGCGTATCCTTTTTCTCCTTGCTGCAACCTTCTGTCCCAGGACTTCGACCACACCCACACTCCAATCCACTCAGGCTGCACCTTCACGCATGGCTCCTTCATGGTTCCAGGATGCCAAAATCGCGTGATCTTGAGGGGTGAAAAGGGTTCTCATTAACAGCAGACTGGAGTCCACCTGCAAGTCGTACCTCTTCAAGTGGACATGGTTCTCTCAGTGGTTGGGCGCTAACCACCCTATGCTCCCTCACAACGCACCCCTTCCTGTCCTCCTTGACTACCTGCTGCACCTGTGAGAGTCAGGCCTAGCCTCAGTACCGTCGGGGCGCGCGTGCCATGGCATTGGCTTCGTTCCACCAGCTGGGGGAAGGGGTCTCCTTCCTTGCCCACCCTATCACCAACATTTTTTGATGGGTCTGCAAAACACTTTTCCGACAGTATGTCCTCCAGTCCCTATCTGGGACCTTCATCATGTGTTCAGCTGTCTCTGAAGCTGCCCTTTGCACCGGTGGTGACATGTTCCTGGCTCCATCTGTTGATGAAAGTCTCATTTTCAGTCACTATCATGTGGGCAAGGAGGGTTGGGGGAGCTTGTCACTCTCATGGCTGAACCTCCTTATATGGCGTTTACTAAGGGTAGAGGCACTCTTCACCCTCATCCTGAGTTCCTCCCTAAGATTCCCTCTCCATTTCACGTCAGTGACCCTATCCACTTACCGACATTCTTCCTGAAGCTGCACTCTGACCCTGGGCATGCGACGTGGTGCGCCTTGGGTGCTCTTCGGGAGTTGGCCTTCTACATCGATTGCAAGTCTCCTAGGCTCTTCCTCTTTTCTGCAGAGTGATCAAAGGGCCATCCCCTTTCATCTCAATGGCTGTCCAAGGGGATCTCCACCTGTATTCACACCTGTTATACTCTTCACTGGAAAGACCTTCAGGGTGCTGTCACCACTGATTCTACCCAGGCTCTATTTTCCACCACTGTGTTTCTCAAGAATATACCCCCTTCAGACATATGCAAGGTGGCAATGTGGTCTTTGAGCAACACATTTGCACAGCACTAAACTCTTTCATCTTTGATTGCTTCCTCCATTCAAATGGGCCACGCAGTTTTGTCGACAGTAATATCTACTGGGCTCCAAATCTTGACTACTGCTTTACAGTCACCCAGAGTGGAGCACCCACGGGGACCCTACTCGAATCAGAGGAAGTTACTCACCTTGTGTGGTAACAATGGCTCTTCAAGATGTGTGTCCTGGTGGGTGCTCCGCTTCTGTCTCTCCTTCGGAGCATCCTGCGCTATTTGCTAGGGTGGAGAAGGAAGGGAGGGGCCTGAGCTGCACACAAGCCAGAGCGTAGACTCATAGAATTCAAGGTCTGGAAGGGACCTCAGGAGGTCATCAAGTCCAGCCCCCATTTTTTTAAACTCTGTTTGCCCAACATCCCTAAATGCCCCCCCACCCCCACCCCAAGGGCTGAGCTCTGAACACTGGGTTTGGCAGCCAATGCCCAAACCACTTAGCTATTCCCCTGCCCACGAAGCACATAAAAAATTCATTCCACACATGGATGGAAAAGCGTAGGAGGGACGCCACTGCCCCGGGTTCAGTCACAGCGTGACACACATGGGATTCGTGGTACCACACAATTCACACACACACACTGTGCTGAGCCCCATTGATCTTTGGGTACTAATGCAACCTTTGCCTCACCTCGCCTTGGCACGTGGAGGCGCTACTGCGCCTGTGCAGTGCGGGAAACCACAGTTAGAGAAGACACTCCAAGTGCCGTCTCCAGGACTCACCAACACCCAGAAAGGAGCACCTGTGGGGAGGCACATCTCGAAGAACCATTGTTACTGCATTAGCTGAGCAACTTCCTCCTTCACACATTTGCAGACTGTTACCAGCTCTCCCTCGACCCTGCCTCCCCAGTCTTCTGTTCTCAACACTAAATATGCCAGGTTTCCTGACCTTTTCTTACAGGTCAGATGTTCTAAACCTATTGTCATTTTTGTTGTTGTTCTCTGGAGGCTCTCCAGTCTGTCCACATCTTTCTGAGAGTGTGGGACCCAGAATGGGGCCCACTCCGCCAGCTAGGGCCTCACCTTTGCCATGTAAAGCAGGATAGTTACTTTCTGGGTCTTACACACCCAGCATCCTGCTCTGAGTCCTGCACCCCACTCCCTCTCCTGAAGCCCCTACAACTCTCAAACCCTGGCTCCTGCACTCCCCCCACCTAGCCCTCAGCTCTGACCCCCCCCCCACATATCCCCAAACCTCTGCCCTGACTTCCACACCCTCCATACTCCCAGTCTGAAGAAACCCGAGCAACATCAGGGAAATCTTTTAGTATTACAGTTAATGCTTTTGTATCCAGCAGCCCCAGGACTGGGAGTTTGCCAGATATTGAAATATTCTGGATACTAGAAAGGTAAACCTAGCAATGCATAACACTAAAGAAAAGCAAGATTGGATATTAAGAAACAAACAGAAATGTATACAGAGCACTTTATTTACCAACAACAGGAGTATTGTACACTGTAATTTTATGCTGTATTTGCTGTATTTATTTGTATTTACTTTCACTTTACTGAACTTCTGGAAAACGTAACTAAAATTTACTTCTGGTTAAAATGCCACTAACTTGAGAGTTCTGAATGATAGAATGCCAGATATGAAAGAGTTTACTGTACATGCTGAAGGTTTCTAAATGTGTTCTTCATCTGCTCTTGCTAGCAGGGTGCAGAGTGCTACCCCATTTGAATGGGACTAGTGTGTTTGCCAGTGAGAGAATAAATGATCAGGCAGTTCCCTGCAGACTAGATAAAGCCCTGGCTTTAGAGCCGCCTGGAGTGGCGCCTTTGTG